>NC_054054.1:3886770-4524552 GCF_017639655.2 Falco naumanni | reverse complement strand
GCAGCAGCAGCAGTGGCTGTGTTGCCCATGGGTGGCCAGCAGCAGCCCTGGCTGTGTTGCCCATGGGTGGCCAGCAGCAGCAGTGGCTGTGTTGCCCATGGGTGGCCAGCAGCAGCAGTGGCTGTGTTGCCCATAAGGTGGCCAGCAGCAGCAGTGGCTGTGTTGCCCATGGGTGGCCAGCAGCAGCAGTGGCTGTGTTGCCCATGGGTGGCCAGCAGCAGCAGTGGCTGTGTTGCCCATGGGTGGCCAGCAGCAGCAGTGGCTGTGTTGCCCATGGTGGCCAGCAGCAGCAGTGGCTGTGTTGCCCATGGGTGGCCAGCAGCAGCAGTGGCTGTGTTGCCCATGGGTGGCCAGCAGCAGCCCGTGGCTGTGTTGCCATGGGTGGCCAGCAGCAGCAGTGGCTGTGTTGCCCATAGGTGGCCAGCAGCAGCAGTGGCTGTGTTGCCCATGGGTGGCCAGCAGCAGCAGTGGCTGTGTTGCCCATGGGTGGCCAGCAGCAGCAGTGGCTGTGTTGCCCATGGTGGCCAGCAGCAGCCCCTGGCTGTGTTGCCCATAGGGTGGCCAGCAGCAGCAGTGGCTGTGTTGCCCATGGGTGGCCAGCAGCAGCAGTGGCTGTGTTGCCCATGGGTGGCCAGCAGCAGCCAGTGGCTGTGTTGCCCATGGGTGGCCAGCAGCAGCAGTGGCTGTGTTGCCCATGGGTGGCCAGCAGCAGCAGTGGCTGTGTTGCCCATGGGTGGCCAGCAGCAGCAGTGGCTGTGTTGCCCATGGGCGGCCAGCAGCAGCCCCTGGCTGTGTTGCCCATGGGCGGCCAGCAGCAGCCCCTGGCTGTGTTGCCCATGGGTGGCCAGCAGCAGCCCGTGGCTGTGTTGCCCATGGGTGGCCAGCAGCAGCCCCTGGCTGTGTTGCCCATGGGTGGCCAGCAGCAGCAGTGGCTGTGTTGCCCATGGGTGGCCAGCAGCAGCAGTGGCTGTGTTGCCCATGGGCGGCCAGCAGCAGCAGTGGCTGTGTTGCCCATGGGTGGCCAGCAGCAGCAGTGGCTGTGTTGCCCATGGGTGGCCAGCAGCAGCCCGTGGCTGTGTTGCCCATAGGTGGCCAGCAGCAGCAGTGGCTGTGTTGCCCATGGGTGGCCAGCAGCAGCAGTGGCTGTGTTGCCCATAGGTGGCCAGCAGCAGCCCTGGCTGTGTTGCCCATGGGTGGCCAGCAGCAGCAGTGGCTGTGTTGCCCATGGGTGGCCAGCAGCAGCCCCTGGCTGTGTTGCCCATGGGTGGCCAGCAGCAGCAGTGGCTGTGTTGCCCATGGGTGGCCAGCAGAAGCCCCTGGCTGTGTTGCCCGTGGGTGGCCAGCAGCAGCAGTGGCTGTGTTGCTCATAGGTGGCCAGCAGCAGCAGTGGCTGTGTTGCCCCTGGGCGGCCAGCAGCAGCAGTGGCTGTGTTGCCCATAGGTGGCCAGCAGCAGCAGTGGCTGTGTTGCCCATGGGCGGCCAGCAGCAGCAGTGGCTGTGTTGCCCATAGGTGGCCAGCAGCAGCAGTGGCTGTGTTGCGCATAGGTGGCCAGCAGCAGCCCCTGGCTGTGTTGCCCATGGGTGGCCAGCAGCAGCAGTGGCTGTGTTGCCCATAGGTGGCCAGCAGCAGCAGTGGCTGTGTTGCCCATAGGTGGCCAGCAGCAGCCCCTGGCTGTGTTGCCCATGGGTGGCCAGCAGCAGCAGTGGCTGTGTTGCCCATAGGTGGCCAGCAGCAGCAGTGGCTGTGTTGCCCATGGGTGGCCAGCAGCAGCAGTGGCTGTGTTGCCCATGGGTGGCCAGCAGCAGCCCCTGGCTGTGTTGCCCATGGGTGGCCAGCAGCAGCAGTGGCTGTGTTGCCCATAGGTGGCCAGCAGCAGCCCCTGGCTGTGTTGCCCATGGGTGGCCAGCAGCAGCAGTGGCTGTGTTACCCATAGGTGGCCAGCAGCAGCAGTGGCTGTGTTGCCCATAGGTGGCCAGCAGCAGCAGTGGCTGTGTTGCCCATGGGTGGCCATCAGCAGCTGTGGCTGTCTTGCCCATAGGTGGCCAGTAGAAGCCCCTGGCTGTGTTGCCCATGGGGGGCCAGCAGCAGCCCCTGGCTGTGTTGCCCATGGGTGGCCAGCAGCAGCCCCTGGCTGTGTTGCCCATAGGTGGCCAGCAGCAGCAGTGGCTGTGTTGCCCATGGGTGGCCAGCAGCAGCCCCTGGCTGTGTTGCCCATGGGTGGCCAGCAGCAGCCCCTGGCTGTGTTGCCCATGGGTGGCCAGCAGCAGCAGTGGCTGTGTTGCCCATGGCCGGCCAGGAGCAGTCCCTGGCTGTGTTGCCCATGGGTGGCCAGCAGCAGCAGTGGCTGTGTTACCCATAGGTGGCCAGCAGCAGCAGTGGCTGTGTTGCCCATGGGTGGCCAGCAGCAGCCCCTGGCTGTGTTGCCCATGGGTGGCCAGAAGCAGCCCCTGGCTGTGTTGCCCATGGGTGGCCAGCAGCAGCAGTGGCTGTGTTGCCCATGGGCGGCCAGCAGCAGCCCCTGGCTGTGTTGCCCATGGGTGGCCAGCAGCAGCAGTGGCTGTGTTGCCCATGGGTGGCCAGCAGCAGCCCCTGGCTGTGTTGCCCATGGGCGGCCAGCAGCAGCAGTGGCTGTGTTGCCCATGGGTGGCCAGCAGCAGCAGTGGCTGTGTTGCCCATGGGTGGCCAGCAGCAGCAGTGGCTGTGTTGCCCATGGGTGGCCAGCAGCAGCCCCTGGCTGTGTTGCCCATGGGTGGCCAGCAGCAGCAGTGGCTGTGTTGCCCATGGGTGGCCAGCAGCAGCAGTGGCTGTGTTGCCCATGGGTGGCCAGCAGCAGCAGTGGCTGTGTTGCCCATGGGTGGCCAGCAGCAGCAGTGGCTGTGTTGCCCATGGGTGGCCAGCAGCAGCAGTGGCTGTGTTGCCCATGGGTGGCCAGCAGCAGCCCCTGGCTGTGTTGCCCATGGGTGGCCAGCAGCAGCAGTGGCTGTGTTGCCCATAGGTGGCCAGCAGCAGCAGTGGCTGTGTTGCCCATGGGCTGGCCAGCAGCAGCAGTGGCTGTGTTGCCCATGGGTGGCCAGCAGCAGCAGTGGCTGTGTTGCCCATGGGTGGCCAGCAGCAGCCAGTGGCTGTGTTGCCCATGGGTGGCCAGCAGCAGCAGTGGCTGTGTTGCCCATGGGTGGCCAGCAGCAGCAGTGGCTGTGTTGCCCATGGGCGGCCAGCAGCAGCAGTGGCTGTGTTGCCCATGGGTGGCCAGCAGCAGCAGTGGCTGTGTTGCCCATGGGTGGCCAGCAGCAGCAGTGGCTGTGTTGCCCATAGGTGGCCAGCAGCAGCCCTGGCTGTGTTGCCCATGGGTGGCCAGCAGCAGCAGTGGCTGTGTTGCCCATGGGCGGCCAGCAGCAGCAGTGGCTGTGTTGCCCATGGATGGCCAGCAGCAGCAGTGGCTGTGTTGCCCATGGGTGGCCAGCAGCAGCAGTGGCTGTGTTGCCCATAGGTGGCCAGCAGCAGCCCCTGGCTGTGTTGCCCATGGGTGGCCAGCAGCAGCAGTGGCTGTGTTGCCCATGGGTGGCCAGCAGCAGCAGTGGCTGTGTTGCCCATGGGTGGCCAGCAGCAGCCCCTGGCTGTGTTGCCCATGGGTGGCCAGCAGCAGCAGTGGCTGTGTTGCCCATGGGTGGCCAGCAGCAGCAGTGGCTGTGTTGCCCATGGGCGGCCAGCAGCAGCAGTGGCTGTGTTGCCCATGGGTGGCCAGCAGCAGCAGTGGCTGTGTTGCCCATGGGTGGCCAGCAGCAGCAGTGGCTGTGTTGCCCATAGGTGGCCAGCAGCAGCCCCTGGCTGTGTTGCCCATGGGTGGCCAGCAGCAGCAGTGGCTGTGTTGCCCATGGGCGGCCAGCAGCAGCAGTGGCTGTGTTGCCCATGGTGGCCAGCAGCAGCAGTGGCTGTGTTGCCCATGGGTGGCCAGCAGCAGCAGTGGCTGTGTTGCGCATAGGTGGCCAGCAGCAGCCCCTGGCTGTGTTGCCCATGGGTGGCCAGCAGCAGCAGTGGCTGTGTTGCCCATGGGTGGCCAGCAGCAGCAGTGGCTGTGTTGCCCATGGGTGGCCAGCAGCAGCAGTGGCTGTGTTGCCCATGGGTGGCCAGCAGCAGCCCGTGGCTGTGTTGCCCATGGGTGGCCAGCAGCAGCAGTGGCTGTGTTGCCCATAGGTGGCCAGCAGCAGCCCCTGGCTGTGTTGCCCATGGGTGGCCAGCAGCAGCAGTGGCTGTGTTGCCCATAGGTGGCCAGCAGCAGCAGTGGCTGTGTTGCCCATGGGCGGCCAGCAGCAGCAGTGGCTGTGTTGCCCATGGGCGGCCAGCAGCAGCAGTGGCTGTCTTGCCCATAGGTGGCCAGTAGAAGCCCCTGGCTGTGTTGCCCATGGGTGGCCAGCAGCAGCAGTGGCTGTGTTGCCCATGGGTGGCCAGCAGCAGCCCCTGGCTGTGTTGCCCATAGGTGGCCAGCAGCAGCAGTGGCTGTGTTGCCCATGGGTGGCCAGCAGCAGCCCCTGGCTGTGTTGCCCATGGGTGGCCAGCAGCAGCAGTGGCTGTGTTGCCCATGGGCGGACAGCAGCAGTCCCTGGCTGTGTTGCCCATGGGTGGCCAGCAGCAGCAGTGGCTGTGTTACCCATAGGTGGCCAGCAGCAGCAGTGGCTGTGTTGCCCATGGGTGGCCAGCAGCAGCAGTGACTGTGTTGCCCATGGGTGGCCAGCAGCAGCCCCTGGCTGTGTTGCCCATGGGTGGCCAGCAGCAGCAGTGGCTGTGTTGCCCATGGGTGGCCAGCAGCAGCAGTGGCTGTGTTGCCCATGGGTGGCCAGCAGCAGCAGTGGCTGTGTTGCCCATGGGTGGCCAGCAGCAGCAGTGGCTGTGTTGCCCATAGGTGGCCAGCAGCAGCCCCTGGCTGTGTTGCCCATGGGTGGCCAGCAGCAGCCCCTGGCTGTGTTGCCCATGGGTGGCCAGCAGCAGCCCCTGGCTGTGTTGCCCATAGGTGGCCAGCAGCAGCAGTGGCTGTGTTGCCCATGGGTGGCCAGCAGCAGCCCCTGGCTGTGTTGCCCATGGGTGGCCAGCAGCAGCCCCTGGCTGTGTTGCCCATGGGTGGCCAGCAGCAGCAGTGGCTGTGTTGCCCATGGCTGGCCAGCAGCAGCAGTGGCTGTGTTGCCCATGGGTGGCCAGCAGCAGCAGTGGCTGTGTTGCCCATAGGTGGCCAGCAGCAGCAGTGGCTGTGTTGCCCATGGGTGGCCAGCAGCAGCCCCTGGCTGTGTTGCCCATGGGTGGCCAGAAGCAGCCCCTGGCTGTGTTGCCCATGGGTGGCCAGCAGCAGCAGTGGCTGTGTTGCCCATGGGCGGCCAGCAGCAGCCCCTGGCTGTGTTGCCCATGGGTGGCCAGCAGCAGCAGTGGCTGTGTTGCCCATGGGTGGCCAGCAGCAGCCCCTGGCTGTGTTGCCCATGGGCGGCCAGCAGCAGCAGTGGCTGTGTTGCCCTTGGGTGGCCAGCAGCAGCAGTGGCTGTGTTGCCCATGGGTGGCCAGCAGCAGCAGTGGCTGTGTTGCCCATGGGTGGCCAGCAGCAGCCCCTGGCTGTGTTGCCCATGGGTGGCCAGCAGCAGCAGTGGCTGTGTTGCCCATGGGTGGCCAGCAGCAGCAGTGGCTGTGTTGCCCATGGGTGGCCAGCAGCAGCAGTGGCTGTGTTGCCCATGGGTGACCAGTAGCAGCAGTGGCTGTGTTGCCCATGGGCGGCCAGCAGCAGCAGTGGCTGTGTTGCCCATGGGTGGCCAGCAGCAGCCCCTGGCTGTGTTGCCCATGGGTGGCCAGCAGCAGCAGTGGCTGTGTTGCCCATAGGTGGCCAGCAGCAGCAGTGGCTGTGTTGCCCCTGGGCGGCCAGCAGCAGCAGTGGCTGTGTTGCCCATGGGTGGCCAGCAGCAGCAGTGGCTGTGTTGCCCATGGGTTGCCAGCAGCAGCCCCTGGCTGTGTTGCCCATGGGTGGCCAGCAGCAGCAGTGGCTGTGTTGCCCATGGGTGGCCAGCAGCAGCAGTGGCTGTGTTGCCCATGGGCGGCCAGCAGCAGCAGTGGCTGTGTTGCCCATGGGTGGCCAGCAGCAGCAGTGGCTGTGTTGCCCATAGGTGGCCAGCAGCAGCCCCTGTCTGTGTTGCCCATGGGTGGCCAGCAGCAGCAGTGGCTGTGTTGCCCATGGGCGGCCAGCAGCAGCAGTGGCTGTGTTGCCCATGGGTGGCCAGCAGCAGCAGTGGCTGTGTTGCCCATGGGTGGCCAGCAGCAGCAGTGGCTGTGTTGCGCATAGGTGGCCAGCAGCAGCCCCTGGCTGTGTTGCCCATGGGTGGCCAGCAGCAGCAGTGGCTGTGTTGCCCATGGGTGGCCAGCAGCAGCCCCTGGCTGTGTTGCCCATGGGTGGCCAGCAGCAGCAGTGGCTGTGTTGCCCATGGGTGGCCAGCAGCAGCAGTGGCTGTGTTGCCCATGGGCGGCCAGCAGCAGCAGTGGCTGTGTTGCCCATGGGTGGCCAGCAGCAGCAGTGGCTGTGTTGCCCATGGGTGGCCAGCAGCAGCAGTGGCTGTGTTGCCCATAGGTGGCCAGCAGCAGCCCCTGGCTGTGTTGCCCATGGGTGGCCAGCAGCAGCAGTGGCTGTGTTGCCCATGGGCGGCCAGCAGCAGCAGTGGCTGTGTTGCCCATGGATGGCCAGCAGCAGCAGTGGCTGTGTTGCCCATGGGTGGCCAGCAGCAGCAGTGGCTGTGTTGCGCATAGGTGGCCAGCAGCAGCCCCTGGCTGTGTTGCCCATGGGTGGCCAGCAGCAGCAGTGGCTGTGTTGCCCATGGGTGGCCAGCAGCAGCAGTGGCTGTGTTGCCCATGGGTGGCCAGCAGCAGCAGTGGCTGTGTTGCCCATGGGTGGCCAGCAGCAGCCCCTGGCTGTGTTGCCCATGGGTGGCCAGCAGCAGCAGTGGCTGTGTTGCCCATAGGTGGCCAGCAGCAGCCCCTGGCTGTGTTGCCCATGGGTGGCCAGCAGCAGCAGTGGCTATGTTGCCCATAGGTGGCCAGCAGCAGCAGTGGCTGTGTTACCCATGGGCGGCCAGCAGCAGCAGTGGCTGTGTTGCCCATGGGCGGCCAGCAGCAGCAGTGGCTGTCTTGCCCATAGGTGGCCAGTAGAAGCCCCTGGCTGTGTTGCCCATGGGTGGCCAGCAGCAGCCCCTGCCTGTGTTGCCCATGGGTGGCCAGCAGCAGCCCCTGGCTGTGTTGCCCATAGGTGGCCAGCAGCAGCAGTGGCTGTGTTGCCCATGGGTGGCCAGCAGCAGCCCCTGGCTGTGTTGCCCATGGGTGGCCAGCAGCAGCAGTGGCTGTGTTGCCCATGGGTGGCCAGCAGCAGCAGTGGCTGTGTTGCCCATGGGTGGCCAGAAGCAGCAGTGGCTGTGTTGCCCATGGGTGGCCAGCAGCAGCAGTGGCTGTGTTGCCCATGGGTGGCCAGCAGCAGCCCCTGGCTGTGTTGCCCATGGGTGGCCAGCAGCAGCCCCTGGCTGTGTTGCCCATGGGTGGCCAGCAGCAGCAGTGGCTGTGTTGCCCATAGGTGGCCAGCAGTAGCAGTGGCTGTGTTGCCCATGGGTGGCCAGCAGCAGCAGTGGCTGTGTTGCCCATGGGTGGCCAGCAGCAGCAGTGGCTGTGTTGCCCATGGGTGGCCAGCAGCAGCAGTGGCTGTGTTGCCCATGGGTGGCCAGCAGCAGCAGTGGCTGTGTTGCCCATGGGTGGCCAGCAGCAGCAGTGGCTGTGTTGCGCATAGGTGGCCAGCAGCAGCAGTGGCTGTGTTGCCCATAGGTGGCCAGCAGCAGCCCCTGGCTGTGTTGCCCATGGGCGGCCAGCAGCAGCCCCTGGCTGTGTTGCCCATGGGCGGCCAGCAGCAGCAGTGGCTGTGTTGCCCATGGGTGGCCAGCAGCAGCAGTGGCTGTGTTGCCCATGGGTGGCCAGCAGCAGCAGTGGCTGTGTTGCCCATGGGTGGCCAGCAGCAGCCCCTGGCTGTGTTGCCCATGGGTGGCCAGCAGCAGCAGTGGCTGTGTTGCCCATGGCCGGCCAGGAGCAGCCCGTGGCTGTGTTGCCCATGGGTGGCCAGCAGCAGCAGTGGCTGTGTTGCCCATGGGTGGCCAGCAGCAGCCCCTGGCTGTGTTGCCCATAGGTGGCCAGCAGCAGCAGTGGCTGTGCTGCCCACGGGTGGCCAGCTGCAGCAGTGGCTGTGTTGCCCACGGGTGGCCAGCAGCAGCAGTGGCTGTGTTTCCCACGGGTGACCAGCAGCAGCAGTGGCTGTGTTGCCCATGGTTGGCTAGCAGCAGCCCCTGGCTGTGTTGCCCATGGGTGGCCAGCAGCAGCAGTGGCTGTGTTGCCCATGGGCGGCCATCAGCAGCAGTGGCTGTGTTGCCCATAGGTGGCCAGCAGCAGCAGTGGCTGTGTTGCCCATGGGCGGCCAGCAGCAGCAGTGGCTGTGTTGGCCATAGGTGGCCAGCAGCAGCAGTGGCTGTGTTGCCCACGGGTGGCCAGCAGCAGCAGTGGCTGTGTTGCCCACGGGTGGCCAGCAGCAGCAGTGGCTGTGTTGCCCACGGGTGGCCAGCAGCAGCAGTGGCTGTGTTGCCCATAGGTGGCCATCAGCAGCAGTGGCTGTGTTGCCCATGGGTGGCCAGCAGCATCAGTGGCTGTGTTGCCCATGGGTGGCCAGCAGCATCAGTGGCTGTGTTGCCCATGGGTGGCCAGCAGCAGCAGTGGCTGTGTTGCCCATAGGTGGCCAGCAGCATCAGTGGCTGTGTTGGCCATAGGTGGCCAGCAGCAGCAGTGGCTCTGTTGCCCATGGGTGGCCAGCAGCAGCAGTGGCTGTGTTGCCCATGGGTGGCCAGCAGCATCAGTGGCTGTGTTGCCCATGGGTGGCCAGCAGCATCAGTGGCTGTGTTGGCCATAGGTGGCCAGCAGCAGCAGTGGCTGTGTTGCCCACGGGTGGCCAGCAGCAGCAGGGCTGGGGACAGCTGAGCAGCCCTGCAGCCGTGTGGCTGCAGTTAGGAGCTCCCCAAGCAGTGGGCGTGATGATCTAACTGGCGTATGTAATAAGCACACATGGAAAGAGTCATCTTTGCTTTTATCCTGGCAGACTGACGGAGTGGTTACAGCTTGGACTTGTTTCCAGCAGCACAACCGAGTGACATGAGAGCACTTATATTCCCCGCAGTTACACAGGCGGCTCCGGGTTTTGTTTCAGGGACACGAGACCATTACACGTGTGAACAGTGCAGCTTGTTCACTATGTCACGCCTTTTGTGTTCTTGCTTCTAGGGCAACGAGCCCTGCTTACCGTCATCTTTACGTGCATCTTTGTATTTCTTCACTCCTCAGAGCTGTGTAGGGCAAAGGTTACAAAAGTTCTTGGCATCTGCCATATGATGTAGGAGGAAATCATCAGCAGCAAAGAGTCTCTTGTGTAAGCTGGTGATACTTTGGGGTAACAAACGATTGCTTTATGCACTGATCAGACTGCTTCCTGTAGAGTGAAAACTGCCAGTTGCAGAAAAATGTCTTTGAGGCAACTTTAGAAAATCAAACCTCACAAAGGCATGAGGATAATTTGCAAAGCCTAGATTGTAGTTTCCTTCTAGACTCAGAAGGAAACGTTCTGGAGCAAATAGAAAGCAAATAATTTATCATGAACATGAGATTGTCAGGGGATAGTGATTCACCATTCGGCTGAGGGAACGGGGAGATCAAAAAAATATGGGTGGAAAAAATGGTGACCTAGGGGAGAGTGTGCTTCAGATCCTGAATCATTTCTGCATAAGCCATGCTGACAGCTACTCTTTTGCGGATTGTTCTGAATTTAACGTCGCTTGTCTTGAAATGATCTGGAATGGTCCTAAAAATAGCTTGGTACTGGAGATGCCAAGTTTTCCAGTTATTTCCCTAAGATGTCAGCAAAATTATTGGCTATGAGAAGCAATGCTCTACCCTCACCTCCATGGGAAGGTGATGTTTGTCTGCTGCAAAACAGTACTTTAGAAAACTTCATCCTCTCAGTTTCGATGCTTTTCAGTGTGTCCTAGATAGCTTTGAAGATAGGTTATCTCTGTTTATGGCTGACGGCTGCAGAGGCAGGGAGGTCTCGTGTCCCCTAACCTGGCAGCCGGGCCATTCAAAGAGGTGAACAGGGATCTCAGCAGGTGATGTGCCAACAGAGCAGATTTTTCCAGGTAATGGGGTAAAGCAGGAACTTTCAGGTAACTTCAGGATCTCGATAATCTGGCTACACCTGAGTCAGGCTATTTTTTCCCCTGGTCTTCTGACAGCCTCCTTCTCCTGCTGCCGCATGGATCTGTGTAGAAAGAACCTGATAAGAGTTTTCCCCACTCTTATCAGAGTCATACTGATACCAGCAAAACCCAGGAATCTGGGAAAACCCTCTTTCCACTGAAATCAGCCCCAGCAATGCCTTTGATACTAGACAGAGAGAAAACTGTTGGGTATCTTTAGGAGTGCAGCATTTGAAATGGGAATCCTGGTCACCTTGGACAAACTGTTGCTCCAGATGCACCAGTCAGCCTGTGTGCATGACAGCTCTGAAAAGCAACCAGAAAGTCCACAGGAGAATTGTCCCAAATCCTTGGAAACCTAATAAATGGCAGCTCAAGGAAGCAATAGACTCTGCTGCTGCCTGTTGCTTCTGTGGAGAAATTTGCAGATTTTTGGCATACAAGTCAAATGTCCGGGACCAACGTAGTGCACTCCAACAGTGTGTGCTGCCACCTGAAACCACACAGTGGAAGGACAGAAAGAATACGTGTCAGGGAACAGCATCTTGGCAGCTTTCTCCAGTGTTATAACTGGCCTCTTCCTCCCTTTGGAGACGGTGATCTGCAAAGCCCCGCGTTTTTTTCAGGCTGTCTTCAGAGAGCCTTTCCTCTGCCCTGCTCCTGGTTGCCAGCGTGCCCACCTGGGAAGAGCGAACCTGAGAATAGTTAACAAGTGGCAAAAATTAATTTACTTTAATCCTTGTGCGTGAATTGTCACGAGTTATCCCTTCTGCCTAGTTGGACAACTGGCAATCCCATGTGAAGAAAGGCGGTGAGGAAGGAGTCCTGTCGGAGCAGATCTGATTTGCAGGGCTGGGCTGGGTTGCACAAGCTCCCGCTTCGCTGCGGAGCTGCCAGCGGCAAACCCCTCGGCTCCGGTGAGCTGCTCCTCCGCTCGGCTAATGGAATAGCGAGGGAGAAGGGTGATGAGAGCTAGAAATTAAAGCCGGGGGAGTAGTTGGTGTTTAAGTAGTGAAAGTTCTTCTCTCTGCCTACCACGCGCTGGGCTGTGCCTGTAAATGGTCGACTTGCCGCTCTGCCTGGTGGGTGCTAGCTGGTTGCCAGCTTCTCTTAGCACAGCGTCCCAGCCCAAGGAAACTACCAGAACACTGAAGATCAGCAAAGAGGAAAGACTGCATTTTATTGACAAAGCATCCAGGGAAATTCTGACAACCATTTTATACTGATGGAATAAATCATATGCAGCACTGTTACATGATACATGGGGTTACTGTTACACAGATACATGGGGTACCCCGTGGCAGCTGTAAAAGGTTAAGAGGTAGACTGGGAAAGGAAGATCATCAAGATTCCCAAGACGACTATTTTCCCAGCATCTTTCTGCTATTTTCTGTTCCCTTTCTGTCCTGTCTTTTGTACTTTGGAATACCTCCTTCCTCCACTTTTTCATGCTTTTACCCGTGGCTGGGATGTACACAAGCAGCCTCCTGCATATTGCTGTTTCCTCTCACTAGTGTTTTCATGGAGGTGGAAGTCACAACCCCCTGTTTGTGCTGGACCTGTGATCTATGATAAACCTATAGTAAACATATATTCACTTGACGATTAAAGATGCAGGCTCTCCAAAGATGCTATTGTAGAAATAGGTGGTTAAAAGGTGCAAAATGCACCTTTGCAGGTTGTTTTTACTTAGAGTGTGCCTGTCTGAGAAGAATTTGGTTTGAAATCATAGTGGCAAAACACGTGGCTGTCTGTTGTGCTGGTACAGGACAGTGAATGCACAGTGAAGAGCGCTGGCAGGCAGCACAGACAGTGCTGTGAGAGGTGCATTTCAGTGCACTTGCTGTGTAAGGCAGGAGCACTGCTTGTGGATTCAATTCTGCTCTTAATCCCCATGCCTCAGTATAAAGTCAGTTGCAAAATAAACAGAATTTGACAGAACATCAGAAGGAGCATGTCGACATGTTTTTCCTTTTTGAGATATTTCTGTAGCATGTGTCAGCTGATTTTTCTCATAACATTTCAGCTGAAAGCTAAAAGCATTAATGAAAGTGTAAGTGAAACGAGGAGAGTGCAGGGCTTTTTTCCCCCTTTTGGTGCATCCATCTGTAAGAAAAGTATCTTTATTTAAATTGTCATGTTAGCCAGATGACCTTGCTCTGCAGGATGGGAAGAAGACCGTCAAGAAATATGTTAATAGATTGATGAACACTAACGTGCTATGAAGCAGGATTAAATACCTAGGATATTAATTTTATATTACCGTCAAGGAAAAAATATGTGCTGTCCTCTTGACCTTGTGACAGGAGAAGTGGGCCCAGGATGTACATGAGAGGCTGGACGGACACGACTGTGCCTGACAGCACCTGGAATGGGGTTGTTTAATTCTAAATGACAACTGTGCGTTTTTTATTAAGCAGCGACTTTCATCCACAGTGTTGTAAGTCCCTGCATTGTAAGCTCTATTACTTGGATGCTTACCTAGTCTTGGCCCGTGGATATTTCCCTTCTTACATAATAACCACAAATTCCAGCTTTCCCTTGCACCACACGTGTAGACTAAATATACAAACCCCGTCATTCTACTACCCAGGTTGGCACTGCAGCCCTTAGGGGTACTCTGATCATGGCTGAGAGACATCCTTTACTGTGATCAGCCGTGTCGGCTATTGAAAAGATATTTACTGGGTACCTTTCCAGAAGTACAGACTGGTTCAATAGGCATTATGTGCTAGTTTTTATTGATGGGGGTGACCCTGGTGTTGTCTTTTCAGGCGGGCTTTCTGGTTCTTGATGGTCTTTGTCACTCTTTCTGCATGAGCTGGCATTGTCACCACTTGCCTTTCTTTGGGTGCTTCTCAAACTGTTACATATCTGCTATTAGTTAGAATTAATTAACCACATTTGATCAGGAATATAGAGTTATAAGAAATATTTTAGTGGAGTGTGTGTTTGCATAGCAACCGACAGCTACTATGAAATCCTTTGTACAGCCCCGTACCAAGGCTGAAAGAATAGGTCAGAATCACCCTAGTAGGAATGATTAGAACTTAGATAACAGACTTAAGATTCAAGATGATTGGATACAGTGTTTACGTGTAGACTAGGAGAATGCACTGAGATGTCAAAATGCAGAATTAATGGGAACTGGGGAGAGTCGACTGGAACAACTCGTAGTTACCTGCCAAGAAACAAGTAAATGTAGGTAAAAGGTAATTCTGGCAGGGGGTAGTGCGACCACTGACTCATGTACCACCTACCCGAATAATACCCCAGACCCATTTCTAGACCTTTCTAACCTTTACTGCGCAGAATTGGATATGGGAGGAGAGTATGTTAATGATTTTCGGGCAATACTATGTTTATGCATGAATACTTAATGAATATGTAGGAGTAAGTCCTATATAAGGTGTATGATTTTGAAACTTAGTGTGCGTGGATCGTGAGATGACTCACTCGCATACCCGGCCGTTAATAAAGAAGTGTCTGCTTATCTGCATCACATTGGTGTTGATAAGTTCTTTATTCTGAGATTTCGGTAACAAAACCGTCCCCAGTCTGTTGCAGAGGTGGTCTTGGGAATCACCCCAGCCATGGCATTCACTTTTACGATATAAATATGTGTGTATATTATTATTATTTTATCATTTTAGAATTTCTCTGAGTGGGGCTGTTGCCTGGGTGCCCCTCTGCTGTCTACAGAGGAGTACCAGGGCTCGGCAGCCGATAGTGCAGGTGCTGACGCAGGGGTGTGGGTGCTGCATGTGCAGGGCAGCGAGCAGGAGGAGGAAAGGGGCCATGGCTGCTGTCACTCTTCATCCTGGGTGGTCTCTTTCAGGGCAAAATTAATATTATTTCACAATCATTCTGCCTTTTAACTCCAAAACAGTCCATGTGAATCTGTTGGAGTCATTCCATTAGCACCAGAGGGCATTAAGTTACATCTCTGATGGCACTGACAGCCTTTGTTTTCACTTGTTGGCAGTTTCAGCCTATTTAATGTTTTTTTTTTTTACATTTGCATGTTTCCTCTTCCTGATTTTCTAAACCTGGAGTTCAAACACTGAAGTGTCAGCGCAAACTTTGTTAATGGTGATACTGATTTTTGCATTGAATAAATATTTATTTCCAGGAAAAAGGTAACCGTATTTTTTAAGGCAGCTAATGTCTGGAGAAGGCTGTGGGTTTCCAGACACATGTGGAATCAACAGGTTAAATTCACCTCTGCTGTGTTGCTTCAGAACTGAGTGAGTTTACATTAGGGATAAATTTGATCAGATATTTCTGGGCAGCTGTCCATCTGTTCTGGTCTTTAACCTCAGTGTTGCAAAAGCTCTAAAATTGGTCTTGGGGATCTGTTTGGTAACAGAGAGAGATTTCTTTCTTGTTCACAGCTACTAAGTACATAAAAGACTGCTTGAGCTGCAAAAATATCTTCTAATGCCGATGTTCAAGCACAAGCAGTTGCCAGAGAGGTGCCAGAAGGAGAAAGATCCCGAAAGGCTGGGAATGTATGCCATGCAGCAGGGCACGGTGCGGGGAGCCCAGGGCTACACCAGCTGGGACACGTTCTCTGCAGTACCCTACGGAGGTACCAGCTGGTGTCTGGGAAGCTGCAGAGCCCGGTAGCCAGGTTGGGTGTCTTGGTGTCAGGCTATGTGGCACGTTTGGGACACTCTGGGAACACTTAACATGGTGCCACTCGGGGGACAGCAATGCGGAACACCAGCTTACACTCTTTTGGAGGTGTTATTGCAAATATCCAACTTCTTTTTTTTGGTTTTTGCAAAGCTATGGGAGTCCAGGAAAGAAAAAGAAGCAGCTTTAGTCCGTGACTTCTATACAGACTTTCTTCACTGGAAGTTGTCTCGTTTACCAAACCATGGGACATACCTTCTTTTTCATTCAAACCACTTTTTATGTGCCCCTGTTGTGATATCAGGCAGTTGGAGAGGGAGCTAAGTGCAGCCCCAGGCAAAACAGGTGAAGGGAGAAGGAGGGAAACATTAAAAGAAAAAAATTTAGGAAGAAAATCAAACTGCATTAGCAGGGTAATTTTTAAACACCCTGAGCAGAAAGCTCAAGGGAGCACTGTAGGGAATTGGCCAACCCTGCTAAAAGGGAGAAGTAAATTGCTTAATAAGCAATTCTCCATTTGTAATCCTTATTAAATTTCACCCTAATCACTGAGCACTAACAGCAGTGGCTGTGGTAACAGAAGTCATACATGCTTTCAGGTCAGACAGTTCTCCCTCTTTTTCTGAGAAATTAATTTTCCAGTACTGTTTTGGGAGTTCGGGTGCCTTTATTTAGCAGTGTAAATTTTAGACTCCAGACACACTGGAGTGTGTTTTGTAATAAGCTTGCCAAAGGCAAGTTGCAGACACTCTGTATCCATGAAACGTATTGTCAGAAAGTTTAAGATTTTTAGAAATTTAAAACCAGATAAGCTCAGGTACTTGTCAAGTGTTTGGCTAAGTAAGACTGCATTTAAGACTGTTTCTTTTCCAGTGGAATTTGTACTTTTGAATCAGTGTGAAAGGTTTCCCAGTGAAGTGCTTAACTTGATAAGCAAATAGCCGGAACAGCTAAATAAGCTGTTACTGAGGGGGTTTTGTTTTCCTGTGGTTCTCGGAAAGAAAAACAACGTGCATGGAAGGTGATACAATCTGACCTCTAAACATGCCGTGAAGATGAGTAAACAATCCAGGGTATCTCTCCCAAAATGAGAAAAGCTCTCCCAACAGATACAGGCTTGTTGCAGCAATGCTAGGTTTAGCACAAACAGTAGATTTGGGGTTTTCTAGTATTTGGCCTAATTTTTACTGTCTTTTTGGTAGAAAATCATGTTTTCTCTTTTTGGTATTTGTGGGCTGCATTTGAAAGGGAGCTTTGAGCCTCACCCCGGGCGTCCCCCTGGAGAAGCAGAGTCCTGACCCTTCAGTTAATCACAGGGATGCCCTGCACAGTGCTTGAGGTAACTTAACACTCCTCAAAATGGGATGGAGGGTCGAGCTACTTGTAGGCAGCCCTACAACACAGGAGACAGTGGCCACCTTCCATCTGACACGGTGCCTGCTTCCCTTTGGGTAGCTTTTGCTGTGTGTTTCTTTTGTTTTCTTTGCTGGATACATTTGCTTCTACAGCTCCATCAGTGTTGCGTTCCAGCTGAGGCATTTCATCGAGGTTTTTAAAAGTTCTGCACCATTGCCACTCATCTTTTCTAATGGACCATCCTAGGAATTAGCCTCCTGGTGCCTTCAGTTGAAACCTGGTTTAATTCTGAGAGTTCTTCTTTAGACCCATAATAAGGCCCCGAAAGGTGCTGGCCAGACCATCCCATGCTGGGAGATTTGATGGCTTTCTTCAAGGTTTGGTTGAGAGCAGTTCATCTGTCAGCTGCAGGTCACCGTCCGTCAGAGACCAGGCAGGCTGGGACTGACATGCCAGCTCACCTCTGGACTTTGCCCTTCACCCGTCTTTCGTTCTGTGTGTTATGGAAGTTTGTGGTCTAAATCACAAACCATCTCTTTGGGGATTAAAAAAGCCGACATTTTTCAAGAATGGGGCGAGAGGGAGGCCCTTTTGGCAAGTTTGACACGCAAAGAGCACCACAATGCTGACATGTGAAGTACAGAAAGAAACTTGGCATTGACCCTCCTTCCAGAATATTCTGACTTCTTGTGGACTTTAGCACTGCTTTCCTTCATGCCTCTCTGATTCACGTCTACATTCATCTGCTACTTTAAATTCACCTCTGTGTTCACAGTATCAGAGTGCTGCCCTTTGCTGTAAAATTGCTGCGTTAGTGTGATGGGTGTGCCAGCCTTGCTTTGCTTTGTCCCAATTTCATTCTGAATCTGAATTCTAGATGTCTTCGTGTCCCAGATCTGAACTATGTCTCTTGTTAGAGGTTCCCCAAGCTTCTCAAAGGTAGCTCCTTACCTCCCACCAGTCAGAGAGCCTCTTGCTGGTTTCCCTTTCTTTTTGTACTTAAACCCACGCTGCTAACAGGATCTCAATTTTATGAGACACTTTACTCTTCGTTTTTTTGTATAACATTTCTCAGTCGGCTTCATCTGCCTTGGTTAACTGAAAGTTCCTACAAAGTGCTTTTGAGCTGCCTGTTACCAGAAATTAGGCTGATTTCTGATTGTCTTCCTTCTTGCTGGGGCTTGTAGGTAAAACATAGGTTGTCTTCTCCAAGGCGATTCTCCTGGTTTTTTTTCCTGGGTTCAGTAAACACTAAGGGTCTGGGTCTGACAGAGTCTGCATCTTTTGGTGTCTGAGCTCTGCCTGCACAGGACTAGGACTAGTTTTACCGCAGCCTAATACTAACCCAAAATACAGCATAAATGTCTTAGGAATCACTTGAGGTGGGATGCCTAGAAGTACTGCCATTCCTGAATTTTCTGCAGGTGTTTCTTTTGATCTATGCCTTGCCACTAGAGACTCTCCTGGTACGAAAGGGGTGGTGATCTTTACATCCCTTTGTTTGCTTGCCTTTTAAAGTAGCTTTTAATCTAAGAACTTAGCCCTCTGCTGTTACTCAAGAAGCTCTGTCATTGAAAACAGGAGTTTTGGCTGAATACCTATTACCATGATTGAGTCAGTCTGTACTTTGTGGTTTTAGATAAAATAGAAGCATTTTAACCTGAAATTTTCACTAAAAGAATCTCTAAACGTAACAAGGGATTTTAAGAACAAATTGGTATTTTTAAACCTTAAGTGTGCTTAGGAAATAATTGTTTTAAAATGCCATCATGATATAGCACTAGAACAGCTTCAGGGCACCTCTGCCTGCATACCCTCCTGCAAACGTGTGAGTCTGTTTAATGTGGAATCACAGCATTGTTCACAGATTTTTTACAAATAATGTAATACAAATAAGCTTTACAAACAGTAGACCTGGTGTGTGAGATGTATTTCAAGGGGATAACCGAGTCTAAATTGTACAAAGTGATGTGATGGGCATGGTTCTCCTCAGTGGCCCATTGAGAACATTTTGTGGCTGCAGATAAGGGCTGTTAGAAGGGTTCCAGTGGGACCAAAGAGCCACTTCAGCTGCCAGACAGCTGCGGTGCCTCTGACCGCCTTGTGTAAACCCAACCTGATCTGGTTAGTCTTTAGATATACAGGCCCACCTACAAAATACAATATGTATAATTATATTTATGTGGGCCCTGGGCCAGCAGTGAGAAGCACGGGTGGGTGAGTTAGTATGTTGAAATGTGCAGGTGTGACAATCAATATGCAAGCAGATTAAGGTTTCCGTGTGTTTTTAATTAAAAACTGTGCTTGCTGTATTCCCTGGGGGGGCCCGAGGCCTTTGTTTGGGGGGGTGGGGGGTGTTTTTTGCACGTAGAATCACTTTAAAGGGCTTCCTGCAGCAGGTTGTACCATTATTGTGAAAATGAGAGTCGCTTTTGTAGCCTCCTCCCTTCTTTATTAGGTTATCTCTTGCCTCAGTGATCCTCTCCCCAATAACCTCTAATTATCTGTGCCAATGGCAGCAGAGCAATCCTATTCTGTCCCCTTGGGCCACCTCAGCCCTGAATGGTTAACTCTTTGTGAATGGTTAACTCTGATCTCAGATAACTGGTTGGGTTCTTGCGGGAAGCCCAAGCCGATGACATTATTTTAACCTTTTACCTATATAACTTTGCCCGTAACAGCTACGGTGGTTCCCTCTGCTCTACCTCCCTCGCATGTGGAGCGAAAGGTTGAGGTGTCATCCCAGCAAAAAAAATAACGCTTGCTACATGCGAAGGACATATACCTGTTACCTGCAAAACTCTGCCTTCCCTGATGCATCATTCTGCAGTCTTTGCTGCTTAGGACGCAGCAGAGACAACCGCTTTAAGTAGTTTTGCAGTTTATGGATGGGTACATGTTGCTCCAACATGCGGTGTCACAACGGGGTTGGCAAAGACAGCCTGAAAGAGAGTATGGGCCCGAATTGCTACAGCAGTCTGACGAAATGCTGTGGAAAACGCAATGTTGCAAGTCAGGCAGAGGTGAGCCGCAGGCACGGAGCTGGGAGCGTGGAGAGGATGAGTCCCCAGACCCCAGGAAACTCAATTTGCCGGAGCCTTAGAGGGCGTGAAGGTCGGAACGTCTACCTGCAGTGTGGGAAGCCATGCCCTGCCACTCCTGCCCATGGTGCTGGTGACCCCGAGAAAGGAGCCCAGCTCAGCCTAGCTGGGCAGATTTAATGTGATCTGCAAGGTCGGGATGCCCGCTTTGATGTCTTTTGCCTGTCAGTGGGTTTAAAATACAACTTGAGCTCACGCCAGGCTTGATGGACCTGACCTCATCTGCTCACAGAAACTCTATGAGACCTGGTGGATGGTTGTGGGAAGGGCACCTGGAATATCTTGGCTGCTGCACACATAGGCCATAGGGATGTGACCGTTGGGTTTGCAGGGTTTTCCAGGTGGTTTGCAGGCACAGCTTTGTGCAGGAGGGGCTTTTGGGCACATAGCTCAAGCCTGTGCTTTGGTGGAGCGCCGTGCAGCGCACCAAGCTGTGCTTGGAGAGGTGTAGGGCACGAAGAGGTGAAGGGCCATCAGATGGCCCTCAGGAAGCTACAGTAGGGTTCCTGTGGCAACGGCTCCAGTTGTGTTGGTGGAAAAACAATGTTGAAGTCTATCCATTTTTTTGTGGCACTGGAAAGCAAGAGAAGGTGATGTACTGTCCAAGCTAAGGCAGTTGCTTGCAGACTACAGTTGTGCTAATAACATTTTGGGGGGTTGGTGAGAATGGGAAGAAAATGGGAGAGATGGAAGTAATTTTGGCTTCAGGTTTTCTTCTGCAACAGAGATCCCACAAATCCACACTGGCTTGAAAAAAACACTCCTTTTTGCTTTAGGTCTATTTTAAAATTACGTTTCATATAGAAGAGTAGTTTGAAATGACAGGCTGAACTGTGTTGAAAATGTCAAAAAGAAAAAAGAAAACGTAGTGGTGAGTAAATAGTGAGGTGGAGGCCTGAAACTGTTGAAATTGATGCAAATTTATGAGTAGTTTTACTGAGCTGCAGGAAAAAACCACAATGACCTACAGATCACGGGTTTGAAATCTCTGTGTACGCCGCCAGGAATTAAAACGGTAATTGTTCAGACAAAATTATTTTCAGCATGAAGGCTGCTGCCTTCAAGGAATACTGCCACTCTGCTTATCCATCTTAAGATTTCCTCTCACTCAGCCTGAGGGCCAGCAAGACAATTGGGTAAAAGGGACACTTAAAAACAAAATAGGAAGGAAATGTCTCCTTATGTAAAGCAGTCAGGCTGTGAAATGTTCTGCCACAGGTGACTGATTTGTTGTTATTAATTAATGTAGCACCTGGAAGGTTGCTCTTGGACCAGAGGTGCTAATAGGTTCTGAGCAAACAAATGTTCCCCCTCTAAGGAGCTCGTTCTGGGTTAAAGGCTTTGGCAGGGCAGAAGGAAACTGAGAAGCTGTAGTACAGCTTGAGAGATGGTGGCCCCAGCAGACCTTTTCCAAAGGTCTTTCTGAAGGCTTTCTTCGTGTAGCAGTGCATTAAGAAAGCGTGGAGATGGAAGGAAGCAGGAAAATACAGAAGCGTCTCAGGAAGGCAGTGACTGAGTGTGGATGTCAGCAGCTGGGAGAGCCTTTTAGGTCTGCGCTGGGAAGGGAGAGTGGCAGGTTGAGGACCAGGGTGAGGGGATGGGGGCAGGTGTGAGCTGCATCTGTCACTCAGGTGGGACAGGGTCATCAGTGCAAGTGAAGAGCTGAGAAAATAGCAGTGTGGCAGGGAGCAAAGGCTTTTAAGGATGTAGGGGAGCAGCTGGTCCCGTACCAAACAGGTGCTGGGAGTGAGCCCAGGAGCATGATGCCCAGTTGATATAGTGGGCCCCAGTGCAGGAGGAGCAGGTGGGGTTTGAGGCTCCTCTCAGGACTGTTTGCTTGCCCAAGGAAGGGCCCTGCAGGACAGTGGTGTCTGTTTCCCTCTGGATTCTTTTGAGGGAAGTACTGGTGCTTGCTCTGAAAGGATGCTGAGGTATTTTGTTCAGCAATATGAATGCTGTCTTTCCTCTCTTGTTCATGGAATGAGCTTTGGCTGACAGATTTTGTTTGCTTGGTTTTGGGGGGTGGTGGTATTGTGATTTTTGTTGTTGTGTTGTAGTAGCGGTGGTGCTTGTCCTAGGCTGGGAGCAAGATCAGCCCCTGTGAAAATGAATACATTCTGATCTGGTGGCATGGGAGGATAAAAGGAGAGTTGTGGGGAAATGAATATGGTAAAATTTCCTTGGATGAAATCAGCAGCTTCTTGTGCAAAGAGAAGTGGTGGAAAGGTGTGATGTTAGAGTCAGGGGCCAAACTGGGGGAAATAGTGTCTCTGGAAGAGAATGCTGTTGTGATAAGAAAGACCATCCTTGCTACAGGATTTCTCAGAGATGATCTGTAGCATCAATTCAGGAGACAGGTGTTGATGAACTCGTAGGACTGGGCTAGGTGGAGAGAAGTTGAAATGGGAGGGAAAAGGAAAGGAATCAAAAGCAGAATAGGATACAGAACGGTGAGAAATAGCACCATGCTAATGGATAAGAGAAAGTGAAGCCAAGGAGCAAGGTCCAAAGTGTAATTACTGCTTGCAAACCAGATCAGGTCACAGGCTAAAGCAGTGTCAGGAAAAAGCTTAGGGAGCTGGTGGCCAGAAAGCAGCTATACATTAGATCAGGAACTGGAGAGAAACTGTTTGCAAAGGGCATCCTAACTCAACACATTTGGTCTGAATAGGAAAAAAAGGGCTGTGAACTGAATGAAGTTGTGATGACGATAAAACACACAGCTGAAGGATAAGGTGGTTCCTCAAGCAGAAAATGGAATTGCTGTGGATGAGTGTGTCAAATTGAGAGGACAGAGGAAGAAAAGTCATGAATATGAAGGCTGGTGGGAAAGAGCCAGGTGAAGTTCAGATAACACAGCAGAGAAGAGACTGTACAGGGCTGCATGAGGACGATGGAGATAGTGGGGATTGCAAGCAGCAGCAATACAGCAGAGATGAACCACCTCCTTAAGTCTGTCCTCCTCCCTTTCTTGGGTTTGATCCAAGATGAGGAGTGTGAGAAAAATTAGATACTGCACTGGATTTTCAGGTCAGGATATATTTGTCTTTGTAAATCTAGCTGCAGTGCTTGAAGGCAGAAGCCTTGAGCGTAATTAAGCATCCTTTTCTTGACTCATTTTCAAATACAGCGATCCTCTTTCAGCCGAAGTGGGTTGGGTTTTTAGCATAGTTTGGAATCACTTCAGATTTAACTGCAAACAAAACAATGTCTGGTTTCTGTTTAGACCTCATGGTCCATAGTGTAGTTATACTCACTCTCAAGTTTTCCCTGCGGGCTTGTGACTCCTAAACAGAACAGATATTTTCCCTTTGTCTCTCTGAAACCATTCTGTCATGGCTGTCTGGGGAATAAAATAAACATGGAGATGCCACCTGTGAGATAAAATATACCTGTGGGGACATGTAAAAGAGCCTGAGTGTTGAGGATGCATACGCTGACACGTTACACTTGGCCTTCTTTGGAACCGAAGTAAACAAATAGGATTATGCAGTGAATTAGAATTAGTTTTGCAAGAATAGCTGTATAACCATTCCATAAACTAACTTAAGAATGCAAAAAAGATGCAGAGAATGATAACAACTTAATACTCCCTTCCCCTTCTCTTTCCCAACCTCTCTTGAGATGAAATCTGATTTAATAAAATAGTATCTGCTAATATATGACAGCTCAACAACCAAATTCCTTTGTGCGAATACTCTGCTATAGGTGTATGATGTCATGTCAGCCTAAGTATTCTTAAATATTTTTACTAATACCCACATAGGAGGGTTGTACAGATGTATCAAATGAAACCAATTTGAAAGCTATTCTAATAAATTTGATTTCTTTGTGGAGACAAACTTTCCGTTTTCATGCAGCGACACATCTGTTTGCACCGTACTATGTTAACATGCTTTGAGGGTGGTAAGTACAAACACGTGTAAACATAAAATTATTGTCATACCCAATCAGCTACAGAGTGAATTAATAAATGGGGAAAGGTGATCCTTTTTGAAGACCAGTGTAAATACACGGTATTTCTGTGGACTCTGGTAAACTGGTAACAGAGTACCTCATTGCTGTTAGGTAGTACCAGCCCAGTGGTCTGCAAAGAAGAACTCGGTTGGTACTTGATTTTAGAGAAGAGGAAAATTGATACCGAGCGTCTTGGTCAGGAGCCCTGAGAGAACCCTGGGTCTAAAGGTCATACCAGAATTTCTGTCCCTTTATAGTATGTTAAACTATCTGGTAGTATCTAAACCTGGCATGAGATGCAAGCAAAGCTGACAGTTGCCCAAGGGTAGACAGACATTGGTGGCAAAATGATGTCCTGAAGAAAGAGCGGGGGGGGGGGAACATAACACACCAAGCTGTTTTTCCCTTCTCTCTTTGCCCCCGGTCAGCAGCAGCACCATGTGTGCGTGTTGTGCAGGTGACGAGGAGGGGAACAAGAGCAGGCTGAATGCTGCAGGCATTTCTGCATGCAAAGAGCTGAGCTGAACTGTTGCCTCCCGCTCCTGGGCTCAGGAAGCTCACTTAGCTGTTGTCAGAGTCCTCCTGCTACCGCTCTTCAGCCGAATTGTGACCCTTCCAAAGGGGAGAGCAAAGCGTGCCGTTCCGCTTCGCCCTCAGCGCAAGCGCAGTCCAGCTGTGCCGGGCCTGCCGAGCCGTGCGAGCGCTCGGGGCCACCCCGCTGCGACTGGTACAACGGGGCTGCCAGAGCAAAGTCGAATTTCTGCGTCGGTGTAAGAAGGAATCAGAAACCACTCGACTTGCAGTGCTGGACCGGAGCACTGGACGGAGGGGTCACAGGCTACAGGCCCAGGCAGGCAGAAAACCCGTGGCTTGGGCAACCTTAGATAGCGGAGCTGGGATTACACCAAGCAATCTTTTAATGAAGTAAATGTTCTAGAACACATGGCTATTACAACACTTGTGGGGAAAGAGTGGCTTACTTGAAATTCAGAGCTAAGGCCCGGTTTAAATTGTTGGCGGTTCCGCGGGAGGCAGAAAGGGAGAGAGGGCCGGATGGGGTGTGAGACAGGCTTGATCGGATTTGGATTCACATCAGAGAGTGGTGGTGGAGCCCCGGTGGCAGTGCCCTGTGGCAGTGACCACGGCTTTCCACGGGGATATTGGGAAGGCACGTGGACCAGTTCAGCGTGGCTGGAGCAGACCGGCGCTGCTGTGCCAGTAACAGCAGAGCACAGATCAGCCCAGGACATGCAGCCACACTTCCATCAGTGCGCTGGAGCAGCTGCCGTGGAGTTCACGGCATCTGTGTGCTCTGGTGCCAGTGTGAAAGAGAAGGGGACAGCATCTAAGCCAGCCCTACATGACAGCGTTAACTTGGCACAGCTTCTTACAGAAATTTTGACTTAGCAAACCTTAAGCTGCCACCATCTGATGCAACGTAATTTTTGATAAAATGGCAGGAGTTGTGAAACTAGATTTATTGTGAAAGCACAATATCTATATAGCCTAATACCTAGGGTGGTGACAAGCTGGTGTTATGAAAACCTTTTAAACGCTTTGTATGGAAATGAAGATGGGATCAGTGCAGAGCAAGTGTTCTTGCAGCTGCTGGAGCTGCTCCTCCACTGCATCCAGCCCTTGCTGGGCACAAAGGGTGGATGCCCAGCTACGTGCAGGCCTGGGTAGGGATGGAAGGTGCTCCTTCGGTGTCCTGGGTGAAGCAAAGCCAGCCAAACACTCTGCTTCAGGGAGTGTTTCACAGCTGTGCAGGCTCTGCTTTTTAATTGCCTATGATTTCCAGGCTTCGAGCCTGGACTGTGTTCTTGCTGACCTCAGTGAGAGCTAACTGCAATGATTCACCAGCAACAGCAGCCCTGGAGAGCTCCCTGTATTATGGCCACAAGAGCAGTACAGCTCTATACGTCATCTGCATCTTAAATATGTATCTGTGCTGTACCGACTGTCCAGAAACCTAGGTGTCCGGTAAGGGTACGTGATGCCTGAAATGCAAGTGCAGATTAAGGCTGCGGTGCAGGCACGCAGAGGAAAAAGCAGGTGGTAGAGCCTCTTTGTAACACCTGAACTTTGCCTTGAGGAGCCGGAAGGTTTGAATTACATCTGATACAGGCAAATAACTTAATTTTAAAGGACAGTCACCTCTATGACCTGGATTATGTGAGCAAAGCACAGCTCACTTCAGTGGCAAATCAACAGTATCATTTTGCATTAAATGTTGAGTGGCTTTATAAAAAATGAATTCCAAAAGCATGTAAGAGGCACGGAGTATGTGCTATGTGTGGGGTGCACTTGTATGTGTGGGGGTGCCTGTGCTGGGGAGGGAAAGGGGAGCAAGGAGCAGGGAGGGGCAGGCTTGATTGGATGTGAATAATGGGCTTGATTTCCAAGCTTTTCATCACGAAGCCTCTTCCAGACTGAAAACTTTCCTGTTCTTCCTGTCTAAAAGCAGATTTCATGGCAAAACAATTCCAAGACTTTGGCTGTCATCCAAACATACTTGGAGCTGTAGTATTTTAGCTGATCAGCAGGCTCCTTTCATTTTTCTGTCATGCAGCCAAGATCTTGCTGTATAAAGATAATCCCCAGTTCAGCTTTCCCATCTGAAATTACTTTTCCTTAGGAAGGAGTGCTGTAGGAAAAATAGTGTTTGGCCTTAGTGAATCTGGGATTTCTGTAGACTGCTAATGGATATTACAGAAAAGTCTGAATTTATGTTATTTGACATTTTTATAAAATTCATGATTGTTCATTAATTATAAATATATAAATAAATGTCAGCTATATATATATATGACTTTTAATAGGAGTTCAAAAAGCTGATAATAAGTAAGTTCTGCCTAAAACCAGTGGGTGACTGAAATTTGCATGAACTTCTGTTTAGGGAGCCTCTTCCTTGTAAAGGATCAAGTAATTTAAAATCAAATCTTAATTATTATACACCTTCATTGTAGGGAATAATATTGTGGGTTTGTGGGAAGAAAAGTCATGTGATGGCAAGCCATGTGAAATGAAGTTGCACACTGTACTGTCACTACATCACCTTTTTGGTCTAGGCTGCATGTGTCTTGCATTTTTTTCTGTTTAAGGGAAGGATCCAGAAACTCATTCATACAAGTAACCTGACTGTGGGCAACAGGATTGTCTGCAAGGGCAGGATGCACGTACCCTGAAATTAAAACAGATTAGTTGGATGGTAATGTATTAGAAAGTACATTTTGAATTTATTTGGGTTATTTGGTTTTTGTTTCATTGAGCTCAGCTCCCTTGTTCTTCGTCATTAAAAGCTGGGGAGGAGACAGCACGGTGAGCCCAGCCTTGCAGGGCTGAGTCCAGGGGGCTGCACCTCTGTGCTGTACAGGCTTAGACCAGAAGAATTGCTTCTGCTACTACATCCTGATGGTGCTGGGCAGATGTTACACACTTGCAGTGAAAACAGAAAATTTCCAGTTGTTTTTTTTCTTTTTTTTTTTGCATGGATGGTGGCAGGAGGGGAGCTCATGTCACTAAAACAAACAATAGTCTAAAAGGATTTGACATCACTTTATGCATGACTTTTTCTGCATGTGGATTTTACCCCCTCCTCTAACTACACCGCTCAGAATCTCAGTCAGCTTTCGTGTCCGATTTGCTTACTGATTATTTTGCAAGACCATGGCCTTTCATTCTCAATGCGTGTTGCTTCCAGAAAGCAATAATAACTGAACAGTTGCAGTGGTCTGGATTACAGGCATCTGCATTAGCTTGTGTTGACGACTACTGTAATGTATGAGTTCCTGTATAGTGTCTGTCCTATTCAATGACTCTGTGGGGATACTGCTTTGCCTTCAACAGGGCAGCGTTATTTTCTGCAAAGAAGAGAAGTTAAAATGTGTCCATGTCCCAAATTCCTTTGCGCTATCGTTTTTATAATCCAAGGATTATCGTATGCTTGCACTAGAGTCTCCTGATAGATTGTACCAAAATGGCCTTATCGGTGACATTCAGAAAATACAGGGGTCCCCATCCCCCCCCCCCCCCCCCTTTTTTTTTTTTTTTTTCCCCCCCCGCCCTTCTGGCCGTGACTGGATCACATTCACAAGAGGATTGCTGGCTTTCCAGTGACAGCAAGGTTCCCTCTGTGCACGCTTACCTGGGTGACATTTCTGCACTTAACTTTTAAGCAGTGTTATCACTTTGCAGATTTTTGTAAACAGTAAATATAAAGTACGTGAGGAACCGCCAACAGCTTCATGTAGTAACATGGAGGGATTTTTACCATCCACCAAAGGATACAGATTTTCAATTCATGATCTTCTCTTGATTCAGTAGGCAGTTTGTGTGTTTTTTAGAAACATAATATTTCCATTCAAATTGGACATGACTCCTATTCTGCTTGTGAGAAAACCAGCTCAGGAAGCAGCGCTGTGTGTATAAACTAACTTTACATTTACTTACTTTTACTTCACATCCTGTAAGGCTGTATTTGGTTTCCTTCCCACTTTTCTGCGTACCCTCCCCCCATATTTTTCGGATAAATCTCAAATCTGACACGTTTTCCCCAGGGTCCTGTTGTTCCTGTGGTGATCCCCGCTGCTCTTCCTGTCTGCAGCCTAATAATAGCTCAAGCTTGCTCCAGCAGTGGGACAACTGTCCAGGGAATGCCATGTCAAAGTCTGGAGAACCTCTCATCACACAGGTGATACCCAAGTTTTTGCCCAAACCTTGCATCTAGTCCTTTTACTACTGTTTCACCTGGGCTTTATATGGTCTCCACTGCATCCTCTTGCAACGCTGTGTCATTTTTAGTGGTTTTTTTTTTAATTAAAGGAAAGTGATGCTGCTTGTTTAAGTCTGCCTCCTTCTGTAATTTACTTGTCCTGAAGCTCCAGAAAGTCTTTGTGCTGACCAAGAGGTTTGTCCATGGTGGATCAGTGTAGGAGGGAGGCTTTACCCAGGAAAAAGACTAATTTGAACAAGTTTCCAGTATGTCTCAGGGTGTTCAAGGGAGCTTAAATTTACTTTAAAAAAGAAAAAATAAAATCAGCACAAGTGGCACCCCTCACCCCCAAGTTTACAAAAAGAAATAATTTATGAAGGACAAAAAATACACGTCACCACTGGAACTCCAGATTTCTGTTCATCGGGTTGAAAAGAGAATAATTCCTGGACCTTGGTGCTGTTACCCTGAGATTTTGTAGTCACTAGTGGGAATCTGAGTCTGAATTCCAAAATTTCTTCTCATCCCTCGATGATCATTAAGTCTGGAGAGTTTTTCTGGGTTTATGCCAGTGTATCTGACAGATCCTAACACCAGTTCTTGTTTTTACAATGTGAAGGAGCCGCTGGTCTTCTCTTCCCCGGCGCTGTGCAAAGAGCAGAAAAGAGAGCCCGTCCCCTGCTCAGATGCACTTTGACCTAATTTTGACTGATTCCGGGAAAAGCAAGTGCTGCTGAAAGCTGCTGGGGAGCTTTGAGAGGAAGAGGACACAGAGGAGCTCTGTGTGACAGTCTGCCATAAGTCAAAGCTTAGTCACGTATTAGCTCAACAGTGATGACATCGACCGCTCTACATTCAGCTGTAGCTTTGTTCCTTCAGATGCATTATTGTTAGGGAGGGTTTTTTTTGGATGGAGAAAGATCAGCTAAAACATCAGCTTCAACACCTCATTCTGCTTAAAGTAACAAAAAAATCCCCAGAGCACGAACTCCTATCCCAGTCTTTGCTTGCACGTGGATACTGTAGACCTTTTTCTTGAGAAAAAAGAGAATCTTTTTTGCTTCCTTTTGTTGTGATCGCATACAGAGGTGAACGAGCACATTTTGTGCTCTGGTTCCAATTGTGCTGTAGGAATCCTGAAAGGTTATGGAGGGCAGAAAGGTCCAAGTATCACTTTAGAAATAAGAGGTCTCAGTGCTGATGCCTTAGTAAGCAGGGAAAGGCCAAGGGTTATGTTGATGACTTTGCCGTGAACTTGACCATGAGACCTGCTAGCTTAGATGCTGGTTCATCAGTGTGATTCAAGCTGTGGTGTCCCTGCATCACTTCCAGGAATGTCTGCAAGAAAAGAAATTCAGGAGTTTGTAAATATGTGAGCAACAAGAGAGTAAAAAAAAATAAAAAAAATAAAAAAATCAGTGTTATGGCTGCAACAGGAAGACTAGGTTTTATTGACTCCTATTGCAAGAATCTTATACATGAGTAATTATACAATGGAAACAGCCAGAGCTGACAAAGTAAACTGGAGTACTGACCTTATTCTGGTTTCAAAATTTTTACCACTTCTTGCGTTAAGCAATATTCTTGCTATTGGGAAGCGTGTAAAAAAGAATGCACAGTGAATGGGTGGTGGAGATTTTTTGGTTTTGTTTTGTTTTTTTTTTTAGCTAGTACTCAAGAAGTGACTTTAGTACTAACGGGAGTTACAAAAATACCAGCTACAGTGGTCTACTCGTGAGTGGAGCAGCACAGCCAGGTATGGGGAAGGACTGTTTTGCCAGGGCACTTACTAACCAGTGCAGACATGGCAAGGCTCCTTATTTTTCTGGGTGAAATAAGCCATGCCAGCTCTTTCAAGTGTTGTTGTGTTGATGCTAAGGACCCTTGGCAAACTGTTGATATGGGATTATATCTTTTTCCACCTTTCCCTGAATTACATCAGGGAAGTTTTGCAATGTAGATCTGAACTGTTTAATTCAAAATAGAAGTAAAGATCCTTGGGTTTTCAGGCTAATTCTCTAATGAGTAAGGCACTGGAGTAACAGAACAAATGCATACTTTTATCTTGCCACTTCTCATTGAAATCTTAGTAGTAGGCATAGAGGCAGAAACATTTTGGGGTTTTGTTCTTATTTGTGGTATTCGTTTTGCTGTGTGGGCAAATCAGTGCACTTCTCTTTGCCCTTCTTTCTCAATCCGTGACATGGAGACAGCCCTGCTCTGAGATTTGGGATGGCTGGGCAGTGCCACTGTGGGTTAAATCCCAGGGTAGTTTCAGAAATCTAAAAGGGTCAGCAAAAGGGTCCCAACTGTGACTTAGTTGGGAACAGTCCCGGTCTGAGTATGCATCAGCAGAAAAATTTACCTCAGGAGGGTAAGTGTGAAACTGCAACTTTTCTGCTAGTGATGATAGCCCTGAAATATGAGGAAAGATCTGCGTTGCCGAAGGAGATGCGCTTTTGATGTAATCAAAGATGCAAAGATGTTGTGGTTGGTTCTGTGGTAGCTGTAGATCTGGAAGGAAATTAGGAAATGTGCTTGTGAAAGAAAAGATGATGTTGACCAGAGCCACTAGGAGACGATGACCCTCTTTTCTGTAGGAAAACAGGGATTGACTGTTTTCTTGAATGATTAGAAATAAGATATATTCAACTTCAAAGGGACTTCTTGAAAGGCTGGCTGAGTTATACCGAACACACCAACCTCCCCCCTCCGCAGCCACACTCCAGCTTGCCCTCTGGGCAGCCCTGTGACTGTTGCTCTCGGCTGGTTTGCTGCCCCATCATCTCCCATCTAAGACTCAGAGGAGATGCTGGAAAGATAGCTGTGTCTGCAGGCGGTACTTGCACTGTGGGGAATTGCGTTTCTGTGAGAACAGAGGCTTTCAGGCTCTCCTACTCTTGCTCTCATTCCTCTCTGCTTTGAAGGGAACAAAGTGCATGTGAATGACTCCACTGCAGGTTATATGCAGATTGTATCTTTTTGCAGAACTACCCTGACAGCAAGGAGATATCAGACAAAATCTCTGCAGAAGAGATTTAACACGCTGTAGGGCTTTGGTCTAACGTGACGTGACATGTTACCTGAAAAGTGAAATCTCAGAGAGCATTTATTGGAGTGATAGGAGACTGGTGTCCTCGCAAATGCTAGTTTTTAGCCCTCCGTTCCCCATGCAAGCCCTGCAAGGACTCCGTGCCAGGGCTTTTGCTGCGCAGCTGCTGGCTGGCTGGCGTAGCTGATATACTCCGTTTCTTTCTGAATGGTGCTTGGAGTAGGAAGGGGTCATCAGACAGCTGATGCATGCAAGGAGTGAAATGACAACTGAAAATTTCCTCCTTTCAGTTTTAAGTCATTGGGATTTGCAGGCTGCCATTGACCACAGCTGGCTGGCCGCGCAGCCCCGGGAAGTTTCTTAACATACGAGAAACTTGTGCTGACACAGAGTGGGTCAGGACTTCCTCTTCTCTCTTGCTGCATCACATGTGTAAGAGGCTGATGATCCGTTGCACCATGCGGTGGAAGCAGGTGGCTTCTGGCAGCTGCTGCTGCACCTCTGTCTCCAGAAGTTAGTCCCAACGTTGCTCCCGGGTTTTGCCTCTGTGCTGGCCAGAGCTTGCTTTGGTGCAGGGCAGTATGGGCCAGAGCCCGTCCCTGTACCTCTCTGACAAGGGGGGAGCAGGAGATGTAACCCTGCAGATGTAAGTCATAGCACAAAGGTGAATTGGCTCCAGGAACGTGCTGCAAGGAGTGTCACGCAGGTGCTCCCACTGTGGCTTCTCCCCACGATGTCCTCAGGGCTTTGACTGGGACATGCTCAGTCCCTGCAAAGCAGAGGCCAGAGCTGCTGCTGGAGAAGTGCATCACATTGATGTTGCCCTTGCTCCCAGAAGTCTGCTGTTCAAATTCTGATCTGAAGTGGGAAGGAAATTAAGGATATTTCTCTTGGGTGTTTATTCTCCCCTCTGTATGTCTGGACTGCTGCTTAGAGCAGGGGGAGAAAGGGCGAGGGCACGTTTGTGGGTTGTCTTCTTGAACCTGGGGTGTGTAAACCATGCTGATGTTGTGCTTAGGAGGAGAGCTGGGCATGGGAAAGGAGGTTAGGGTACGTGCTGGGGTTAGGTGACTGGAATTTTAGAGGGAGAGCAGGCAGGAAAACTGCTGCCAGGAGAGAGGAAGGGTATGCCTTGGGAATAAAGAACAAGGAAGACGGAACGCTTGCCAAAAGAGGGAGACTGGAACAGGGTGTAGAGATGAAATCTGTGATCACTGATCCAACATAGCACCTGGAAGTAAGGGGGCGAAAGACTCTCTGGTGATGGAGAGCCTGCCTGGAAAGACATGTGCAGGCTCACCAGCCTGTGGTTTGTGCTCACAGCCGTGGTGGGTCTGAGGGAAAAGCCAGACTGTTTCTCCGCTGCTGTCTGACCATTGGCCTTACCACGTATTTAAACCAAATAATCAGTTAAGTCAGCAACCAAGTTTTATAGCCTGGGTTTGTGCAAGGGTCTGGTACTGCCCCATCTCCCCGATTCCCGATTGCTGTATTGGGTGTTATTTCTGTTCCTGTTTCAGACCTGTGATCAATACTTTAAGACACAGAGTCTGTGCACTTGTTTTTTCAGGTGTGTCCAAACTGTTCTGACCTTACTGCAGCACATAGGTGCCTTTTGCTTCTTACTCTGTTTGTCTGTCTTTGATGGCATTGGAAGCTTTCTCCCTTCCTCCCACAGTTAGCTGAATTTATCTGAGTGCTTGAAGCCTGGGCAGAGCGGTTTGGTTTCAGGATTGCTGTAGCACAGCTTGATCCAGTCAGACCTCAGACCCCCGCCTTGCACCACAAGAGCTCTCTGAAGCAGAAGTTCCTCCTTAAAGGCAGTTGCAGTATTAGGATATCTTTGTACCACAGAGGACAGCTCAGGACTCCTTGTTTCTTTGACACATCCTTGAAGAAACGTGCCGGTGCATGCAGAAACCCGAACACTCTTTCTCCTGGACTTCCACAGGGAGCGTGGATGAACGTGTGGCTCAAGCCCTCGCTGTATCAGACTGCTCTGGCATGAAGTGCCTCCCAGCAGCATGGCTGTAAAGTGGCAAAGCTATGAAACATCACTGCAGAGCGAGGTAGTGAATTCAGAACTCGGCAGCTTCAACCTTTCTCAAGAGGTGTCAGCTCTACAAACAAACATTTCAGCACTAAGTTCCTCTCTCTGGCCAGGAAAGGCAGGGAATAGCCCACCTGGAAACAGATGTACCCTAAGCCCTCTTCTGCATCCCAACTCACTGACATATAAAATCCTTGAACTGACCCCAGGGCAGATTTTTTTTTTTACCCAGAAGAGAGGGCAGGTGCCAAGGGTTCAGTGGACTTTTACCACTGTTGTTGAATTTACGCAGAAGATGGTCTGGTTTTGACAGCTGTTATCCGCAGTGCAGAAACGTGAGAGCTGCCTTCGGATGTGTGGGGTTTAGAGCTGGGGGCTAAATCTCTGTCCCTATCGCTATGTGCACCTGTGTTAGGAGAAAGGCAGCAAGAGGTATGTCATTGCCGTACAGTTACAATTAAAAATGGAAAATGATTTCCAACCCATCATCTTTAAATTAATTTGCAATCCTTGCAGGTTCCCCAGTCCGCTGTCTGTAGGCACCGTGCCTGTGTGATGTGGATGTGAGTGGGTAACCATACAAATTAAACAATCCACACTGAATAAGCTGATAAAGCTATTCCAGGGGAGTAGGAGCTACTTGAATACCTGTCTTTCAATGTATCGCTGTAGCTGGCATTTTGTCTGGGTAGTCACGGAGTTTTTCCTCCTAGCTGGGCTAGTCAGGAGGTAAAAGATGGACTACTGTGTACAGACCCGTGTGAGAGGGTAGGTCAGAGCTGTGGTTGCTACCTATAGAGACTAAGTGCTTGCTTGGAGACGTAGTTATGACTGACTTCACTGTCGTGCTCTCCTCTCCTGTTGTGCTCTGGCCAACTGCGTGTGAAGGACTGTCACAGCTCTTAAAACATTGCTGCCCATCTCCTTGTGGGTATCCCCTCTCATTTGTTATGGTTCTGAAGAGCTGTGTCCCCAAAGGGATAGTGATGGAGTGCCCTGCCACTGTTGAAATGCAGCTGAAAAGCAGCCTTGCTTTTTACCTTTATCTCACCCAAGCCCCAGGTGCTCTTCTTCCCCTGTGCTTGAGATTTTTGGTTTGTTTTGTTTAAAGTGATAAAGGCTTCATAATAAAATCCAGGCTTGTATTTTAACCCCTTAGCACCTGCCATAGAAAGGAGATCCTAAATAAAGAAGATAGTTGATGGTTTACTTCACTGTAACACTATCAGGACAGCCCTTTCTTTCCGACAGAAGGTATCTGGGTATCTATCCATCCGAAGGTATCATGCGCAGCTTAGCACTATATTACCGACTCGTGTCTCACTGAGGGTTTATAACTGATGCTTGTAAAGTGCTTTGATGGTAAAAGACTGTCTATGTTTGAGATATGGATATCAAGATTATACTCAGAATTCATCCATCACCTATCTGTAGATGCTTTGCATTGCTTATTTCCTAATGAAAATGGAAATGCATTTCCTGGAAAAGGGTAGCATAACTGGTAGAGGAGTAGAAGAGGAATATAGAAGCTTGCCAGCAAGCCTTGTGAGTCCAGGGGTGGTTGAGCCTTGTGTTGTATAATGGAAGTCGATGCTGGTGTTGGATGTGTGACTGAACGTGACCTTCCACAAACAGATGTGAGGAACATGAGGTAGCAAAATATAAATACTCAGATGAGCTAATATTGCAGCATTCCCATCAAAAGAACACTCAGACACTTGGTCTTTCAACAGGTGGTGCGTGCAAGTGGCACATCGTGCTTGTGCATGTATGAGGTTTCAAAAATTAAGCTGCTGTGTAAGTGAAGCTAGGTAGGGGGGCAGGGAAGGGTAGTTTGTTACAGCAAAGGGTCAATGTGATTTCATATGACTTTGGAGGCCTGGGGGTGACTGAGCTTCGCTTTGGGCTCAACTCATTATGTAGAACTATGTGTAGAGATCAATTATTGATCCTAATTTCTTCCAGAACGTAAAGGTTAAAGGAGAAGTTTAGTCTGTCTTCACATAAATGAAACTTGCAAGCTTTTTAAGAAGAACACTGCATGCTTTCTTGAAGGAACTGGGGAGGAGTCAGATGCACTGACATACAGTATTTGGCATTTGATTATGCCTGAAGGTACTACAAGGTGTGGGATGCTCCAGTGGGTAGACAATGTTGGAAGAATTCCCTGGAGTTGGAGACACCTCTGCTTTTCCTTTCCTGCAGGACAGTAGGGGTAGCACTAATCAACCTCCCACCTTCTAATGGCCACAAATGATAAGAAGAGACCTCTACATCTGTGCAGTGATGCTGCCTTGGAGCCCAAAGCAAAGGCAAGTCTTTGCTCAGTGGCTCATCTGCTGCTCTTCCCTTGCACGTGATCCACACGGAGTCCTGCACAGCCTGGTGTGGAGTCCTAGATCTGCTGTATTGGAGGGCAATAAAGCTAAAGCACAATCTGGGTCTGAAGAGCTGCACCATGCCGTGCTTTGCTGTGACAAGGAGGTAAACAGCCACTGAAGGCTGAGCCTCTCCAGCTCCTAGCGACTGCAGAGAGAGAGCTGTGTTCGTTGCGCTTCTCAGGTCATCCTCCTTCTTTGCAACGATGCTGGATAATCAGCTATTCAAAGCCATCTGAGCTTGTTTGTCTATGTAGAGTATCAGCTCTGGGCTAATCTTGCCCCTTATCTAATCGTCTTGTACCGCTGACAGCACTAGCGCAGCGATGCCTCTGTAGCTCTTAGTCATTTGGGTGGCAGTTTGTACATATGCTTCCTTTATTTTGCTGCACTATGTGAAGATGCACGTGAGCTGCCTGCAGGGCCTGGGCAAACTGGGTGGAAGAGCTCTGGAAGGCTTCACTGGGTTGGGGTTTTGCACCCAAGGTGCAGGGTGAAGGCTTTGTCATGAGAATGATGATTTTTCCCTAGCTTCTGGAAAGGTCCTTGGTTTTCTTTCCTTATAACCTTGCTTAACCCAGCAGCTACTCGTGAGGGTTTTAATTTTTGATTTATCTCTCCTGGCTTGCAGCCATGCTCCTGAGAGCCAAACTGGGAGTGATTCCCAGTCCAGATGTGACAGTAGCTCTCTGGGAGACCCTGCTGCCGAGAGAGAAGTGGAGTATGTGGATGGTTTTAAGTAACCCGATAATGTTGGTCTCCAAAGTCCTTGCTAGCTTGCTCTTTTTATTCAGCCTGGAATTTGGATTACCCAGCAGTGCATCTGTCAGCTCAACCCTGTTACTGGTTACATACCATAGTCCCCTATAGGAGCCTCAGATAAATGTTTTTTGAAACATTGCATCTTTCAACTTGGTCCACAGTTTACCAATATGATATGCAACCTGTGTAAGACCAATAATTTCTAATACTATAGAATAAATGTTCATGCCAAGACTGGCTCGTTGTCCTGGTGTGGGAGATGTGGAAAAACCGTGCTGGGGTAGCAGTGTAGCAGAGGAAAGGGCTCCTGGAAAATGCGGTCATGGTGTGACAACATCACGCAGACTGTCAATGCACAGGCTCTCGCTGGAACAGAAAAACAAGTTAGGAAGTAATGATTAAGATATTAAAACAAATTTTCATCCAGTAGTGGGTTTACCTTGATAATATCTGCTTCCTATCCACAATCCAAAGATTTTGCTGTTGCTATTGACTTTACCTGGAAAGCACTATGGATATTATCAGGACATGTAGCCTGATGAAATTTAGGATGAATATAGCATTAGATACCTGGTGCTTTAGTTATGATGTTAAAATACTGATAAGCTGTGTAGTCACTACATCCTGTACTTATTTGGAAGCACATTCAGTCAAAGATACCGATTGCATGCTTCTCAGTTGTGCAGAGATCTTTTGATTAAACATCTCTCCATAATCTTTCTGAATTTCATTCGCACTATGTACTTTCAGGTGCTGTACATATAAGTGAGAATATTCCCCCCTTTGTCAGTCTCTTGACAAACCTGGATGTTGGTTGAACATTTTTTTTTTCTTTCCATTCAACCCAAGTATTCTCGTTCACTTGTGAAGTTTGTAGCAAATCTAATATTATTAAGTACATGTAGTTTTCTGAATAAGTCTACTTCAAATGTATGCACACAAACTGCATATGAATAAAACAGATAAAGAAAAATTAATGCCTACAAGACAGCTTCATGCTGAAAACGAATGTTCCATAACCATCCTGAAACACAGCATATGAGTTCAAGATTTATTTGGAATACTTGCAAACAGGAAACAGAATTACTAATCCTGACTAATCTACCCCAGGAAAGTGCTTTTCTATGGCCTGAAGGACTGAAATAAAATCCATTTGTTTGTTTGCTTTGGAAATAATCGGGTTTTCTGCGTGGAAGGAAGCAGGGCAGAAATGTGGCTCCTGGGGAAGAAAAGGGAATTTAACCGGGCTGCAAATCCCCCTAGTTCTCCCCAGTGACCACATCTTCTCACTCTTGGCCCTCTTCCCACTTTGCAAGAAAAAAAGGATCCTAATACAAGGTTTTGTAAAAAAACCCCACACTTTCCCTAGCTGAGAAGCTGGAACACTTTTGTGCCAGAAAGTTGCTGAAAGACGGAGCAAATGTACATTGAGCTGAGCAAGGGTGTCTGAGGAAGAACAATGAACTCTTTCTTTTTTTATTTATTAGGGATTTAGGTCTGGATTTGGAGTTGCTGATTCAAAGAGGAAACATGAAGCAAATTGGAGCTGGCCTTCTTTTTAGCAGACCTTACCGTGTGAAAAGCTAGGGGAATCTTGTCCTGGATTATCAGTGGAAGTAGGGCTGAGAGAGTCAGAATAACCTCAGAGTCCCTCAGCACCAAAAGTTAACTTGTTTCTGTTGGACTGGGAGTCATTTGTCAAGAATTTTGATGCCCAAAAATAATTACATAAATCTTAAAATTGGAATGTTATCTGAAAGACACAGTTTCCTATAAATTTGCAACAGTATTTTTGACCTTTCACTTTGAATTTGTTTCATGTTTTTATTTCTTAAGGGTAATCAGCTAATTACTTTTACAGTTGTGGTCTCAAAAACAAAACTCTCCATCCAAAAACCCCCGTATCTAGAGTTCTGCTTCCCAAGATTTAGACTGCTCTTCTTCTATCAGGGGTGCTACGCAGTTGCAATTTGGTGAGGAGGCCTTTTTGTATTTGCAGGGAAGTCCCTGCTTGGCAGGAGGGTGCTGCTGCTCTGCCAATGTCCCACATGCTCCATCAGTGGAAATTGGATGGGGTTTTTCTCAAGATTTTTTTTTAATATCATGAAGAGTTCGGATACTCGAATTTTTTGAAATAGTCAGAGACACTTTGGTCAAACCCATTTGCTTTGGTACTGTGAAACTCTGTGGGAAACCTTTATGGATGCTGAAGGGGATGTTTTACTAGCTGGAGAACTTGCATTTGAAGGCATACACATTCTTGAGTTATATGTGTATTTAAAATCTGATCGTACCAAGGGTGGATATGAGCGTGGAAAACCAGTGACATCTTACTGTAGATAAAAACTCACTAAGCAGCAACAGATCTTCTAGGCAGTACACTGCACCTGCTGTGAATTATTAATATCCTAACCTAGATTCTGTTGAAACTAAGGGAAAGATTTTCATCAACTCCAGAAAAGGCTGAATGAGGCTGTTAGCTGGCCCCAGTGTTCATGTGCGTACGTAATCACACTAAAGGACTGCTAAAAATTGAGTGCTGGCTTATTAATTGCTATAGTGATAAGGCGGAGACCTTCCTGTATATGGCCTGTTTGAACTGGTTGAAAAAGATTGAAGACTATTTCTGCATTCCCCCCTACCCCTTTGTATTTCCATTTCACAGTTCTTATCAAATTAACCTGTCAGAAATGTCCTTGTCATTTGCCACCCTATGCTACAGTAGGCGATAACAAATTTCAGGAAACATCTGTTGCCATGCTTTAGCTGGGGAGATTTTCCTGAAGTTTAGGATAATGGAGCTTTTACTTTGTGTTCTGAATGACTGCGTGATGCTGCTGGATGCCGGCATGTTTTTGTGGCATTCTAGGCAAGCTCAGACTGCCTTCTCATGGGAGGGAAAACTCCTGCACGGGACAAAACTGTGCCCTCCGCTGCTTTCTGGGAACATGATAAAGGTGCTTTCATCCCTGTGAAAGCAGGACATCCCATAACTCAGCGTAGTTTGTGACTGTGGCTGCTCCAGGGTTTATAGCCTGGGCTTTGAAAGGGTTTTTCTCCAGTGCTTAGCAGGGTAGGTAACCGTCAAGAGGAAGCTGCATCCGACCAGCCTTTGAAGGCAAAAAGAGAATATTAAGTGTACTGAAAGAAAATGAATGAACTCGTATTTTTACAAAGCTAAAAGATGCCTTTCAGCTTCAGCCCTTACCACAAATGGTTTGGGATGAGTCGGTATTCGGTAAGAGGGACTTGCTGCAGGATGCACCTGGTGTAAAGTTGCTTTCTGCCCAAAGGCAGTGCAGAACATGGGGACCATCTGTGCTCGCCCGCGGGACGCCCTGCAGCCCTGGCCCAGGAGGTCACGGGCCAGCTGAAGGCAAAGCAGAGCCGTGCCATTACGGAGGATAAAGCAGTGGCTACGAGAAGAAAAATATCCCGCTTTCTGGGAAGGTTACTAGCTCTTGGATTTTTTTTTTCCTTTATTTTTTGTGAACAGCTAATTTTAAATTTCAAAATGTACTGATTTGTTACCAGCTGATCTTTAAATTGTTGCCTAAGGGTTACCTCTACTATATATCGCCTGTTAAGGTGCCTTAGTCAAAGAGACCAGAGGGAAGTTTGCATTTGCACTCTTGTAATGTGAAAGAGCCTACACAAGCTGCGCATTTGCAGTGTTGTTGTTTTTTTAATGTCAAAACCTGAAGGGGAAGTATAGGATGCCAAACTTTTTACCACATTTGAAATTTGTTATGCAATTGTGAAGTTCGTGGTTTCACTCTAAGACTTTGTGGGTTTAGCGAAAAGAGCAGCACCTGTATTTAAGCTTGGAGATGTGCAGTTAATAACTTAAGCACAAAAATAAGTAAGCGAAAACTTCCTTGTCTGGGCTTATTAGATAATTTTCAGCTTGTCATTAACTCAGTCAAGTCAAGATATCTGTGGCATTGCTCAAGGATTTGTGCAAAATCGTATGTTTTAACCCTTAGTAATTTCAGCTGGAAGTCTATTTTAATCTTGCTTTTTTTAAAAAAAAAAAAATGAACTCGACACTAATACCCCTGGGTCCTCATTCTCCATGTAAACTTCAGGCAAATAAAAGTTAAAAAAAACCCCAAACCTGCCCTAAATATGTGAGGGGTTTCAGTTGTGTTAGCAAACCATTATGTAATGGAAATGGCATGTGTAACTAGAGTGGTACTGGCTGCCACGCAGGTGAGATGGGAATGCAAATGCAGTTTTCATTCTCCGGCCACCGCTGCAGCTGGGAAGCATGGACTCTTCCGTGGCTTTGGGGTGACCATGACCATCTGTTGCCCTTTTTACACAAAAGCAGCCTGTGCCAGCCAGCAAAGGCGAGTGCTGACATCTCCAGAGAGAACAAACAGAGCCCAGGAGAGCAGCGAAGCACCCTGGCATGGTAGCCTGGTTTAGAGTACATGGAACGCTAGCAGCTGGCACAAGAACCATGGGCTTCACACGTTGTCACCGAGTGACTCCTTAGTAGTGCCCACTGATGTGCAACCTCCTGTCTCATGTGGGGTAGGAGAAAGGAAGGAACCTTCCGTGTGCTTCTGGGCAGGAGCTGGAACACTGGCTAAGGGAGGACAGCTTGCAAGGACAAACGTGCTCCTCTATCGGGCAGATGCTCCTGCATCCCGTGCCAGGGATCCCTCTGTTCCAGCTAGGCTGTGGTGCTGTGCGAGGTGATGGAGGGTGGCACTCATGGCAGGCCGTGGCTGGAGCCAGAGAAGATCAGGGGTATGATAAAGTGAGGTCTCTGTGGTGGGTAACTGGGGCAGTAGGTGTCCTAAGCATGGTGGTGGGACAGGCTGGGGAAGCACCGGGTCAGAAGTGATGGCTCGACCAGCTTGCGCTGTTCAGGAATGGGATAGGGGACCTTCAGTTCCAAGAAGTACTTGTTGTCCCAACCGTAAAGCTTGCTCGGGTCCCTGCATGACGGCAGAGTGCATGCTAGCCAGTGCAACGGGCAGGGGAAGGGTGCCAACACCCTGTAGCGATTTTGTGTAGACAAATGGACATACGCTCAACATGTAAATTGATAAATGGTGGTTCTCGATAACAGAGATGTGTCCAAAAAATGCTTATTGTCCACTGATTATCGCCACTTTACCAAAGAGAGGCCTGCTCAGCCTGTTTTTCCTGTCTATTCCCGATAAACACAAGTTTGCGCAGGAAGGTTTGTTATTCCCAAGCCAAACCTATTTGTTTTCCTGTGCAGCAACAGCTGAGTGAATCACCCCATCACAGTAGGGAGAGTGGAATTGTTTCCACCCATTTCCAGAGACAATACGGGTGATTTATGATGAAGGGCTTTGACAAGTTGTTCTCTTAATCCCTGGATTGGCTTTTATCCCAAAATGAAGATGTAGTTCACTGACTACCTTGTTGTGGAATACTTTGATGGGGTGTATGTTGGCCACCCTGATGTTATCCAAGTCCTACAAGTCTTTTATTAAAAATATTCCCAGGGCTCATCTTTCCCCACGACATTAACCTGTATGTTGGCTCTAGTTCTCACCCTGTCTAAACACAGCCTTGCACTGAAGCATGAAGGAGTGGGCAACCTCAGTTTTGTAGCCAAGAAGGAGCATTAACCAAAGCCTGAGCTACTCCGGCTGCCAACCTGAACTCCCTGCACTCATCTCCCTTTCCCACAGGAGCCAAGCACTAGCCAAGCACTGGAGCAGGGCTTGCAACACGTGGGTATCCTAATTCCAGAAGCCTGTGCTGCTTCAGTGTCTTTTTTGTGCTCAGTGGCTTACACGGGTGGCTCCTGTGGATCTTCTCCCTCTGTTGAAGCTAGGCAGCTGATAACCTCCAGGGCTGGGTCACCCATCATCTTGGACTGGCATCTGTAGCCTTGCCTTGTTTGGTACTTGATGGGCTTGGGCAGATGAGATGGGGGGCCGTCCTATCAAAAGCAGAGCTCTGCTTACACACATGGTTTAAGTGTTGTGACGTTAGGTGTTATATGAAAATGCAAATGACAGAATGGATGTACGTGTCCCAGTATGCAGACGTGTTTTGTAAGAAATGAGATTCATTGAGGCTTTTTTGAACGCTAGGCACTAATTTAAAGTCAGAGCATTAAAATCACTCTGTACAAGCTCTTTGGCTTTTGGAAAGGGCTGGGTTTTCATTAATTCTTTCTGCTTTCCCTTTCTGACCCCTGTAGGCACTGACATCGAGTTGGAGGAGCCCAAATAAATCCTCACAGTGGTGGAGCATGTTTTTTAGCTGGCAGGTTTGGGGAGGTAAGCATGCTCAACTTAAGATATCCTTTAAAAGCAGATGTCACCTGCCATGACATCTGGCCTGCTCCTGGGGCTGAATTTGTGCTCGTGCACCAATGCTCGTTAGAAATAGTTGTTAGGAGATGTGGGTATGTGAAGAGTGTGAAAACATTCTGTGCATTTGGAATTCGTGGCGGTTGAGGGATGTTCAGTGTGCTGTAGTCTGGCACCACTTGGGACTCTGCTGTTCAGTTCTGTGTTAAACATGTGCTGGTGAACAGTAAACTCTACCAAATAAAACAACTTACTCCTTTTGTCAGCCAGAAAAATTGTGCTTGGGGTACGTTCCAGCAGAAGAGATGGTATTTTATTTTTTGACCTAGATACTTTGTTTCTTTGTTGGAGTTTAAACATGATAAATATTTAACTACTGAGCTTTCTTGCTCTGATTATCTCGGTGTAATATTTTACTTAATATTCAGTTAAGCAGATGGAACATCATTGTTAGTTTATGTATTTCTGTAATATAGCTTTATACCTTGCAGCTTCTGTTCTCGAGTAGATTTAAGAAGTAAAGCATGTAAACTTTATATTTTTTGTGTGATGCCTTTGACCCTCAAAAAGATAGATATACAGAGGAATGGCGATTGGGGAAAATATTTTACAAGAGGAAAAGTGAACAAGTTGGCTTGTTTGTACTGCACTTGCAGAAACAACCAGCAGAACATCCTGAGTTTGTGGTTTTACTTAAATAACTCCCAGATTTGAAAAGCTTTCAGAAGTTCAGAGAAAGGAAACGGACTTGTGGCAAATTAACTGGCTTTAGCACAATTTAATCTGTTGTTGTTTTATGCTGGCTTTTCCAGTCCTGTGTCATTACATAGGTACCTTGCCATTGGAGGAAATAACACTTTTGCTAGCCTAACATAAGCAAACTGTATCAGTTGTGGCCAGGTTGTCGTCTTTTTCTGAACAGAATACTATTTCCATAGGACTTCTTTACCTCCTTCATATCTTCTGGGGTTCAAACTGACTCCCCAGTGCTGTGGGAAGGGCAGTTCCTATGTGCTGACGGTGAACTAAACAGAGACTTTGTCAGTTTGTACAGTCGTTGGTCATCAGAAGATCCCAAGCCATAAGCTACATATTTATGTTCAATGGGGTAGAGAGCAGAAGGAGAAATATTTGATAAACAGAGACAGTAACAGAAAGTGAAAGGAATAGTAAGTGAAGCTGAAAAATCCTTCCTGTGTTTTAAAAACCCCACAAAATCCTCAAAACTGAACAAAGTAATTACATGTTTAAAAACATTCGCCTTTTAAGTTCAGGCTAACTAAAATAGGTTGCTTTTAAGTTGGCTTTCTAGTTTTGTTTCTATTTTTTTCCTGAAAAGTCTCCCTATATATTTGTGTATGTATGTATGTGTATATGTATAATGTCTCTCTTCTGGCATGCAATAGAAGTTTTGCAATTATTTTTTTTTTTCCCTGTGCATTTATACAGAGGATTTCTTAAACATTTTGTTTTCCTGGTTGGTTACCTCAGCGTTCAGAAGACTAGTATTTCGTGGAACTCGGTACATTTGTGACTTCCTTACTTCTGTCATTCTAAGTTGAAGAACTATTTAAAGTAACAAAATGAGCATGACAGAAGCATGGTTTAGGTTGGCTCTGCGCAGACCTTTATCCAGCTCGTACATCAGTATGTTTGAGCTTGTGTTCATTCGTGTGTAAGGAAGACAGATGACTGTGGTCTTCAGGAATCTCCCCAAATATATTTTTCTCTCTCACCTAGAGCAGAGTTTCTTACTTCTGGTAGGCTCTTACGTTTGGGGTATTTGCTGTTGTGCCCAATACGATGTATTTCTTAGGTGAAAACGCACCCATATGGGGATAAAAATGGCATAGAAATGACCAGCTTCAGTTGACTTCAACAAACCAGTTCATCTGTTGGAATCCTACAATACCTTATGCTAGTCTATTCTTCACACAGTACCTTCTTGTCCCAGCTCTAGCTGCCATTTAAGCTCAAGTCCCTCACTTCAAGAGGGATGTAGAGGTGTTGGAGCATGTCCAGAGAAGGGCAACGAAACTGATGAAGGGTCTGGAGCACAAGTCTTATGAGGAGTGGCTGAGGGAACTGGGGTGGTTTAGTCTGGAGAAGGGGAGACTCAGTGGGAATCCTATTGCTCTCTACAACTAACTGAAAGGAGGCTGTAGGCAGGTGGGGAAAGGTCTCTTCTCCCAGATAACAAGTGACAGGACAAGAGAAAGCAGCCTCAAGTTGCACCAAGAGAGGTTTAGATTGGATAGTAGGCATTTTTTTTTCACTGAAATAGTGGTGAAACACTGGAACAGGCTGCCCAGGGAGGTGGTGGAATCACTGTCCCTGGAGGTATTTAAAAAACACGTAGATGCGGTGCTTGGTTACATGGTTTAGTGATGGACTTGGCAGTCCTGGGTTAAATATGGACTTGATGACCTCAAAGGTCTTTTCCAACCTAAATGACTCTATGATTCTATGAAAGAAACTTAGGTCCCCATGTTGCCACTGTCTTTCATTGTGCGGCAGGAATGTGTGCACTCACATCCCAGAAAGACAACCATACCCTGGGCTGATTCAAAAAAAGTGTGGCCAGCAGGCAGAGGGAGGTGATTCTACCCTCTGCTTCATGCTGTTGAGACCCCACCTGGAGCACTGCGTCCAGTTCTGGAGTCCCCAGCACAGGAAAGACATGGACCTGTTGGAGCAGGTCCAGAGGAGTGCCACAGGAATGATCAGAGGGCTGGAACACCTCTCCTGTGAAGAAAGATTGAGAGAGTTGGAGCTGTTCAGCCTGGAGAAGAGAAGGCTCCAGGGAGACCTTACTGCAGCCTTTCGATACTTAAAGGGGGCTTATAAGAAAGATGGGGACAGGCTTTTAGCAGAGCCTGTTGCGATAGGACAAGGGGTAATGGTTTTGAACTAAAAGCCAGTAGATTCAGACTAGGTACAAGGAAGAAATTTTCTACAATGAGGGTGGTGAAACACTGGCAGAGGTTGCCCAGAGAGGTGGCAGATGCCCCATCCCTGGGAACGTTCAAGGTCAGTTTGGATGGGGCTCTGAGCAACGCGATCAAGTTGAAGATGTCCCTGCTCATTGCAAGGTAGTTGGACTAGATGGCCTTTCAGTGTCCCTTCCAACCCAGACTCTACAATTCTAGGAATACCCCAGGTGACACGCAACCAGACACACGCCATATATTTCTGTGAGAGTGGGGCCCACTGGTGTCACCTGCCAGGGCCCTGGGGACACCTGTAGACCTTAATGAATGCGGAATGTGGATTCAGACCTGCTGAACGGCAGAGCTCAGAGGGCCGTGATCAGGGGCGCAGAGCCCAGCTGGGGGCCTGTAGCCAGCGGTGCTCCCCAGGGTCAGTGCTGGGTCCAGTCCTGGTCAGCCTGTTCATCAGGGACCTGGATGAAGGGACGGAGTGTCCCCTCAGCCAGTTTGCTGATGATACCAAACTGGGAGGAGCGGCCAGTTCAGCAGAAGGCTGTGCTGCCCTTCAGCGAGCCCTGGACAGGCTGGAGAGCTGGGCAGGGAGGAACCTCGTGAAGTTCAACCAAGGCAAGTGTAAGGCCCTGCACCGAGGGAGGAACAACCCCAGGCACCAGCACAGGCTGGGGCTGACCTGCTGGGGGGCAGCTCTGTGGAGAAGGACCTGGGAGTCCTGGGGGACAGCAGGTTGCCCATGAGCCAGCAGTGTGCCCTGGTGGCCGAGAAGGCCAATGGTACCATCCTGGGGTGCATTTGGAGGGGTATGGCCAGCAGGTCGAGGGAGGGGATCCTCCCCCTCTACTCTGCCCTGGGGAGGTCACACCTGGAGTGCTGTGTCCAGTTCTGGGCTCCCCAGTTCAAGAGAGACAGGGAACTGCTGGAGAGGGGCCAGAGGATGGCTACGAAGATGATGAGGGGCCTGGAGCTTCTCCCTTATGAGGAGGGGCTGAGAGAGCTGGGCCTGTTTAGCCTGGAGAGGACTGAGAGGGGATCTTACCAGTGTCTACAAATACCTTAAAGGTGAGTGTCAGGAGGACGGGGCCAGGCTCTTTTCAGTGGTGCCCAGTGACAGGACAAGGGGCAACAGGCACCACCTGCAGCACAGGCAGTTCCTTCTGAATATGACAAAGAACTTCTTTACCTTGAGGGTGGCAGAGCACTGGGGCAGGCTGCCCAGAGGTTGTGGAGTCTCCTGTGGAGATGTTCAAAACCCACCCGGATGCAACTATGCAACCTGCTCTAGGAGAACGTTCTTTAGCAGCGAGTTGGACTAGATGATCTCCAGAGGTCGGTTCCAACCCCAACCATTCTGTGATTCTGTGATTAATGGTCCTGAGCAGCCTCACCTGGGACCCCCACCCCTGCCCCTGCCCTGTGGTCCAGGGTGCGGTCTGGACTACGCCATACCCAGCCCCATACCCTGCTCTCCCATGTTCTTGTTTTGATTTCCCTGGATGGAGCCTGGACAACGTTGCAGGTAGTTGGTGCCCAGCCCTGTCTCCTGGATGGGCCCTAGACATGCGTCCCAGCCTTGTCTCCAGACCTAGTGCTGGATCCTGCTGTTCTCCACTGGGTCTCTGCACGGACCCCAGCCCTGACTTGTCACCTCAGCTTGCACAGGGCTGTTGGCAAACCCCCGTGGTGCCACCTGCCCAGGTGCCCTGGCACTGCTCCCCCAGGAGAGCATTGCCTCTGCTGGAGTTGCCCTCGGCTCCTTGCTCGCTCCCTGCTATGGAGTGACCCCACTCCCTCTTCCTGCTCCGTGGCTTTTCCTGTCAGGACTTAACGTTCCCTTTCTCAAGTGTATGAAACAATTACAAACACAAAACAAACATTATTCCATTTCCCACTAGGAAGAGGGTTGACAAGACATAAGTAACTATGCCTGCGCCACGGTCCCAGTGTGTCATGTTTTTTAATTGCAATATATGCTAGACATTTTGAAGTGCTTATTTACATAACATTTCTTTGGTTTTCTTCTCTTGAGATTCCGTGCAAGTGTTAGCAGATGCAGATACAGTTTGGTAGAAGGCTAGGCAGTCTGTTTTGTATAAAAATGATACACGTGGGATAACCTGATTCAGTAGAGTGATGTGCATGCCCTGTAAATCAAAATAAAAACAACACAGCTAAGAGGTTGGTTGTTTTTTTCCTGGCAGACGCTTAACTTACTTTCTCAATGATAGCCAATGCACATATATAAGAACAGTACTTCGGTATCAATATTGTTGGGAAAAGCAAATACCTGTGCTGAAAATTCTATAATATGCATAGATTGCTGAAATAGAAATGCTCTGTTTTGGGTAATCTATTTACAGGATAATTGCCCTGTTAATGTAATGGTGCTGGAGAGGAGTCCGAGAAAGCTGGTTGTTTTTCTAAAGATTGCCTTCTCCAAGCTCAGCAGCGGTCCATCCCAAAGCGCAGGCAGTCAAGCAGACTTTAGTCATCATTAGGGAAGCCCGTGTCCAGTCTGTGCTCCCCAGTACGAAAGAGACAGGGACATACTGGAGAGAGTCCAGTTGAAGGGCCATGAATATGGTCAATGGACTGGAGGTTTCATCATACAAGGCGAGGCTGAGCAATGTGGCATTGTTCAGTCTCAAGAAGGGAAAGCTTGGGGGTAGGGGGGATGCTTGTTGGTGTGTATAAATACCTATTTGGGGGGGAAAGAAGAGGGAGGCAGGCCCTTCTCAACAATGCCCAGTGACAGGACAAGAGGCAAAAAAAAACCCCCAAAACCAGGGAGTTCCCTTTAAACAAGAAATCCAGAAACTCCTTTTGGATCTCTTTATTTATTATTTCATTTATCTGATATACTTAATGAGAGTGGATTTCCCTAGTGAAATGGGTTTAGAGGCTGTATGCCCTGTACACTGATAAAAAAAGTTGGTGACATCTCAAATATAATTAAAAATGTGTATGTAGTTGCTAAAGGGTCCTAGCCCCCCCTGATCCACAGGAGCTCCAGGTTCGTTACCTCCCCTGTGTAAGATAGACAAAATCTGCAATTACAATATTGGACTATGAGCAGCTCCTACTTCCCTGTTGTCTATATATGTTTTTCTACATAGCTTGGTTGAGACTGAGCCTGTCTCTTCTCTGATAAGCTGGAAAAAAGCCAATTTCAGAGTAACATAGTCCCTGGATGTATAATCTGGTGAGTGTCAAGTAGGAGTAGATACCTGGCACTAGCGAGATGCCTATTTAAAAATTGCGAAGCTGGGACTTTTGCAATTCCATGTTGATGACAGGATTCATGAAAAGGTATGTAGGGGGGAAAGAGAGAGACTTTTTAGAAACCCTCTTTCCAGTGAGAGACAAGAGAAACTCAGTTCGCTGAAGCTTCCCTGAGAGAGGGCTAAAACATGTGGTTTATGGCCTTTAGAAACCCAGATGTGGGGGAAAATGTGCTAATGAAGGATTAATTAGCATAGTAGAAACAAATCATAATGAGTTTTGGTGGTTGGCAGATGGAACCTAGAGGGACAAAACATGAAGTCACCAGTGCCTGAGATGGTCTATTTCTGCATCGCTTGATTCCTTCACGCAAAACCCAGGACCCAAGGCAAAAACCACTTGGCAGAGTCTGGCTGTGTCTATGTGAGCATGGCGTGTAGTGCGATAGGAACAAACCACCAGAGCCCAACCGTGGCAGCGCAGCTCATGTCCACGCCGCCTGGCTTTGCTCGGGATAGTTTTAGTGTTGCTACGGACTCCATGCCCGTTAGCAGCTGCAGTCAGGTCAAATGACCTTCTGGATTATGCGTTACCGTTTTCCTTCCCTGAGAAAGGAATTTATTTTGCATTTCCGAGCCCCTCTCCAGCCTCAACCCAAGCGCAGCTAAATGGTGGCTATCAGCAGCTTCACAAGCGCCGTCTTCCTTTGTGCTAAGCAGTGAGCACGGGCTGGTTCCCTTGCTAAAAACCTCGTTTCGCAGGAACTCCTGTGCCTGGCATAATCCAGTATGAACTGAAGCATCAGGAAACAGCGGTTACCTTTATGTAAAATATAGGTACCACCAACAATTTACAAAATATTTATACATATATTAAAAAAAATCGGTTATTTCAAGTGTGTGTGTGGGTTAAGGCTATACGTAATATATATATATTATGTGTGTATATATTTTATATATGTTGCGTATAGCCTTAACCCCCACACACACTTAAAATAACTCAAGTAATACCTACAAAACACCGGGAAACGATGGCGATGCAGAGCGTGCAGCACAGCGGGCCCAGGAGGCGCGGGCGGATGATTTACAGGCCGAGGGGGCTGAGGCAGCGCAGGGCCAGGCGCGTCCCCTCGGGGCACTGACACCGCGTCCCCTCACACCGCCGGGCACTGCCACCGCCGGGCCCCTCACAGACCAGCTCCAGCGGCGGCCAGCGGGTTACTCCCCGCCCCGCAGCAAGGTCATCGTCCTCTCCCAAACCCCTTCACAGCGCCACACGCGCCCCTGCAGCCCGCTCCCCCCGGGGGCAGAGCCGTAAGAGACGCTCCCCCCGCACCCTGTCATCTGGCCTTGCCGAGGTGTGAGGCGGCGTGAGGCGGCGGCCCCGCCGTGCCCGCGCTCGTCTCGCTGCCCCGGGCTTTCGCTCCGGTTTGTGCCCGCCGCCCCCACCGCGGTTTTGTAGGGGTTATTGTGGCAACCCCCGGCGCGCCGGAGCGCTGCCCTGAGCGGTATGGGGTGGCGGCCGTAGCCCGTCCGCCGGCCCGGGGGCGGGGAGGGAGGCGCGGCGGGGCGGCCGGGGCGGGGGCAGGCCCAGGCCCTAGCGCCCGCCGGGCGGCGCGGGCGGGAGGGCGGGCGGAGGAGGCGGGATCGGCACACGCACACGCCGCTCCCGCCGTGCTCGGCTTAAATAGGGCGGCGTCGGGGGAGCCGCGCACAGCCGTGGTTGTTGTTGCCGCCGCCGCCGGGAGGTGAGCGGGGCGCGGGGGCACCGCCGCTGCCGCCCGGGGCGGGGGACGAGGCTGCGGGCCCGGCCGCGCCGATGGGCGGGCAGGGCTGGGGGCTGTCGGCTGTCAGGGACGCGCCGGCCGCAACCTGCCCGGCCGCCGCCGAGGCGGGCTGGACTCGCCGGGGCCTGCCGCTGCCGCCCGGCTCCGCGGCGCTGGGGCGGCCTGCGCGGCCACTGTCACCTGCGGGGCCGGGCGGTTGGCGGCGAGGGGTGGCGGGTGCCGGCGGGGCCGTCCCGCCGCCGGTCCCCTCAGGCTGCCTCCCCGGGGTCGCGGTGTTTTCGCTTCCGCCCCGCGCTGGGATGAGCGCCCCGTGGAGCCGGCTCGGCTTCCCCTCGCACAAAAGCCTTCAGGAAAGCGTAGCCGGCTGCCTCCGGCCTCCCCCGGCGCTGCGGCAGCTCCGGCTGGCAGGGCATTGTTCGGGCTCCAGCGCTGCCCGCTCCCCCGGCACGGCACGGCACGGCCCGGCCCGGGGTAAACAACCCTGGCCGCGGGGTGGTCGCCGCGGCCGGCGCCGCTGTCGGGGCAGCGAAGCCCGGCGCTGCCCGGGTGCCCAGCCCAGCAGCAGGTAGCAGGCTGGGGAGCGCAGTGCTGCGTGTTGACCTGAGGGCTTTAATGTTTAGTTGCTTGGACCTCGTCCTCAAGTAGGCTGTTCTTACGGGCACGAATGCAGCAGGCACTTGAAGCAGCTTTTATTTTTGTTTTTCGTTTTAAGCGGTTGAGAGCGTGTATGGAAATGTAGCGTAAGGCTAACTGGCCTAAAATGGAAGGTTGAGCGACTTTGACTTTGCAGGCCTCCCCTCTGCTGCTGGGTAGGACTTACAGTGCTACAGCGTGGGGATTTAGCCTGGTTACACGGTGCTTTTGTTCTAGGATGCATACATTTCTCGTTCCTGTTGAACAGGAATTGCAACACTTGGAGCCTTCTGAATTTCTAAAGGCCATGTCGGTGAGCTGTCTGGGGTATTACAGACACCCTCTTGGACCTAGTAATCCATCTAAACGTATGCCTTGCTCGGGTGAGGGTCTGAGATATGATGGTCATGTCCTGTGATAGGAAGGAGTGACAGCTAAAGAAACTGCTGTAGAAACCCCGTGGTTCTGATTCTGTAGATAGACCACAGCTATTCCACGCAGTGTTAGCAGATATTTTTTTTTTTTCATCTACATTGCTTTACAGGAAGCCATAGAGTTTTCTAAGCCTGCTCCGGAGTGTTTGTATTTGCATGTCTGCTTTGGACCATGCTCTCAAACTCACAAGCTGAGATTTCTCAGCTCAAGAGATCTGGATCAGATTTCTTGGATCAAGAAATTCTGAGTATAAGAAGGCATTATTGAGTTTACTGAAAAAGACTTATTTTACTCTTGCAACAGCAACAATATTACTAATGCAAAAACTGAGTTCTTCATGGAACCACGTTGTTGGTACCTGATTCTCTAAACTGCAAGAGTATCTAGCTCACTTGTATTGGAATATGAAAATGACTGATGGGGAAAATCTAAAGCTTGTAATTATAAGTAGCTGTTGTGTGTAGCATATTCAATTCAAGGTCTTGAGCAAAGGGCCTTGGCCTATTCTGTGGACTGCATGATTATAATGGATTTTAAAGGCAGCTTCTAAATCTGGTAGATGCTGGTTTGCAACTACAAATCTGCCAACATGAGGTTGGAAGTAAGTCTTCAGTTCTTGAAAAGCAAACCCCCAAGTAGCCTTTTGCTTCAAGGGCAAGTACAAGGCTGGTATTGATAGAAAAAACAAAGCAAATAATTCAAAATGGAAGGAAAGACAACTTTGAAATGGTTAGCTGGGTAAGTGACTCTCCTATTTCTTGAGTGAAGTCTGTGTAGCTAGCCGATTATCCTACCTCATTGCTCCAGTAGAAATGAATACCACGTGAGATTTTTTTTGGAGGAGATAGAGGTTGGTTATACTTTCTCTGTCCTGGGTGTGTTGATCTCCAGTGGGGGAGAGAGTAAATGGTTTCTTCTTTCTTTCCCCTCCAAGAAAACAACGCTTTGACTAATGTGAACAATAGAAAATAGTAGTAGGTTGGTTTTCTGGTTTGTTTTTCTAAGTCCTGATAATACATTTGGTAGAAATAGGTAGACTCAAAAAGGCTAATGGCACAAAATTTTTCAAATGTGCAGTAGAGAGGGGGAGAAAGATATTCTGGCTCAAGGAGGTACATTGCTTGATAAATTTGGCTTCTGGTAGTCTGATGGATAGACTGCCTGCCATATCCTACTTCCCTGCTGTGCTAAATTAGAAGTTTAGATATGTTAAATATTTTAATATGTTAAATATAGCCAGTGGTAACGCCCCAGAAGTCCTCACAATTAAGAGGGGAGACCGTTTGTTCATTGGTTTTGTGTGGGAGCTTACGAAGCCATGTGGCTCAAGGAAGCACTGCTGTACAACATTGACCTTTACAGGCAGTAGGCTGAACCCTGGCTGCAGATGAGGGGCTTGCGTTTCTGCAGATCCTGCCTGGCTCCTGCAACAAGGACACTTAATAACACAAGGCTTCTGCTCTTTCTTGCTACCTTCCATGCTGGGAGTTACTCAGCTACAGAGAGTAAAATATGATAGTAAAATATTCCCTTTTTTGTTAGGATTTTAATCTTAGTAGTACTGGTAGCTTGTCCAAAACTGACTGAAAACAGCATGCATGGTTTTCTAGAGAGTTAGAGGAAATTTTTTTAACATTTTTTTTTGTAGTTGGACTCCTTAAGGTTTATAGCAGAAATGCATCATGTTCTGTTTGGAGAAGATTTCTGGCTTTCTGTATGAATTTTTGTTCTTAAACCCAGAACTCTTAAGCTTGTTAGTTTGATACTGCATGTGCCTTATTTTGAAAACTTGGCCTCCGCAGCTGGGCTGTGTTAATAACCTGGTGAGGATGGATTGGTTTCCTAGGAAAGCTGGAAGAAAATGCTTACTATCACTGACACAGAGGAAACGGGGATATCTTAATATCAGAGGTCAAGAGGTTGCTTTGTAGTCATCTTTCTTGTGATGCTGATGTTGGGAGGTCACTTGGTGAATCAGTTGCTGCTTCTAAGTTCTTACTGATCTGTCCAGTCTCATAGTGCTAAGGGTTATGTTTGTTTTCTTTCAAGCACCCTTCTGAATGTAAACACTGTCTAGTGTGATGCAATGTGGCTTAGTGTACCTGACCCAGGTTGCCTTCTGCTAGACTTCAGGTGACAGAAGTATGAGTAAGGAAACTCATTCTTGCAGAGTCTTGGGTGAGCGCTTGAAGCATGTGTGAACTTGATGTTGCATACTGGACTTTCTGAATAAGTAGCCTTTTCCTGGGAGGGAATGAATAATTGGTGTGGTCTACTCAAGCTGTTAATGTCACAAGAAAGCTGCTAGTTTGTAGCAGTTTGCTTCTGTAGGGTGATTTTTTTTTTTATCTAAACTGTATTTAGATTGAGGTTAAATTAACAGAGTAGTGTCATGATGTACTTGCAAATCCGTTGTAGGGGTGCAATTCTAATGAATGGTAACTTAGGCTGCAAAGTAGTTACTTGTGACCATCTTCTGTGGCCTTTGAAGATGAGAAACTGATAAGACTGTTTAGTGAGGTGTTGTGTGTGTATGGGCATGCATCAAAGGAAGCTTAAATTGATCACTGTCTCAAACCAATGCTTCCTACTAAAACCTTTTCCTTAATATACAGGGTTGCCAAGCGCTGCTGGAGGAGGACTGTAGTTGCACAAAAGGCATTGAGCAGGTTCTTGTCATGTGGTTCAGCTCCTGAACTTGAATAAACTCCAGTGACCTCATTGGTGTGCACTCAGATTACTTGTTGGACATCATTAAGAGGCAAGAATCCAGGTGCTGTTCCATTTGCCTGCAGCCAAATGTCTGAGGACAGGGCTGTGACTCCCCTTGTAGATGGAGACAGTGTTGATGCATCAATATCAGATTTAGTGCTCCTTAAAGGTTGTAGCAAGAGTCTTAACTTCAGTTGCTGCTTATTAGTAATCCCTATGGCCCAGCTGATGGGGCTGAATCCAGTTTGTAGGCTGCTGCCCTCCAGTCCTGCTTTGTCCCAAGTGCAGGAATAGAAACTGAACCAGCAGAGGCAACCTGAACCACTGCATGATGCCCTATGGTTGCTCAAAGCCAGACTGGGGGGCTGAAGAGGGGTTGGAGGTGGTGAATATTAAGGACCTGCTGATTCCTCTCTGAATAATGGGATACGTTCCTCGCTAACAGCTTTTTATTTTAGTTCCTCCCTTTTTTACTGTTGCAGGAAAGTTGATCTGTCAGTTGCTGCTTTAAAAGGATTTATAGCTTTGAAGCCTGGCTGGGTGATCTAGGTGATTCTGGGTAAGATGAGATACATTTTTTTTTTTTTTTTTTTTTTATGGTGGGGGGTAGGTGGAAGAGGAGATCAGAATAGTGGATTAGGCTGTTCAATAGTACTTGGTTTGCTCAGGGAGGTCCTTAGTGGCTAAGGAGAGACTGTCATGTCCTATATGACATGACAGGCTGCACTACAGGTGACATCTTGCTGTTGCATTTGTGTTACACAAAGCTTAAACGGAGGATTCTCCTTTAGGTTTCAATTACCTATGCTCCTTTGCTGTATCTTGAGGGTGGTTGTGGTTTCCTTACTGGTTAGTTTCGCTCTGTCGTAGATGGTTGCAAGACGGTCAAGTTACTGCCTTGACTGCAGGGCTGGGGAAGAAAGTCCTGGGAGCACCTGCATGCAGGGTTTGGAGTTGCATGTTTTAAGGTGTAATATCACAACAGTCCGTCCCTTTCCCCAGCCATGCTGCCCTCTTTCCTCCTGGGACCTAGTGGCTATCTGGTCATCCAGACAAGAGTTGATCTAGCTGAGGACTAGTATCAGAACTAACCCAGGAAAATGGTGTTTGCTAGATGACCTCCCTAGTGTGACTATACAACCAGATGAGTGCCTGGCCAGCACAAAGAAGGTTTCAGGAGCGTGTATCTGGCACAGGTTAGACTGACTGAAATTTAAGATGATTGTAAATGTACTTTGAGATGAGGATTATGTATTTTATTCGGACAAAAGAATTTCTCTTGTTAATAGCTTTGTTGCACCTGCTTTTATACTCAATAAAGGGGCTAGAATATGGTTCTGCACTTGCTTTCTCAAAGGATGAGTGAAGAAAGACTTAAGTAAAACAGAGATCTGTGGGAGCTGTGTAGCGTAACTTGTAACAGTAAGAAAACAGCAAACTGCAATGGCAAGTAGCTGTTGGGATAACCCAAAGGTATTATATGGGTGGCTGATCCCCTACTCCAGCATATCCTAGTGAAAACATCTTAGTGCCATGTTACCCATAATAAGAGATGGGCAGCTCGTCTTGCAGCTTTCTCCTGTCTGTAAGAGGCTGCAGAAATAACACAGCCACTTATTTTACACCAGGTAGTGGACCTGCCTTTATGGCAGGCCGCTGCAGTGCTAGTGTGCGGTTCATCTAAATATTAGGATAGAGGAAGAGAGGCCGTTGGTTCTTGGGGTTGTTTTTCTTAGCAATACAGAAGCTGATGGCTGTTCTCTTCCGTTGCACTCGAACGATGTCTGGCTATGGATAGACAATAGGCAGGCTGCTGCCGGCTGTAAATAGCCCATTGTACACTGAGAGTAGGAGCAGCAAAGAACGGCAGAGTCCTGCCAACTTGGGTCGTTGCCTTGAGATACTGGCTCTGCTGTAAAGAATGAGTCTTGGGTGCTGCGGGGTGTGTGTGCGTGTGTGTGAGCAGAGAGTTGGCTTTGTCTCAGCCATACAGAGCTCCTTAACCAAATTGATATGATGAGTTCAGAGGGATGCTTTCATGGGCTGGATTTTTGGAACTGCTGTTTCCGTGGAGGTGGCCAGGACAGGTAGTTATCTCTGAAGCAGTTTTGCCCTGTTATTAAAACCGCTTTCCTCTATCTGTCTGGTATTGTTTCTAAACTTAGGAATAAAGATCTACTGGTTGTGTTGAGGAAAGTGCTTTTGACCTCAGACACTGTCCGTTCTGCTCTAAGATTTTTGCCATATGTAGCAACCAGAGTATCACAGACTGGTACCTCTCTTATCAAGGATCTTCTTCCTTTGGGTCTCCAGCTATGACTTATAATCATCTGCTGTGTCCTGGCTCATGCTGGGTCTGAGCTTCCGAGTCTATTCCTTGTGGTCCAGATCCTGTCTGGATGAGAAGCAATCGCAGGCCCCATGTCTGTGAAGACAGCATGGCTTTTTTGCTTCTCTTGAGTGAACAGACTTAGCTGGGTCCTTCCTTGAGGAAAAGGACTGCAAGCAAGATCCTAGCTCCACCGAGAAGATCTTTGTGTCTCAATCTAAAGGCTTTGAACTGCGCTCCCTGGCCACAGTAAAGACCCTGGATGTCTGATGTGATTGGAGCATGAGCCAAGTAAATACTGAGATGGATCAAGGAAGGATGAGAGGCATTGAAGCCTTCTTTCTTGATCGGGTGTGTTTGGATACATATGTTAAGAATGTGAGTTTATTCTCCCTGTTGCATTTGTCTTAAATGCAGAAAATGGAGAGTTGGTAGGACTTGCAGATGGTGTTAAAGCTAGGAATTGCTTAGTCTGGCAGAAAACTCTGTCCTAACCTTGGTTTTTGTGCTGATGAGGCAGAAGGTATAATAAAAAAATGTTATCCCTCAATATAAACCTAAGCAGTAAAACATACCATTAAGTAACTGATAACTTGTGGTATAACTGCTCAAGAGAGGTTTTATGTTTACAGGCTGCTCTACAAACAACTGGTCAAGGAAATGAAAAGTAGTGGTGGGTGTATCTTTGCTTTTCACCTAGGCTGAAATCCTAGCAGCTCCTTGACTACAATGGGACTCTTACGTGAATAAAATGATCACGTTTACTTCAGTTATTGTTAGCTGTAATAGCACCACAGCCTTTTGAAAGAGCGTATCTCTAATTACATTGCCTTCCTAAATCATAGTGTGTGCACGGGACACATCATGACTAATGCAGAGAGAAAAGCAAGTGCCTTGTTTTAAGTCAAAGGTGTTTACTGTGAGGCTTGAGGAGGGAAAAGCTAAGCTTGCTTCTAGCCCTTACACACGTTATAGCCCCCTTTTATCTAGTTTCATAACATGGTGCCTCATATACACAGAATTAACTTGTAAGCCAAGACTTCCTTGCTGGAGTTACTTTTTATTCTTACTGTTCATCTGTGTATGTTAAAACTTGAGGTAGTTTTCATGCCTGCAATGCTAATGGGCATGATGATACATAAAAAAGCAAGAGTATGGTAATCCTAACTGTTAAACCGGTAATTCACTTTTTTTTTAAATACTTTTATGTCAAGAGAAGGTGAAGAGGTTCCTTGTTAGCATATTCAGTTCATCTCTACCTTCCATTACTACAGCCTGATGTGTTGTGGGTTTTGAGTATAGCCTGCTGTGTATTACAATGCAAATAGCCAAAAGGCATTTCTGTAGGGCGGCCCTGCACTGTGTATCTAGGTGATGCAGCCCTGTACCCTGAGGCTATGCCACAAGAGAAAAGTGGGTGGGAAAGGGCAGTGCCTGCAGACTGAGAAGCACTCTGTGGGTCTGGGACCCTTCCAGAGGTGGAACTTGATTCTATACTGACACTGCTCCCATCCATGACTTTACTCCAGCCTGTCCTTCTGCTAACATTGTGAAACCGTGGGCCCTTTGAACCAATTTTTACAGCTTTTTTGCTGTCTCTAGCAAATCCTTGTCTAAATACTAGTTAGACTTTTTGTGAACTAGACAAGTCTTGTGTTGCCTGGTTGAATAACGGATTGCAGCAGTAAAGATTTCAAGGGCAGACTGTAAACTAGAGATTTTCCCATAGAAATGCAAAACCTTAGCCTCGTATGGTTGGTTTTAAAACTAATAAGCATATAATTCTGCCTGTCTGGATTTTGGTGTCTCCTGCGGTGGTGTGTTGTTACACAGTATGTTCTAACTATTTGACCACGTATCCTGACATTCTTTAGGACATTTGTTTAAATTTATTGTCCATAGGAAATGGCCAGACCTACATTATCTAGGTCAACGCACCTCTGCTGTTCAAGCAAGCAGGAAAGCGTTGCTTCCCCCTGCCCCAGCCAGGGAGCAGCCATTGTCGGCCGGCCCTGGGTGGCATGGCAGGAGGCTGAGGTGGTGACAGGCACCGGTGAGCGCCGCTGCCAGCCGGGCTGGCGGCCGCCCTTCAGCGGGCGGTGGGGTGACCGGGTGCCGGCTGCCATTGGCCACGGGCAGGCTGGCCGCCTGCTGCTTACCTCTCACCCAGTGGGCAGGAGCTGGTGGGTTTGGCATGTGACAAACGTCCCGGGAGACCTTGGCTGTGGAGGAGAGCACCAGCTGAGCTGACTGCAATCCCTTTTTTCCGTGGCTGGTTATTTGCTGTGGAATATCCATGTCAGCGAGTGCTGGCGGGGAGCAGCCTTTTTCAGCTCTTCCTTCTGTGTGAACGTGAGAAATCAAATGTGCTTCCTGTGCTTGATTATATTGCTGTGTACTTCTGCCTTGGGCCTCTTTAGATGCTGCTTTAGGCTGCCTCATGACCAGAGATAAATAGCTGGCATGGTGCTAGGAGAAATAGGCAGCTTGCTAGCACAGAGGAGCTACAGGAGGTTACCAGCTTTGAAGGCAGCTTGTTGAAGTGAGCTTTCTGTGTGTGATTGAAGGGAGAGTAGAAAAGAGAGTTTATTTTACTGGATTTAAGAGATGAAAAATCCTGCTCCTGCTATGCCACCACAGGATTAGGATGCTCTTTGTTGTGTTAATCAAGGCAGGTTAACATTTTAGCCCTGCCCTTCCTCTCCTAGACTTCCCTGTTTGACACTGTTTGAACAGTCTTATAGTACAACTACTTATTTTGCACTTGTGAAATGCTGTCCTTTAACAAAACTTTTGCTTTTTTCTGAAACCTCCTGTCAGCCCCACCTGTTTTTCTGGACTATGAACCAGTAATTGCTTGCTTAATTGCAGCACATAAGCCTAAAGGTATTGCCTGGGTAGTGGCAGATCAAGTTATTTCGTTAGTGGGAAGCCAGGATATATCACTCCCACAACAAGGGGGGGTGTGTTCAGATTTTTGTGTGTAACTTTCTTTCATATCACCAGATTCCAGCGTTGGGACAGCTGCACTGAACTGCAATGCAAGCACATGAGTTGTTTAGACACCTACGAATGCCAGAACTTGGGGATGTCAGACAGTATGTGCGCACCCTTCCAACAAATACCCTGATGGGCTTCGGTGCTTTCGCAGCTCTCACAACCTACTGGTATGCAACAAGACCAAAAGCACTAAAACCACCATGTGATTTAGCAATGCAGTCTGTGGAAGTAGAGGTAAGTGTCACTTGATGGATTTTGAAGCCTAAAGGTGGCATTCAGAGAGACAAAACACTGATTAACATAAGAGTGTTTCTCAACTTGTAGTGTGTGGGAAATACACTTCGGGGCATGCTTGTGTTTTTTTTTCTGAAATGGCTTGAACTCTCGGGTTTTTTTGGCTTTTCAAATTTGAAAACCGGATTGAAGTTATAGTGGTAGTAACTAGCATGGGAGAGCAAGTCTTTGTGCTGAGAAAACTGAGCTGCTGATCTGACTGGTGGCAGGAAACCTGTGCCCGTTAGAATTGGCACAGTGTGTTTTCAATTCCTGGCCACGTGTTTAGCTGATGACCTATTAAATTAGGTCTTGGGGTCAGAGTATGTATGCTGCTGTATACTGATTAGGCTAGTACTTTTCTGTTATATATAGCTTATAATAGCTGACAGATGAGACTTTGTATTCGGTTACAAGCATGAAGGTGGTACTAATTGTCCTTAGATGATCTGCGGAATAATATATTAGTCCTGCAAAGAGATCCCAGCCATGGAGTAAGTTGAAATTAAAGCAGCCACCTGCTAAACTCTGGGTATGCTTAGTTTTTATCTTGTGCTGTTTAGAGGCAGACAGAGTTGCTATTGGGTGGTGCTTTTTTCATAGTGAAGTCAAATGTGGAAACAGTCTGACTGGGAGTAACTGTTGCTTAGAAGCAAATATAGACAACTGATTACATGGCTGGGGTTTCCTGAGCAGCAGCAGTTATATCAATTCCCCTGTTCACTGCAGAGTCAAGATTTTACCGTTACTTTATTCTTTCAAGTGTGCCTCTGTATTTCTTCAGGCTGCACAAGGTGCTTCCTCCTTTTGAAGGAAGGAGACTGCTTTGAAAGGCTGTAATCTTCAAGGGAGATACTTACTAAATGTAGGATTGTAAGGCTGGCAGTATCTTTCATTGATAGTCAGAAACTACCACTGTATATTTTTGCATACATACTTGCAACTAAATTCTCCCTTTATAGCATTCTTCTGTGTGGATATACTGCATCTGGTTGTCCTGTATCAAATGCAATTAAGATGGTTTCTTGTGCTTAAGAGTAACGTGACTACAAACTGATTAAATGAATGTGGCAGAGCAGTTTGGAATCTACAGCATGTAATTTTCATGAAATTTAGCAAAGCAGATTCCTGTCATGGTCTCAAATTAGGCACTTCCTTTGCCATGTTTCATGATACTGAGATTGAAGAATAAAGCATTAGTTGGCCCCTCCATTCAAAAGTTTAGTTAGTGCCATTTATTTTCAGATCATCTTCCCAGTATGGTATCCAGTAAGCTTGCTGACAGGTCATGTTACTATAGCAAGTAATGGTCTGCTGTTAGAAGTACACAAAGGGGAAACAAATATGCTCTGGCAATGTGATAATTGCCAAAAATGCCTCTTGTCAAGGAACACGTGTAGAGTAAGGATCCAGAGGTCAGATTTTGCTTATCTTGGTGATCTTTTCCCATCCTGACAGCAGCCATGTAGTGGATAGAATAATCTTGTAGAGCAGCCTGTTTTGGTGGCTGGAATTACCTAGCAGTGAAAGCTTTCCAGCTGTGGAGGGCCTCACTAGTCAGTATAGACTTCAGCAAATTTGGGGAGCTTTGTATTAGAAGACAGTAAAATAGTGGCTCTTAACTGGCCATAAAACCAGTGACAAATTGCTTGCTTATCTGAGATTCTTGACAGCAGTCTCAGTTCATTGCCTTTACCATGAAATAGCTCATCGCTGCTGAATTCTGTGATTGAAATCGTTGTTTGGTAGCATGAGACTTCACTAAACTACTTAATGCATCATTGATCCATGTTGTACTAATTACCATCGTCTCTTTGATCAGAGCAAGATAGGTATAACAGCATTATTTTTCATTGCCTCTTTAGAAAATGCATTTTAATGGGAAGATGGATGAACAGTAGTAAAACTCAAATAAAAACCAGCTGAGCATATTAGCATGTCTTGGAAAGAAGAGCTCAGATTTTGAGAACACATTGGAATGAGCAAGATCTATCCAGCTTTGTTTATTGACAGTGCAGATATAGCCCTTAATGTAATGTTGTAAACTGTACCAAACTAATCAAATGAGAATGTATGTTTTGAAGCAAGTTTCAAGTACACTCATTACCGTTGTCATAAGAGTAATACAGCATTTGGGATTCAGTTTCTCACTGCATTTTGTTTAGAATTTCACTTACCTGCATTCTCTTATACATGCGTTCAGCTATGTCACTTCTTATTGTCACTTCTACAGAAGAAAAGTATCAAATATTGCTCTCAAATTATGTCAACGTTTTTTTTCTGGCTTAGCAATACAATATTAAAAGACTTGGGGACTAAGCAATGTGCCTCAAAAAAGACATGGCAGAAGGTAATTCCTCTTCTCTACTGTTCTGGTATCTAATCTACCTGTTCATTAATGGTAACAGTTTTGAACTATAAACAAGCTTCTGTTAATTCTTACTTGTGGCTTATTTCCTTGGCCTCTAACAAAGTTAGATGAAGTTGGTGACTGGAGTAGGGTTTCTACACGTTCTGGTAATAAATCTTCATAACGTTATATGGGAGGGAAAAGGATCCTATTTATTTCTGTTATACATCACTTCCCATCTCTGGAAAGCTTCGATTTGGTAAGCCAGGACCCAGTGATCCATTTTAACCATCACTGAATGAACGTAAAGATTGCACACTTAGTTGAATATCGGTATGGAGAGTTACTGAGAGTATCAGCTCTTCTAGAGTAGATACCATGATGAAAAGATACGGAGTATGATCTTTAAAGTATACATACTACAGTTAGGTTTCACTGAAAGAAACCCTCTTGTCTTCAGAGCTCCCAACCTGATCTCTCTTCAGGGCATCTTCTCAGAGGTAAGGTGAAAAATCTCTCAGGATCCACTTTAATCTTGTCTCCCCTCCTACTGACAAGGGACTAATGAAGAGCAATTCTAAATAAAGTCTGACTAGTGTGAGACTGTATTGCTGAGACTTGTGCTACATTAATGGTAGAAATAGGGTATTAATCCTATGCTCCAGACCACTGATCTTCTTTGAAGACCTCTGCTGGCCCCTCTCCAGCAGTTCCCTGTCTCTCTTGAACTGGAGAGCCCAGAACTGGACACAACACTCCAGGTGTGACCTCCCCAGGGCAGAGTAGAGGGGGAGGATCCCCTCCCTCGACCTGCTGGCCATGCCTCTCCAAATGCACCCCAGGATGGTACCATTGGCCTTCTCTGCCACCAGGGCACACTGCTGGCTCGTGGGTGCCAACTTGCTGTCCCTCAGGACTCCCAGGTCCTTCTCCGCAGAGCTGCCCCCCAGCAGGTCAGCCCCAGCCTGTGCTGGTGCCTGGGGTTGTTCCTCCCTCGGTGCAGGGCCTTACACTTGCCTTGGTTGAACTTCACGAGGTTCCTCCCTGCCCAGCTCTCCAGCCTGTCCAGGGCTCGCTGAAGGGCAGCGCAGCCTTCTGCTGAACTGGCCGCTCCTCCCAGTTTGATATCATCAGCAAACTGGCTGAGGGGACACTCTGTCCCTTCATCCAGGTCCCTGATGAACAGGCTGACCAGGACTGGACCCAGCACTGACCCTGGCCCCCAGCTGGGCTCTGTGCCCCTGATCACGGCCCTCTGAGCTCTGCCGTTCTGCCAGTTCTCAACGCACCCCACTGTCCCCTCGTCTAACCCACGCTGCCTGAGCTTACCTGTGAGGGTGTTGTGGGAGACAGTGGCAAAAGCCTTGCTGAGGTCAAGGCAGACAACATCCACTGCTCTCCCCTTGTCTACCCAGCCAGTCATTCCGTCACAGAAGGCTATCAGGTTGGTCAGGCATGAATTACCCTCGGTGAATCCACTTTGTGTGTCCCTGATGACCTTCTTTTCCTCCACATGCTTGGAGATGACCTCCAGGATGACCTGTTCTATCACCTTTCCAGGGATGGAGGTGAGGCTGACGGGCCTGTAGTTTCCTGTGTTGTCCTTGAACTTTTTGAAGACTGGAGTGACACTGGCTTTCCTCCAGTCCTCAGGCACCCCTCCTGTCCTCCATGACCTTTCAGAGATGATGGAGAGTGGCTGGGCAATAGCAGCTGCCAGCTCCCTCAGCACTCAGGGGTGCATCCCATTGGGGCCCATGGATTTGTGGGTGTTGGTTTTGCTCAAGTGACCTGTCGTGTGATCCTCCTCAACCAAGGGAAAGTCTTCCTTTCTCTGGACTCCCTCTCTTGCCCCCAGGGTCTGGGAAACCTGAAGGCCAGCCTGGGCAGTAAAGACTGGAGCAAAGGCAGCGTTCAGGAACCCCACCTTCTCTGGGTCCTTTTGTCACCAGGGCACCCACCTCATTCAGCAGTGGGCCCACATTTTCCCTAGTCATCCTTTTGCTATTCATATACTGTAGTCCTTGATATCCCTTGCCAGATTTAATTCCAAATGGATCTTAGCCTTTCTCATTGCTTCACTGCATGTTCTGATACCATGCCTGTATTCCTCCCAAGTGGCCTGTCCCTTTTCTACATCCTGTAAGCTTCCTTCTGAGGTTTGCCAGAAGGTGTTTGCTCATCCATGCAGGCCTCCTGCCCCTTTTGCTTGATCTTAGTCATAGGAATGCACCTATCTTGAGCTTGTAGGAGGTGATGCTTGAATATTAGCCAGTTGTCTTGAACTCGCCTACTTTCTAAAGCCCTAACCAAGGACCTTCCTGAAGGAATCCTATGGAAGTGGCCGAAATTAGCTCTTCTGAAGTCAGGGTTGCAGTTCTACTTACTACCCTGCTTCCCTCATGCAGGATCCTGAGCTCCACCATGTCATGGTCACTGCAGCCAAGGCTGCCCCCAGCCTTCACATCCTCAACCAGTCCTTTGTTTGTGACTACAGTGTCCAGGAACACACATTGCCTTGTTGGTGCTTCTACCACCTGTGCCAAAGTTACTGTCAGTGCTCTGCAGGAGCCTCCTGGACTGCATGTGCCTAACTGTGTTGTCTTTCCAGCAGATATCAGTCTTCCTTGGGAACCAGAGCCTGTGATCATGAAGCTACCTCCAATTGTCTGTAGAAGGCCTCGTTGACTTCCTTATCAGGTGGCCTGTCATAAAGTCCCACAACAGTGTCCCACATGTTGGCCTGCCCCTTAATCATTACCCATAAGCTCTCAACCTGTTCTGCATCCACCCCCTAGGGTGAGCTGGATGCATTCTGGTTGCTTCCTCACATAAAGAGCGACTCTACCACCTCTGCTTGCTGGCCTGTCTTTCCTAAAAAGTACGTAGTCGTCCATGACAGCATTCCAGTCATGCAATAGCTGAACAGCTTTGGCTATTGATTTGAATGCAAGTGTATGCCTGTCAGATATATTAAATCTTGCTTTAAAAACCCAAATACTTCTGTTTGGCTCCAGTTCTGCTAAAGCATGTAGGATAGGATATAAATAAACACTAGGGTGTCAGCATTTTCTAGTAGTAAGAGTTTGGATTTGTGATGCTGACTCCCGCGCGGCCCCCCCCCCCCCCCCCCCCCCGATTAAGTTAGGAATTTTAGCTGTTGTGTGCTTACCTAGGGATCAGCATGCTTAAAATTATTGAATTATATGGCTGGTTTGAAGACTAGTTTGTATTTCTTGCTACTCAGAATATACATGTTGGTGACCTAAGCACCACTTACAGTATACTTTCCATCTCGGGAAAATAGAAATTGGGTCTCTTGCCTCAGAGGCATGGTGGAACCAATAGTGTGTCTTGACCTTACTGCTAATCCCGAGTAGCCTGTGTCAGCAAGAAGCAAACCCAAGGCTTGAACAAAAGCAACTATCCTGTTATGCGACCCAAACAGGCACTGACAGAGTAATATAAGCCTCTGTAGAATAAATCTGTTTCCTTCAGCTGCTGCTATTCTGAACCAATGCCAAGTTTTTACTTAATGTCCAGCGTTTGTTATGTAGTGGGTCAGTTTCCTGCAACTCACTGAGCTGCTGCAAGGGATGCCTTCCATGTGTAACCAGAGGCTGTTGTGTTAGTCAGATTTTATTTCCTGGCTCCTTTAAGAACACTTTGGTAAAACTGGCAACCCTTTTGAGTGCTTACCTTTGTACTGGACAGATCTGTTAGATCCCATTAAAACAACTTTTGTGAAATCAGTGAAACATTCCAGTCCTGAGATTCAGATGTTTGGTGGTTGTAATGACGAGTGATTTTTAGAAAAGTTTGCAGCAAAGAGATCTTTCCCTGATATTGACCAATATTCTGGATAAGGACCCTTTGGGCACGTTCTTAAAACAGCCATTCTTGCTACTCTCAAGCAAAATGTGGACCGATACTATAGTATTGTCTAGTAGATGAGTTCAAACTGAGAGCATAAGGCGGCATCTAAATGACCTTCAGCATAGTCACTGCATCTCTGAAGAATAACATTGAGCTCATGATGGTCTTAGCCCAGGGAGCTGGGTGTTTTTCAGAAAAAACTCTTACTCTAGGGCTGTTAGAAGTTCACTTAATTCTACTGTGGGGGGAAAAAAAGAATTGGGTAAGCAAAACCCCACATTAGTTGTGTTTTCCTTTACTAAAAATCATGAGAACTGATGGGGTCTTTTCAGTAGTAGCCTATTACAGAGTTTTGTGGTTGGCTGTTTTTTTTTCAGAAGGACAGTTCAGTCAGTGTTGTATCGAAGCAGTATGCCGTCTGTCTGATAATCCTCATCCTCAAATTTGGTTAGTGCCTTAGGCTCTGCAAAAACTGCTTTTGTGGTGCTGTGTAATACGGCATGTAAACAAAACAGCAGTAGCTCAGATGAGTTGAAAACAAGTGTTTCTTGACTGTTACCAAGGAATGGCTTAGAATATTATATGTCACTTGAAACAGGAATTGTAGCACATCAAACATGGTGCATGTGATACATTGTACTTGTTGACTTTACCTACAACTGTGGTTACAAACCAGGTTCTGTGATCTTCCTCAGGTTAGCTGCGGAGGTGGTAAAACTGGGAAAATCTAGAGGCTGACCTTGGTTATCAAAGATCTATGAAACCAGTCCAATAAAGCAAGCAGTCTTGTTTTTATTTCCAGGTGGAGGCATGTGCTAGTGATCTGTTAATTTTGTATAGCGTAGATGTTGGTCTGAGTGCAAGTACGCTCTTGAGTTTCTAATGTTACAAACTTTCAGAGGTAAGCCAGTCATTAACTTGTTCTGGGTCACGTTCACAATGTAAGTTTCTGCTTACTGTCAAAGGAGTGGCAAGCACTGCATTAGGCTTGGTGTTTTGCTAAAACAAGTTAGACTTGTTTCAGTGTTGAAATATTTTTCTCTCTGTGCCTTTATAATGTGCTACCTCCTTTCTGTGGATGTGGGCAATATGACATCTTCTGCAGATAAACCGGAGGTTATCTAGCTTCTGCGTGGAACAGGTGTTTTCTGGTCTTCCAGAATAGTTTGAAAACAGGAAAATAAGCCAATAGCTGGGGAGGGCCTATGATTGCATATGAATAGTTTTTTGACATTGTGGATGATGGACAATTCAGGCACAGATTTAGTTAGTCCAGGATTTGACTTGTGAAAGAGCCGGGTGTTGACTACAACCACTGATAAGAGAGGGAATCTTATGCAAAGTTTACCCAAGACCCTTTGTTTAACCACTAGGCCCTCCCTGCAAAGAACTTGCTTGTAGGACCCAATAACTGTGGTCCAATAGTACTTGCATAACTGCAATTTGTGAAACTTGATTGATAGAAAATGAGATTATTTCATCAGTTAATCTAAAAAAGGTGATGTTAAAACTATGAACTACTAAATTCTTGTATCGACTTCCAATTGTAGCCTATATAAATGCTTACCTGCTGAAAAATGGTGATTTTAATCTTCAAGGTAGTACTGTCTTGACTGCCTCTAACGAGATCAGGAGGAAACCTTTTTTTGCAAGCTGGAATTAAAAAATTGAGTTCTTTAATCCAATTGAATCTGCCATGGAGTATTTTACTTATGAAAACACTTGTTTAGGGTGTTGTTGGCCACCCTTAAAATCCTTTAGACTTTGAAACCATAGTTTGAAGCGTGATTATGTTTTGTAATCTTAATTGGAAAAGTAGATTAGGATCTTAGCATTAATATTGTATCTAGAGAGCTCTGAGGCTGGAGTGATTTAGAAAGCTTGATGGAATTAATTATGCTATATCCTGCAATAATAGAGTAAAACTTTTCTTAAGAAAACCTGTGTGTCTAGTAAGGGCTGTCAAAGGGTGTTCTGTTGTTCTCATTGGTTCTGCGTATTGTAGGTAGCTGAGGAGTGAGACTTTGCCTGACAGGTTTTTAGTAATGCAGGGAGCAGTCTGATTCTTTCAATGATGTCTTAGGAAACCTTGCAGAGATCTCTCCTCTGGTGGTGAAAAGGAACAGTTGTCTCAAGCAGAATTTGCCAAGGCTCATAACTAAACTTCGATAAGATGATTTTATTCCTTCAGGAAATTAATTTATAACCAAATGTGTCTAACCTTCCTAATTGGTTTTCTTAGGGTGGTGAGCATGCTCGAAGGTCATCTCTTCTTAACAGTGATGAACTGTTGGTTTGCTACTACGATGATGTGAGGACAGCTTATGATATCTTCCAAAGGGGTGTGCAAGTATCAAGTAAGTCTAAAATTAAAATCAATATTTTCAAAAATAATGTATAGAACTAAAGGTCTGGGCTCTCTTGAAGTGGAGTTGGGGATAGGGGATGTCTACCTAACAATAAAAATGTATTAAGTGAGCATTCTTGAAGGCAGATTTAACTGTGATCTCTTTGAAGCAGAGTTGTGTGAATGAAGTCAGTGCTGTGCTCCTTAGCCTAAACTAACCTTGTTGCCTCTGTCCTGCCCCAGCTTCCCTCCTTGTCTCCCCTCTAAAAAATAATAAAAAAAAAGTTTGCCTTCTGAAGCTGTCTGCAAAAAATCTAGATGCTTAACACTGAGAGTGTGGTTAGTGTGGTGTCAGGACAGAGGAGTCAGGGGTTGAACTTTGATTAACTTTTGGTTATCTTTTTTAGATAATGGTCCATGTCTAGGTGTTAGAAAACCAAACCAGCCATATGAGTGGATCTCCTATAAAGAAGTAAGTAGTCTGTCTAACTTAATGCTTTTGCTTGCTGGGACCATTGTTACAACATACAGTAATGCGATATAACAAATCTTAATCATTTGTAGATGTCTTAAAATAGTAGAAGAATATTGCAGAAAGGTTCTAGTTCCTATTACAGTATCTTAAAGGAACAGCCTCAAATATGTGCAAGGTGGAGAAGAGTATCTCCTTCACTTTGTTTATTAACAGTTTTATTTCAGAATTTGTTGAGTTACCTTGGCAGCTTTCAACACCTCATTGCTGATGTTTAGAGCTTGGACACTGTGGCTGCACCTTTGAAGTAGTATTCAGGGACTCTGACTGCTGCTATTTCAGATGTTTGCTTCTGAAAGTGTCATTTTACACCGGGCAAAGTTCTGTCTACAGATGTTGCTTGTGCTTCTTGACAATGTGTCTCCACAGTGCTGAATGATGGCTGGATAGGGTGTTAGGCTTCTAACTAGCAGCATGCTCCTTCGTGATTGCTAAAAATACTTTATGCAAATGCTTTAACAGCTGTACACTTTCAGATTGTTCCTGATTTAAGCAGTTATTGTCTTCAAATTTGCATAAACCTCTCCTGCTGCATACTGTTAAGGTCATTAAACGCCTTTTGCGTGTATCAGACCTCACTTTTTTTCAAGGTGATTTTGCTGGGCACATGTAAAGTGCAACCTCTCTTTAATAAAGCTGTGCAGTTTGAATCATGTGGCTAACATGGATTCAGGTCATGTGCTGTATGGAAAGAATTTAGGAAGTTGCCTTCCCAAGCTGTGTTTTTAGAACTAGCTGGGTTTTGCCTTATTATTCTTACACTTTTTGAAGGGAAAAATGCTATTCCCATAGGCACTGAATGAAGCAGAAGGATGGCATATGTAGTACTTGTGACTGAGCAGAAATATAATGACGAATCATTCTAGGGTCACTTCTAGGGTTTAATACAGATAAAACAGCCTTTTCTGTGTATGTGGGCTTAAGACTTAAGCTCACACTTAACACTTTCAAGTCAAGCTGGAATGTCTCTTCTGCTGCATATTAAGTGTAAGTATAGTACCTACAATCCACGTGGTGTAATTGCACTGCAGTATTCAGGTTATCAAAGTCACAGAGGGCATCCAAAATAGTTTTACTTCATACTAATTATTGGTTTGGGGTTTTTTGTAAGACTTAAAGTAAAATAATGTTGAAGGTTATATACTGATGAGCTTGCTCTCTTTTTGGTTTTTGTCTTCTGTCTTTACTTGCCTCTCTAGGTTTTAGACAGAGCTGAGTGTGTGGGCTCTGCATTGCTCCATCGAGGCTTCAAACCATCTCATGTTCAATATGTAGGAATCTTCTCACAAAACAGACCTGAGGTAATTTAATTGACAGTGTGTATCTTGGTGGCCTAGCTGCTGTAGAAGTGGCCACTCCTATATCTGTTGCTTTTTGGCAGTGTACTGATCTTCGCTACTACGAGTGCATTTGGTGTTGGGAAAAGGTTACAGGCTGGTATTGTAGACTCACAAACCATAGACATGGCATCTTCAGCTAAGAACCAAAACTGATGATTGACACAAGTGTTGGTGTCTTACATTGTTTTTTTGCTCCCAGAGCTGAATGCAGAAGGCTGGAGAGCAAGAAGAGAATCGGGGAATCCAGAAGAACTTAACTAATTCTCTTTCCTTTCCAGTTTATAGAGGATGCCTGTTTAGTGGGAAGCTAGTGTGGTACTTGGTGAATGTAATCATCACTTGCTTTATTATAAAAAGTGATGTTAGAGTACAAGGTAATTTAAAGTGGTTGGAAATCACAAGGAGGTGTTTAAACCCTTCAAAACACAATGAAACACTTAACGATTAAATACTTGGACAAATAGAAGATGGCTAAAGGTGATAGTTCTATCTCTGCCAGAAGCCCTGGGCACAAAGATTCTGGGAAGGAGAACTGCTGATGAAGGCAAAAATTGAAAATTAATTGTAGTTTAATAAAGGGACAGAAAGACTAAAGAAAGTGACATAAAGATGATCACCTGACAAAGCAAAATGATGTTATGAACCTGAGAACTGTGGGGAGATTTAGATTGATTAGCTAGTGTATCCATTTTAACCCAGAAGTTGTTCCAAATTGCTGTTTCTAAAAATGTTATGAAATAGGAAAGATTTTTTCTCTAGACTTGTTTATTAAATCTATATTATAGGACTGAATTTTTCTAACCTATGTTTATGTGCTTAGTAGCTGAAGCTAGTACTTGCTGCGCTAAGCTAGTTCAATCCAAATCTGTATTAACACAGGAGACTAGTTCTTAAATTTTGTCAAAAATATGCTGTCCCTCTTGATTAATTTCCCAGCTGGATGCCATTATCTGGAGCCATCTACAGTGTTGACAGGGTTATAAGTTGTATCAGTGTCTCGGTCATGCTGGACAACAGCTTGCTGTTGGATTTCTTCTGATTTCAGTTTGTCACTGAGCCTTCTCTGCTGTCATTAAAATGCAAGCTGTGTGACGAGTGACCTTCACCCCATTCCTCCTCTCCCAACCTACACCACAAAAAACCCCCTAACTCTAGCCTTGTACAGATGAAGAAAAATATTTTTTTCCAGACTCTTCAATCTGTAGTAGTTTGCTGCTGGGATTTTCCTGCTGGAATTCCAGTTCTAACAGCTACAGTTTTATTTCTGTAATTAAAAAGACTGGGATATCTCCAACTAGGAGGTTGTTAAATGACCTGGTATTACAGACTCTGCAGTTCAGTCTCCTGTGCTTGTAACATTAGGAACTGGAAGTAAAAAAGGGAGCCAGGTGTTAGTGTTGTGCCAGTTTGAACTGTTTCTCTATAGACCTATAGTCCTCAACTGCTGGGTCAGTGCGTTTTCTGAAGGAGAGCACGGTAACGTGGTCTGCATTTGGATCACAGAGACAAAATGTGCTTGAGTTGCATTGCTCCAGCAGGCTTTGAGTTGGGTCTGGAATGAGCTGGAAAGACTTGTTTAAACCAGCAATTATAAATCTGGGATTTTCCCTGCTGAAAAGTACTGGATGGGTGTTGTGACATCTCCAACATAATCGCTAATCCAGACAGGAGATTATGTGAAGTTGGTTTTTTTGGGTGTGAAATGATTCACATTTGTCAGTTCAGGGAAAAAATGGGGAAATCCCCTAATGGGGAAAATCCTAGCATGTTACTTGCTTAAATAGTCACTAAAAACCAAACTTGGATTTAGAAATAAAAATACTACTTTCTGTTTTTGTAACTGGAAAACAGATCGTCTCTTCCACAAGCAAGGAAGTTGTTCTGGATTGAGAAAACAGGACACTGAGATAGTGTCCCTTAATTCAAGATCAGAGCCACATCAGAAAGCAAACGGAAGCTTTCAGACTGTTGTCAGTACTAGTTGCTGGCTTGGGCTTTGAGAGAGATCTCGAGTGTCAAGGTTTGATATTGGTATTTAAATACTCTTAACTTTAGGAGCAAAAATGGAAGTAAAATGTCTTTGTAGTCCAGAAAATAAAGTTGTATTGAGAATGGAGGCTGCAACAGAAGCTTTTATCGCTGTATGCAGCTTTTGAAGTCCACTGTAGTAGAGCCTCACTCTATTAAAATAACTACTAAACTTCGGGCTGCTGAAGGGCAATACAGGTGCCCCCTTCTTACACTTAGAGGTGGATGCTATCTAGGAAGAAATACTCAGTGGATCCTTTCATGGCTGGTATAGGTGTGCCTGCTTAGACTTACCAGTATGTCTAACATCTGCATGAAAGTCTAGTTACCTGTTATCTGGCCTTGTACTAGCTTTATAAGAAGTCTTTTTGGATAAGAGGTGTACAACTTGCCTATTGCTTAAATACTTTCAGAAAAATTCCCTGCATTTAAGGCTGTCTCAGTCAGTAGAGAACTTTAGGAAACTTGCCCCTTTGTAAAACTGAGGTTTAGCAACTTTAACATAGCCTCTGTGTTAGATACTATATGAAATAACCAGCTGAATGATATTTAAGTTTGTCATCATACGAGGGTGAGGAAACTGGCTAGTGTCCTACAAAAACACTGGAAAGTGTGACAAAGTCTAGGGGTGGGGAAGAGAAACAGGCACTCTTGTTAATGCAACGCTTGTTGAATTGTAAGTTCTGATAATTTTTAAAGACTCACGTTGTTTTGTTCGTGTCACTGGAACTGACTAAATGTACTGTGTCTGAGAATTTTTGTCACTTTTTGATGGGGGAAAAACTGAAATGTTCCAGTTATAGTGGCCTCTTTGTGTGTCCAGAGGCTCCCCTTTCAGGAGTCGCATGCTACTCTGTATTTTGGTGTAGCTAGTTGTTTACAAACTATACCAAACAAATACTATCCAGAAAAAGAATTGCATGACTATCTTACCTTAATGGTACTTTGAATGAAATCAGGCTTTCTATAAAGCATTGCCAGCTTGCATCACACAAAATAAGGCTGCAATATCTATTCTGTTTGAGTACTGCACTCGTTAGCAGGCAAATCCTACTTATAGCAGTTTGCAGGGATATAATTGGTTTTTTTATAGAAGTCTTCAGATTAAATTCCTTTAAAGAAGAATGGTTAGTCTTGAGAAATGCTGAGGAACTTTCTGGGGCTGGCTTTCTAAAAGACTTCAGTTTAACTGCCTATGTTGCATGTCTGGCCATCAAATGAGATGCAGGTAATGTAGAGTTAAGAATACTCTGTGTAAATAAATTTAATGCGTGGCAAGACATGAGCAAGCCCTTCACTGATTCATATACCATAGTAATACAGAATATTGAAGGCTTTGGCTACCTCTAACCTAAAACCAAGGAAAAAATACTGTACCCTTACTCAAAGTCTTTCTGTTAATAGGTAAACTAAGGAGACAGTTAATGTTAACTGTTTTTTCAGAAGTGCTTAAAATTACTCCTAGGGGCAGGGCTGAATTTTATTGGATTGGATTCTTTCCCATAGCTCCTTATTTCTTATTTTTTTTTCCTTTCCTCCTACCGATAAAAATTCAGTAGGTCTTCTAAGTAAACAAATTATATAAACTGCCACTTTTTTTTTTTTAGAAAGACTTGCTCAAATGAGCTCTCTCCTGTTAGCTTCCTTGTTAAAATCCAAATATGAGTCTGTCTTGGGTCTGTTATGGTAAGCAAACACATAGTGACTTCCATATTTTCTTTCTTGTGCAGTGGGTTATCATTGAACAGGGATGCTATGCATTCTCCATGGTGGTGGTGCCACTCTATGATACACTGGGAACGGAAGCAATTACATATATTGTGAACAAAGGTAGGCCAGTTTCAGCAGCTGCACGTGTGATGGCAGAGCTGACTGAGGGCGGAACTGTAGCCTTCTTCAGAAGTCTTCCATTACCATCTCCTGAAATATGTATGGATCTAGTCTAAACATAACTTGTCATATTTATACTGTGTTTCTCTTTCACCAGCTGACCTGTCATTGGTTTTCTGTGACAAACCTGACAAGGCCAAACTTCTGCTAACCAGCGTGGAAAAAGGGGAAACTCCAATACTCAACACCATTGTTATCATGGAGTCTTTTGGCACGGATCTTGTGCAGCGTGGCAAAAAGTGTGGGGTGGAAATCTTCAGCATGAGAGAAATAGAGGTAAGCACACTTAACCCACTTCACTGCTTTCATCCCATTTACTTGTGGAGGAAGAAGACTGTGCCTGTTAGACAGATTTTAGGACTGGGAACAAAATGTGGTGGATTAGTTGCAAAATACTTAGCTATCTCATGGGTTGAAGTTTACTCAGAAAAGAATTAAAAAAAGAAAAACAACTTGCTAATAGTATTTTGCAATGCTCAAAATGTGAAAGTGTATGTGCCGAGATGGCAGAACGAAAGCTTGTTAACATCGTCCAGACTAAACACCAGATCGGAGTGTTAAGGCTTGCCCATGCGAAGCAATAGCATGATAATTATATACTGTGACTAATACTTCAGAAATACTTATTTCAAAAAGAGCCTGTGTCGGTTTTGGTCTTGCAAAAAAAGGCATTTTCCCCTGTCCAGTGAATCTACAAAAGGTTTTATGGGGGAGGAGGAAAATGGCAGTAAACTGTTCCAGCGTAAGCTTATAGTACTGTAGGGCAGTGAGACTTCCCGGCTTTGGAAGTAGAAACCATTTTGCTTAGCCACCTCATAAATGTTCGAGTCTTGGTTTTGCTTGTAGATACTTTGTGTGCATAGGTCTCTTATGCAAGTTTATTTCATAACTTCACTCATGATTTAGAGAACTCTGTTCCCGGATCAAATTGCATAAAGTACATCTTTACTGTGAGATTATGAAATTTGGTTTAGCCTGGTTCCAGCTGTTCTAGTGAAGACTTGGCTCACTAAGACTTGGGTGTCTCCAAATAAGAGTGTGTGTCTTGTGCAGGTGGCAGTAACTGGTGTGAAATGCTTTGTTTCACTGAACCTGTTTTCACAGCAGTCTTAACTGCTATGTTAACAGGGCCATCTCCTGGTAAAGACACAAAAATGCCAGCATGTCTTTTAAAAGATGATTAACTGTATGGTAGCTAACTAGCCTCAGCAAGGCTGCCAGGTTGGCATGGGGCTGAAAACATTATGCAGAGTAAGTGACTTACAGCGCACTGCGAAAGGGTTGAGTTAAACTTGGAAAAAGGTATGTCCAGCTGCAAGCTGGTACACTAAAATCAGTTCCTTTCCTTGAGTTGAACTCCAGTTTTTGGCAGAGGAAGATGCTTTCCACTGCATCTTCTGGCTGCAGAAAAACAAAACCAGGGGGTGAATGTTATCTTTAAGTTAGAAGTTTAGATACTTCAGTGACTTCCAGTAGTACTTTGTAGCTCTTAACAACACTTGATTTTTGGATTAATGTAGTAATAGGTGCTCCCAGACACTCTTGTCGAAATCTCAGGACTTAGGCAAACTGAAATATTTTTCATAGTGTTTCAGTGAGCCGTAATAAGTTTTTCCTTTCTTTTTTTAAGGGATAGAGGCTTTTAATGACACACAAAGGGCAACTATGAACTCTTTAGGAGCTTAGATTAGAATAGAGTGACTATTTGTAGCTTTCAATACTTGTTTTCTGGATTTCTGGCTTGATCTTATTTCTCAGCTGTGGTTTATAGGTTGTGTGACCCGTCCCTTTCTTTGTGTACCTCCCAGGTGCCATAAGCTTGATTTCTGGTGGCCAATATCTGTATGTTACGCTGTGGTTACTTAGAGCTGTGGAGCTGTGAATAAACGGCTTTTCAATAGGAAGAGATGTTGGAGTTCTGTTCTAGGAGATCAAAAGAAGCGTGTGGAGATCTTAGCTGTATGTTCAGATAGTACCAGATCTTACTCAAAACAGGCTGTAGCGAAGTATTTACCTTCTGGTATGAAATGCAGACACTGTTTTGAGCAGGCAGCTGCATTGTCTTAGTGGCAAATTTTTGCATAATGGTCCTGTTTCAAAAGGGTAAACTTACAAGGATGGGAATGTTACCTGTGTTCTGGACACTCCTTGTTTTTTGTTAAACCTCTTTGGGTACGCTAAAGAGGTACATCATCATGCTAAAGGAAGTCTAGGGCTAGTAAAGAAATGCATAGTGCCATTGTTGTGTACTTGGAATGTGAAGGCAATGGTGAGGTTGATGTGTCTGCTCTCAAAGGGTGATTCCAAAGCTATGCTTTAGAAAAGGTCCATTTTAATTAGGGTTACAAGTTGGACTTGGTGATCTTTTCCAACCTAAATGGCTCTCTGATCCTATTCTACAAGCTCTTAAGCTGGTATTGTTTCTAGTCTTAAATAGGCATGACAGTAATAAACCTTGATTTGAAACTTTAGAGCTCACAGATATTGGACATCAGCTTTCAAGTCTTTCATCTTGATCTTTATGCCCTTGATGATAAAAGGATCCTTTTGATATCCACTCCCTCCTGCCTAAAGAATATCATAATGGTCAGGCCTGAATAATCGTAAGGAGGGAGAGGGAAGAAGAGGTTCTAGAGGAGAGAGTCCTGCGCTCTGTCTCCACTCTTCAGTGTGAGAGGAGTACAAATCATCAATGACCCTTCACAGAGAAACTTGTCTTCCTTCTCACAAGCAGTGATGTTGGTGTGGGGTGCTTACTGAGATGAGTCTTGCTCAATCTGTTCAATGGTTGTTAGTGGCATATGTCTTCTACATGATGTATGGACTTGATTGCCTGCTGTGGCTTGCTGTGACACTGCTTAACCTTGAGCTTATCTAGTGAGTGACTTCTGCTTTACTAGCTGGAAACAAAAAATCTGAGTTGTACTACTTCTGTATTTGTAAAATATGGTGGTTACAGAATAACTTTAAAATGTCCTTTAAAGCCTTTGTTACTCTTTTTATAAGCTAAAATGCCTTTACAGGCAGTCTAAATAATGGAATATTATGGTGTTTGGTAATGTTGGTCTGATAAATTTAAAGCAAAAAGTTACATGCTCATGTTTGTACTGTTTCTCTCTCCTTTCTCTCCTTTCCATAGGAGCTGGGAAGAACACACAGGCAGAAACCTATGGTAAGTATGAAATTAGTTCAAGTGGCAATCTGAAGCTGGATAGCGTTCTGTAGATTAAACTAGCAAATCTCCTATAGCTCAAAAGTAACACTAATATTTCAGTGTTTTGTCCAGGAACATATTTTTCCTTGTTACCTTATTTATGCTAATACTTTCTTAACTCTCATAGCCTCCAAAGCCAGAAGATCTAGCAGTCATCTGTTTCACCAGTGGAACGACAGGTACACCTCATTACATTATGCAGAATTTATAATCCTGTGTGTGCAAAATTAATTCAGAAGCCCTCCTACTTTTTTTTATTTTTTTTTTTCAAGACTCTCCCCGGCTGCTGCATCTTTTTGGCAAGTAGTAGCTGGGGAAGTTTTATGGTAAGGCTCCCTTTGGTGTTGTGGGGTGGTTTTTTTTTTTATTATTTTTTTCTCCATTGATCAATACAGAATTGCAGCATTGGGGGGTGGAAGTGTTACATGTTTGGGCTTAGAAGTAAGTACTGAACCGGTATCGCCATTACAATAAAGGCTCTGCATCAGGCTTCAGACTTTCAATTCTTCCATAGTCTTTTTTTTTTTTTGTACTGTATTAGCAAAATTTGTTCCTTGGCTCTGAGCAACCTTGCTGTAAGACCAAACCAGACTGTCTAGCTGTCACACTTTACATTTGTGAGTTAATATGCAGCACTGGCAGGGAGCAAAAGGGAAGGGTACAATGGCAAGCTACACTTTTAAAGCAGATGTGAGATCAGAAATTAAGTCTGGGTTTGATAGCTGCATCTTTACCTGCCAGTGTGTTAGCAAGTTCTCTGCCTTTAATTGGTACACGAGAAAGATATTAATGTCAAAGAAGGGACTGATTGACTGAAATGCTATTAGATAAGTTACCAAACAGTGGTAAAATCAGAAGTATCTTAAAATTTCACTGTTGCATCCTGATGTGCTTCTTCCTTAGGAAACCCTAAAGGAGCTATGATCACTCATCAAAACATAGTCAGCAATGCTTCAGCTTTCGTGAAAACTACAGAGGTAAACTGCAAAGGTTAACATTGTGGATTTGTGTAAGGGAAATAATCTCAGGAGTAAAAGCAACGGTGAAATCTCATTAACTTTGGTCTTAACTTTTAGTAAGATCCAAGTGAAAATATAACTTGACAGCACTCTGCCCATGCTAGGTCAGAAATCAATGTTTCCTCGTTTCTTCTGTCAGGGTCATGGATTTACAAATTGGTCTGACACGAACCAAACGTTAAAAGATCCCGATGTGGATCTGCATTACAATTCTGCCGTGGGCTTACAGTGTTTGTCATTAGTGGAAGTTCTGTATCAACAGGTTTGTGTAGAGGCTAGCCTTTTCCACTAAGGATGGGAAAAGCTATAATGTATTTTAACCTCCCAAAATACTTAAAGCCCTTAAATGAGCAAGCAGCACAACTCTTAATAAGCATTTTTACTTGATACATTGTTAACTTTTAGTTTACTTGAGACTACTGTAAAGTTCATCTGCAGGTTAGCTAAGAAGACAGTTCTAACACACACAGATGTAATTAAAAATAGAGTTGTACTTATTTTGCCAATTACTCTACATATAGAATTGGTTTTAAGTTAAGCAACTAGTCTCGCAACTAAATCATGTAAGCTACTTTTGATATCAACCTCATGGTAAATTGCATAAGCAAATCTTCTGATCTAAGATGACAGTGTGTGTTTCTTTTTTAAACCCCTGAGGCGTACTACTTTAGCCTTTTTTGTTCCCCCTCCCTCCCAATGTGTATAATAGAACTTTCTGTGGTTTCTATGAGAATTTGTTTCTATTTGTAATCATATGAATGATAAAGTGTAATAATCTGGTCACTGTAGTCAAATCTAACAGATTACCGTTTCTGCAATGTGTGTTACTCATGCTGGTTGTCAGTGCTGTAATTTCCTTAACGAATGAAAGACAATGCAGCTTCATTACTGACAAAACTGAAGTGAGGGCTGTGGTTTAGAGATTAGACGCTAGGTTTCACTGTTGTGTTTAACTTGGGCAAAATAGAGAATCAATGAGAATTAACTTTAAATTTTACCAACACTTTCAGAAAACATTTATGCCTTCCTCTGATGATGTTCTGATATCATTCCTGCCCTTGGCTCATATGTTTGAGAGAATTGTAGAGGTAAGCATCTGTTTGTACTGAACTATTGAGAAGCTCGCTTTTCTTACAGAATGCCTGTCTCTTGAATCCCAGTGGTTATGAATATGTCCTATTCTTTTTTTTGACTCTTGCACACGTGTATGAAAGCTTGAGGTAAGGTGCAGGGAAACAATATCCCATAAACAATATCCAGTGAGTACTATACAGCTGGTTTTCATGTGGAAATAAAAACATCAACCTTAGAGCTAGGGTTAATAAGAAACTGACCTGCTAGAACATGAGACAATCCCTTAGTACCTGTACGCTGCCTAGAAATTCCCTCTAATATAATCAGTGTACTATTAAAAATCCATGCCATTCTTTAATCTGCAGACTTTAAAGCCTTCTTTTATCATGTGGCATCCTGCTTGCTTACACAAAACTTATTTTAAATCAGTTAAACTTACTGTTGCTTCCAAGAAACTTCAATAAAAAGGGTTTTTGTTTCAGTGGAGTTCTCTTCCAGAAAATGAAAATAGCTTTTAATGCCATTTAAAGACAAATGTTGAAGTTCTCGTGGATCGCTTGTTTTACCAAAACTGGGGCTTAATTTTTGAGGTTGAGGGGACTCAGATTGTCTTAATACTGGAAGACTTAAGGACCTCTGAGCCCATAGTTAGGTGGTACGCATTATTGAAAAGATGCCATTTCCTCAAACTTCTTGTACACAGTAGAGGCACAGGAATTTAATTACCATACTTGAAGTTGAATTAATGCCTCTCCCTTAGGTGAGATTGCAAATATGTATGTTGAAGATAGTCTTGTCCCAGTCTGTGCAGGGAAATAACAGCCTCCATGCAAGTGTGAAAAGGCATGTGGAGCCAGAAATTGTCCTGTGATTTCAGTTAGGAATCCTGAGCTATCTACCGTAACTCTGTATATATACACATACAAAAATTTATTGGGGTATGTGTGTGTGTATATATATATGTTAGGAAGATTGGGAATGTAGCGTAACTGAGGTGTGCAGGTGCCCTTAGGCTTTCAGCACTTCCCCCCCCCCCGGTGACCTGGATATCTGTTATACTTCAGTGTCTGTTTTATTGATGCCTGTCTTGCATCGGAAGGTACAAACTCTGTAGGTAACAGCTCTGCTCTTGATCATGTAGTAGAAACAGGATTGGACATGTTCTAAAGGATAAAATGAGAAGAGAGTGCTTGGATCTCAGTATTACTCTGCCATTTGAGGTCTTTACAAAGTAGGTGATTACTTGTATATTTACATAAGGAGATTAAGCAAGAACACCTTCTGGTAAAAAAGGAGAAAGCATTTGTTACTGTCTGAGGTAGGTATGAACACAGGCTCTGTGAAAAGTAGTCTTTAGAGTACTACCCCTGTTGTAAAGTTAATGTTTGCTGATTATTTTTTTTCTGGCTTCCTTGGGAAGTTAGAAGGGTCAGTGAACTTGACAGGACAAATGTGTTCTCACCTAGCAAAGGCAGTTGCTGCTCAGTCCATATGAATTGATGCATTTGCTGCTTTTTAGCAGATGGTGGCAAAGCAGAAGTGGAAAGGAAAAGTGACATTCTGAATATCTTGTGCAGGAAAGATGAGAATTGATGGCAGGGAAGGCAGAAAAGTATTATGGAGAAAGAAATAAAAATAAGTAGGTGTAGGTTAACAACATCTCTACTCTGCTTGTGTTTATAAATGAAACCCAAACAAAAAGGGGGTATATGGGTGTTGGGGGTGGAGCTTCTAGACTCTTAACAGAGAATATAGAACACAACCGGATTAAGTCTGCCTTCCTTGGAGTAGGTCTGAAGTGATGCAGAAGTAAGCAGTGGCTCTGCTGGAGTCTTCTAAAAAGCATCTTGATCACCTAGCAACAAATCTTCTGTTCCCATCAGTCCTATGAAATGGGAAGGAAAACCAGGGTGCAAGAGAATGGAAATAAAGTAGCATGAGGCAGAAATCCCTGTTGGACCAGTAAATAGGATGTATTGACTTTAAATGCAGAATTTCTTAGTAAATAGCAGGGAACAAACAAAGGTCTCGTATTTTTAAATAAGCTTGTTAAATATTTAAAATAGAGAGGTTCTGCTTTTCACTCTTTTGCCTCTCTGAGAATAGTCTTATTTGGCCAGCTGCCCTTTTTGGATAGCGGCTTTTGTGCTATACAGTCCTTGGCCTGTGTACACTAGGCATGTCTTGCTACTTGGTCTTTCTAGTCCCATTCTGTAGTCTGAGAATGCTGCAGAACTAGTCTAGAAGCTGAGAGGATTTAAGGTGGATCCTGCACAGCCTAATCTGCGTAGGGTTGTTGTACATATACAGCTCGAACACATTATACATCCCGTGTTTTCAGAGTGTTTACCTTTTTCCTAACAGTGTGTGGTTCTGTGCCATGGAGCTCGGATAGGATTCTTTCAAGGGGATATCAGACTACTTATGGATGACCTAAAAACACTGCAGCCAACTGTATTTCCTGTAGTACCCAGATTGTTGAACAGAATGTTTGACAAGGTAAGTCTACAGGCATGACCTGTGCAGAGTTTGAAGATACTTTGTGAAGTTTGTGCTGTCAGGTTAGGAGTAACTGTTGTGCTCTGGGATGTTAAAATGGCATGCAAAAACTTATGTATCTCTTGCTAAAAGATAGCTGAAAGTGCAGGAAATAGTATTGCTTGTATTAAAATACTTTCAGGCAGCAAATACTAGTGTTGAAAAGCCTGACTGACTGGGGGACTTGGTTCTCTAGCTTGATTAATGGCTTACTGTTCTGCTCTGAGCAAGTTATTTAGGTCCAGTCTACAACGAGAACATGAGGCTTAGCATCTGCATGCCATGCTTTTAGCGTCTGACTCATGGAGTGGAATTTGCAAACCAAGGTCAGGTGTTGGCCTACGTTTGCGTGGACGCATACAAGTTTCCTACGCAGCAGCCAGCATGTTCTAGCAGGCAGAATTATAAACCAGCCAGTCAGGAGTGCTGGGGAGAGGGTGTGTCAGCAGCCCCAGTCTCTTCTGTATGTACTGCTTGCCTGCTCAGGGTCATCCCAGATGGAAATTCAAGAAGTAGATACTCTTTCTTGGACTTGAGATTTTAAATCCTCCTTTTTGCATATGGATGACTGACTCTTCTTAGTATATAGCTGGAGGAAGTGAAGGATATAACAAGACGTCCTGTAACTGCTAAAGAAATGGCAGAGCTGCCTAGGCTGTCTTAGCCAGAACAGTGCTAATCAGGAGACTAGAGGAATGGCAAGTAATACAAGATTCTGTTTGGCCCCAGGAACAAATGGTGCAACTTGGATCCATTTGGAGGGGAGGAAACACTGAGACCAGCCTGTAGTGCTTAAAACATAGCCCCTCATTCTGCTCACTCGTTCTGTACTGGAATTTGAGAAGCAGAGCCAAAGCTTGGGACTCTCTTATCGTGATGCCCTCTTGCTTCTTAACTCTGGTACCCTGAGGCTTTCATACTTCTATGACAGTGTTTCAACCTCACTCAGCCTTGCAGTGACCTAGCGCGTGAAGTTAAGAAGTAGGAAATTGGGGTGGCAGGGGGGCCACAATGATGAAGAGCTGCTGAGTCTTTCTCTTTCCAAGTGAGTATACTCATCTGTGGTCTGCTGTTGAGACTGCTACTGTGGCTTCCTGAGAACAACCAGCAGGAGCCTTTGGAAAGTCATCCAAAAAGCAAGTTTATATCTGCAAGACAGATCTCCATTTGGCATTTCTGAAGAGACCTGCATCTCCTCAGAAAACCCAGTGTTACTTTACGTATTGTGATGGTATGCTTTTCAGAATATGCTGAGGATTATACTCAATTTGAATTTTGATCATACTGGAATAGAAGAGTATAACATTCATTTTGATGAAAAAACTATGCACTGGAACAGCATCATGCAGCTTGAGAAGAGGCGCCAATTTTGGCGAACATCTCTGGAACAGAGGTGGAGGCCAAAATCAAAATTCACAAGTATTTTTTGCTGGAATTCAGGTGCTTACCAATAAAGATTGTTTAATTTACTTTCTTTTCACTGTTAAAAATCTCTATGCATGCTGCTGTAAGAAAAAAGGAATGGCAGTCTGTGAGAGTTCTAACCACAGATTATCTTTCTTAATAGATTTTTGGACAGGCAGATACTTCATTAAAGAGGTGGATGCTGGATTTTGCTTCCAAGAGGAAAGAAGCAGAACTCAGAAGTGGTATAGTTAGAAACAACAGTTTCTGGGATAAAGTCATCTTCCGCAAAATACAGGTATGCTTGGAAGTCTCTGAGTCTAAAGTTTGCAATTGCTGAATTCCGTATGAATGGTTATAATCTGGTATGGCTTTCATCACTGTTTAAAGACTACCTGGCTACTCAGAATAAAAATCAAAGCTGTCTTTTTATTTCCAACTTCATTTTTTCAGTTCCCTTTGTGCTAATAGTATCAGCTAACTGTATTAGGGAAGTTACTCTCAAACAGTGTGGCGCTTCTCTCTTGGGCCACTTTGAAAGCAAAAGCAAACGCTGCCCTTCTGAAGGAGGAATGCTAAGTGTGGCACAGTGCCACCTTTAGTCCCTACTGTCTCCTCACTGTTGGTCACTAGTAAGTTACGCCTGCTATTATATCTGGCACTCACTTGCTATGGCTTTAACCTTGATTGTACAACATGCCCATGTGTCTGCTTTTTATAGCATTCGGGATGTATGAGAAGCTGATATAAGGCAGTTAAAAATAAAGTCATTGCTCTAAGTCCATGACTTAAGCTCTTTAGACTTTTGGCACAGTCTGCATTACAGCGACACCACAGTACAGTCTATGTAGTTTCTGTATGTTTGAGATACTGTTTCTTCCAGCCATTAATGAGATTAAAAACTCTGCAAGAAAGACAGCTTGCAAATAGGAGGCTAAACTTTAATCTTTCAGCACTAGTGGGTGGTACTGTAGGTGAATAGCGGCTGAGGGTAGGATGGAAAAAAGACTCTGGAAATCTCTCTGAAATGGTTTTCGTGTCCACAGTATCTTGTGTCTGTTGTAGGCAAGTTTGGGAGGAAAAGTAAGGCTGATGGTTACAGGAGCAGCACCTGTATCTGCAAGTGTACTGACCTTCCTGAGAACAGCTCTTGGCTGTCAGGTGAGTTTCCTGGCTTTAATCTTAAAACAAAGATTTTAATACCTGGTTCCAGCTTTGTTAGAGCATTTCTAGTAGTCTGTATATATATATATATATATATATGTGTGTGTGTGTGTATATATATATATGTATATGTATATTTATATAAAGAACTCTATCTGGCGTTCTTCTTGAAGACTATAAAAGTGCATACTCCTTTCCAGAGTTTATTTCTGTCCCCTGAGATTTCTGTGCTCATCCCAAAGTCTTTATTATAACTGAAGTAACCAGCTGAACTGGCTTAAGGTAAAGGTTTTGGAGGGGGGCTGCTGTAAGCAGTAATTACTGTTCTTGGATTTTAAGTTTCTGGGCTTGCCTTGCTTACAGAATTATTCATAACTACTGTAGAGAATCTAATCTACGTGATGATATTGTAGTGTTCTTGCTTTGAAGACAAGACTGAGAACCAGATTGCACATGTTGCATTTATCTTCAGAGTATGGTGTTTTTAGGTAAAATCTGAATAACAGTGGCACAGGATAGAATAAACGTGTCGGGGAAAAAAACCCAAGCAGAGAAAACATGAAAAAACTCTAAAATGTGAGGCTTTTGTGACTTCTTGAAGTGCTTCAGTAGTGTGCTGGTGTAGCAATGAGTTCTGCACAGAAAAGGGAAGCCTGTCCTGTGTATAATAATCACAGAGCTGTAATAGTGTGTAGGGATTCCATTCCTGGCTGTCTTGGAAAACCTGCCCTTAAATGATGTGGATGAAGTCATTGCTAGTGCTGCTGTTCTTGGTTTCTTCTTGCACCCTCTGCTTTCTGTTTTGATCTAGACAGGTGTCACATAGCATGTGAAACAGAGTAAATATTGGAACTGAAGGTGGAATATTAGCACTTAAAATATTGTGTATTGTGATAAAACTCTTAACACAGTGATATTCTTTTCAGAAGATGCTGGGGATTTTGCTAAACTCTAATTTAATCGACTAGTAAAAGAAGCAAAATATTAATTTCATTTTAGTGAAGAAATCCTATGTTGAAAAATAAGAATCTTAAATAATTCTTTGGTTTCATGTCCTAGTTCTATGAAGGTTATGGACAGACTGAATGCACAGCTGGATGCTCACTGTCACTGCCTGGTGACTGGACAGCAGGTATGGTGTTTAGTGGTCTGCCTGTCTGTTAAGTTTCAGGACACTATACAGGTCCCTTGTCACATTTAGTCTTCGGTACACCTATCATGAAGCATAAGATTCTGTTTTTCTTCATGTGAAGTAAAAAAGTTTTGAAGGGATTTCCTGAAGTTTCTACCCCTAAATAGTTGGAAATATTAAGTAATCCAAACTTTTAATAGGCTTTGTCCAAGCTGAAGTGGATTTAGGAAAGTGGAGGTCATAGTATCAGCCCTTGTAACTTTTGCACAATAGGAATCTGCTGTATGTAAGCACTGTGTTAGAAATGTAAATAGCATTTTTTGGTGTTAGAATGAACAGTCTGCATTTGTCAGTAGTTACCTCTCTAGCTTTGTAACTGAAACAATACCATATTTAAATAATATTAATAATTATTATTATTAATTAAACCCATAGTAGGACATTTGCTACTTAAATGTACGCATAGGTCATGATTATAAGAAAAAACAAGCTTGAGCGCATGGGTCAGCTTGTAAAATTCTAGGGATATCTGAGAATTTAATGTTTCAGTCCCAGCAAATTTTAATCTATTACTGTACTGTTGCCGGTGTAGTGTATTACCAGAAATCGGTTTTCCATCTTTTTTTACTTTAGCATGTAACCAGCTTATTGTTTTAAGAACCTGACTAAAAAGCCATTCAGGCTATTGAAGTGTACTCTATTTGATAGGTCATGTTGGAGCACCCATGCCATGCAGTATCATCAAGCTTGTTGATGTACAAGAAATGAATTACTTGGCTGCCAAAGGAGAGGGTGAGGTCAGTAATTTCAAAAGGTCAATACGAGCCTCTTATGAAATCTTGGAAAATGTTTTTTGTTCCTGAAATAACAACTAACTGTCTTAGTTTACTAAAACTGCTACCTAAAATCAAAGACCCCTGCCTTGCCTGCATGCAGTGTTGGCTAATGATTCACAGAAGCAAAACAAACTAGTGTATCAAAAGAGAGAAAGCATGTGGGGTAACAGATTACTGTGTATTGATGGTTGTATGACCAAATATGCTACCCTGCAGCTGTGACATAGTTGAGAAGCTAGCTATCCTTCAGTAAAACACTAGCAGAGGGCTTCCCCCTGCTATTGCCAAGTGCTAGAGAACAGCTGATGCATATAGTTTGTTACCCAGCTTGTGATGTGTGAAATGAGGTGATTTAATGTGGCTTGGAACACTGTTAAGAGAAATGGACATAAAATGCAATGAGGGCTGCTAATAATTTGTGACAACTGCCTATGTGTTCTTCTGAACATCTTCCTGCAACCTGTACTGTACAAATTGAACATGTATATTTTACAAATTGCACTTTGAGGATTCAGCTTTTTGTGTAAAACTATATGCTGTCTTTCAAATTTTTTCCAAGTAAGAGATATAAAACTTTGTGTACATACTTCGAACAGATGTCCATGTAGTAATTTATTTTCCCCAAGCCCTGAAAGAAAATTAACTGTGGTATCTTTCATATGCTTTTGAGAGGCCTTGGGGGCAGTTGGAGTGAGAAATGGATAAATAAAAAGTAGCTTAAGTGGATAACTAATTTGTGACTGCAAACAATACACAATCTTTGTTTCAGTTGTAACTTGTGTGAGACTAGAGACAAATCATTGGGCTTTAATTCTCAGAAATACTTCAGGATTTAGTTGGGTGTAATGGTGGGAAAACATTTTCAAGTGGAAAGCACTGTCAAAATTCTTTACTGTTTTCCATATGACCCCATGTTTAGTCTTCATCAGGAATTTTTGCTTTACTTTAAGTTTTTAAAGCTTGATGTGCTAGAGGAACTGAGTATGAATTCTCATAATAAGAAACAGTTTAGTGGATTATTTTTTTTAAAAAAAAACACCTTCTGAGAAAGTTTTGCTTGCACTTACTGTGAATGTTTGCTGTGTTAGGAGTTACTTTGGACTTGAATAAATAAATGTGGTAGCCCCTTAATATATCGGGTACCATCTTGATCTTTCAGTCCTAACTTCCTCGGTGTGACCTGTTCTGAATTCAACAAATAAGTGTTGTAACTTGTTTCGCAAAACTAAAGCCCATAGCTATAGAGTTGGTTCTCATTATCCTTTGCCTAAAATAAATCTTCCTCCTTATTTATTGCCTATCTGCTCTTCAGCTGGATTAAATACTCCTAGTCCTCTTTTCCAAGTAAGCTTTCTGTCTTCTCCATTCTGTCGGCCTTGCTTTTCACTTTTGTCAGCTACCTATGTTCAAGAAGGATAAATTTGTGAATGGAATTAAAAATGCTTATATGCAGATGAGGTCTTAGTGCCAGGTAGCAGGATACAGATAAATGGTTTGCTGTCTCCACCGGGAAAAGCTGTCACCTGGGGTTGTAGGAGCCATGCAAAATGACATGTTTGATCAGTCAGCTTTTGACTTGACAAAATGACATGTTTGATCAGTCAGCTTTTGACTTGACTGGGATGCGTAGAGTTCTCCTCTACTCCTATCCTTCCACACAGGCTCTGTTTTGTAGCAGAAATGACTTGGGTCTTAAACTCATCACCAAGGTCATAGGTTTTTGGTATGGTCTCTATAAGGTCTCTATAAGGTCATCAGAACCCTCACTAACATTCTGATCTCCTGTCCATTGTACTGTCATTCACCAGCATGCCATATTTTATGCTGAGGTAAGCACTGGAAATACGTGGGTTGAGTTTTTCAAGAATTGGTCTCTGAACTATACTTCAGTAACTTCTTGTAGTCTGAGAATTGATCCTAGTGCCTGAAGATGCTTTAGCCAGTTCCTTGCCCATTTTATTATTCCTTGTCCATTAATAGTTGGCCTTGTATTTTATCAGCCCCTATTGATTTATTATCCATTTGGCCTTAACTTAAAACTGGATTTTCTATCCTATTCTTCCAGGTCTGTTCTAAAGTCCTGATAGTATTGCCCAGACCAGACCCTTCTTACTGTCTCTTGTCACCCTCGTGTGCCAAGCCACTCCCAAGTGGATGTGGCGGTTTGAATCCTTTTGTTGCTTCTGAGGACTCTTCTGTAGAGCTTTCAGGGGTTTTGGACTCCTGATTCCCCAACAGTTGTGAGCAGTTGAGCATCTTGAAGTTTTGCCTCCATACTGTTTATCTTGCCTATCTCTCTGTCCTCATTTCTAAGGAGGTATTTTGTACTCCTGCTGATCCTCAAGTAACAACAGTCCTATCCTGTGTGTGTCCCTCTCCACCAAAGTAAATTTACACAACTTTGGGTGTTACATTGGGAAGAAATCACTTAAATTTGGGATCATCTCTGAATATTTCAGGCTTTGTTCCATGCTCCTGACTAGTTGCTGTACTTTAGTATTCTCTTACTGACAGATTGTTTTAATTTAGCTTGTAAGGGTCTGTCCTGATTCTCTGGCAACCTTTTCACCTATAAACCTTTAATCTTGTTGAAGCTTTTCTCATACCTTATAAGCACATTTCTGATCCTAATAATGCTCACACATCCAGGGTATATCCCGAGAAGCTGTTCTTCATTTTCTACTGAGTATACAAATCCAGACAACCTTCAATTTAAAGAAATTGCAGGTTTTCTTTATTGAGAAGTCTTGGTCACATTTGGACAAACATATACCTTGCTTGATATACAGCTTTTTCATCACTAGTTTTAGCACAATGCCCTTGCTGCTTACCAGAACTGAAACAAATACATTGCCAGGCTGAGAGGTAATATTTCTGGATCCAGCAGAATTTCTTCACATAAATAAAAATAAATTTCCTCTGATAAATTCAGATTATTCTTATAGTAGGTAGGAACACTGCTGCTAGGCTAGGAGAGAACAGATGCTTCCAATCGCTTCTTATTATAGCGTATACCAATCGAAAATGTTAGGTCTCCAAAAACCATGAGTAAAGATTTCTGTACTAATGCAGAAACTTCATCTTGTCTTTTTAGTGGGGGTTGTTGAGAACCATTGGAGAAACAATTCATTGCAAACAGTGTTTGTCAACTTCCCTTCATAGCAGCATACACTAACAAATGGCTGTTTTCAGGTGTGTGTAAAAGGGCCGAATGTATTTCGTGGCTATTTGAAAGATCCCGAAAAAACAGCAGAAGCTCTGGACAAAGATGGCTGGCTTCATACGGGAGATATTGGGAAGTGGCTACCGGTAGGTGAACTTACATAGCTGAAATGTACTTCTGTAGTTATTAGCAGTAATTTAACAAATAAAATAGAAAATATTTGGTATTGAACACAATGAATTAAGTGAAACACAAGTAATTTTAGGAGGAGGAAAACTACTGTTGTAGATAAATCTGTGTGTCTGGGGTTAAAAAAGTATTAGCAGCGTCAGTCCTGAAGCTTTCCCTAGTTTGTTAGGTGGGTGGGGAGCCTGGTTTCTTACAACGTCAGTCTGACAGTACTCTGGCTGTAGCACTGTTGCAACTGTTACTAGTGTGGCATGCTTAAGCTGCGTAGATTGGTTTTTCAGTTGAAGTGCCTCTTCTGAGTGGAAGTTATTTCTGTCAACAGAATGGTACATTGAAGATCATTGACCGGAAAAAACACATATTTAAATTAGCCCAGGGAGAGTACATAGCACCAGAGAAAATAGAAAATGTGTATCTGAGATGTGAAGCACTTGCTCAGGTGTTTGTCCATGGAGAAAGCTTGCAGGTAAGCATTCTTCAGGTAATTTAAAAAACGCAGAAAAGAGTCTTCCTTTACTCCCTCCCCCTACCCAAAACTTTGGGACTGAAATCTTGAAAAAAAAATAAAAAAAAATTAACCTTATACATTTTGGTTCTAAATGTACTTTTGACTCCAGCAGTTACATAGCATGTTTCTGGATTTAGTTTCAGATGGGATAGTGGAGCTGGATTAATTTAATTGAGTATTAATGGCTGTATAAGTTGCTAACAGTGTACAGGGAAAATAATTAAAAAAAAAAAACAACCACAAACCCAAGATGTCCAGGTTGCAAGTGTAAATTACAAGGTGGGTCTCGACAAGAATAATTCTTTTTTAAGTGCAAGCTGCTCTCCTGTGTTCAAGTAGCAGAAAAGTGGCGACTTCACAGCAGGATCAGAAATGCTGTCCAGAACCTAACACTGACTAGTAAGAAAAGCGCAGGAACTAAAAGTGACTTTAAAAGAAAAGAGCTTGACAAAAATTCCTTTTTAGGCCTTCCTAGTAGCTATTGTGGTACCTGATCCTGAGACTTTGCGCAACTGGGCCAAGAAAAGAGGATTTGAAGGCTCATATGAAGAGTTATGCAAGAACAAGGTGAGTAATATCTAGCTGAACCGTTAGCGGTTCTGCATCAGCTTTTTCAAGCTATATACAGTGTGTTCCTGTGTTCACAGGATGTCAAAAAACACATTCTGGAAGACATGGTGAGGATTGGGAAAGAATCTGGTTTGAAGTCATTTGAACAGGTAAGATGCTTGAGAGAACTGAACACCTAAGTCTTTAAACTTGTTAACACCAGTATAATCTGACTCTCCAGAAATTGCTTTTAATTTGCATCTGGAAAATTTTTGAAGTGGTGGGCTTTGTTATGTTGTCTGGGTCGTTTTTTTAATAGCCTTGTCTGTTTCGAGGAATGTGGCTTGGCTAGTAACTGTTTACTTTCCAGGTCAAAGACATTGTCATGCACACTGAAATGTTTTCTATTGAAAACGGCCTGCTGACACCAACGCTGAAGGCGAAGAGACCAGAACTGCGAAAATATTTTCAGTCACAGATAGATGAACTCTATGCTAATGCCAAAATGTAACTGAGAATGGAATGAGGAAAGTGGCACACGTCTGATGTCTACTTTGGCCTTCAAATCTGTAATTTGACTACAGCAAACATAGGGAAGGAAACTGTGCAATCATTAACTTGTACAAAAATGGGTACTTGCCATAGAAGCATTGAAGAAATGGAACACTGCCTTACTGTCGAGTTGTGTTGCATACTGTTTTTATGGTGACCTACAATTTCCAAAAAGAGCCTTAACTATAAATGGTAACTATATGTAAGTTATTTAAGACGTCCTTGGCCAAAAATGGGACTCTTTCACCAAGGAGCTAAGGTTTTCTTATTGCCAGCATGTTTGCTGTCTGCAGTGTATTTTTTTCAGTTGTCAATTCCACAAAGGATTTGGCAGGTTTGAAAATGTCTGTTAAGTATCTTGCATCCTCAGAAGGATTACTTAATTGGTTCAAAAAAACCCAACCACCCCACCACCAAAACAACACCTTTACAGTTGTATAGCTGGTATCATATCTTGCATTAATCCTACTATTAACTGGGGCAAGGCATCTGAGTTTCTTTTCTCCCTTTTGTATCTGCAGCCAGTTCTGAGATGTACTTTTATAAGGTAAAAGTCAGAACTCCATACAAAGGAGACCAATGAACACAAGTTCCTCAGTAAGTCTGTATGTGCTGGTTCTTCACTGAAAGTGGGGATGCAGTTAATTCAGCAAGCCTAGGCTTGGCTATGTTGACACAATGCCGGAGTGGTGCCAGCCCGGTAAATGAAGAGAATCCTAACTCTGGCAACAACACTGGAGACCTAAACACAAAACCATTCAGGAGGCTGGGCTATGCTAATGGTCAGGTAAACATTGCACCTGTACTAGCCACCCATTTCCCTGTAACGAACATGTATTTAAAAATGCATATTTTAAAATGTGCCAGGTCCTCTATAAGCAGAAGAGCTTCTGACATAACCTCTCAGTTTTCTGTGCTTTATATATGAGCCACTGAGTATCCTTCACTGAATAGCAAAATAGGTCAGGTAGAATGTTTTTGCCTGATGCTTTGCAGCAATTGGAAGTATTTATATATGCCAACAGAAGTGTGTGTTGGCACAGGATAGGTATTTGTTCAGGGATAAGAACCTAATTCCCAGATAAATTACAAAATAACTATTACCTTTTGTTTGAGAGATCAGCCTTATTACAGCATAAGTCTTTTGCTATCCTTAACAGAGTTGGTTTTGCATTAGCATTCATTGCTGTTTTTTTGAAAACATGGATATATGTAAAATACAAGCACAACAAGGTTTGCACTAAGATTTGTGTGTGATTGTAATGCACTACTCTGTAGCATAATTTCATACTTGTGTGCAGTTAAGGTACACAAATCTGAGTCAACTGTTAGAGCAGTAGTTTGTTACATTGGAATTCAAATGTTTGCTTAGTGTTGGCTATTTCTATGTTTTATAAAACCAAAACAATTTTCAAAACCAATGAAGGAAACCAAAATAAATATTTCTGCATTTCAACTCAGTGAAGTGTTTGTTTATCAAGGAAAGATGCTGCTGACTAATGAGCCCAGGTGTCACTTGGTAACTGTGACAAGCTGTAAAACTCCACTGATACAAACACACTAAATGAAGGATAAATGCTGTTTGTTGACGCTTTACTTGTGGAAGGTAACTTTCTGCTTTGGTCTGGTATTTATGTGTAAGGTTTTGGCTAGTATCTGTAAGAAAGGGATGCTGTTGTATGTAACTTGCTCCATCGGTATTCTTAAATGAACAAACAAATCTTTCTTTTTTTTGTCTGAAGTATGGTTTCTGACGGGTGGTGTTCTTACCATCATAAACAAATTTTAAGTGAAATCTGAGGATTTCTTAAATCTTACGCTCCTTCTGTGTGGTAGTGGTTGTCATCATTCCTCCCCTTCCCCCTTTATACTGTGCATCTGGCTTTAATCAGGGGTGTGGAATGGAAGATTTCATGGACAGACTTATCAGAACAGGCTCGATGAAGCATCACCAGCAAAACACTGTCTAGAGCTCGGTATTAACGCTCTGAAATAATAAGCACACCTATGTTACTAGCTGTGGTAGACCTTCTCCTTTTGAGTAGTATCTCCTTTACACATTTCTTTCCTACTGAAGAAAATCTAAACTATGCTTTTTGTCACTTGTTTGAGTATGGCATTGAGTATGTGTGCATGCTGCTTGCAAAGAGAGTGAAGTGTCACCACATCTCTCCTAACAGAGATGGTTGGCAGCTGGATCTAAGGGTTTTGTTCTTAACACGTCCTATCAAAGAAAGCTTTCTTGAAAAGCCATTTTCATCCCACAGAAACAAAGCTGTGCGGTATGTAGTCTGTACCACTGCTTGTTACCCCTTCAGTTCATGGACTGCTAAATGGGGCTGGGTGCTATAACCAGCAAATTAGAACTATAAAGAGAACTCGCCACTGTTAATCCTAAAAGTGCTGTTTCACAGTGGCTTAGCTTATTTGGTTGGACAAAGGGGGTTGGGGGTGGGTGGGCAGCAGCAGGTGACACTTGAAAGAACACTCTTCCTTGCCTATGGATGAAGAAATATGGCATGAAAAGCATCCCTCCAACTAGTAAGACTTCTGACAAATTGCTGAATCTCCTGTTAACAATTTAATTGCTGAGTAACTTAAATGTCAGAGCTGGAACGACAAGTTTCCAGTCTGAATCCTACTTTTTTTGCCACACGTGTTTTTTGTATGTCTTAATTTTCTGAACTGCTGCAAGGTTGTTTTTTTTACCTTAGATTTCAGGTAATCTTTATAGAAATCACCTAAATGCACTTGTTCTAGATAGGAAGTGGAGCCTTGGCCTACTCATACGTGCAGCACCAGCCCAGGGCATGGGGGTTGGAGAGGAGAAAACGGGGGTGGTGGCTTGGGGGAGATTTTTGTGGGGGTTATTTTTTTGTTTTGGTTTGGTTTTGGGTTTTTTTTTTTTTTTTTTTTTTTTTTTTGGGGGGGGGGGGTGTCGTGTGGATGGGTTGTTATTTGTATTGGTTTTCTCAGTGTAGTCAGATTAGTTGGTAGAAAAAAGTCGGAGCGATGGCTAGGTGAATTCTGGAAGAGCGGATCCAGAACGTTCTGAGCATCGCGGGTGCGCTCGGGCACTTAAAAAAAAAATATCTTGGTATGTGGGACGGGGAAACGGTCTCTTCCCAGGTGGGGGGGAAGTGCCCGGCGATGCCGCGGGACCGTAACTTGGTGGTCCGCTGTGGAGCGACCCGTGAGCACCGGCGTCCCCAGCCGGGCCGCCTTCCCGCCTCCTGCCGCCCTTCCGCGCCGCCCGGGCCCGGCCCCCTCACGGCGGCCGCCGTCCCGCTTCCCCTTCCGGCGCCGCGCCGCCTCCCCGCGCCTGCCCTGCGGTTTGAATCGCGGCGGGAAGGCGCTGCCGGCGGGTGAGTCCCTGCGGGAGGCGGGCCCAGGGGCGCCGGTGGCCGCGGGGACCCCGGGGAGAGCTGGGGGCCGCCGCCCGCCTTCCCGCCTTCCGGGCCGCGGGGCTCCTGGCGCTGGGCCGCGGCCGCTGCTGCCGGGCCGGGGCCTCCCGCCTGAGGGGAGCGGCGGCCGGGAAGCGGAGTGAAGGTGTCGGTGGCGTTGCGCGCCGCCTTGCTTTGTGTTTTTAATGTTAATGTCTCGTTACGAACTTAGGCGTGCTGTGGCGGGCGGCGGGCCCGTCTGACAGAGCGAGCTTCGCTCCTTTTGAAGCGGGTTACGCGTCGTGTGTGGAATTAACAAAGATTTCCCGTTCTGCCCCAGGTGCTGAGCCGGAGAGAGCAGGTTCGCGTTGGGGACAATTTTTTCAGTAATTTCATCCTCGGTTATATATTTAGGAGCATATACCGGACAGTGAAATGTCCACAAAGAAGAAAAGGAAGATAAATCATTCTAGCCGTAAATCCAAGGTGAGTTTTGCTGGGCTGAGCAGGATTATAGCAGCGGTGCCGGGGCCCTGGTGCGGGGCTGTTTGGCAGGGGTGCGGGCAGCTGCGCTGCGCACTCCCTGCTGGTGCACCTGTGGGGGAGTCTGGGGGGTTCTTACCTTTTATTTTTTTTTTTTTTCTTTTAGGAGTTACTACATCACCAGGCAAAAGTTTGTAAATGGTCTTGTAAAATTCGAAAGAGGACAGGGCACAAGGGCACCTAGGGATGGGCCAAGGGGTGACTGCTTTAAACTGAAAGAGGGTAGATCTAGATTAGATATTGGGAAGAAATCCTTCACCGTGAGGGTGCCGAGACACTGGCCCAGGTTCCCCAGAGCAGCTGTGGGTGCCCCATCCCTGGCAGTGTCCCAGGCCAGTCTGGATGGGGCTGGGAGCAGCCTGGTCTGGTGGAAGGTGTCCCTGCCCATGGCAGGGGGTTGGAACTAGATGATCTTGAAGGTCCCTTCCAACCTAAACCGTTAAACTACTCCCTGAACAGGAACCACATATTTGTCTTCATGATCTAGCTTTGTAACAGTAAAAGGAACCACTAGCATTAGCTAACAGAATGTACTTAGGGTGTAAAAGGGCTACAAATGGCAGGGGGGTTGGAACTAGATGATCTTGAAGGTCCCTTCCAACCTAAACCTTTCTATCATTCTGTCAACAGCTTATAGAGGAAATTGTTGATGTGTCTATATTTGGTACCATAACAAAACTTGGGAGGCACTGTAAGTGCTGGTAAAATTAAAAGCTCGGGAAGTCATTGTTTTCTGGGACATAATTCTTGTTTCCATGCATACATGCAAATTGGTGGGGAAATTCACTCCCATGCTTAATGGCGTGAATGACACATTTATAAATATTTTGTAGGGGAGGTTTAGATTGGATATTGGGAAAAATTCCTTCGCTTTAAAGGGTTAAGCATTGGAACAGGCTGCTCAGGGAGGTGGGAATCACCATTTGTGTAAATGCAGTGCTTAGGGACATGGTTTAGTGGTTGACTTGGCAGACACTTAGACTTGATGATCTCAAAGGTCTTTTTCCAACCTAAACGATTCGGTGATTCTATAAAGTAGCACCATTCTCTTCTACCCTTCTGCTTTATGGAAGTGTCTGTGTAATCCTTGATTTATAAATTCCGCTTTTTGTAAGAAGTTACACTATAGCTTTTACATTTTTTAAAGTGAACATAAATAAATTGAAAAAGGTTGGAAAATTGTGTAGGACAAAGATGAAAGAAGTATTTTAAGGCCTGAAAAGAAAAAGCCCACAGATCATAGAAAACAGGTATTAGGCTGTTACAATATTTTTTGCCTTATACACTTAGTTTTATAAAATAAGATAAAGCTTGCACTACCGTCTAGTATCAAACAGCAGAATATATCAGTTTTATACCATCAGTTCTCTTAGGGGAAAAAAAACCTAGCCTGAGGAAAAAAACATATGCTTCAAATACTTTATATCATAGCTGAGTAGTTGATATGGTCCTGGTTAAATGTATTTCTAGTCCAATGTTCTTGAAAGTCATTGTCATATTTAATCTGTTTTACACTCGAAAAGCTGGATGAACTAGCTGTTAATTTCGTACCCATCCAGGAACACAAAGCTAAGTCCCACCCTCCGTGGAAAGTACTTCCACTTGAGGAACCAGATGTCTCAAGGATACTGAAGGTAGCAGAAGACAATCAACTTGAGGACCTTAACGATTCATTTGGTTAGTATTAACTTGAATGTCACTTAATGTGTGATTTTCATGAACAAACCACATGGGCAAAAAATTTCAATGCTTACTTAGGGAAAAGTGTTGTTTCTTTGCCAGAGAAAGATACGGGCAGGAGAGACAGCAGGGTTTTTTTTAAGAGCGATGTTATTTTCTGTCGTTTAGGCGGTAACAAGAATAATACTGTAACGTAAAAGTCCATGGAAAGATACTGACTATTCACACAATATAACATTGCAATTGTGTAGGGGTTTACATTTAAATATGGAAGTTTGAGTCTTAAGTTATTCTCTATTGTTACACAAATTACGCAGTGCGATTTTTGCTGTTGTAAGAGTATTCATGGCAGCAAACCTAAGATATTCACAATTTATTCTGCCACTTTCGGATGTTACTCTAAAAAGTAACATAAACACATACTATTTTTGGTGAAACATTAAAGCCACTTTCATGCTCTGTATGGGACTTGTGTAATGAGGCCTCAGTATACTGGAAGAGAATCAACTTAGACAGAATAGGTGCCCCTGTGTGAAGTCCTCTGTTCTTAAATATGCCAATACCAGTGAGAAAAATGTTTGAAAAAACATATAATTAGAAACTGTAGAAAAAAGGTTGAACAGTTTCCCAGCTGTAATAGTTACTACTCTAAGAAAATGATGGAAATACACATGCAACTGCTAGAAACAGCATTGAAAATGAGGTATAAAGAACAATATAGCAAAAAGGGTTGTCATAAGGAAAAGACTGGAAAATGAAAAGCTCTTCCTCACTTCTGTGGTATGTATTAAAGCTATAAAAACGATGCCCTCTAACACTGAATTTTTGTGTCAGTGTGCTTGAAAAAAGAAACCTGTACTATGGAAGGCATACTAAAACCTTATAGTTCTCAGAGTCCTTATCTATTTTGGTAGCTACCTTCAGGAATTCTGCACTTACAACCATGCTGTAGCAGCTGTAACTGCTGCCTCATAGCATCCAATAAAGCAGCCAAAAATCCATATATATAAAAAAAAAAAGGTATAGTTTAGAAAGTAGTTGTTTAAATGTGTAGAAGATTAGTGTATGCTATAGCAAAGAGAGACTTCAAATAAACTTCAAACAGAATGTTTTGCTTGCTATATGCCATATGTATGTGCTGAGCTTTCCTGCACCTTTGGTTTCAGTTTGTAAAGAAATAGCAGGCAGATGAGTACAGAAACTATGAAGCTTTTCACTATATATATTTTTCCTAATGCTCAAATAATACTTTTAACAATACTTCCTTTGCATCAGTGAGCAAACCACAAATATTTTAACTAACTGCTTAATGGCAGACAGCGCTTGCATGTCCATGCTCTTTGCCTGAACAGATGGGAACAGTTTTCATCCAGCTTATTTCCTGTTCTTTATAGATCACCCTTTGCACAGTACTGCTGTGGATGCTTATGGAGAAGAGTGTTCACAAAACAAGTCACTTGGTCATGTTTCATCACAGCAAAGGAAAAAACCAGAAAGAAGGTCTGGTGAAAAAAATAATTGCCGTCATTTAATTTAATCGTTAGATTTTTAGATTAAATAGGAAGAATCTTCTGTTTGTCAGTTTTCCCTAGATGCTTATTAAACAGATGCTTTAACTCAAAATTTCCCAGATGAGAAACCAAAAAAAGTAAGTAAGGTTGCGGAATGTAGGAGAAAAAAAAGAAGAAATTAAGAGTCTGCCTTCTGTAAGCAATACATTGATTTAAGTACTTACTGAATTTTTCTAATACAGAAGGATTTAAAAATACCTCTGTGAGGTATTGATTAGTTCTCTAAATGCTGGTGATTAAAGTTAAAAGATGAAAAATTGAAAAATACGTAGAAGCCAGTTAAATTATATGTAACAAAGAAAAATATTTTTTAAATCTGTTAATGTAAATTTTGGTATATTTCCCATTTGTTAAATCAAATTTGGTTTAAATCTGAAATAGTTCTTATTTGAATGAAATAGCAAGACAGCAATAGTGCTTGTATGATAGTATGTGGTTTTTTTATGTTTTTTGAGTTCCAGCCCTGCCCCTCACCAAGAAAGCCTTCTCCGTTCCTGCTAAAGTATCCTCAATAATAATAATTTTGTCTTTGTTTCAAAGTTTCTGCTCAAAACAACATGGCTATCCCAGTGGTCAGTTAGTAATAGATTTCTAAATTGTCATAAGGGTTGCTGTTTAGGGATAAAGATTCTGTTCCCTTTACATGCTATTTGCATTTTTTTATGCAATCTATTTAGGAAACACAAACTACATAGTTTACATAGCAGTACAAAATGTTCCCCAAAACACAGGATTTTGTTGTGTGTAGGACTGAAGATCAGTCTTTCTTAGTGTGTAGTGGGTTTACGTGTGGATATTTTAATTTTCCTAGGAAAAAAATGCATCGCTCAAAACCATCTGATAGTGATGTTCAGAAATTCAGCTCATCTGATCCTGAAGATGAACCCCCCAAGGATAATGTGGTACAGAAAAAGTTGCATGAGTATTATCAGTCAATTTATTTTTAGCTTGCTTAATGCCATGCCTGCGTTAGAGGCAGGGGAGAGGAAGACCTTTCCTTTGTTACTTAGTACTTAATTGTATCTGAAATAATTAATCCTCAAAGTATTCCTGTGAGATGGCCAAGTGAAATGCTTAAAGCTACAGTCATCATGTCAATAGGGAATATAATAGCCAAATGTTCCTAGGTCCTGTAGCCCATTCTCTTACTCCTTTGGGAATGTGTTCTTTTTTTCTTTCAAATGTCTTATTCGTATCTGGAATATATGTTCTTAAATAATGGCATACTAAATGAAATATAAATCCTTTGTACTTGTTCAGTATTGAAGTAAAACGTATTTAGGAGAGAACTCAATTTTTTATTGATAAAATTACTTTTGAATGTATATTAGAATTAAACAAAACCCACTCGGTTTTGAATGAGTGGTTTTCCACACTTAGACCACACCTAGTGTAAAATGCTTTTGGCCCACTTAGCTTCCAGGCATACAGAGGAAGTCAACTGTCTGCAGACTTGAGAAAGCAGACCTGTGATAAAAGAAGCTGTGCAGTAGTTTGCATAGAAGTTTTTTTACGTATTGAAACGTGCTGGAATTGTTGAAAATCGTGTCATAACATTCAGTAGAGTGTTAGTCTTTCATCAGTAAACTGCGTGTATGCAGCAGTCGTGTGGAAAGTGCTGCTGGTGTTACAAAGTAGGGAAAGAATTGGGACAGAATGTGAGTGAAGAGGAAGGCGAGCGGGTGCTGTTGATCAGAGATGTGAATCCTGGGCGATGACTATGCTGGACCGAGGGCCCGTGGGCTCCTTAAAATGTTCTGCTCTGGCTACACGGCCAGTGGCTGACGTATCAGTTGGTCGTTGTAGTCAGGCAGCTGCTGTCCCTTAGCAGCGTGATCGCTGTGCTGTGATTCTGACAAAATAGGCCTAAGTAAATATTACTGATGTTTCAGTCAGGAAATGCTTTCCTGCATTCTGCCTAATTGCCATCTCTCAGGATTTTAAATGAGTAAACCTAGGGTGGTTTTTTTGAAGTTAATCTGCTTTTTGTATCATAGAAGGCTCTGAACACTACTCAACTCCAGGCGAAAAAAAAGCGACAACCTTCAGAGGACAGCACATCCGATCTTTCTGGTAAAGTACTTTTCAAACTCCCATTTAGCTTTTCCTCATTTAAGACGAATGCTTTTTCCTAACTTCGTGGTTTTCGTTTCCAGTATGTAGCAACATACCGCTTCTAGAAATGGGTGATTTTAGTTTGTTTTGGTATAGACACTCATTAGCAATTGTTAAATTGAGGGGCTTGTGTGCCACACAGCTCTGATCCCTGTGGTTTGCATCCCCGGACTGGCCTATTGCTCCCTTGAGGAGGTAAAGCACAACTGTGCATTATCCCTCGCACACAGCCTGGCTCCTTGTGGAGGAAAGCTTGGATTCATGGGCATGGAGCTGTAAGACATTTCAGTACATGCCTTGGTCTGGAAGCCTGGAGCACCAGCTGTGGGGCAGAACTTGGAGTGCCTCTGACTTACAGCATAGGCACAGCTGTTAGTTTAAAGATCTTTGAGACAGGGAGCTTCAAGACAGTGGAATTTCTTGTACATAGAAACTGTTTCTCAGGTGTCATCTTGCTTCCTTTGAATGGTACCCTGTCACTTTCAAGTACTAGATTTACATTTGGGAGTCTGTGAAGAACCAGGGTTTAACTTTTTGTGGAATTAGTTAATAATGCTATTGCAAAGTTTTAAGAAACGTATTTGTATATAGCTTTTTTTTGAAGCATATATAGTATTAATACAAAATGTTTACAGGTATAACAATTCATGATTCTTTGAGTAATGCAGGTTGTCCAAACTCAGGCTGACAGTTTTACAGCATGGCTATATCTACACTACACTCTGTAGTTATCAGTTAGTTTACGTAAGTGCTCCTGGACTTGCTTGAAATGATGAAGAACAAGTAGTAAGTTTTATACGACTGGTCATCCAAATTCTGAAGTGTTCCCAGATAAATCTGTCACAGTTGCTCCGCCAAAACCAGATGAAATAATTCATATATCCCCTTCTCAAGTTTCATATTAAAATGTTCATGACTTTTTGGTGGTTATTTTAATGGTGGGCACAATAACTTTTCTATTATTTTAGAATATGTACCTGACTTGTGCAATGCTTGTCTTCATTCTGTTGTTTCAGAGGATGGCCCATGTTCTGTACAGCTTTGGTGTCCCAAAGAGCTGAAGAGATCTTCTAGAGATATTACAGAACTGGATGTTGTTCTGGCTGAATTTGAGAAGATAACAGCAAATTACAAGTAAATATTCTGATTTCCTATGGCTGAATACTCAGTTTTTAAAACAAATTACCTATGTCTTTGCTAATGGGCTGCCCTTTAGGGAACAGCAGTATTGCATGGTTACATTCTGATGTTATTTTAATGATTATTATTAGGTTTGTGTGATCCAAATATTTTTCCATGTGTGATCCTCCAGGATCCGCCACATAAGTTGCCTCCAGGGATTTGATATTTTTCCAGACATAAGAACATGACATCTCAGCTGATGGTTTTTTAATGTAGAAATTAAGCTATTACAAATACATGAAAGATCTGCGGTTGCTTCTGTTACTAGCTGCTTAACATTGGGTTTTATTCGTTACTCAAAGGAATGTTTTTGGATGAGACTTCTCCTTTACTAAATCAAATGGGTTGTGTTTTCTCCCTCTGACTTCTCCAGACCAAGCATAGAATCTAACATTTGCAGAAAAGCTATCAATGGCTTCTGTTCTGCTTTCAAGGACCAGATCGCCGATCTTGTGAGTACAGCATAAATAAAATCAGTTTTGTGATAGCGATTATAGAGCTGTATATTACATTGTAATCAAAATGCTCTGTTTTTTTATTGTTCTTTCCACAATTATTTTATGATACTTCGAATTTGCTAATCTCTTGTCAGGATAAATAACACGAGAACGGTTTGTTGTGTGCAGGTTATGATTTGCTGCCTCTGTGCTGGCTTTCATGAGAATTGCCTTTAGACACAACACTGCTGTCATGCAAGTATGTTGCAAAATTGTCAGCTTTGAGAATAGGGAAGCATCTAATAATTCTGAAGTGTTTGTTATATTGTTGTGGTTTAACACCTGACAGCAACTGAGTACCACACAACTGCTCACTCACTTCTCCCTGCCCCTGCCTTGGAATGGGGAGGAGAATTGGAAAAAGGTAAAAATTATAGTTGGGAAAAGAACAGTTTAGTAATTGAAATAAAGTAATAATAATAATAATGAAGAGGAGAAGGAGGAATAAAACCCAAGGGGAAAATAACCCCCAAGTTATGCACAATGCAGTTGCTCACCACCCACTGACCGATGCCCAGCCAGGCCCCCAGCAGGAATTGGCAGCTCCCAGCCAGCTTACCCCAGTTTATATACGTTCTATGGTACAGAATATCCCTTTGGCTAGTTTGGGTCAGCTGTCCTGGCTGTGCTCTTTTCTGGCTTCTTGTGTACATCTTCTTTGACAGAGTATGGGAAACTTGGGAAGTCCTTGATTTTGGACTAAGCACTGCTTAGCAACAATGAAAACATCAGTGTGTTATCAACATTCTCATTCTAAATCCAAAACACAGCACTGTACCAGCTGCTAAGTAGAAAATTAACTATCCCAGCTGAAACTAGGACCCTTACCTAGAGCATTATGTAGTAAACCTGGAGAGCTGCATAATTTGAATGAGCAAACACTTATGACAAACACGGGACTAAAAAGCTCACAGACTAGAATTTGAAGAGGTTGATGATTTAGTCTTTGTACTGTGTCTCAGTGACTCGTGCAGAGGCACCTGGCTAAGGCCTTTAACGTAGTTCAGTGAAAATCATCCTTTTTTAATGAACAGTTTGAACCTAACTGTAAAAAGCTTATTAGCTTGGAAGACTTAAGATTTTTTTCTTACTAATTACAGCATGTAAAATAAACTCAGAACGTTGTAGGAGTTGTGATAAGTACAATGGACAAGTACTAAAAGTAAAACATAGTCCTAGTGATTCACTAGAGTGAGTAAGTTTTAAAATGACTAGATTTATAATTTTTATGTAAAGTTAAAGAAAAATTAAGCTGGCTAGTATCACGCTACTTGGTACAAGGAGTATTACTTGCACTGACTCATGCAAGATGACTAATTTTGTGCAACAGTCTTCCTCTGGGAGGGTGAGGAGGGAGGAAAGAATTGATAGACAACTGATACACCTGTAGCCTTCCTTTGAATCGGTGTTGGTGTTTTTAAATAGCTTTTTATGTTATTCCAAAGTAATTCTTGCACCCATGTTTTTAGGAGGGTAGTGGTGAAATCAAGATCCATAATCTATATTTTTTTTCCCTCTAGATAGTAGAAGCCCAGCAATTAAAGGATATAAAGAAAAAAAATGCTAAGGTAAATACATATATATCACTAGATTGTACCGCATATAGAGGTTGGCAGTGAAATTTCAAGAAATTGACTAGAAGAAATAAAATAATTCACAGAAAAGTGTGTACTGTACTACAGAATCAACTGCACAAATAGAGGATAGGGAACTACCAGAGATTTTTTGGAAAAGATCTCAGTAAACACAGTGGATCGCAAACTCCCATCGGCTGTATACTGCTGTTCTGGTGTAAAAAGAAGGAATGTGCATTAGAATGTGTAGGTATCTGTGCATGTGAATTTTTTGTTTGGTTTTTTTTTTTAAGTGAACACTGGTGAGGCATCTGGAGGGAGCTAACCTTCAAGCATAGATTAATATGGAATCTAGGAGAGCAACGAAGATAGTGACCTGTGAGGACAGAATTGATTTGTTTAGTTTAAAGGAGAGAAGTCTAAGGGACATAAATGTATATGCAAAATTTCTGTTCAGAGGAAGGCAGGAGGAGGAACTAGTGTAAGAGCAGAAAACATTGCAGTGGTTTCATCGGGAGAGAGGTGAATGCACTACAGCAGAGATACATAAGAGCAGGTTGGGCACTGTCTGACAGAGGTTTTCTGCCCAGATTAACATCTTCCACAAACTTTGATGACAAAATAGCTTTTAACAAGTAAAGTCAACAGAAAGCTTAGCCTGGGAGGTAGCAGTTAATGTGCTAAAGTCGTCTTAATTGGAGGTGATATGATAAGCTACTCTGCATGTAAAAATTAAAAGTTTAATACACATCTAGCATTTACAGCCACTCAGCCTTTTTCTGCCTCATGCATTTGTTTAAAATGAGATTTGTAGTTGCTAAATTTAAATTTATGATTAATTTTGGTTTTTTTTTAATTGGACAGATTAAAGCTTAATTATGCTTAGTTTCTTAGTTATGGCAATCATACTGAACATATATTTGTATTAGACCGCATTTTTAATACAGAAACCATCAAAAACCTGCTGGAGTTGGTCATGTTTGAATTCAAAATGTCATAAATTCCTTTTGTATGCTTGTAAATCTGGTGTTCCTTAAGAGACATTTTGGATGGGGAGGTGAGAGTTTGACATTGTAAAGAGCTTTAAAGTATAAAATACAAACGTAAAATATGGCAGTATATAAGGTCTGGTATCATGGAATCTTCCACACCCAGCATCAGGGTGTGATAAAACCTCAAAGAAAAAAAGCCAATGAAATTTGAGTTGTTTGCCTTTGAAGTTACAGAAACCATTTCAAAGACTTGCCTCACTCTTTGTTTCAGGTAGTAAAAGACATCAGTAAGAAAAGCCAGCAACTGTTGCAACTCAGAGAAGAGCTCATTAGGTATGTTTCTAATGATGCACAATAATAGCCTGAAGAACTCATGGAGTCTGGCGTTTTGTAACTCAGAAGTGAAAGTAACCTTTTTTTGTTCTTTAATTTCATTTGATGAAACTCTACTGTTCTGTATTCCTTTCTGTTTTTACAAAAGCTCAGGATAGCCTCTCCTTTCCGTATTTCAGTTGCCTAGATAGTAATTCTCGCAAGTTCTCTTAGCTAACTAGCTACTGGAATGGTATTTCAGACCATATGTTCATGAGAAGAATGCCAATGTTACAATGGGAATTGAAAAGACAAGGAATCGCAAATTTACAAAGATAATACAGGGGGCTTTTTTGGTTTTGAGGTGGGAGAATGTATTTCATCTCTGCAGTCTGGCCGGGATGCCTCAGAGTACACGGTTTGCTTCCATCTCATGGGGCCAGACAATTCACATTCTCTAATTTAGATACACAGCACAAAAATTATGTTCTTTAGAAGAACCATGAGACTTCCCCAAGCCCAGCTGGTTACTAGTGACAAGCTTTACACTGAAGCTGCGTATAACGTGCGTGCTGTAAGTTAACCCCGTAGGGAGCCACGGGCTTGGATCCACAAAGGCAGACTAAAAGCCCTTTCTCTACAGCCATGAGAGTCTTGGGGGTTTTTTGCAGCACTATGGACAAACTTCGCTCAACTAATTAAAGGCATCTCTCGATACGGGTTTGAACCCCCTCACAGGTTGAAAGCTTTCTTCACATTTTTTATTTGTTGGTTTTAATCCTTTGCTCATCTTAAGAAAGCTTTTTTTGCTGCAACGCTGTTAAATGAAAGTGGCTGTTGGTGTTCAGGTTTTGGAGCGCGATGTTAATGGGTTGAGCCCTCCGGTTTATTTAGACAGGGTGTACATAGTTTGCAGATCCTGAATATGCTTCAGCGTAAGCACTGAACACTGCAGCCTGCGAGCAGGTGTGTACAGAAACAGAGCACCAGGTACTTCAGAAACTTTACTTGGAAAAACTGAAGTGCTTGAGAGATTGGCTATATTGTCAGACTCAAAAGATGAGATGCGGAAAAAAATGTTGGGGTTTTTTTTTATAGGGCTTCGGACCCATGGTCCTGTTTAAATAACATGCTAGTTGTTCCAATTAAACAGTGTGTTATAGTAATCTGCGTTTTGTATTTCTGACCAACCTTTCCCTTAAGTCTTCTTCGGAGGAAATGTTACTCATGAATAAATACCCAGATATAGTTGGCAAAGCCTTGATCTTTTTCAGAGCTGAACCACAACTGATACAACTAAAAAGAGAGTATGCTGAGATGCAGGAAAGGACATCTGCCTTGAGACAAGCAACTGAATTTGTTACTGGTTTAAAGGAGCTACAACAAGACTATTTGGAGTACAGAGAAGAAAACCCAAAAGAAAAAGAGATAGTAAGTACATATTTTTCCATGTGTTTCCGAACTGTTAGGGATCAGTCCCCCAGTCCTTTATTTTTTCCTGGACAGATGGGCGTTTCTATTAATGTTTAACTTACATTAAATAGCAATACTTTGTTAATTGTCTTTGTGGAAGCAACTTGAGAACCGTTGTTGTAACTGTACTGTAGTATCTCACTGTCACGACTCAAAAGGAGTCGTCTGGGACGACCTCCCTCCCCTTGGGACCAATGACCCGTGTCTGTGATACCCTTGCACTGAATTAAGGTGAAACAACAGCAACCAGTTTAAGGATTTATTAATACAAAATACAAGGCATGTTGTTAGATATGGTAGCTCAGTGGTGATGACTTTAACTGGATAAGCAAGTCCCATGCCACAGGTTTTTACTTAATCTGGTCACTATTCAATGAAGAGAGGAGAGGAGGAGAGTGAGGGCGGGGAGAGAGATAAAAAGAGATCACCACCCATGGATCCAGCAGCATCCTGTTGGTCCTCCACCCTGAGTCTCAGTGGTGGTGGTCCCACCCAAGCTTTCATCGTTGGGTTTTACGCTCTCGAGAGGACACATCCTCATCGGGGGGTCCTCATGGGTGGTTGTGAGGGGTGAGCGCCCCCAACAGCTTTGGACAGCCCCTGCCGTGCGTATGAGCAGTTGCCTTCTGTTCCTACAGAAGTTTCTTCCAGGAAGCACTAGCTAGATCTCACCTTTGCCAGACCTAAAGCCATTACAGGCCTGTGGTTGTAGTTACCAAGTTAGACAGCAGCAGCTCACTTTGCAGCAACAGTTCATTTCAGTTCCTCTCCAATTTGTGAGAACAAATTGTATTTCAGCTCCAGTGTAACTTCTCCTGTGGCGTTAGAACTCCTTCCCCCCTGACTGTGGTTCCTGACCTGGTGTGGTGTTCCCTGCAGACAATGCTGCACGCCTGCCCTGTGTAAGGGAAATGCTGCCATTTCAGAAGACTCTAGTGTTGGCTTGTTCTTCATTTTTGAAAATCATGTTGCACCACTTCAGACAGAGAAAAAAAGAAATGCAGATATTTCGGTGATTTTTCCAAGAGTTAAAAATGTTGCCTTGTCATTTTATTTCCTTAACAACAGTATGGACTTTCCAGCCTCCCTGCTCTTCTGGTGGAGTCGCGGAGAATTCTAGGAGCAGAAGGACACTTTCAGAATATTAATAGGAAACTGGAAGAGGCTCTGGCTGTACAAAGAGGGAAGTTATCAGAGAAACATTAAGTGTTTTTTAATAGACCTTTTGATGTTCATTAGGAACAATTATTGTTTAATCATCGTTGCTCTATTTTGCTTCAATGTTTAAAAGAAGTCAGTGACTTAATCAGAGATCGTATCTTTCTATTGTCAAATAGTTTGTGGGAGAACTTAGTGAAATTAATAAAATTGCAATTCTAGTTAAAGCAGTAAATTTTCTGTGCTCTGTGAGCAATGCTGAATTTTAAGCTTGAGCTATTAAAGTAATGCAATATGTACTTTTAAAAAAGGACACAGACTTTGGTTTGATAGACAAATTTTTTATTAAATTTCTATTTGAACAGTTTCCTCCCATTTCTGGAAGTGAAGAAATCTATTTTACTTCGCTTGCCAGTAAAACTTGGACATACTACTAAGAAAACAGAAACCACACAACGTGTTAAAAGTGCTAAAGTCAGAGCAGCACTCATGATGAATTTTCAGTCCAGTACTCTTCAGCCCCCATGTAATCCTCCATGAGCTCCTTGTGCCATCCGGTTGTTGAGGATACTTGTTTGTTAGCAGTTACTTGTTTCTTTCTTACCAGTCTGGAAGAGCACTCTTGCACTACGTCGGAGTATCTTTCACAGAAAGCGTAGGATAAGCAAGCTTTGTTGCAGGCCGTCAGTTTGCTAGCCAGGTCTGTGGTTAGCTGCCGCCTTTACTGCAAGTGTCCTGTTTCCTTAAAGTTTCCAGAAGAACTTCATCAGGAATTTCTTCGGTGGCATAATTCAAACTATCATTTACAGCTTCAGCTAGCTCCACATCTTCAGTAGCTTCCAGGAAACAGGAATCATCGCTCGTGTTGTCCCACTCACTGTCTGACAGCAGGAAGTCTCGAGACAAGCTTTTTTCTAGAGATACTGAGCTTTTAGACGAGTCTGGCACGTCAGAATGCGGTTTTACTTTTTCTTCTGTGTTCCCCCTTTCATCCATTAGAGTATACTCTTCTTCCTTTTAGAGATAAGAATATTACTTATTCCATATGAAAATGGTCTTCAAACCTTTCAGATCAGTTAAAAGTTTGAAACTCATCCTGTCACATCTAATGGATACTACAGAAAGCTGGCCAACAAGACAGATTTTCCAGCATGTTCATTTATAGCCACGTTAACCTATGGAAGCCCATTTTAATAGGAGAAGAAATTTTCTGTTTTTCTAGCTAACTACAAGTATTCTGTTGTGTACAGCTTCTTAAAATAATACAAGGTTAAAACTAATTTTAGTGTCTGCTTAAAGATACTGACAGGATCTGAAAATGTATTTAAATTACACTTCCTACGAAAAAACACTAACAGCTATTGGTGATCTGCTTAAGTAGAGCTTAATGTGCCATGCTGCTTTATGAAATTTAAAAGTGCAATGTGTAAACTTAGAAGTTGCAAAGATGTCAATTCTTATGGCCTACTCGGTGGAAAAACTATTATCTTCAGGGCTTAGAATCCGGGTGCAGTATCAGGTTGGTTTAAATATTCTCCCTGTCTCTGTGGGTAAACATCAGTGCTTTAACACACTGAAACGGAGCTAAGTGAACTTCACCTTTGAGGGTCACTGACTTAAATTTGACTTTGACTCAAGTGTTCCAGGAACATTTTTATTTCAGCTGGCCCAGCACGAAGTCAAACACGCACAGCAGAGCTTAACTGGGGCAGTTTTTCCATGCTGCACCTGCAGCGGTCTTGTGGTTCATGCCCTGGGCATGACCAAAGGCTCGAGTCCTGCTGCAGTTAGGCTGTTCTAGTGACTTAGCATCATCTCTGCTGACAGGCTTTGAACTTAAGAATGAACAGATGGAGCTACCACGCCAGCCCAACTGCTCTGGGGGAGCTATTCTATACCTGTGTAATGTATATGTACTGTATGGAGAGAGAGATATCTCCATATATATGTATAACATACTGTCTGGAGCTCATCAGACTGCATTAGTGGGCGTTTTCAATCACTTCCAAAGACAGCTTTACTCACAAGAACTTTAGTGTACCGACAGGACAAAAACATACCTCTTTAAAAAGAAACGGGAGACATATCGTAGGTGGTAGTGGAAAACCTAAATCAAATATACGGCATTTATTAAAGTTAACATTCCCAAAAGTATTAACTGTAATTGCTTTGAAATCACAGAATACTTACTTTGTGATCTGAAGTTCTTTTCTCTGCAGACTGGATCGTGACACTTTTGATACCAGACTTCCTTCTTTAGATCTACCAGAATCCTAAGAATGAAATAATTCAGTTTTTAGTAACAGTTCATAAAAGAGGTGAATGCATACAGTAGGAAACAGACACTAAATGAACAGGCTTTGTTTGTCTGCTTCTATGAGTATCGCCTTCATACTCTTTACATACTTACTACTTACTTGTTTTGTATAGTCTATTTGTTTCAATAAACTTCAGGCTTCTTAAGTTAAAAATACATTCCTGTTAAGACTAACATTTGAAAGTGCAATGTAGTCAACTTCATTACGTTCAGCTTGGAAGAAACAGTCATTAAAGTAAGATTAGTATATGGGAGCTAACTGTGAGATCAGATTTGTTGCTGATGCTGTTACAGATAATTTCATTATAAAAGCCAGATAAAATCACTATTTCCTGTCAACTGTAGACCACCCAGCTTTTTCAGCTGTGCTTTAGAAACACCAAGCTTCAAGCAACTTCCTTGAGAAACACCAAGTTCATCTAGCATGGTGGCTGCGGGGGGGGGTCATACCCTTGTTTCTCAAAATCATTCCTTATCTTTCAGTTATTTTAAGTGTTACATAGAGTTATTTTGAAGTTAAACATTTTCTACTAATGATATACTGCAATTCTAAGGTAATCTAAAAAACCTGACTTTTCAACACTTATTCTGCCAAAACTAAGAAGTCTGAGTCCTTGTCGAGTCATTAGCAAAAGTCATCTTGACTGAGTGGTGGCAGGAGTTACTTTTGTCATTTTAGTGTATGTAATTTAAGAATTAATGTAATTTAAGAAGTACTGTAAGTGAATTTAGAAGTGGTCTGTTTTCTTCACCTTATTTCTGATTGTTCAGATTCCTAGCTAAGAAGCATCAAAGCATGGTACCACTTAACAGCTTTAACAATCTGACTTGTATATTAGCAACTTTAGGCACGCATTTTAAATAGCATCAAGATTACTTCACAGAAATATTAGCAATACAGGTTCATTTGGCAGGGGGAGGGGGAAGTTGTGGGACGTTTTTTTTCTTTAAAAGTAGTATTGTATCTCCACAAAGTAAGAGAGCAGAAATTGTAACAGGTGCTGATTCTACCTGTAGGATAGAATCTATCTATCCTTTTTTTCAGCATTTTTACAGAGTAACAGTTAAGCAGGCAAATAAATAAAGCTGTTTTAAAGCGAACAGTTACAGAACACACATGATGTTGTTACTTTTGTGAGCTCTTCCAATATTTTCACACCAACGGTAACCAGAAATATCGTACACAAGTTTTTCTTCCTGAGAGAAGTAACGCCATTGCCGTATCCCTGGGGAAGAAAAAAAAATTGAGTAAGTTCTTTAAAAATAATGCTGCAGAATAGTGATTTGTAAATAGCAAAGTGGTCTTTACCTCCTTGTACCCCATCTTTATTAACCAGAGAGCGAACAAAATAATCAATTTCTGGATACGGTGAACCCTGATAACCTTCCATGGAATCTGTTAAAACAAATGCCAAGTACCATTACTGGCTTTGCCGTTGTAATACGTGACACTGTTACACATGATAGACTGTAGGCAGAAAGCGTACCTGAATCGCACCAAATCCTCACACAAAACTGGAGCTAAATTCACTGTTACCTTCCCGTAGGTCTTTCAAGTGCTACCCCTGCCGCCCCCCTGCAGTGCAGAGGGACTGGGACAAAGTGTGACAGCTACGGGAGGGCAAGTGGCATTCAGGTGCTGCAGGACGCTGCCTCCTGCAGAGCGAGCTGAACAAAAGCCCTCTGAGAGGTCACCAGTGTGTAAGTCACTGTACAACTAATTTAAAAGTACTGTTTTTTCCGTACAGTAGAAAAGGCTTGAGGTACCTCTACTGCTCCTGGTAGTTCTACTGTTTGAAAAGGACGACATTTTTCTCTCCTCCTTTGAAAAGCCACATGACAGAACTTTTGTGTCATCCCTTACTCTGAAGAATAGAGAGGATACAAAGGAAAACACATGATTCTTACAGCATAACACACACTTACTGTAACATATCATATTATGGCATAACATAACATAGTCCTGGGCCACCAGCTCATGGGGTTGGCGCAGAGTCCTCCAGAGGACCCTGCTAACCTCCGCCAGTCTGCGATTTGGCTCGGGACGCTGCCTTCCCTACCTTTTGCTATCCCCCTAGCACTTTTTCTTGTCATTCGGACCATTTCCTCTGACTTGCACCGGCAGAGGGCATGGGTTCCTCCTCCAGAACAGCACAACTTGGTTCCTGGCAAAAATCCCAGGACCCAGCCATATTAATCACTGCCGGACCACACTCTTCCAGCAGGGTTTGCTCTAGATGTAATATTTATGCACGTATATCCCTTGAAAGGCTTCCTTTTTCTCCCCTCTCCCTCTACAATGAACTGCTTTTCCTTGCCGTGTTACTAGCTGGAAGCCAGATGATCACTGAAGACTAAATTCGACACAGCAGAATTTCTCATCCGTGTTTATGGCTGACTCAGCTGATTCCTGTGGTCTGAATACACCACACTGTTGATGCTACGGGGCTGCTGGCAGTGGTTCAGGGTAGTGACTATTTCAGGATATAAAAATCAAAGTCACAAATACATGTTTTTATAAAAATATTATACATAATACCATACAGATGGCTGTACCACTTGAACCTTGCCTGCAGCAGTAACGATTAGGATCATCTCAAGACAGAGTCAGTGCAGGGTTTAGACAGATACAGAGAACTTTGATTATCGTATGTACCAGTATCCAGCCTAAGGAGGGATCTGCACCAAATGGGAAATCTGCTGACAGGCAAGTAAACATGTACAAAACCCCTTTTTCTTTTAATCATACTTCAGAAACTATTTAGACTCTTCGTATTTAATTGACTGGAAAGCTGTAATTTTTCCTTTCAGAACTATACACAATCTGACCAAATATAATAATTGTTACATTTCGGCATTTTGAGTGAGGCAAGAGTATGGAGAAACGAGGCACAACTCAGAAGCCGTACCACACGTTCTGTGTTCTTTAAACACCTGAAAAGTAGTCCCAAGGAATTTGTTACTCAAATCCAATTAATTCTGTGGGAAATGCCTAAGTTACACTGTAACAACGTTAACAGAATAACTGCCCATTGACTGGAGTTAATCATAACTGCTGCAGGAAAAAAATAAGTATTTTAAAATACGCATTTTAAACTCCACCAGAATTAAACAATTACCTAACATTGCAGATCAAAGAGGAAAGAAAATATGCTTCTTCCAAGGAGACATCCTCTTCACAGTTAGGGACAAACTTATTATCCTCCGATATCTTCAGAATCACATTTTTTCCTGCTTTTGATGATTTATACATCCGGAAATTTCTATTCTTTGTATAAACTCCTACAGGAAAACATGTATTACTTAACATAACAACACTGGCTCAGATTTAAGGTACTCCATACTCATAAATTAAACAATTTTCCTTAGGCCCAGCTACGGGTCTAAGGAACGGACAAAACCTATTAGTGACTTCAGCTCACACCCCATAGAAGAAATGCAACCAAGCAAGATGATGCACACACGTACATTTTTATGTTACAGAAGCATTAAGACAAACACCCAACACCTCTACTTAGGCATTTTAATCATTCTGACATGATCATCACCAGAAATTTCCCCTCAGCCTAAGAAACAGGTGCTTTCACATGAACTTTGTGAAATACAACTGACCCCAAAAAGCTGCACAATTATTTTAACCAGAAGGGCCTTCATCAAGCTTTCTCCTTTCTGTGAACCACACATCACTTGTCTGAAGCATGTATCAGGAAAATTTAATTCCAATCTCAAAAACAAACAAAAAAAATGAACAGGCATCTTAAACATGGCCTAATTAAGAATTTATTGAGGATGTGACGAGTATGTCACATAGCTTTCTATCACTGCAGCCTCATGACAGTAATTCAGTATTCCAGTTATTTTGATTTGAGCTTTTCAATTTTGAGGTAAAGTGTGTAACATAAATATTGAGGATGGTTAATTTTGGGGGACTACCATCAGATTCTTAAAAGGTGATGCAGTAAATGATTTGCTTTTCTTTAACTTCTGTCCGTGAATATGCTCGAAGGATTTTTGAACAGTAGGTGCAAAGTAATCCTTCTGAAGAAGCAATGGAGAAGCCTTCCATAGTGCCAAATTTGGGATTATGTTTCAACAGATCAGATATACTGAAGTGGCCAGCAATAAAAGCGACGCTGAATTCCATGAGAAGAATTTGAAGGAATGGGGGTTCATCAGAGAAGGCTGAGAAAAACCCAAGATAAAGTCGGCAGCATACTCCATACATAACAGACTGCTGTACAAAAGCATGCCAAGCTATTTTCGTTTCACTGAGACAAGGCACAAAGCAGTGAAACCAGACATGGGGATGGAGAAGGGTGGAACTTTCAAACTTTACTTTGACTATGGGTGTTGTGCTCCTGGAGATTTTTAACCTTTTAATACCGTGCGTAGGCTAAGACCAGCTGGGCCATGAAGTGCCCAACCCAAAAATTCTATTATTCTGTCATTAAAACCTAACAAATGCCATTCCAAACAGGGGAGGAAGGCTCAATTCATGCATATAGAACAATGCAGAAGGCCACGCCTGTAAGACATGTTCCATAACTGAGCAGCTTTAATTCAACTGAAATGACAAAAATGCAATATATGCTATTCTTTTTTAATCCAAATAGGAGCACTAAGTCCTTAGGAACAAAATTAGATTCTTGTGTGGCAAGAGTTTCTTCAAATAATTAAATCTAGTAATATAAGAAGTTTCGTGGATCAAGAATCTAAGGGTCCTTTGAAGTACAGCATTTATGATTGCATTTTCAGCATGTATTGTATTTGGTTTAAATTCTGACCATAGGGACAACAATAAGAACACTGTTGTTCTTACTATCTGTAATCAAATATTAAGAAATGTCTCATTTCTCAACCTTTGCTGCATCCCAAAAAGCACTCTTGTATTTACCTAGATCCACAAAAAGTTGCTTGTTGCCTTCTTTATCATTTACCATTAGAAAAGAAAAATCCAGATTTTGTCCCTGGTGTGATGTTTCCGTATCCTTCGTTTTGTGAGCAACGGCTGGCCAGCCTCTGGAAGCATCTTCGACAGCTGCGAGGTTTGTAAGAGAACCACCTAATCCAACTGCTTCTGTGGAACACTGGAAAACACATCCTGCTCCTTCTGGAATCACAGCAGCAGCTTTACTCTCCATTAACGTTATGGCTGGCTGCAAAATGGTTCTCACAAAGTTACCTTAAAAACAAACAAAAAAACCCCAAGAGCAGCTAACGTCATTTATGAGTCACAAAAGAACAATTCCTGTACAAACATTTTTCAAAACAGCCAAGAGGGAAGTGGTTGGTGTTCAGGTTTGGGGTTTTTTTTTTCCCACTTCTGGATTTTTTAAAAATATCTTTTGACCAGCCCAGTACAAAATGGTTCTAGTTAGTAACTAAGAATTTCTTGCTTGGCAAAAAATTTTACTAAACTATTTCTTGCTTGGCAAGAAATTTTACTAAACTATGTATTTTTTTTAACAAAACTGGAGAAAATAAACACTTGTGCATATATTAATTGTATCATACAGCCACAACCTTCCTCTTTGCAATTTTACTACTGAGAACAGAGAGAACTGAAAAGCAGGATGGCTGAGCAATGACCTCTGTAGAAATACAGACAACATAATGAAACTGAAGTGCATAGGCTGTCACTAGAATTTCCCAAACTAAATTCAAAGTCCCAGATGAAAGGGCAAAATTGAAATAGAAATCTTCAGTATCTTTCAAAAGAATTTCTCCTAGCCATCACAACACCTGTGCCACTGCAGTTATTAAAGCTTTTGACAGACTACATCTCAAGCTGCTGTGATGCATGGATGATCCTGACTTAATGATTAATATGAGGAAGAATTTTGCACTGAAATTTCTGTGAACCTGAGTTTTCCGCTAGAACGTCAGAAATTTAACAAGTTCAGTTTCAGCCTTCAGGCTAGCTTAGCAGGAGCATTTCTGCAGATGAACTAGGCTGTTAATAGTAAGGCTTACTCAAATGCTTAATGTAGGAACACTTGGTTAATGACAGTAGCATCAAGAACGAAGTAGTCGAGGTCCCTTGTAAAATGTAGTTTGATTTAATATTTCAAGTACCACTGAGTGAAACTCTTCCATACACAAGTAACGCATTCCTACAGCTTTGCTATTACACAGCTTATTTTTTTATCCTATCATAGGTAGTTTTTAATCATTTAGCTGAATATTTTTGCAGTAGTTAATGACAGCATGTGATGACATTAATGAACTCAGATTTAGAATTCTGAAGAGCTTGTGATTGTCCGTTTCGCTGCTGCCTTACCTAATTTCACTTTCAGAATGATTGAAAAGGTTTACTTGCAGCTTCACAGTGTATTAACTGATTTAAGAGTTTGACCAGGGCTTACTCAAACAACAAATTACTTTTTAAAAAGTATTTAGTAATGGCTTCTCAAGCTCCCAGTATTGTAATTCAACTCCCACTTTACCTCCAGGCACTGCTAGATGGTAACCAAAGACAGACAGACAAAACCCATAGCCAAATTACACAGGACACTTAACTAATGAGCTAGAATAAGCAGTGGAAGCTTCTACTGAAAGAACGGACTAATGCGATTTAGTTATCAAGATCACAGGCTAAAATTGCTGTCATACCAAATTATTTATCATCCACGTGTTACTTAAAGAGTTTTATACTGGCAGAGGAGTTAAAGGCCGTACTTCTGAACTACAAATTGCAGTAATCCCATTTAAGTCTTTGGGGTTTGCAGCCGTTACCACAGTGTCACATAAGTGACTGCTCTGTGTCATGCTTGGGGCTGTCAGCCAATATTAAAAGCACTTGCTTAGAACTTTGACAATCTGCTTAGCTTGCCATGTGAGCTACTACTCATAAAGTTTAGGGACACAGATTCCACTGCTCCTAAGAATGATGAGTAGTTCTTTTAATGTTAAAAAAAACTGAAAAAAAGATTGGTTCTGAGAAACTGTATTGCCTCTCTGCGTTGGAGTAAGGATCTGAATTCTGGCTTGAAGTGATGTTTAGGCCATGGACCACATACATATATTAAAAATATCTGGGGGAATAAATTCTGTACATGCAGACAGGCCTACAAGACCTCTCCTTACAGTTTGCTCTACTTCTCCAGGTGTTCACGCTGACAAAACCTTTCACAGATGGTTCCTCAGAAGAGCACAAAACATGTTTCAACCCTACGCAACTTTGATCCAACAGCACATGTGTTCTTCCCATGAAATAAGCAGACAATTCAGAAAGAAAATCAGATTTTCTCTAATGCCATATGGGGCTAGAAAGAAGCCCAGCACCATGTCATTAATGATAGCATCACTGTGCTGTCATTAATTACGAAAAACAAAGAGCCCATCTTCCTTGTGCTCTATACAATCCCCTACTAGGCCATACACAATGCACCGTTAAGAAGCTACTTAGGAAATACTACATTTCTTTTTTTATACCACCTGTGTAAGCTTTACTCAAGACTGGAATGAGGGGAGCTGCAGAGCTAGAAAAAGAGGTAAGGATGAGAAAGGAAAAGGAAGACTGGGAACAAAGACAGTCAGACAGATAGTGACCAAGCTGACAGCAGAATGAAAGCAGGAACCTGAGTGGGACCAAAATTACGAACCAAACATCCTCAACTTTTCCTATTCTACTGCCAATGAAAACCCAGTAACAAAGAACACGATCTCTTGTAATCCTGCTGTTGTTGTCACAGTTACTCCTGAACACAAACAGTAGAGCTAAATGTCACAAAGCCTAATTTCATCCCTTCTAATAACGCCTGAGATTATTAATAGGGTACTATATAACTGCATTTCTGCTTCCGCTTCCGCACCCTGCGTGTTTGTTTTAAACAAAACCAGTAAGAAACAAAGGCTACAAAATCAAACAATCAAATATTAAGAACTTACAGAACCAAGGCTGCAGGTGCAATGTTAAATAACCCAAAGTTCTGCGTTTGTAGGTTGATACAGATTTTAATTCCACCACTGGGGAAGCTGTTTTCCATCAGTTCCTGCTTCACTCAGACAAAACTCAGCTGATATTTTCTTGTGCCCTCATTGTTTCACGTATGTCTACAAGCCTGCTCTACTGCACACCATTCAGAATATATACAAAAGAAGAAATCATTAATTTCAACATAAACTTTTCTTAATGCTCACCACTAGTAACTCAGTGCTTCACAAACAGTATTTTAAAAGTATCTCAAAATACTTCTGTGAAGTGAGGAGATTATTAATACACTTATTTTAAAAATGGAGTCAAAATAACTCTGAACTGGCAATTCTTTGTGTTGGAGTTCCCCTATCCCATGAAATCCCAGCTTACATCAACAACTAAAATTGCTTTCAGCTTTCTCTTAATCATGTTTATGCACAGGTGGCTTGAAAACATCTTCGTCCTGCCTTTCTGACCCTCTGCTGAGCACAAACCAACTGTATTTAGAACCAATTATTGTAGCTGTAACTGTTAAGGCTGACACTAACTTGAAAATTAAGGAGTCATAGTCACTCCGTAAAAAAAATGTCGCATCAAAAGCTAGTCTTGGCAGTAGTGTTGTAAATAAAGCATACAGGCACAAAAAAAGTTACATTTTTGCAGACATAAATGCTAGTTATAGAAAAAGGAAGCAGAAGATGAGTTGAGAAATAACGAAGCTTAATGAAACAGAAACAGGTAGCCATTTCTGCTGGGAATACTTACTTGTTTCCACATATAATTCCATTAAAACAAAAATTCAAATATGAGATGGCACTGTACAAAGTCAAAACCTCACATTTGTTTTCTAGATGTAAGAGAAAAGAACAGACTTACCAGCATTAATATTATCCTTAAATACAGCCTTTTGGAGTAGAAATATTAAGTGTCGACTAAATTTTTCATCAGTACTGGAATCTAAATCCAAGACATCTTTGGCTGAACAATTTACATCATAAAGTTCTTTTAATTTTTGGCTGACAAGCTGAAATTATAAACATTAAAAATGCTAGAGAAAACAGCACAATTAACAGTGGTATCTATAAAACCTATCACAAATGCACAGTCTACATCTTTTTTTCAGATTTTTCTCATTTTGAGCATACAATTAATTTAATTCAAACTAATTCATAAGATAGCAAATTTTCAAATTTGACATAGACTTTATTTCCTGAAATAAGCAAGTCACTGAATACACTTAACAGTGATAAGCTGAGCAGCTTTTCAGTTTTTAAAGTTGAATTCTAATTTAGTAGCTTTATCTTCTGGGTTTTTTCCACCACAAAACAGTTGACACTGTGAAAATGTTTGCACTGCAGGCTTAACTAGAATGGAAGATAGAGGCTGTCATGATGTAAAGGGCTGGTATGCTAATTCACTGTTATGATTTAGCTAATTCATTGGTATGACCCAATGAACACTAACTAAGCAGAAAATATAAGATGTCTGGCTCTAAAATAGCTCTAAAAACCTTCCATAAGCTAAGCTTGTGATTACCCATGTTGAGACTGGGGCTTGGAACCTAAGGGTCTGGAAGCTTAGGGGGTTTTAGCATCTCAGATCCTCCACCCAGGAAATCCACAGTTCTCTTCTTAACCTGAAGAATCTAGTTTTCAGAACTGATCCGGCACTGCAGAAAATCCCTCCAGATTCTATATCAATGAAGGGTTCTTTACAAAGGAAGGACCACAATCACCTTTTTCTTTCTTTCCTTTCTAGCTAGGAACATTTAAGTGTCATAAGTCTCACAAATAAATGGCCACTCACAAAGAGATTCTATTGGAATAGAAGATATTCTTCTAAAAACCTGCTTTACTGCCCACCTCTGTCATACTGAATTTGCAGTGGAGCTCATTTTCCAACAAAATTTGCAATAAAAGGGAAATGTGCACTATTTAAGAAAATTGATAATTACCAAAGATATTTAACTGTAGGTACCAAATTGATATGTGCAGTCACCTGATGTTCTCTACATCATCATTTAACTCAACTATAATGAACTAGCGTCTGAAAAGACCTCAAGTCAGGAGGGATCTGTCTAAGCCTTGATATGCAATCGTGCCAGCTGGCAAAGGAAATTAACCGAGTAATGTCCGAATGGAACTTTTATTGATGCTACTATGAAGACTACTTAAACATTCCTTCAGTTTTACAGCTTTGAAATGGCACAGCACATAAAACAATCAGCAAGAGCAAACATTGTATCAGTAAACCTACAGTGGATATAAGCATTCCAACAACCATCACTCTCTATATTTCCATTTCACTTAAAGAAAACCTTTGCTTTAACTAAAACAATACTTTTTACTTCATTAGAAATAACCACTAGGTATACAATTATTTTTCATTTTACTACAGAATAATCAAGATGAAGTGGTAAATACTTTGCTTTCATATTAAATCATCAACAAATTCATATTAATCTACAACATGACTTTGCTCCAGTTTACCTCAATTAACTTTGCAACCATACTCTTGCCATCTGCATCAGGATTTGCTGGTTTGTAGAACTCCAAATCGAAATACAGTTTGCAAGCATCTTTTTCAGGAATTACTTCATAGCAATGCATAAGGCTTGTTTTATAACCTTTACTAAAGAAAAACAAAAACAAGTCACATCTCATGATAAACGTTATTCATACTTATCAGCTGCAAACAAGGATCCCACAAGTCCTAAATATTTTTCAATCACCCATATTAAAAAAAGTAGCAGCCCTATAATGCTTTAAAAACTCTGTAACTAGTTTCAGCATCAAAACTAAAGTATTCTCCTCACGCCCCCACAAGTCTTACAATACATACTGTCAACAGAAATGCTATTGAGAATTTAAGGAGCAATGGAAACTACAGTAAAAAACTTAGTAAGTTATTGTTTATATGTCTTAAGCACTGAAAATGAGATTACGTAGACTTTTTTCCAACTAAACCAAAAATTAATCTCATTTTCAAATTAGGAAAAAAAAAATCAAGCTTACTTTTCATATAAAAATCGGACCTTAAGTTTTCTTATACTTCATAACCAAATGTTTTATTATAAAAGAAAACATTGGGGAAAAGGGTTCAGCATATGATCAAATTGTCAATACTTGAAGCTACATTATGCAAATACAAAACCAGACATTTATACTAATGCCCATTTAAATTGATATATGACTAATAGAAATATGTTTGTGTCACTTGTTGGTATGATCTGCTGAGGAAAGCTGACAGCAAAAGTGAACCTACTGCTATTAGATTTAAGTAGACAGGTTTCTTAATCCACAGGGAGTAATGGCAGTCTGCAGCTCCAAAGAAAGCAGAAACCCACGACAGAATAGATTGGTTTGTCCTTAGGAAGATTTTCCCCATTGCCAAGATGAAACCTCAGGCAACCCATTACAGCTCTGTGCTAGTCAGAGCAGCACATGGCTGCTGAGAATAGCTCTCCGGTAAGAGCTACTACTAGATATAGCACACTGCTATCTCATGGTAAAATATAGGGTACCTTTTCAAATACTCACGTGTAATAAAACCAAAGTTCCTTATATGATGTCACAAGGTAAAACCTCTGTGCACTTTGTATGTCCTTTTCCAAGGCAAATACATGAACATCCTTTTTAAAATAAAAACATTGAAGTTTTTTAATTCAAAGAACCAGTTAAAGTCTTCAGAAGTTCCTATTTGACATTAATTTCTTTAGTCAAAGGTTAGTAAATACTAGAAAACTACTAGTAGATCACTTATCCCTTTTCAAGCTAAGTAGCATCTGTTTTTAATTAAGAGCAGTGTTCTGATTTCAGTTACACAAGTAAAAATTTGAAGCTTTTCTTTGCTGCGCATTAAAGTAAACTCTGTTTTCTCTGTAAAGGCTTCGTTCTTGTGATCAGTGGCAAGTGCATCTAACCAGAAGAGGAACAATGTCCTGAACGGAATAGCCTCATGGGCATGGTGGCAGCATATGGCTTTATAGCAAATATTTCGACTTTATATATTGTTTATCCAGAAATGGAAATCTGAAAAGAAAACACAGAAATATCTACTGCTAAGCCAGCATGAGTGCACTTTGGAAAACAGACTGTCAGGATTACTTAAACACCTAAAACAGCATGGAGAAAAACACAGTACTTTCTTTAAAAACAACAATCAATCTGTAAAGTATTAAACTGAAACCAGAGGATACATTTTGCATAACATTTGGTTCATCACTTCTTATCTGAACTTGCTGCTCTGCTGCCATTGGAGAATTATATTGTTATATTTTGTCTCTGCCTCCTGTTTATCTTCTTTATGTTCCTCAATCTTTTCCTTCTCTTTCTTCCTACTCAACTCTCACTACCTTCCCATTCTCCTCCCAACCCTGACAGCTTGCCCATCTGCAGAATAAATAAATCTATCACTATAGTGTTACCAAAAAGCACTTTTACTGTTGGAGGTTAATATCACGTATCAATTCCTATGTTAGAACTAGTATTTCTTAAAGCTACCTCCAGTATAGCATGATCTCCTACAAAGACGAAAAAAAAAAATCATCAAAACAACTTGCTGTTTCAGGATTGGGTAGAAAGAGTTTAAAAAAAAAAAAAAGAAGAAGAAAAAAACCCTTGCAATCTGATAAAGATTTTACTGTCAACCAATCTTTTAAATGAAGTTCAACCTTGAAAGTACCTAACGAGCAGAAACATTCACCTAACAAATAATTTACCTCTTCGCAGGTTTTTGCATACTGGAAAGCTTCAGCCTGCCGACAAAATATTTTCCAAACAGAGGATGGCTCAGAGGGTTTGGACAGTTTTGGTCTATAAACTGGAGGAAGAGGGTTCCTTTCATAGTGAGATGCTAGTTCTTCCACTTTCTTCAGCCTTTCTTCCCATTTTCTCTTAATTTGTCCTAAAGCAATTACAAGTAGTCAAATCAGTATCAATTTCTGTTTGTGACTGAATTGTAATATATCCTGTACTCATCACTGGTCTTGTTTTGTTGAGTGTACTTTATTTATTAACCGCGTGTAGCCAATATTCCAAATCAACACCCAACCTTGCTATGATACTGATTTTAACATTAAATCTTTCTACGCAGTTTTGGAAGTAAATATCTTCATAGTCATTTTGGGTCTGGCCGAGCCCCACAGCAGCCCTCAGTGCTGTGCTGGTGGCTAGAAAGGCGGTGACAACACAGCAACGTTGCGATGCCGCTGAGCAGCGCTGGCACAGCATCACGGCTCTCTCCAGCCTGCCCCCGCCTCACCTGTAGGCTGGGGGTGGGCAAGATCTTGGCAGGGGACACAGCCAGGGCAGCTGACCCAGACTGACCGATGGCATGTTCCATACCGTATGGCATCTGCTCAGGTAGAGAAGCTGAGAGAAAGGAGAAGGAAGGGGGGGTGGGGACATTTGTTATTTACCACGTTGGTCTTCCAGAGCAACCGCTACGGGTACTGAAGGCCTGCTTCCCGGGAAGTGGCTAAACATCACCTGCTGATGGGAAGTAGAAAATAACATCTTTTGGTTTCTTTCGCTTCCCTGTGTACAGCTTTTGCTATTGCTTCATTAAACTGCCTGTATCCTGACCCACATTTTTTTTTTCACCCATCGTATTTTCTCCCCCCTGTTCTGCTGAGAAGGGGAGTGATAGAGCTGCTTGGTGGACACCTACTGACCAGCCAAGGTCAACCCACCACAATAGTAACACTATCAAACTTAGTACTACCAAATATAAACACAACAGAATAGACACAATAAGGGAAGGCCTAGAAAGTTTCATTTTTGTTTACAGAATGATATTACATTCCTTCTCAAAAAGCATACAAACTGTGTTAACCGGCCAAACAATATCTGCAAGGAGTGTGAAAAAATACCCCTGTTATTTCTGCTTTATGGTTGGAGAGACAAACGAGATAATTAATTTGTATGGGTGCTTGACTTCCCGAGAAAAATTGAGATTTCAGTGACTCTAGTTCTAAGCTCTGTATCTGAAAGTAAAAGAACTCCACCGTTGACCTTTGCTATTGATCAGTAATACTTTCACCTGCTTTAAAATCTCCTGTACTTTCTTGCAAACTTAAGACAACAGTCTTATCTCTGTTCAAGAAACAGCACGTGATGCAGTAATGCTTGCTATCTTGCAACCTGTAAACTAGTTACATAAAGTAATCTGAATACTACAACGCAATGTAGTATGAACACACATTAACACATGTATAATTATTTCTAAGTATAATTAACCTTTTTTCTGGGAAAATGCATTGCCCCCCTGAACACTGGCAAAATAGTAAAGAGCACTGCTAAGAAACTGTGAAACAGAGGAAGAGGGGCAAGAAGTAACAAAGATGAAAGTGCATTATTTTTGTTCTGCCTGGTATAACCACTTTGTACTCCTAACCACCTCCCAATTGCAATGAAAGATGAAAGTTGAACTAACTATACTCAACAGTATTCAAATCTTTAACAAGCTGGATCTATAAGGTGAGTTTGAGTGTATTTAAATATTCTTGTGGGCCCCAAAGCCCGAATTTTGGATCCTCTGAATCCCCCTCCAAGTTTTCCACAGTAAAGGCTCCTGGACACTTGCATTTCTGCCCACGGTACATCTGAGCCTGTCTTCGTTTTGACAGTTTAACGCCTTTGTCAATTCTAAATAACAATGTTTTTTCTCTTACAGGGTTCAAACATATTAACTCTATAGACCTTGGCAGTCTCCCGACCTGTGAATTTCCTCCACTCCCTTTCTTTTCATGCAATTAAGTTTCTTATTTAGGAATGAAAAATGAAAATACAGACAGCAATCAGCATTTCTCAGAAGTGCTAGCAGAACCCTCAGTTTCATTTTGATGCTGTTGTAAATTAATTGATACTGTAAAAATTGTAAAATAAATTCATTTGGCTCTGTTGTAAATTAATTGGGTGCAAAAGACATTCCCTACACGAGCACATTTTTACAAGCTGGCCATTAAAAAGGAGGGAAGTAAAGGAAAATTCCCACAGGTATCTACTAATTTTAAACCTCCTGCTTAGACCAGGACATACTTTTGCAGAAACACAGCTGGGAGGATATCTGAGCCTGGGAGAAGGCTGATGACCCTTACTTTAAACTGAAATCTATCACTGTTCTTGCAGCCCACACACTCTTGGATTCTCAGCAGCCCAACACACCAGGTCTTTTCAAGGTAACTTCAGTTCCTGTATCAAATATACCAACACAACACATCTATTTAGAGCAGGTACAATTTACACTTACATACTAGGTGTAACTACAGACTAGCTTTCTGAGTTTACTGGGAAATTCCCACTTCATTTTCCTCCTTTCCGCCCTACCAGAAGTAAGAGGAGTACTTGTTTTTATTTTACTTGCCAGAAAGTGATTTTGTTACCAACATGTTTGCACTTGGGTGTTTTTGACTCAGCAGTATGAGCATGTGAAGACCCAGGGGGAAATACACTTCCTGGGAGATGACTTAAAGAACTTGCTATTTCATTTCCCCTTTTGATGGAAGACTACCTTTTTAGTGATGAGGACAGTGAAAATCTTGTAATTTTGTACCTTTGATGCCTAGGTTGGGGTTTTTTTTGTTTGTTTTGTTGGTATTTGTTTGCATTATTGTTTGGTATTTGTATTACTTATGTCCTTATATTTTAGTAAGCAAATAAACAAGAAGACTGCATGCTCAAAAATCTAGAACAATGACAACAAAACACACTACCTGCACCTACTGAAAAATGAAGCTTAGACATGTAAATCAATCGCTACTCCAAATAACACTACTACATTGGTTTCCTGGCTGGTGCGTATCATGTAGCATAGCTCCATGGCAGAATTCATGCTCCTCAACACTACTAAATTCATGACATTTTCTCCCAGCTATCAACTCAGCCTTAGAAGAACATATTAAAAAACGATGCTAAATTTCTTAACATTAGTAAAAGTTAGCGTGGTTATCCTTATTTTGAGCTGAACCGTGGCATACCAACAAGCACTACTCACCTTCCCTCAACAATAACAATGAGCACCAAATTTTCATCTTGTGCTCCTAACAGAAGTAGCTTCTACGCTTAAGTTCTGAGGAATTTCATGCAACAGGCAGGATATTAGACCTGGTGATAAGACCTCAAAAAGCAGGCCCGTTGTGAGAAGCTGGAAAATGCAGTTTCTAATGTTAATCTTCGCTCTGCCTCTTGTTACCAAAGGTCGATAGACAAATGTGAAACTAACTGACCTGAAAGTTAATGATGGAGCCAAAAACAGGCCCAGCTGCAGCAAGGGGTTGTGCAAGGCGGGATGGCGGGGCGGCAGGATGGCAGGGCGGCAGCAGGCTGGTACGTTCAGGTTCAGACTGCACTTGCCCACCAGCTGTACCATTCCCAGGCTTTCACCTCACAGCGGCAGGAGATAAATCCCACCGTAAGTGGAAGGTTCTGCTCCAATACAGCCAGGCGCATCCGTGCTTATCCAAGCTGGCTGGAAAAGGAAAGACAGCCTGTCATTTGACAACGACCCTCAGAAATCACAGAAAATAGCAATTATCTTCACGAAGCACCATTCCCTCAAAAAAGCGGTTGTGCTTCCAGCGGAGGAAGAAAAAGGCCCACACCAAGAGGGTTTGGGCCAAGCCAAGCACAGCAGCGCTAAGCACAGTGGGACGGGCCGCTGCGGGCTCGGCTCCAGCCCGGTGACACGTTTCCCCCGTGGGACAAAGCACGGCCGGGGGCCGGCCCGGGCAAAGCCCCGCGCTGGGCAGAGCGGGCCCGGCGGCCGTAGCGACACGGGGAAGGCCACGGGCGGCGGAGGGGAGGCGGCCGCCCCGCAGGCCCCCTCAGGCGCAGCGCTGGGTCCGGCCGCCCGCCGCCTCCCCTCAGGGCCGCCGCGGAGCAGGCGAAGGCGCCCAAGCGACTCCCCGCCACTGCCCGCGTGCCCCGGGGCGGGCTGCCCCGCCCGGCGCGGGGCGGAGCCAGAGCGGGCGCGCGGCGGTGGCGCGCCGAGCCGAGCTGAGCCGAGCCGAGCCGAGCGGGACGCAGGTAGGAGCGCGGCGCCGGCGGTGCGGGCGGGCCGGCGGGCCGAACAAAGCGGTGGCGGTAGGGCAGGCCGGCTGGCGGCCGCCCGGGCCCAGGCTGCGGGTCCGCGGCGCCTCGGGAGTCGGCTGAGGGGAGCGGGAGCGTCCCCGCTGCCGGGCCGGGAGCGCGGCCGCGCTCTCCCGGGGCGGGCTGGGCTCAGCGCGCCGCCGCGGGCGGATGTTTGCCCCCTCGGGGGCGCGGCCGCGGTCCCGTCCCGGTGTTCGCCCGGAGGGAGGGCGCGGGGGCTCGGTTAGCAGCTGCCCAGCAGCGTAAGGCAGATCGTTTCCTCCCTTAAGCGCGTGTTTGTGGAGAAGCTGCCTAAACAAAAGGAGGGGCGGGGTGTGGGGGGGTGAGCTTTAATTATAAACTGCTCTCTGGCGGCGGCCTTCCGATGGGTGGTGGGTAAGCTGGAAACGCGGGGTGAGAAGCTGCCTTTGGATCTACCGAGATAAAGCGTCGGAGGCAGCGGGTTACCCTCGGCCTAGCGAGCGCCCTGCAGCGGCCCGGCCGCTAACGGGGGGTGCGGTAGCTGAGGGGCAGCGGCCCGGGGGGGCTCGCCCCCCAGCCCCCGTGCTTGAGGCCCTCACACACACAGTGAGTGACCTTTGATAGCACGTAGGAAACCCTGTCCGAGGTGTGTTGTGTCCTGTCGCCAGCTGGGTTGGAGGACAGCGCCGGTAATCCCATCTGTTTACCCTCCAACCCCCTTAGTTCTCGCCTTTTTAACTGTCTGCTTCTGGTGGGTTTGAAGATAACACGCTCTCTCCTTAGCATCAAGGAGCCTGGCGAGGCTAGTATCTGTTGCAGTGGTGGTGTGGTTAATAGTTATAGGTGAATTAATAAGCAAGGGTCCCATCTAATCTCAGAGTAATTTCAGGTCTTGCTGATGTTGCAGGTCAACGCTGACCAACTAAAAATCCGTTTGCTTTTGAAAGACCAGTGTGCTGGCCCGATGGCAGTGTTTTCCGACAACCACATCCAGACCAGAAGCAATGTGAAGGGCTGTTAGGGTATTGGCGTGCTTCCATCACTGTTAATAGTGCTTAATTGGGGGATAACGTTGTGGAGAAAACATAACGGCATATTTCAAGTATTTTTAGTTTTTTCATACAGTCAGCTTCTGTATTTTCTTTCCATGATTAGGTAGATAAGTATTGGTTATCATACATCGTAGAAACAAAAATTCTTAATCTGCATGTCTGCATTAGTATTGCAATGTGGCGTGTATATATTTATGTACATAAAATAGCTTCTTTGAATGGTTGACATTTTTTCTTGCAGTCATGTGAGTCGGAAAACTGCCCTCTTCTAATCTTTAAGGACATGTTTTATGATACTGGTTTCTGTTTTGGACGTGTATTTTCATACTGCTACAATGGTTGCTCTGTAGCAGCTGACATATACTGAACACATCTTGTCTGTGGTTTGCATATTTCAAGATACAGTTGGTAACTAGAGACAATTCAGTTATTTGTTTCCTTCCCTGTCTGAGCAGCTTTGGTATTATTTTTATCACTATCGTTAGTTTATCTCGTTGGTTCACAATTCAAATAAATGCTGCTTAAAAAAGAAACCTAATGGTTCTTATGGCAGTAGTGATATATGATAGTGTGAATTTATTTTCATTAGGTCCAAGCAGAATAAGTAAATCCAGGCTGGAATGGAGTAAGGACATTGTTTTGTTTATAATTTTCTTACCAAAAGAAAAGCATCGGAACAACTGCATTTGTATAAGGCAAAAATATATTTTTTGCTTTTGTTGCTGTACAGAGAGACTTTCATCATTTTTGGTAGCTTGTCAAGCATAGTTTTGGATGCTTTTGAACCACTTTATTTTTTTTACTACTGAGTACCTGTAAAGATCACTGTAGCGTCATCTTTATATTCACTATCTCTGTCTCACAGGATTTAAAAAAAAACTTCATATTTTTTCAGATAAAATATTGTAAAATAAGCTTCCTAAAAAATACAGAACATGTTCTGCTAGATTAGAAAAATACTGTTGCTCCTTTCACCTACTTGTTTTTTAAGTTTCCTTACAGTTGAAAGCTCGTCTTATCTAAGCTTTCAGACAAAAGAATATCAAGGAGCAGAATAACAATTTTTTTTATTATATTCTTTATGCCTTGTCCTGCTTTTCCCCCCCTCCCCCTATTCCTAATGGTGTGAGATCACCCTCTATAGGGGAATGTCTATTCTGCTTTTCAGAACATGACATCATTGCATTACCTAAACCAAGATGAGGCAATTCTTAGTAGCCTTAGAATCAGCACTGTCCTCCAGAGTGTTGCTGTTGCCCTGACCAGTGCTTTAGAGCAGAAAACATACTACTGGTTAAAACGTGCATTTCGGAGCCTAGCAACAAAACAGGCATGTCTTTGTGGGTGTCTTTTGTTCTTTAAAGAAGTGCAGATGACTCGGTGGGTTAAGGTGCTGAGAAATTGATGGATATTAAAGGTGAGTTACAGATTCTATTTGGAAGATAAAGCGCGTGTATTTTAAATACCTAACATTTATACATGGTTTCTCTTTACTATCTCTAGTGTATGTAAAGATTCTTAGACAAGCTGCAGTCACGATGCAGTAGAATGCAGTAAGTTCTAACACTTCATTAAACAGTTGTAGCTGTAGGCTGTGAGCTAGGCTTGCAAAGTCTTTACTAAGAAATATTTTTATTATATGGTATTACAAAATGTGGTTTACATTTTTCAGAAACGAAGTACTGTAGTTCATTGTAACTGTAGGTTTTGCTAGCTACTTCTTCAAATTTACTCGTTTCTTTGACATTGAATCAAGGAGAGCAGTTTCAGACTTTCAAGGTTGCAAAAGGGTCAAGGAGATGAGTAATAATTTAAGGTCACTTAAAGGTTGAAGATCTTTCTTACTGTTTGCAGCATAATTTAACATTTGTGTTATAGATGCATTCAGGGGTCCCAGTCTGTTAGGTCTCTGATTAGCCTACTGACGTCTGCTGCTCTTCACCAGTGTTATTCCCACCAGCTTACTAAAACCAGTCCTAAATGGAACGCAGCATTGGTTAGAGCACACCTGATGTGAACCTGAGGCAGCCTAATGATCAGTTTACCCTCCCTAATGATTCCAAAGTCTCACCTGTTTGCCAGAGAGTTTGTTAGCTTTCCCTATACTTTAGCTGAGTCTTTCTCTCAGTAGTTATTGGTAGCCCAGGCTGGCTCATGTGGTAGACAGGAGGTGTCTGCAGTTTCTCTAGGCGCATATTGACTAGTTCGGGCTAGCTGGTTGGTGTACTTACAGCGCTGGCACTGCAGGTCTTCATGGTGCCAGACAGCTGGGGTAAACACCTGGGCCTTTGGCAGAAGTTCAGTTCCATGCTGACGCGGCTGCGCTGCTGTCAGCGCACACATGGGCCGCTTTCGATAATGCGGTTGGTGTGTGATACTGTGCTCTTTTTATATGGTGTGGGTTTTCATTGCTGTTGGCAGACAAAGAACAAACAAGAAGGATGTTAACCTTATCATAGAACGGTTTGGATCAGAAGAGACTTTAAAGATCATCTAGTTCCGACCCACCTGCCATGGGCACCTTCTGCTAGGCCAGGTTGCTCCCAGCCCCATCCAGCCTGGCCTGGGACACTGCCAGGGATGGGGCACCCACAGCTGCTCTGTGTCTTTTCTCAAAATCTGTGCGATTGCCAGTGCCTCATCACCCTCACAGTGAAGAACCACCTTTTCCCTGTCTCTCCTGTTAATCCCAGACACAGTGAAAGGTTTGGGTTGTGCTTCTTCACACGGTGCATCTCCTGAAGGAACAGCATGAGTTGCATCGGAGTCGTGGGTCAGTCTGGTTGGATGTTTTCCTACGAAATAAGTTTTGTTCGGAAGTGTCAGACTGAGAACTCAGGAAAGCTGGGAGCCAAAGCCACGATGATTGCAGGTAGGGACAGGGTTGAAAGAGGCATAGAAAATCCTGGAAGCTGGGCTCTGCTGGAGCAGGGGAACTTCTAGTGTTCTCGTGAATGAAAGCCATTCTTTCCATTCCCAGGGATCAGAAGCTCTGCTTTCCAGTTACAGCTGGGTCGACACACCAGTTGTCACTCTAGACTAGACTTTCTTGTCAATGCTAATGCTCCCTGCCCAATGATAAGACATAAGAGTTGGATCACTGTCATCGTGCCGCGGGTCTTGGATATTTAAATTACCCTTGGAAAGTGCTTGTCTGTTTTCACATAGGGAACTTTTAAGGAATTAAACTTTGAAGTTAGGATGAATGAATCCAGATCGTGGTGCTAGGCAGGCAAGTTCAGCATCGTAGATGTAGTTCCTGCCCTGTGATACTGTTTTAAAGTGAATTTCTAAAATATAAAGCAATAACGCATTTCGGAGATTGTATGCCTAAAATAATCAAGCTTATCTGATGTTTTTGTAATTCGGTTTTCAGGAAATTTCCTGTGCTGCTAATTCATATTCTGAAGTCTGGAATAATTTTGTGAGCAAGAAGATTTCTTAATTATATCGGTGCTTCAGGATACAAAGAAATAGTATTCAGAGTAACCTTGAAGATCTTCTGAAGTAACTAAAAATGTAAGTAAATGTATTTTAAGAAATAAGGAAAAAAGAGGGTTATACATACCCAGGTTAGTGCTGCTGATGAATCAGTAATTGTTGCCACAAAATGGATGTTCATGGTGTACTAGCTGGAGTATAAATACAAAGTTAAGAGCGTTAATATAGTAACAGTAATAATATGATGGTGTAAGATGGCAAATACAGTTTGCCACCAAAGAACCTAATCCTTAAATAAGAATCTTCATTTTATCTGACCAGCAAATCTTACTACTTGGTCTGGTTATTTATACATCCCTATTCACCATAAATATATCTGCTAACTAAATTTCTTTAAAATACTTGCCTTGTAGTGCCTTGTTTGTTTCTTGATGTCTAAGCACTTATTTCACTCCTAAACATTTCTGACTTTGTCCTATCTGACGATTTAACTTTATGATGATTCATCTTTTTCTGAATCCTGAATTAAAGGTAACTTGTAGTAATGTGTTCCATGAGCACACACGGAGTAACTAGAAGGGCGATTTAGTGTGTAAAATTGATTTCTGGATTGGTATCAATCATCATTTCTTGTCCTGTGTTCTGATCAAAAGTAAATAGCAGCCTGTATCATGGAGTGCATTTCATCAGCTGTTTACAGTTATATTGTTGTGGTTTTATGTTCTTTATATTGCAATTGTCTTCACATACACCAATTAGCATTGGATGCAGTGATGTTTCGTTTGAAATGGACTGCATAGAAATTATTTATTTCTCAGAATACTATGACCCAAAACCTAATCTTCTATGTTAGTCTTTGCACACACCTGATAACTTGTATTGCTTGGTTTTGGATCTCAATTTCCGTCTTACTGAGACGGAAGGATTCATATATGACATTATTCATGATACTAAAATGCTACTAACCGTGTAGGGACATTACAATACTTCCAAGATTGTTTTCAGTTTGTTGGTCTCTTTTCCTACGTTTTGTAGGCATTTTCAATTATTTGGTCACAGGGATCTGCAGACTATTTTTCCCTTGGTTTAGAATGCAGTAATTTAGAAAAACAGTTCATGTTCTTCTTTCAAATGAAAGATATGTCAGGATTACTTAGAAATGCTATTTTTTGCCTACGAATACTAACAGTCCTAGGCTAAAGTTATTCTGTATGAATATCTCCCTTTAACATTCCTGTTTTCTCTATACTTCTAAAAATTTGTCTCTAATAGTGTAAGGCTTTAAGGAAACTGAACAAAAATTAAGCAATCTGAAGGTATTTCATATGAAAATTAGCTGTCATATATTTCTACTTTCTTATGTTTTCAAGCTGATACTTGAGAGTCATAATGGCAGACACAGGAGATGGACCACATTTGGGGGAAGATCTGACAGATGCAAAATCTATTCCTGGTTCCAAAGGGTAAGTGAGGTACTTTTGGTTGAAGTCTTCAATTTAAGTCTTGAGGAATCCTGTGCCGTAACAGAAGGGGAAAGCCATAGAAGAAATAGCGCTAAAGGGAAAATTTTCAGTTATGGTAAATTACAGTTGTCATAAGCAACTATTAGAGTTGTTGTACTGGCTTTGAAAATACAGGCCACGTGTATGCGAAAGGAGCTAAAAAGCAAAAAAACCTTGAGGTGCAGTTAGACTTGGCTTAACAGTATTACCAAGCAGTTAGCTGTTGTTGAAAAGGCACTTCCCTGTCTCAGCCTCGGCTAAATGTTCAGCCTGTTCCTTGAACCGCTTCTAGCGCTCAGCTGAACCTGTGGCAGGCAGTTCAGCTGCTTGAGCTGACCTGCTGTAGGGTTGTATGTGTGGAAGCAGAAGTGCAAAGGGGAACTTAAAGGAGTGGGAGAGGGGAAACACAGGTCTGTTCCTCCTGGTACCAGCTAGTTGTTAGGCTGGGGTAGCACCATCTATCAGATCATGCTCTCTTTGGGAACTTAATTTGTTTCTGACATCGTTCTTTTTAGTACTTCAATGAAAATTGGATTTAAGAGCGTTACAGGCTTTTTATTTGTAAAATAAAATATGACAGTGGGCCCCAATCTTGTAACCACTTGCCCGTGTGATTATATGAGGAAATCCATACCGACTTCAGTATATATGAACTGAGCAAAATTGAAAGCCGTTGCAGAGTCATCAGTGGTGGTGTAGTCAGCGTGCTCATTAAGGCAGAATTAAGCTGCGTATAGTATCTTGGTCTTTCTAGGTTTTGAATGTTTACTTTTGAAAATCCAATGGTAATATGACTTTTGGTTAGAATTCAGAATAGATTTACAATCTCAGAGCTGATCTTGCCTCCAGGTAGGTATGTAGCTTTCAAAAGATAATATTAGAAAAACCTATCTTGTTGATACAAGAATTGGTTTCCTTAAACTAATTCTTCATAATCTCCTGTGCAGAGCCATTACCATTTTAGACACATGTATGCGCACATTTTACTGCACTTGAAACAAATGTTATTTGGGACCATAACTGTAGAAAGCAGTTTTATTTATTTTAACCTCTGGACAAGTACAGTTTTCACTAGTCCTAGACCTACCCATTTATTTCACAGACATAACTTAGAATCATGGAATGGTTTGGGCTGGAAGGGACCTTCAAGATCATCTAGTTCCAACCCCCTGCCGTGGGCAGGGACACCTTCCACCAGACCAGGCTGCTCCCAGCCCCATCCAGACTGGTCTGGAACACTGCCAGGGATGGGGCACCCACAGCTGCTCTGGGCAGCCTGGGCCAGTGCCTCACCACCCTCACAGTAAAGGATTTCTTCCCAGTATCTAGTCTAAATTTGCCCTCTTTCAGTTTAAAGCCATTACCCTTTGTCCTATCACTACACTCCCTAGTAAAGAGTCCCTCCCCATCTTTCCAGTAGGTCCCCTTTAAGTACTGGAAGATCGCTACAAGGTCCCCCCAGAGCCGCCTTTTCTCTAGGCTGAACAACCTCAACTCTCCCAGTCTGTACTCACAGGAGAGGTGCTCCAGGTCCCTTGATCGTCTTTGTGGCCCTCCTCTGGACCTGCTTGAGCAGGTCCGTGTCTTTCTTATGCTGGGGTCCCAAAGTTGAACACACTACTCCCAGTGGGGTCTCATGAGAATGGGGTAGTGGGGGAGGATCGCTTCCCTGGACCTGCTAGCCACACTTCTTTTGATGCAGCCCAGGACGCAATTGGCTTTCTGGGCTCCTAGTGCAGATTGCCAGTTCATATCCAGTTTTTCATCCTCCAATACCTCAAGTCCTCCTGCATAGGGCTGTTGGCATTCCACTTACCGCCCAGCCTGTATCCATGTTTGGGATTGCCCCAACCCAGGTGCAGGACCTTATACTTGGCCTTGTTGAACTTGATGACGTGCGTACGGGTCCACCTCTCTAGCCCGTCAAGTTCCCTCTGGATGACATCCCTTCCCTCTAGGGTATCAACCACACCACTCAGCTTGGTGTCCTTGGCGAACTCATTGAGGGAACTTCTAGGGAACAGGTAGCAAACCCGTACAAGTTTCGTTGGTTTTGATAAAATGACCTTAATTTATTATTACTATTTTGAAACTAGAAAAGAAAGTTAAGAAATTAACACCTGAAGTTTGTCTGATTCCTATACAGAAAGAACCTGCCTGCTAGCAAGTTGATGGACTCTGGAATTCTGCCAGACTACAGTTACAGAATGGATTATCCAGAGATGGGAGAATGTGTAATAATAAACAATAAGAACTTCCACAGAGACACAGGTACCACTTTCAATTTTTTATGTTTTCCGTAATTTAGATAAGTTAGTGGCATTAGTCTTCAAAATAATGCAGACCAGTTTTGACTGCAATCTAAAATGAAGTGGTGTGAATGGGTGTGATTCATTTCAGTGCATTCTTGCAAGCGTGTATAGGGGGAACACATTAGGGTATAGTAGTAACTGAGAGAAAAATTGATCGACAGTTCAAACCCGTCTTACCTTTACTGTTTTACAAATTAAATTATTTTTTATGTCGTTGTATAGATAGGTAAATATAAAAATAAGGAGTAGATAAATCTACAATATAGGTACAAAGAGTGGGAGATGGTGTATGTGTAACAGTGCAATGCTTTTTCTGTTAGACTGGATCTGAAATAATGGAATAATAATCCAGACTGATACAGGTATAAGCGAGAGAAGAATTTGGCTCAATCAGACTATGCAATCTATATCATATGAAAAATAATCCATTTCTCTTACGTATAGGGCTGTTGCCCCGTTTGGGTACAGATGCGGATGCTGCAAGTGTCAGAGAAGTTTTTATGAAGTTGGGATATAAAGTAAAGGTCAACAATGATCTTTCATGCAATGACATTTCTAAACTACTGAAAAACGGTAGGTCATAATACATTCAGCGTGTGTATTAAATCAACCACTGTTTCCAAATATATCTCTAGCCCTCACATGTCTTCTTCCATGGTTCTTTTAGATGATATTTCACACCTACCGGTGGTTTATTGCTAAGGATGGCATGTACGTCATAGTTTCTATGTTTATTCACCTTTGCTGTGTCTCCATCTTTTGTGCCTTGACTGTTCTCTCCGTATCCTTTCTCATCTTCTAAAGAAGGCTGGAAAAAAGGCTGAAACTTAAATGCAGACTGATTTATATTCTGACCCTGGGACCACTGAAGCTCTGTGAGTTGGAAAGAAACCTGCTTAATCGGGTTCTGTGCTATACGGCTGGTGGTGTGGCCCGAGAGGTGTCCTGATCCAGGGGTGGGGTTCTGATTGAGGGACCAGAACAGCAAGTGTGCAAACTCAATTAGTCTTCTAGCGAAACAGCTCATGTTTTGTTTGACTTGTGAAACAAAACACCCTTGTGTCAAGTGAGAGCTTTATACTGCTGTTGCTGTTAGTCTTGCTTTGTTTGGACTTGGCGACATCCAGACCAGCGAATTAAACGGTGCCTGGAGGTACCTGTAGCCCTGGGACACGGTCGATTCTAGTTAACTGTTAGAGGGTTCTCCGGTGTGACTGTGGCTCATGCCTACGAGCACTCTCCCAGACTGTGCCTGTTGCAGGTCACAAGTTCCCCAGTAAAAGCGTTTCAGGGATTATTCCCAACAGCCAGTTAGCCGGCTGCCATCCTGTTTGGGTGGGTGGGGGGGGTTGTTTGGTTGGTGTTCAGTTTGGTTTTGTTTTTAATGTGTTTGCTAACGTAGATGTAGGTTCTTTAGTGCCAGTTACTGTTTATGCCAGAGAATGCTCCCAGGCATGGTTAATTAGTATAGGTGCAGCCCGTCTGTTGACGGTAGCTGAAGGTGGAAAGCCCTCTGCCTTACCTGTGGTACCAGGCCTCCTAACAGGCAGTGTAAACCACGGACTGCAGCCTAACTAGAGATTCCCAAAAAACAGCCTTTCCTGACTCTTCTAGGTGCTTGTCCATAGATTGTAGAAATGCCTGGGTGCGCATTGCTTGAGAAAAAAAATCTGATTTTTTCCAGAATGGAAATTCAGTTTGTTGGCAAGCTCTGAACAGATGACTTCAGCTTTTGGGACTGTTAGACTTTTCATCTACAAACTCTTGCATCTTCTTACGTTTCCCCACTCGGAATTCCTTTGGGATCCTTTCTTTTAAACCATGTTTGTATCTTTTCATACATTTAAAGGAATCATCTTGGTCCTCAAGTACAATCCCCATAAAGTCAGGCAATGAAAGACATCAGAGAATATCTGCTCTGTGCTCTTTGCATACCATAAGATGGAAAAAAGTACCTACAAACACCTCATATCAAGCTGAAATGTCTTTAAGTACAAAATTTAGAGGCCTGAAAAGTCTTTTTAGACCTTGCTACAGGGAGGAGGGGTGTGTGTAATGCTGGTACCTAGGTCCCTGCAGCAGCAACTTTCATATTCCATTCAGTTCCCATGTAATCCAAGTAGTCGAAGCATCTCTTGATTGGAAAGAGAGGTAAGATTTCCCCATCCTTTCTCAGAACTTCCCATCAGTCCAGTCTCAGATCACGAGCCTGACCATTACTGCATGAGTGAGGTGTACCATTCACACTCTGGGACACTGTGGGGGCACCCTCTTTGCTTCCTGACAGTGTTCCTGGCCTAATTCTGTGGCCGTGTCTTAGAATGGGTAGTGTCGGCCTTTAGTTCAGAGTTTTCTGTGTCCAGCCTCCTGAAGTAAAGTAGGCCGGCTTCTTTTGTTCGAAGTGAAAACTGGTTGGAAGTTTCTAAACATGGGAATTAGTTCTTAAAGATTTCCGTCACATAGGAAGCGTCAAATGTTCAAAGCTTTTAGGGAATGCAGGAAGTTAAGATAATTCTCTTTTTTTTCTTTCCAAGTTTCTGAAGAAGATCACAGCAAGCGAAGCAGTTTTGTTTGTGTGTTGCTAAGCCATGGTGAGGAAGGATTCATCTATGGTACAGATGGTCTTCTTGAACTGAGAGCGCTAACAAGACTTTTCAGAGGTGACAGGTGCAGAAGTTTAGCCGGAAAACCCAAGCTCTTTTTCATTCAGGTGACGTACAGCTGAATAATGATCATCAAATCAGCTGGATACTTTAAAAAAATACATTGTTTTCCATTAATTACTAGTATGAAAAAGTTCATCGCTTCTAGAATTGATTTAAATGGACTTACTTTTAGAATAAAATTATCTTCAGGTCTAAAAGTGGCACAGTCTGCCCTATTAGGTAGGCAGTATTTGTAATAGCTGAGGTTGCTTTACCTTAAGTCTATGAATTAAGTAAAATCTGTCTGAACAGTAGGCAATATTTTAGTGAGTCTCTGAGTGCACTTTTAAATTAATATCCATCTTAACCAAATTGTGTAGCTGACTGAAATAAATACCAGTTACTTTTCTCCTGAGTCTAATGGAAATGTGCCATACAAATTCTTGTTATTTTTGCAGGTTTTTTTTTTAATTGGGATATTATAGTCTTTAAAACAGGAAAAGAAGATTAGTGTTATGATCATGATCACTGCCTTGATTTCTTTGGGGTTTTTTATTTTATGTTCCATTCTTCTTTCCACCTAATAGGCTTGTAGAGGGACAGAATTGGATTCTGGTATTTTCGCAGACAGTGGATCAGAAGAAACAGTGTGTCAAAAAATACCTGTAGAAGCAGATTTCGTGTATGCATATTCTACAGCTCCAGGTGAGAGACGTGCAAAGAAATTTTTGTTCCTGAAGTTGTATCTATATATCAGCTTGTATTGATACTGTAGATGACAACTGGCAGTTGTATCCAGTCAGTAGGTGACTACTTCATTTGTTCTTTTTCATGAAAATATGATTTTTCTTCCCTTGATAGTTTTTTCTCCCCTGATCTTATTTTGAGGCATTTGCTATTCTCAGTTCTTAGCAAAAATCCCAACCACCAAACCCTGCATATGTATCTTTCTCACTAGCAAACTCTCAAGTGTTCGTCTGCTATAAACTCAGTTAACGTGAGTTGTTCGAATAGTGTACTGCAGGACATCAAAGGCACTATTAATTCTAAGAGAACAAAACAAGGGGATATCTGTAGATGTATATGCAGAAGTGGGTGATACACCAACATGTTATGTGCCTGTCGACTCTATTTTCATTGCATCCTTAAGCAAAATTAGTGGTGGCAGAGCCCTTAGTATGCCCTTTGCGTTATCAGTTAGGTTCCAGTCTTTAATTCATGCACGTAGTACTGAAGACAGCGACACTGAAATCCATTTTGCACCTTGGCTCCATCTGTACAGTCACATCTTTTTAGTGATGTGTACTCTGTGAGGCAGTTGTTAGCAGTTAATGGTTGAGACTGTTGCAGCAGAAGATAGTTTCCTGCCTTTTGATTTTCTACCTGCTGAAAGTTTTCTTAGATGAGAAAAGACGAGAGGATTAGAAAAATCTTTCGAGTGACAATTTGGGGAGATTATCAAATCTAAGTTTTGTTGGTTAGTGGTTTTGAGGTTTTATTTTAAAACATTGATTGCTGTTGGAAACAAGGCATTGTTCCCGTAATTGCTATCCTGCCCTGTATCGGAGGCTGCTACGCCTGATCAATGTGACATCTCTCTCTTCTGCAGGCTATTACTCCTGGAGGAATTCAGCTGAAGGCTCCTGGTTTATTCAGTCAGTGTGTGAAGTGCTGAAGGAACATGGAAGGAAACTTGAACTCATGCAGATTCTAACTCGTGTAAATCGCCGAGTGGCAGAGTATGTGTCCTGCTCAACTCGGCAAGATTTTAATGCAAAGAAACAGATTCCATGCATTGTGTCTACACTCACCAAAGAATTTTACTTCCCTTGTTAAGAGAATTTCACTTTGTAATTTTTCAGTTCCTGTTATCTCTAGTATATATGCAGTGTTAGCATGGAATACCACTTTCAAACCTGAATTACTGTTCACTATCGAGTGTGGCATAATGAACTGTGTCATAGTTAGGTATGTCCATTATTAGAAGCAAAACATAGCATGGCTGTGTTAGAAATGCAAACTTGAATAGCTGAAGCACAGGCAAATTTGGAAGTAATGCTCTGAGTATCTAAAAATTAGGAAAAGAAGACTGAAGAAAGATCAGATCACTTACGAGATCTATTTGGTGCTACATTTCACTTCGCTGAAGGGGCAGGGAAAAACGGTTCTTGTAAATAGTTCGGTTTCGTATCTTTGCCAGTAGGAAGAAGATTCAGAATGTGGTATGTTTACTAATGATGGTAGTATAATAGTAGTGTTGTCCTACATTTCTTCCTAACTCAAGTTCTTGAAGTTCAGGTTATAAACTAACCTAAACAGTTCTTATAACTTAGGGCATGAACTGTGGAAAACAGCCATTTCATCTCTTACTTACAATTAGGAAGCATATTTAGAACACAGTCAATTTTTTCCTGATCATTTTATAACTTTTTGTATGGAGTTCTAGGTAAAATAATTGTATCAACATGGTAGCTGTTTCAAATTAATTTTGTATTCTGACCTTGAAGCTGAGTGACTAAGGGACCAGTCTTCCCAAATTTCTGCAGCTCTTTTAAGGAAGGAGATGTTGGGGCATATTTTGGGCTATAAGAATGAGTGCAAAAGGAAGTCTGCTCTGAACAGTTTGCTTTCCTCTTTCTGGCCATAAATAAGAGTGGGTTTGCTTTGTGCTATGTGTGTACCACATTTAATCAGTGTGGAAACCTAGATTTGTGGTACTGGAGAAATTTCGCTTCTTAATTCTAATATTGATTAGGGTTAATTACAAGACTTTAGCTAAAATATGCTAACAAATAGTAAATTTATATCTCTTTGACTGAATTTTGTGGAAGAGGCTTTTACAAAATTTTAAAACGTTTTTGTTGATGTTTCAGCTTGTGGCAGTCTCTTTAAGATCAGAGAAAGAATGGTAAATTGACTGTAAGAGTGCTTGCAGAACAAGACTTAAAACTCTTAAATGTAGCATAAACAGTGTTGGCAAATTGCTGTTCACTTCCAGAGGCATTTGTGGTTTTGGTTTTTTTAACTTAAATAAAATACTGTTTTCTAAATTGTATCATGCTTTTTTCTGTGTATGATTTGTTTAGGATCCGGTAGCTTCTGCAGATCTGTTTTAACTTTAATGATGTTTCTTTTTCTGAAAATACTCCTTCGCTTTTTCTTCCCCATCTGCCTTACCCCATGAAGTGGAAAAGCAGCTGCTTCGAAGCATTGTGTACTTGTGTAGCCAGGGAATAAGAGCAGTGGTTGAGACATGGGAAAATGCAGGTTCAAAAGTGATGTAAAGGTGGCAGTTGTAAACATTGTAAATGAGTTCTCTGATGACTGCCTGCTGAGTAGGAGGACCCACGTGTCGCTCTTGTAGAGATGTTTTGTGGGAGAGGGATTGGAACTTCAGTTCCGGGCAGATTTATTACCCGTGCTTCTGTTGAAAAACTAAATAGGCCTCTGTTAAACATACCTAAAAACGACGTTCACGAAAACCTGTATGCAGGTTTCTTCATGTGGGTTGTGGATTACCGCAAGCGGCTGCATGGTTATATGTTGTAAACGGCTGGACTTCTGTTACTTTGCTTCACAGTGATGGGGGAACAGGAATGTTCCCTGAACTCCCAGTTACTTTGCTGTGGCAGAGTCCTGTCACGGATTTTCTCTTCCCTTAGACTTAATTGGTTCTGGTCTTGATCTTTCTGGGTCCTCTAAAGGAAAAATGATTCTCACAGCTTTTCCAATAGTCTTCAAAATAGAGCAAAACACAATCGAATCTAAGTTGCAATGAGTAGGCAGTCATCTAGGAAGATGTAGAGGTGAGGCTTAGGGAAAGAGGGAATATTCCCGTCAGTCCTTTCCTTCCAGGACAAGAGCTGCATTTTACTCGCAAGTCAAGGAAGTTCCTTGACAGTGCCAGGAAGACTTCTGGGTATCTCCACCTGAGAGCTGGTGGTCTGCTCAGTGGGACTTGTGGGCAGAGACAGAATGTGCTGGAGAAGGAAGAGGGCGAGGTGAGAACGTCCTTGAACGCTCAGCTCAGTTCGGCAAGGAGCTCTGACAAGCTGGTGAGCTCCACTCATGGCAATTGGGGAAAATGTGAGCTAGTCACTAGGTTGAACTGGGGGAAGAGGCAGTCGGATGGAAGATTGCAATAGTGTGTTAGGAAGGATGAGGAGAACGGGACGACTTAAACGGTTGTCTGTAGGGTGATGCTTAGTGTGTGAGGACCACATAGAAATTAGATGAAGACTGTGGTATAGAGGCACAATTGCCAATCAATCGTTGCAGTAGGTTTTGGCTGCATAAATCACAGGAACCTGGAAGATTAAGGTGGAGGAGTGGCGGCACAGTGAAAGGAGGGATTGTGCAATGTAATTTTAATGAGAAAGAGGAAGCTGCCTTAGTCTGTGTGAAGCTGAAGGAGAAAGGAACAGGTGATTTATGCTAGAAACCTGGCAGAAAGCATATGTCAGTTTTACAACAGGCTCCACTGGTGAAAGGGCAGTTGCACTAACTTGGTATTGTTGGGTTATGTGATTAAAAACTTGTCTGCACACGCACAAAGGAGCACAGAAAGCCAAGGGCAGGAGGGGAAGCCTAAATAATATCGTGCCCTGCGGGGCTACACCCAGGCTCATCACAGGAGCCATCAGTGGCTCGTGTCTGCAAGCCCAGGTGCGCACAGGAGCGTAAGTGCAGGCAGGAACACAAATTAAGGACTTGGAGGCAGAGATACCCTGCCTGGGCTCCTCCCAGGGCTGTCGCAGGAGAGCCTCAGCCCCAGGGTCCAGGTGTGAGACCCATCAAGGTGAGTCAGTGCAGGAGCACCCTTTCATGGAATGGTGGGACACATCATGGGATGCAGGAGGAAAGCATTTGGGGGTTGCACAGGATTTGTTAGGGGATGTTTAGGGAAGGAACCGAAGGTAGGGAAAGGGATGGATTTAAGTGATTTGGGAAGGAACAATTGTGGGGAAAATAGAGGTGTAAGGGGATAAAAAGAGCTGATTACATGTAATTAATTTGCTGGTCAGTAAGTTTGGCTGTGCCCTGAGTCTGACCAGCACAGTTCGTCCTGACTTCTTAACTGTGTTGTGGTTTACCTCTTCCTGGGTATGTACGTGAGGACTGAGTGCCAGCGACTGGAGACAGACACTGTGACTGTGTCTCTGTGGCGTGGTGACTGGAACGACCCGATTTACAGGCCAGCAGCGGAAGCAGCACCTTAGGTCACAGCGGCACATGTGCGCTTGGAGCGAGTGCAGACGTGGGTGTCAGCAGCTGGGTTGGGACCGTGGGCTGAAAGGGCCGTGTGTGCCAGCGGTCAGGGAGACACCAAGTGCCAGCCCCACCGGTGGGACCAAGGGCCGGAGCGTTGTGCCCATGGTGCAGTAGCTGGAGCAGGTGCGGATGTACAAGTGGATGTGTAAGCACCAGTGAGGATGGAGCCAGGCAGCAGGTGAAGCATCTTCAGAGCCAGTGTCTATACGTGTATGTTCCCACCCGTGGACCTCCATCCTGCTCAGTCAAGGAGGAGCAGGATGAGGCCGTCGGTGCTGTCTGCGTGTGAGCATGCTGTCTGTGTTAGCAGTGTGTATAATTACGCCCATGCTCATGTGTATGTGTATATATGTGGTGTATACATGCATTCTGTGCATGTGCCCACTGGGAGCACATCAGCTTTGCTACTGGTTGGACCTGGGGACATGCAGCTTGCAGCAACCTTATCTCCCTTGAGCTGTTGGATATGGCCTGACACGTTTTTCTCCTAACGTGTATCATCTGAAAAAACAAATTCAGAAGACATACTGCCCAACAAACTTCTTAAATGTGAGGGAGACAACTGGGTTTTTTTCTAGAAGAGGAAAAAAGTAAGTATGTTGAATATGGAGACCTTCACAGAGACCAGAGGTGAAAGGCTGGGTGAAAACACTTGCATGAAAGGGTTACACCATTTTGAATATACTAACTGATGGGAACAGTTCATCGATTCCCGGGGAAAGCATTCATGCCAAGCGTGGCTGTAGTTTCCAAGCTGAGCTGGAAAGCACGTGCCTGTATTTTCACCTGAAGATACATATATTGGCGTGGCTAGCTGGATTGGCAGTTAAATCATGTCCAAAAGGCAATTTGTGCTGCCTGGTTTATACCAGATCAAGCATTCCCTTCTGGTTAAGCAAATTAAATTGTATTTAATCAATATGTATTTAATATTTATTTTTAAAAGTAAAAGTGTAGATATATTAATATATAATGAACATCTAATAATATAGAATATATAAAATAAAAATATATTTATATTAAAAATATTTTAAATTAAACAATAAAAAACCATTAAATGCAGCCAGTCTGCCCTCTTCCCACAGCAACCTCTGAGAGTGCACATCTCAGATTTGGTTTTGTTAAAAGAAAAAAAATGGCAAGTCAAACACTGATGCTCGTGAGTCCCATGGAAACAGTCTGTCCCTGAGAACAGAACCTACAGGTCTGGTACTCTGCTCCGTAAAACAAGAAAACTTGTGCAGCTTACTCGGAATATAAATTTGGGATTGTTCCTCCTGGAGAAGAGAAGGCTCCAGGGAGACCTTATTGTGGCCTTTCAACTCTTAAAAGGAGTCTTACAAGAAAGATGGGGACAGGCTTTTAGCAGAGCCTGTTGCGATAGGACAAGGGGTAATGGTTTTGAACTAAAAGCCAGTAGATTCAGACTAGGTACAAGGAAGAAATTTTTTACAATGAGGGTGGTGAAACACTGGCAGAGGTTGCCCAGAGAGGTGGCAGATGCCCCATCCCTGGGAAAGTTCAAGGTCTTATACTATACATTCATATGCAATTTATATTTTTACCTATAATCTCACATTCATTTATTTGCTGCTAAAGCCAGGCAGTATGCAGATGAAATAATTTTTAGAAATATTAACAGTATGAATAATAATGGCTAAATTATAAAAGTAGCAGCAAAAGGCTTGTCTCCTCATATCCTCTTACCAGGAGGAGCTGCCTTTCAGCTGTGTATTGCCTCCTGCTAACGACTGCAGGCAGCAGGACAGTCACAGCAGAACTCTGGGTCTGGGTTTTTTTGTGAGAGGGAGAACAGGGTCAGAGACAAACCACTGCTTCAGCACCACAGGGTGTCACTGCAGATAGCATAATAATCTCAAAAACTCCACCTATCATTTAAAAGCAAACCCAAAAGCCTGCGGAAGGAAGCAGCCCTTTCGCATCTCTCGGTGCCGGGTTGCTGCCTGCCAGCTTGCCTGTTGATTACAGCCTGGGACTTGTGTCCCAGAGTACCTGAGAACATCTCAGCACCGCTTCCCAAGAAACCCTCCCCATCTTTCTCGCTGCGTATCAGAGTAAACCAGAATCGGCTCATTTTGAGGCAAAAAGGGTTGTCTCTGCTGTCCTAGGCCTACCCAGAGAACACCTCCAGCTGTGGAGCATCTCCCCCTGCAGCTCCCTGCCATACAACTGATAGTCCTGTAAGGTTTAATAAAAAAAACCCACAATACCCCCAGAGAAGCTTCTGCCACACGTGTGGGGATGGCCTTTAAACAGAAGGATGGTGCAATAGCTAGCTTCACCCGTGTGATGAAAGAAGGGAGAACTGGCCTTGTAAGCTCTTAGATTTTATTTTTATGTCTTAAAAATCAAATTCTGAGGTTGGAATTTTTCTGGATAATCACAAACCAAAAAATTAAGACGTGACTCTTCCAAGCAAAGGAAACATAAGGTTTTTTTGCTAGAGACCAAGATGTTCTGTCATTAAGACAGTTGCATAATTAAAGTGTCTCCAAAGAAAACAAGGTGCACAGCAGTCACTTTCCAAAAGTGTTTAGTGTTTGCAGGCAAGATTTGGCATCAGGTTCGGTGGCTCACCAGTGCTGCTCCCAGTGCCAGAGGACCAGGGATAGTGCTCTGCCTCTGCCTGCTGCGCACGAGACCACAATGTTTCTGCCAAGTTGAGTGTGGTGGGCTTCACAGGGACTTACCTAGTGAAATTCAATAGTCTGGGGGGTGTAGAAGACCAGCCTAAATGATCGAATAGGTCCTCCTGGCTTCAAATGGTATACGGAAAGGGACCATGCATAGCTGTCTCACTACCTCTAATGGACCCGATAACAGGTTTTCCTGCATATGCATAAAGCTATACTAATATTACCTGAGCAGTTTGAGAATATCTGATGTAAAGATGTACCTATGGATGAAGAGTAATATCATAGTACTCCATGACCATTAAGAAAATACTGGTTCAATTTATTTAACCACAAGACCTTTAAAGAGAGCAGTGGTAGCAACCAGCACAGTGCAATTTATAGTCTTCTGTACAAGAACAGGATTAATGATAAAGAAAAACTTACACGGGATTTAAATTTGTAGGATCCTTCTTTCCAGACACAAGCATTTCCTCTTTCTCTCCCCATCTACTTCTGGTACTAAACCCAGAACATTTTGCGTGCCCTTTTATCCCATTCAGCTAAAAGCAGCTTCCTCAAATGCACAGGTCTCCTGCACGATGCAATGTAAAAAGGCCAGCTAAAGGCAGATGTAACCTCCTCTGGACAGAGCAGTTCTCCTGCGGAACCCCTTCATCCTTCTTTCCCTCCTTGTCCTCAGCTGGTTCTCCGTGCTCAGCTCTCCCAGCTTGCCTCGGCTGAGGCTATGAGCTTTCTGGGTGAGGGCTGACCTTCAGATGGTGGGGCTGCTGCTGCTGCTGCTGCAGGAGGTCCTGAGCCTGGACGTGCACTTGGGGTACCATGACTTCCTCACCTGACATCTGGTCCCATTGGCCAGACTGCTTGCTGGTAAGAGTGGTGACCCCCTGAGCGTGGCCTTCTCCATTCAGCCTGCCTGGTACTGGTATTAAGACCTCAGGAAGGCAATAAATAACCCCAAGCGAGCTGTGGTCTCTCTGCCCTTCAGGCTTGACATTTAAAGCACACATAGGTTCACCCAAGGGTCTATAATTTTTGGTTAAGCTTTTCTTGCCCAGGATAGGGCCTAGATAAGATTACAAGACACTGTTACGGTAAAAATGTCTCCTGATGTCTATGGAAGATGGGAGAAGCATCGAAAGAAGGAACCAGCTTTACCGAGTCTCCAGCAGCACAGCGGGAGCTGGTACCACCTCTGCCTTATGCTTAGTAGTTGCTGCTCGCTGAAATGCTACCGAGTGAAAGCATTTAGAGGCAAAATGAAAACCAGACTCTTCCCCTCCTCTCACTAGTCCCCATATTTTCTGCCTGCAATCCTTCTGGGGGCCAGATGGAACGTACAAGCCTCCTGGTCAGCACCCACCCCAGCAAGGATTCCTGGTCCTGCTGTAGGCCAGCTCTAAGGGCCAGCACTGCGCAGGGCTCAGTAGCCTGCAGGACTCCAGGTTTCTGTAGGCAAGCCCGAAGGGTGGCACTGGCACTTTTGTAAGTCATGAAAAAAAAGGAGGGTTGGATTGTGCTCAAACCAGTTAAAAAAAGACCGGTGGCTTAACTGCCCAGACCGACCTGGGTCTGTGATGACGGCAGGACAACAGCCACCTACTGCTGAAACCCCCAGCAGCAGGGAGGGACAGGAGCCCAACAAGCATCACCACCTGCCCCTCTGGTCCCCAGCTGGGTGCTGCCAGGGCTGTATCCCTTTGGGGCCAGATGCAGGCTGGCTGAGCTGGGGCATCCCTGCTGGGGTATGCGGTATGCAGGCTTGACCTGCTGGGGCATGTCAGCGCAGGCCCTTTGCCATCAGCTTCACCCAAAGGTACCTCTGTTGGAGGCAAAGGGGAGAGCAGGGGAAAGGAGAGGGACAGCAGCGAGGGGGGAGGCTGGAGAGGGAGGTGGCATCTCGTCCTGCAGCCTTTACATACCACCCAGCAGCTCTGGAAACCTCTGGGGGAGAGGAGGCTTTGCATCCATGTATCAGCTACTCTGAGTCTTTTAACTTGGATGTTGACCTTAGGAATGTAACCAGAGAGCTGATTATAAATAGTTTGTGCAGTTGTTGATGAGATTAAAATGTGCTGCGGCAGGCAGTTGGAAGCAGAGGGTTACTCCGGAGTGTGCCTGGGATGCTGTACCCTCAGTCATCTACGGCTGCGCAGCAAGCCTGAAAAGGGAAGTAGCTAAAAAAAAAAAAGCTCAAAAAATGGTCCCAGGGAGAGGGGGGAGGAGGAAGCAGCCCGGCTTACAAAACTGGGGGTGAGGGACAAGGGGGAACGGGCCAGGGAGCAGAGAAAATTAAGGAGGGAGGACAGTCACTGTGAGGGATCATAGTCCAGGCATGGGGTGGACTCACCTTAGAGCTAAACCAGAAAAATGTCCTGGAAGGAATAGGCTAAACCAGCAAACCCCTAAACCCAAGGGAATGCCACAAGTAGCAGAAGTGAAAACCTCCGGGTAAACCATCGGTGCCGATTTGTGTTCAGGGCAGCATGTGATGGACCTCCGGAGAAAGGGAGGAAAAATGAGGTGGGAGAGGAGGAGTGCAAGAGGTGGGTGACCCAGCTGTGGCTGGGAGCTGCGGCAGCACCATGAGATGGGCATCAAATGTCCCTGGGAACAGCCACAAGCAGCAGCCACCAGTGTGGGCAGGAGCTGCTGCCAGACCTGCGCTGCCCCAGCGAGCAGAGGGCAGCCACCGCCGCCTGGAAAACCGCAGACTTTGCAACCTCAGAGACTTCACAAGGGAAGGACGGGGAAGGAAACAGCCGGCAGGTCCAGTAGGGCAGGAAAAGGAGTTAAGGAGGTGGTGCTGGGCAGTGTAACAGACAGCGGTATCAATCTGCTGTGAGGTTTTCTGCAATCACTGTGAAGAGTTTTAAGGAGAAATTGGAGAGGTGCCAGGAGCTGTGCAGGGTGCTGCTCAAGAGCATCATCCAGATGGGGGTGGCAGCTGGGAAGAAAGCAGAGGAGGCTTTGGTGGGCAACGGGGACCAGGAAAGGCCTTGAAAGCAAAAGCGAACAAGCTACAGCGGAAAGCTGTACTTGGAAGAGAACAGTGAAGCAGCAGAGAGATGCAAGAGGAGCAGGGCCATGACCAACTGGGCTGGGAAAGCCACCAGTACCACACCTCTGGGAAGCTGTCCGTGGGGAGCATCACCTCTGCAAGGCCCCAGCAAAGTATTGGTGGTGGCCAAGATGTGGAGCTCTTGAGTAAGAGTCGTAGCTGTAGGGATCCCTGGAAAGGCCAGGTCACGGGATCCTTCTCAGGCGAGTGGGTAGGTAAGGTGAGCTCTGCCCGTGTCCCTCACAGGCTGCTCCCACCTGGAGAGGTGCTGAGGTCCCCCCATGCTAGTTCCCTGCCAGCTCACAGCGCAGGCAGATCGACAGATATTTTTCAGGACAGATGGACCTGGAAACTTCAGGCTTCTCTCTGTCCTGCCTCTGAGGACCGCCTGGTTTCTTAGTTTGACAGGAGAACGGTGCTGGAGCAGAGTGGATCCATCAGCCAGCAGCACAGGGGATGGAGTGGGGTTTGTGTCTGATGGATGAAGAGCTCCCTGAGGAGAGGTGTGTCAGGGCAAGAGAAGGAGATAAGCATGGAGCACCCCTTGGTCACTGCTGAAAGCTGGCAGATTTGGGAGAAAAACTGTTCATCTGTGTAATTCATAGATGGGAGAGTTTTGCTGAGAGAAGCAGCAAAAAAAAAAACCAAAACCGTTATGAAGGACTAAAAGGAGTGCTCTGAGAGATGCTCAAAGCACATTATTTTCTCCCCCTTGCTTCAAAACAAAATAGTAGTTACCAGCCTTGTCCCGGTGACTGAAACACATAGAGCAACTGAAGGATGTCTTATTGCTGACACCTGAGTGCTTGCACTTTGTGAGGCCAGCAACTTTCACAGACGCCAAGCTCTATAAACCCATCACTACAATACAATATTCCCATCGAGACACTCTTCCCAAGTTCTGGCTGGAGCTGTGTCCCTACACCTGGCCTTCTGCATTCCCTGGTGTGATTTTTAGGGCTCAGTGTTACCTGGTAGTAACATCGCAGGAGGCAGAATGTAAAGCTGTCCATAACCCATAAGGGGCTATATTTTTCCTACCCGAGGTGTGAGCAGAGTGAGGAAACGAACTCTCTTTACTGACATAACGCATAGACCTAGTAAAAATAATGCTTCTATGAAGGGTGAAACTTCAGTCGTCAAATTTCCTGTGGCTTTGTGCTTCCTGTTTATGTTCCTTTCATGCCACGTGTACAACGGGGTGAGCTCTCCTCAGGGCTCTCTGGATGCTCTGCACAGCCATGCCTGCCTTGGCCAGCACCTTCTCCCCAGCACCACGGCCGCTGCGCACTGCTCCTCGGTGCCCTGCACCAGGCAGGAGCGCATGGCGGAGCTGGGTGGGATGCTGAGGGCCAGGGAAAAGGGGCATTGAGAAAATGTAGCCACAAACATGGCCTCTCTTCTCTAGGAAAGCTGGCTGAAAAGTAGAGCAAAAGCAAAAGGCAAACCTTTATCAGAACAAATGGCTCCTGCGTTTCTGGTCTTCTGGTGGGAAGTGGGAGACGGGGCAATGAGGAGAACGTTTCTTCACCGGTGAGAGGGTGATGGTCACAGCTGCCGCGGGTGATCTGTTCTCGCACTATCACGGGGTTCTCCAGCACCCCAGAGATTAACGCCGTGTTGAAACCTGTGTGCAGCGGAGCAGACAGAAAGCAGTTCAAAGAGAGCATGACCTTCTAGGTTTCGTTCGTTTTAATGCCAGGCATGATTTAAAAAGAAAACCAAACCTACATTTCATAGGATTAATAATAACCCCACCAAACCAAGCGCCTTTCTTTTGTTATCTAGCATTTTAGGTTACAAGTACAAAGTATTGGGGAGCTTTGTGGGGAGCCAATTCACTCACTGGCTTTACTCTGGGTTTAAGCTGAAAGCCACATCACTTCTAATCAGGCCTACAGCTGAATCGTGATAGTAGGGGAATAAAACCATGGTAGAAGCTGAAGCTGGGCAACAAGGTTCCGTCATGGATGTACATGCATATGCTGGCACGGAGCGATGAGGCATTTCTGTGCAAGGCCCCTGCCAAAGATCGCAGCAAAATGCCACAGACCTTTGGAACCAAAAGATCCAAGTTGAAAAAGTGTAAAAATACAGAGGCAAGCTTTCTCTGCCTCAGCCTTCTTGTTCTGACTGTGTCCTGACCTCTCCGTAATTGCAGGAGATAAGGTATCTGCAGTGGACGTCAGCGTTTACCCCCTTTCCAAAACAGAGGATCGTTTGTTTTGCCATCCCACAAGATGTTGCAAAACATTCAGAACACTGATAGCAGCCCTAAGTCTCCAGCGCTGCAGGTGCCTCCCATTTCCAGGCTGCTTTTATTCCACGTCTTGGAGGCATGTATGAGACAGTAGCGTGGCCACAGCAAGACTCATGCAGCTCAACTTGCTAAGGTCCCACAGGGATTTTGGTTGAGAAATGGGAAAAGCGAAACTCAGATCTAATGAGATTAAAGTGAGATCCTAAGGGGTGGGGTGGGGGGGTGGGGGAATCAAGGAGAATTTAGCCCACTCGGGACTTTCAACATTGTTTTAAGGTGCAGGCAGCCCTGCCAGCCTTACTGCCATTGTGCTGGGCAGAGAGGAGTGGTCTTACCTGCGTGCCCCCGCTTACTGCTGGGGTACCTGGCAGTGCACTGGGGCTTGCTATATGCCAGAGCTTTGATTTCCAGCCGGGATTAGCTGGCTTTGGCTTGCCAAAAGCAAGAGAGCCATGCCGGATCAGGTGGGCTGAGGGCTGCACCTCTGCCGTTCCCGTTTTACCGTGAACATTGGAGTGACAGAGATGGCCTGTGGCCAGAAGGAGCCCTGTGATGACGGACACTCAACGAGCCCCCCAAGCCCCATGGCTTTTGTCCTTTGGGCATTTTCTTCAGGTTAGCAAAACGAGCGGCAGCTTTGTGTGCAAGCAACAGCATCTGAGTTCTGGTGGGACGGGGGAGACGAGGCAATGAGGAGCACCCGCACAGCGCCAGGCTTGTGGAGAGAAGTCGTGTCTTGTACCAGAACCACTAATAGAGTGGGAGAAAGGGACATTATGAGCAACCTGTGTTCCTTTGCCTTCCTCATCTCCCCAGCTGATCGGGACTACCACAACCTGGACACTGTGACTTAAGGAGAAAAACCACAGCGCATCTTGGTCTTCTCTTTTGGTTGCTATTGTAGCTCACCTGTGCTGTCAGGCCAAAGAACAGAAGAGCAACGGTGAAGTTAAAGTACTTGCCACGAGCGATCAGATGGGATGGTAGGCCAAGTCATGAAGCTCTTCTCAGACCTACCTTCCGTATCTGTTCCCTTTTGCACGTGAATCTGTTTAATGCAGTGGCATTTGGCTTTGGCCAAGGGGGAGAAGCCATTCAGCCAGAGAGGCTGCGACTTCTGGCTTGGAGAAGTGAGAGACGATGCTGCTGAGAGGGCCAGGTGCTAACACTGCTTTGGACAACTGGCCACGGACCTGCACTTACGGATGAGCAAGTGCTTGTGGATGAGCTGAAATGTTCTTCTTAAGCGACAAGATTCCCTGGGTTGGGAAGAGAGAGGAGATAATGTGATGAAAACTTGAAATACACAGTCAGAAATAACGAGGGTAGCCTGTGCAAAGGCCACCACTCAATCTGCTAACAGCTTTTGTGGAAAGGTTCTCTGCAACTGTTCCACAAACTTATTTACAACTGGTTTATGTGCATTAAGTGTTGGCTTGCCAAGCAATGAAACGTTACCCTTTCTTTGAAGCTGACTGGGAACTATTAACACCTGCTTATCAGGCTTTTACATATCTAGCCCAAGGTATAATTTTATAAGGCTTTCCCACACAGAGAACTCTTGACTCTTCAGCCAGATCCATTCCGCAAGTGAAACGGTGGTGCGAGAGGAAAAGAAATGCAGTGAAATTACACATAATTGCTTTTTCTCCACCTCTATTATACGGGGAGCAGGTGAGTCAGCATTCCCATGGAACTACTTTACTGGGAAAGGAGGAGCTCTGCCTTGGCCTGGCAGCTCTCTGCCCTCACCTCTGCTTTTGGTATCTGCATACCAAAACTTTCCTGCAGGGCTGGTTGCTGCTTATCGGCACCATAACATGCATACCTGTGGAGTACTCCCTTCATTAGCAGGAGGATTTGCCACCCCACGTGTAATTATTTAAAGCAAGGTGCAAATAAGGAAATAGTAACCACAAGCATCTGAGTTGTGTTTTTCAAAACGGTCCCACTAATTGAACGTACTACTGCAGTCCAGTTAGGTTCATGGGTCCAGGTGTCATCAGAGCTAACGAAGCAAGCCTTCTCCCAGGTTTAAATCACCTAAACGGCTGCTTCTGGATGTTATTGTTGTTTACCTCCTGGAGATATTGAAAACACAAGCACAAATAAAATGTGCTACTGAAGAACCATGGTACAGAGCAATATTATTTCTTGCAGTACCGTACAAGAGCAGGATTCCTGTGAAAGTGAGACACATTCGTACCAGGCACTGTAAAACTGAGTAAGACGAGACAGCTGTTATCTCCATGAGCTTATCATCCACACAGGCATAAAAGACAAAGTCTGAGAGAAATAAGAGTAATGGGGAAACCTCTCAGCAGGCAGGGAAGGTAACTTAAATCTCCTGAGTCTGAACTGGCACTGACTCCAGTAGCCTACTTTCAGAGACCACCTCTCTGAAGATCAAGGTTGATTGTTTTCCTGATTATTTTTTAATTTGTACGTTTTAAAAACCAAAACATGGGGGTTTTTATCTGTCTGCCTCTCCCTGATCTGCACTTGGGAAGTCAGCAGGCAGAGTGCATCGTGAGCCTTGCTTCTGCATTGCATGCCACTAATTAAAGAAGCCATTCAAAATAAAGCTCCTACTCATATTCTCTATTAATAGCCAACAGCTTTCCTCCTCCCTCCCCTCCCACCACCTCTTTCTTTTAAAGGGATAAAGCTGCCCTGTCCAGGGTTTTGAGATTCCTTGCACTCAAATACCGACTCAGCATCTTTCAAGCTGCGTTACAGCCGTGCTCCCTACGGCAGTTTCCTCATAAATATGCCCCATCAAGACCCCAGTAGCGATCGCAAATTCTGGGACTAGATGACTTAAACTTGATGTCAGCTTTTACTGTGCCAAGGCTTCTTGTTAAGCCCCTGACACTCATTATCCACTTTCCTCTGAAAGAGCCTCTCCTCCGTTATGCGGGCTTAGCAAACCTGAGAGCAGGGCAACGGTCAGAGCAACAGAAATGACTTGTCAAGAGAGAAGTGCAGTGAGATGGGCTGCAGGAAAGATGAGTCATGGGTGAGCTGCACTCCAGAAACAGCTCAGCAGGGCCAGCTGCTGCCTTTCAGAAGATGAACTTGCTGGACTGGACGGGCTAGCACTGAAGGTGCAGCAGAGGAGCTCAGCTTCAGCCAGGTCAGTGCACTCCGAAGAAGCTGTACCTGCTCTTCTTTTGGGAGGATGGTCAGCTGGGTGTGCAGAAGCTATGGGAGACTGGCCCTGTCAGCCCAAATACACGCAGGCAGGCAGCAGGTGGGACTTGTTATCCAGAAATTACTCCGCTGTTAATAATTAAACACCGATTAGGAAAGGCAAAAGACCCAAAGCTTTAAAAAGGGTGCTGACTTGGAAATGGATTTGTAACTTGCTGTTTCCACTTTAACTTAAGGGAGAAGAGCCGTACATTAAATGTTTATAAATGGCTCCTCTTGTTGTTGTTGTTGTTCTGGAGTCACATCAGGTTGTCACCCAGGCTGTGCTGCAGTATGAGCTGGGGAGTGCACCGAAGAGGAAAGGTTCCAGCTATATTTAAGTAGCCCCCCAGACATGTAGCGTCAGAGGCAGCTGCAGGGTCAGACGAGCTGGGGGCCACACAGAGCAGCTGGGGGCACACAGAGCAGCTGGGGGGCACACAGAGCAGCTGGGGGCACACAGAGCAGCTGGGGGGCACACAGAGCGCTGCCTGTTTTGCCAGCAGGAACCCTCCTGAGCAGGACCTGCCCATACTGGCACCTGTCTGTCTCCGCCACCCTTGAGGGGCTGGGTGAGGTGGCCATGCCCCAGCACCTCCTGCCTCTCCCCCTGAGCTGCGCAGTGGTCCCTACTGCCCAGCACAGGGATGCGCTGGCTTGGACCGCAGGAGGCAGGGATGGGAGGTGGGATGCTGGTTCACCCATGTGGACGCATCTGCTAGGTGATGCCCAGGGCAGCCTGGGGAAGGGCCCATGGGTGGGTCAGCTCCCTCTGTCCTCCCATCCTCCAGCTCTGGAGGGGAGGAAAACACTCCTAGCATGGGGTGGGACCTTTCTCCTCACCAACGCTATGGGACCTTGGGAGGATTTTTGCAGAAGAGTGTTGTCTGCTTTAGATGGCACTTGGTGGGGGAACATGCCTGGTGAGCATTTCTGTGATGAGTGTCCCTGGAAAGGCTTCTTTATATGTGAAAATCCACTACAAAGAGAAAGTGAAAAGAGAAAAAAGTCCCTTCCCCCTCAATAAAGTGATCTGATTTCAATAATAAAAAAGTTCTGAATTAATAAATCAAAGCCTGTGTTTACACATGATATGAAGCAAAGCTCTTAATATCTCGTTATTATCCAGAAGAAAAAGTATTTGTTCTGCTTTGTCAAGCCAATAGGCGATATATCACTTATCTTTTTATTCTACCTCAGTTTCACTGGGAAAATTGCCATAAAAGCTTCCACTTCAGCGAAACGCTCTATTAAAGCAGGACTAAGCAGGATCACTTTCAGGTAGGATCCGCTGAAGCAGCCTGGCTCTCATCCAGGTTTTCTTTGCCAAGCTCCACTCCAGCCCTGAAATGTCAAGATGCTGTACATGTTTTTAAAGGACTGCTTTCCTCCCTAAAATTTGCTGCAAGGGCCAAGAGACGTGAGGAACTAAAACTGTCTCACAGTGCTGGTGTTAAGCAAATTCCTCATTCCTTCTCTTCTCTCCTGTTAATGAACCGCGTACAGCAGCTGAGCTGGCAGAGTGATGGGCTGAAGTACTGCAGCCAAGGAAAGGCAGTGACAAGTAAAACGAACAGGCACTTCAGCCCTCGGTGGTGTTCTTCTTTGTCATATATACATGTTGCTGGTTCAGAAGAGAGGGTCTCCCCACCTACCTGTCCTCCTGGAGCACCTGGGTGCAGCCAGGCCAATATGATCCGGAAGGTATAAAAATTCTTTAGTAGAAAAGATGTCAGTTGTCGGTTATTATTTTATCTCTTGGCTCTTTCTGATTGAATTTGCTAAAGGATGGACAGAGCCGCACCTTAATGAGGACACATGCCTTTACTGAAATGGTAAGAGTCTTTGAGTTGCGATGGAAAAGTTTTATTTTGCAAGCTAGAGAAATTAGTGTTCAGAGATCTGGTCTGAGCGAATAGATTTTTCCATCCTGGAACAGTTTTCTGTAATTATGACTTTAATTATTACCAATAAAAACAAAGCAGCACGCCCACCATATAAATTCTTTGCAGTCAGAAGATCAGCACAGCTGGAATACGAGAGCTGAGAAGTGCTTGCTAAATTAGACACCCTGTTAAGCCTCTCAAGGGCAGGTGTCCCCGCCGGCGTAACCCAACCGAAGACAAAGAAATTATCCCGTGGATGGATCTGCTCTGAAATGCATTAAGGAAATTCCATCTTTGTGCTGTGAATAGCACTGGGGTGGTGCTGCTGGCAGGCAGGATTGCTGCTGTGGTGAGTGAGTCCCTGCTGTGGCTGGCCAGGAGAAGCTGTGGCTTCTGTCCACCGAGGTGACCCGGCTGAGCCCCACCAGGAAGGGGGCAGGGGTCCGCATCCCATGGAAGCAGCCTGAGCAAGCTACATGCCACCCTGCAGCCGTTGGAGTGGGAAAGAAAAGGAGGAAAGACCACAAAAGGATGGAGCTGAGGAACCGAAGGCAAAGAGGGTGAGCTGGGAGTCTCCCCATCCGCCCTCCTGCGTGCGCACGTAACTGCAGGTGCGTGAAGACCCTCTGAACTCGGAACATGAGAGGAATTGCTCATGTCCTTGCATTTAAGGGTGCTCAATTGGGACTTAAGCGAGTCAGTCTTCCTCTCCCCCAGATGTGGGCTAAGGAAGAAGAGACCCAGCTGTATCTCCAGGTCAAACATCTGCGACGGTTTGCAGATGCTTCCTGATGGCCACGCTCTGCCCGGCCCCCTCCCCCGTGTCCAGGCTGGGGTCACAGCGAACACAACAAAGGAGTAACAAGCTTTGGTTTCTATGAATTTTAAAATTGGCATAAATACTTCTAGAATGCTGCAGAAACACCAAAGACCATACAGTCTTTTTATTTACAACAGTATAAACACAAAGTAAATGCAACAAACAAACTCCCACAATGAATAAAACTGATTTCAGAGGAGGAATTAATTACAACTTTTTAAAGTGTTAGCTCGCATTTTTTCCATTATACTTGGGGTGATTATCTATGTTATAGTAATATGCAAATACTTTAAATTCTTAACTATAATCAGAAATGTTTTGTTTGGGTTGTTTGTTTTGTTGTTTTTTTTTTTAATAAGAAAAGTGCCATTACTATGTAGTATCTAAAAATATCAGTGCTACAGATTACATCAGCATCAGAATTTTTTTCACAGGACAAATTAAAATTGACAATAAATTTCACTGTACATCATGATCAAAAACATGTGTAGGCGCTCAGGAAGACATGGGTAATAGTATTAAATAAGAATTATAGGACTCTTGTGATTGATTTATTTTCTTGATACGCACTGGCCTGTAATGCAAATTACCACCTTGGCTTCTGCTGGAGAGCTTTCCTACTTTTAACGTAACAGAAAAATAAACAGGTCAGCTGTGGGTGAGTATGCAATCTTGGGACCCAGTTCCAGAAGAAAATTCAACTACTTGAATTCTACAGGTAAAAAGTCCCGACCTCCGTGACAGTGGTTTTAAGAACCAGAATGACGGTATAGTTGGCTCCATGTAAAGACAGGGTGAAGCCCCACAACAACAACAACAACAACAACAACAACAACAACAACAAAAAAGACAAAATGTCATAAATATTATTAAACTTTTCAAAAATATAATTCAATTTTAAAAATAAGCTGAATGGCTTGTTTTTCTTCTGGAACTTCAAGGATTCCCAGTTTCAAGTTTTTTCTCACAGAAATGAATGCCAGGCCAGCACAGTGACTTTTTTGTGAAGGAAGGATGCTGAGGGAAACAACCGATGCCAGTAGCTGTGTCCCTAAGGAAGGTGATTAAAAGAATAAGTTGCAAACTCTGGCAATTCTGCAGAGAAAAAGCTCTGGATATTTGATGCTTCTGGGTTACATTTCCTGATTCTAAAGCTTCCAGGTCCTACTGAAACAGCAAAGTCATGAGAGGTTCTGGAGGGAATGAGTCACTGCTGAAAGTTAAAGTTCAGAAAACAAAAGCTGGCCATTCCCATTACCTTTCAACATCAAAAAAAGAATCCCAACAGAAAACTAAATTCTGGTGCATCCTGCAAACCCGTGGTGCTAGAAGACATGGAGGGAAATGCTTTTTGTTTACACATGGGATGCACCCCATGGAGGTCCTTGAACGCGCCCCAGTGGGATCGGCTGAAGGCGGTGGGGAGAAACAGCGAGAGCGAGCCGCACATTCTGCTCCGTGGTTTGGCTAGTGTTTGCCAAGGAAGCCAACTGTGTTTTATTTGACCAAAACTAATTAATGTCATTCATGGCATTGCCACTTTGTGAATAAGCAGTCCTCTGAGCGTGAAATTAAATTATTAATATGATGGTAAGCATTTTTTCCCCACAGTATCTCCTGATACATAAGCTACAGTCTTCTTTGTCACAGCTGCCTCATTCTGTAAACAAATTAAAAGCTCGTACTAGAAATGGCAACAGCCACCAAGCCCTGCAAAAGGCAGCCCCAGCTGCTCTTCCCTTTGCTCCGAGGGAGGTGTTGGAGCGGTGATGGGCATCCCCCAGTCCTCAGCCATTTGCAGGCATTCCCAGCCAGGCCTTTTCCAAGGCTTAGGACAAGGGCATCCTCTGAACTGCTTCTAGCCCTTAGGAATTTGTGGCTTAGGGGGCTGCTTGAGGCAGAGTCGGTGTCTTTACATTTGATAACACTTCATGAAGCTTTTTTTTTCTTCTGTGAATACCTATGGGTGCTTTTGTGGATCCTCTGTGAACTTTTGGCACCTCAAAGCAGGATGCCCCGCTGTTTAATTACCTGCTGCGTGAAGATCTACCTCCTCCCGTTGATGCCAAAACAGCACAGAGTAACTGCTCAGAGACCAATTTTGTCTTCAAGCAGCAAAGGTATTTATTTTGTGCAATGTTGAGGAGCTAGCTGATTCACACCGGACACACTAGCTCCAAAGTTTTCAGTGAAAAGTTAGGTATTTTATACAGGTTTTTTTGTGAGAGGTTACACAACGTCTTTACATACATACTCATTTGATTTTGACACCGAATCATTCCATTCACAATAGGTGGGATCTAGGTGGAGCAGACCTTTCAATTTGCTTTGTTCAATGATTTCCTGACTTGATGGTCTCCCTATCTCCTTCAGGTGCCCACCTTATCTTTTCTAATTATGCAGAGCACATTCAGTGGAACCTTTTCTAATTATTCAGAGTACATTCCTTTCTCATCACCCAGAGCATTGTACCAAACTCATCCTGACTAATCTTTTTTTTTTTAAGACCTTGTTCTGCCTTGTTCTGTTTCACCGTTTGCTTTGAATCTACCACCTGCTAGTTTCACTTGATGCTTTCTAGTTCTGAATAGTGAATGCTGTACCACTTATCTAAAGGATGACACACCTATGTTTAGTTAAAGTCGGGAGATGTCCAAGGACCCTTATTGCAACATGATGGATGCACAGATTGCTAAATCCTTGGTTTGGTTATCTTTAAAAGGGACATTTTGTCTTAGATTCCTGTTGTACATACAACGTGGCGAAGATGGAGGCTTTAAACATGACCGCTAAGGAATAGAGTCTGCATAGAGACAACTCCTCAAGGACATTGTCCAGGCACAAGATGCATTTATGTTGTTAACTTGAAGATATACTAGGTCCTTGAATGAAATGTGCTAATTGTCCAGGTTTGAGATATGTTAATGAGTTCCCAGAAAGTTAATGAATAGACATGAGTGACTTGTATAAAGAGGGGGCTGAAAGGTTCCCTCGGGGTGCATGAGATCCCCCATGCACCCAGCGCTGCCGAATAAAGATAACCTCCGCTCACTCAAATATTGGTAACTGATTCTTCAAATCAGTTCTTATATTAGAAAAGAAAGCAAATAGTCCATCCCCACTCTTCTTTACTCATGATTGTGTATCCTCTCTTATCTGACCATTTTCTGTTGGTTATCACTTCTCCATCCTAAATAATCCCGGTCACCGGAATCCTTGAATCACTCTAACATTGAGGTCGCTCCATATTTTTATTGATCTTTATCGCTCTTTGGATCTTTGCCATTTCTGTTACAGGTGAGCCGAAGCTGCCGGAGGCAGGCACACTTCAGCCCTCCCCGTGCTCTCCATTGCGCTCTATCCTGCCACGTCCCACCAGCTTTCAACAGCTTCTGAGCACCAAACCAACCCTTCCATGGAGTTATTACCACCACGAGACCTTATTTCGGAGAGGGAACAAGTTGGTTAGAAACTTCTCACTTTCAATCACTTCACTGCTCTCTAATCGCACCCAGCATAGCAACCACCTCCATCCCAGTCAGAGAGTCATTAACACCATCTTAATACTACTGTTTTCCTAGTTAGACCTAAAGCCTGTGCAGATTTGACTTTAGTTGCTGGAGTTCACTGATTTGGCCCCTTCTTTTGGCATGGAGTGTATAGCCCCTTTCCCTCCAGCCACAGCCCGCTCTGACCCTCCTGTACAAGCTGTGTCCCATCACTACGTGTCCTGTGTCCTGCTGATTATCTCCTCCACCCCCGCCCTGTCTGTTCAGTCAACATGCCCGTTAAAGCCAAGTGTCTCAGGTCCTCACCCTTGTTCCACTGCGGCTTCACGGAAACCAGTCCCTCTGCTCTCTTCTCTTTTCTTCTGGAAGTACCTGTCATGTGAACACGACCCTTCACAGCTGCTCCAGAGGGACCTGTGTCCCTCCCCATGGATGTGGACCTCTCATCTTACTGTGAGTGTTTTTGGAGAAGCTTTGGAGGAGATGCTTGATTTTACTGTCCTGTCTGGTACCCTACATCTTGCTTCCAAAAGCTCTCCCTTGCCCTTTCCTACTTCTTTGGTGCACATGGACCACAGCCACCTGCTAGGCCCCAGTATTTTTTGGGAGGTGGTGGATTCCCAGCATGCATGGGTCCCTTCCAACCTAAATTATGCTGTGATTAGGTTCCCCTCAGTGCAAGGACAGCACTTTCCAAACCAGGAGGATTTGTCACCCACAAGGCCTGACTCCCCACCCCACCTCTTGCTCGATGTCTTCTGCATGTCCAGGGCTGCCACTGTGAGGGGTCCCTGCAGCACCTGGCACCTGGGGAGTGTCTCCCTCTCTGTTTGCCCTCCCACTGGACAGCAGACTGATCCTTAAGCACCCCCTGTGCCCCCCCCCCCCCCCAACCCCTGGTGTCCCAGCATTCCTGCCTCTGCTGATGGCTGTGCATCACGCAGCTGCACCGCTCGCTTACCTGAGTGTGCGTGCACCTCCATACAGCATACGTATGGATATCTGTGCACGTGGGAGAGGTGTACACCTCTCTCTCTTTCCAGATATAAGCTTTCGTAATGACTACGTTTCCTATCTCCCCCGGTGCTTGTGGCCTTTCCTTCATTATCTGTGGGTAGGGCTGGGAATGACGTACCAGAACCTCTCCTCAGGGAATCGTATATGCTGTAGTTTGCATCAGGATTATCTAAATTCTGCACAACACCCTTGGTCTCTACACAGACTTCACGACCAACGGGAGTTTGCAGAGCCTGTTGAGGTCCAAGAGCTCTCTCGTGAAGTAACCCAGTGGCGTGAGACTCGCTGGGTTCAAAGGACCCGGTCTGAAATTGTCCCTCTTGCAGTAGAGTGACATTACTGACAGCCCCAGCACGTGTGTGTGTGTACCAGCTCAAGCCCCCCGCTCCCACCGCAGCGGAGGGGGGAGAGCCGCAGGGAGCCATGCAGTGGGTCTGGTGGGGCTGAGGCGCAGGGATGCCCCAGGTCTCCGGGAAGCCCTGCGCTGGGCCGTGGGCTTGTGCCTCCCAGGCCGGTGCCCCGACCCCTGGCCGCCCACGGCAGCCCCGGGGCTGCAGGCTCCAGCTCTCGGCCCAGCCCCCTGCCCCCTCATCTTATTTAGGGGCCGGGCGTGGGAGCTATTCCAGCCACAAATCAAGCGATGAATAAATAAAACGTAAAGATTTCCACGCGGCCAGTCAGCCCTTGAATTACAAATTAAGTGTAAAGGTGCTGCAGCAGCCCGGTGCCTTTGGCACCCAAACCCCCACCCCCCAGCGAAAGGAGGCAGCGGCTCCCCGCCGGCAGCGCGGGGCGTCGGGGAGGAACGGGGTGACGGGGATGGCGGGGCCGGGGGGCAGCGCGGTGTGATGCGCCGTGCCGTGCCGTGCCGTGCCGTGCCGTGCCGTGCCGTGCCGTGCCGTGCCGTGCCGTGCCGTGCCGTGCCGTACCGTGCCGTGCCGATGACGGGCGCAGCGCGCTTCCGCGCCCGCCGCCGCAGCCCTGCCCCCGCCGCCTGCGCGGCCGGCCCGGCCCGGCGGAGAGGCGGGGGGATTTCCAAGCGCCGGCGGCCTCGCCGCTTCCTCTCCTTGTTTTGCTTTCGATCTGGCCTTTCTCCGCCCGGGCGGAGGCAGTGAACTTTTAGTTTTGCTCCCGCGATTATTCAGCGCCTGTTTTCATTTCCATTTCGCGTCCCCTGGCAACGGCGGTAACCTTGAGGAATTATATAAGGGCCGCGAAAACGGGCCGGCGAGGTAATTTTTAAATCGCTTTCGATTTATTTATTTATTTATTTATAATTTTACACACACACGCACACACACACACGCGCGCGCGTTGCCGCTGTTCGGCCGTGCGGGGCGGCGGGGCTCCCGGGGAGATGCGCATCGCTTTAAAAACAAAAGGTCGGGCTGCAGCGGCCGGGGCCGAGCCCCGATCCCGCCGTTGTGTTTGGGGGGGAGGGGGGCGGAGGGTTGCGGTGGAGATGCGGGGGGGGGGTACCCACTGCCCCCCGGGCGGGGGGCTCCGGCGCTCGGACAAAGGCCGGGGCGTTGGGTTTGGAGGGCCAGGGCGCGGCACGGCCCGGGCCGGGGAGCGGGGCGGCGGGGGCGGGGGGTGGGGGAGCACCCGCACTTGTTGCGGGCCTGGCGGCAGCCGGTACCTCCGGTAAGGAAAGGCGGGGGGGAGCGGCGGTGGCGCGGGCAGAGGGCCGGCGGGCGGGGGTCGCGGTGGGGGGGGGGCACGGGCCCCGCGGGGCCGGGGGGGGCGGGCGGGGCCTGGCTGAGGCGCCGCCCCCCGCCCGGCGGACGGTCCGTTACACAAGCGGCGGGGCGGTGCTGGTGCGCCTCGCTCGCCGCGGCCTGCCCCTGTCCCCGGCTTCGGCGGGCTCGGGGCCTCGGCTGGCGGCGGGGCGGCCGTGCCCCTGCGAGGGGACGGCGGCGGCGGGGCGGAGGGAGCGGGGGCTGGCGCCGCGAGCGGAGCGCGGCCTGGCGGGGCCGCCGCGGGTGGGTCCCGTGGGCCCGGCGGAAGGAGGAAGCGCTGCGCGGGGCCGCTCGGGGCAGGCCGCCGGGGGGCTGCGGGCCTTCCCGCCTCCAGGGCTTACAGCAAACACACCTCGAGCAAGCAAGCAAGCATTCCTGCCCTGGTCCCCCCGCCCCGTCCCTCCCCCGTACGGTCTCGGTGAACCCAGCGCTAGCGAGTGCGCCATTTGCACGCTTTGGCCTCCGCCAGCCGCAGGAAGGGCCTCTCTCTCCGGTGGGTACGGGCAGCGCTGCCACGTCGTGGCCTTCACCGCCTGGCGCAGCGCTGTGCAGCCCCCGCCAGCCAGCGAGGGCCGGGCCCGGCGTGCCTGCCCCCGGCGGGATTTATGAACGGGGGTTCTGGCCGTGCGTGGTGCCGAGGGTAAGCTCCAAGCGGCTGGCAACGTCTGGGGTCAAAGTTGCAAGTGCCGGAGGAATTGCATCCCTTAGCCCAGGTTCCCAGCAGCATTTCGGGCTTTTAATTCCCATTACGATTACTGTCAGCTCCCAGACGGCCGTGTTGGAGGCTTATTTATTTGGACACCGAGCTCAGATAAAGGAATCTCAGAGCACGGAACTTTGCTCCTGGTTAGTGTTTGGGCATAATTTACAGCTCGGCTCGCTGCGCTAAGGTCTTGCGGACAGCAGTCTCTTGAACATAGGAGTGGTTGTAAACTACAGCCTCAGTTTCTGGAGGTGAAATACGGTGTGTTTAATTTTTTTTGCGTTTGTTTTATTTTAAGTCTTAATGGGTTTGCATATAACAGCCTTTGCAGAATGGCAGCGCTAGTACCATAAAAAGAGAGTAGAGTGGAGCCGCAATGTTTAGATTCATCCTGATATGGAAACGGTGACATAAAAGTAGCAGAACTGATCTGCGAGGCAGATGGCTTCCATCTGAATTGCAGTCTTTCCATGCCACCAGCCCCTTCGGAGACATCAGTGTCCTTCTTCTGTGGCCCCTGCTGGTAAAGTCCCACGGGGGAGTTATTTCACGTGCCCCTTGGGTGGCCGCGTTCCTCTTCACTGGTAAGTGGTGGTGGAAGGTCTGAGAGTGCCGAGTCCTTTGACACGGTGCGGCTTTATCACGGTCACGTGCTACGCTGCAGTTCTTTCTTCAGCTAGGTACAGGCATGGCGAGGTGTCAAGTCTGCTGATGCTGGGGTTAGCCCGCTGAGGCTTACAGTCCTAGCCTGTATTTGACACATACCTCTGCAGTGCCTCCCAGTTACGTGCTGGCTAGAAAAGTGACAGATTTCAAAAGATGCCAGTCTTTTGAGAAGAGCTGTTCATCGCAGGCCATGCTGCATGGAAAGGGGTAGCTTAGAGAGGTATGGGAAGTAACGTACGGACTGTTGGGAAGGGGGGGTAAAGACCCCAGTCTCCATTGTGTGGTGGGCTTTGATATGTGGGGCCCGGTGGTGTTAGAGAGAGGAAGAGTCTTAATGCACGGTTGAGAAAATGATGCAGAAAAAAGGCGCCAAGAGTCAAGAGGAAATGGAAATATTTTTTAGAGTCTACATTAGAAGAATGGGCTTTGTGTAAATGTATTTGCAGCCAGGCTATGTGTGCCTTAAATTAAAACATGTATTTATTTATATATAATATGTATATATTAGTATAAGTTTAAAAAACAAATGGTGGGGAAAAGTTGACAGGTGAAGAAAAGTTTGACAGGACACATCCTTTCTTGGAAGAGGAGCATCATCCCCATGGTTTTAAAACATTTCCATGATGTAATACTTGGAGTATCAGAAACTTTATGCAAGCTCAGGTATTATAAAGACAGACTACAGATGACAAGAGAGAGGACAGAGTGGCTAGCGCATGCATGAAGCGGGATACTTTTTGTTAGAGGTAATAACTGTTTTAGGAAGTAACATGGGCTGTCATGAATTGATGCTCTAGGTCTGTAAGGGAAGAGCAGAGATTAGGGCTACATGACCATCTGTCTGTCCAACCAAGATGTTGGTAACAACTCTCATACATTAAGGGAGAGTAGCAAAGGTACAGAAGTAGGAAATGCAATGATAATTGGAGGCTTCAGTTGCTCCCATGTGTATTTTGTCATGCTCCAATGTGAAATTTGCCAGGGTACTAACTTTTTAGGTGCCAAAACCCCCTACTTCCTGGGTGTAGCTTGTAAGGGTGGGTACTCTGTGGGTAGCAACTCTGGATAAGATCCTGGCCAGGAAGAATTAAGTTCAGAATTTTACATTAAAAATGCCAGCCAGCTATGATGTGACAGTGACCATAATGTAGTTTGACTCAATGTTGCTTCAGGAGCAGTAAAGCCAAGGGTTGTTGCAGCAATGTTTAATTTTCTAAAGAAAATCTTCATTGGGGGGGGGGGGGGGGGGGGGCGAGGGAATGAATAGAATGGTGAGAGGCAGCCAAAAGTGTAGAATACTTGCAGGTGGCATGTAATTCTTCAAAGACACTGTAGTAAAGGCTCAGAGCGATTGCATGGCATCTGTCAGAAACACCAAAAAAGCCGAGCAGGCTGACGAGGAAAGTAAAGGAGCTCAGTAGAAGTAAAAAGAGGTCTTGCAAAAGGTAAAACTTTGTCAACAAATGGGGAAGGTGGCAAAGAACATAAAATTGTATTGAACACAATAAGGTAGGCCAAAAAGAGTCATGGAACAAGTTGCTAAAGGCAAGAAAACAATTAGTAAATCGTCTTTGAAATGCATGAAAAGCAGGAAGCCTGCTGATAAGTGATCCATGCTTTGAAGGAGGAATGCCCAAGGAAGATAAAGTCACAGCAGAAGAGCGAAACAAGTTCTTTCAGCCTTGCTTCACTGAGGAAGAGATTCTCTTGCAGGAGGCTTTTTTTTTTTTTTTTTTTTTTTAATTTTTTTTTTTTTTTTAAGGAGTGAGCGTATTCGAGGGTTTCACCCAAGCTGAAGTGTCTGTAGGAGAGGGTATCAGAATGAACCACTGAGAAGGATGATAGATGGCAGGAGGTGGTACTTGTCGAAGTGTTTTGAAGGAACTTAAAATATGAAATTGCTGATACATTGCTGGTTGCATGTAACTTGTTGCGTAGGCCTGCCTTGGTGCTCCAGGAATAGAAGGTGACAAATGAGCTGTCAATTTTTCAAGGTTTCTGAGGAAACTGGTAACTCCAAGGTGGTCATTTTTGTTTGCCAGCGACTAGTGAACGGGACCAGTGAACACGGGTATAAATGGGATACATTGACAGACTAGACCTGACCTTTGTTGAGGAGTTTCATGAGTCTTCTGGAGTTGTCTAAAGGCATTGCTGAGCTGTTGTTGGATGTCTGGTTGATAAAGTCCTCATCAAAGCACGGCCAGTTTCAAAGTGGGATCGGATTGCTCCATGTTGCATGGTTGTGGTCAGTTTGCTCAATGGACAGAGGTTGTCAGTTGTTCCCCTGCAGTCTGGCCAGCTTCTGTGTCTATGGTGTTCAACAGATGGAGGAAGGATTAGTGGTGATGTGACGGGTTTGCTGGTTGTATTAACTCATTTGAAGCATGAAAAATCCCAAAGGCTGAACCACAAAGACTGCAGAAGTATCTCATATTGAATGTACAAGTGTAAGTTTGCAAATGAAATTCAGTACGGACCGGCGTAAGTGTAATGCACATGGAAGGGAACACAATCTTAATTTCTGTACACAAGGATGAAGTTTAAATTGACTTTTTACTCAGGGAAAGATGGTATAACACAGATAATCCTGTGAAAAGATAAGCTTTGTGCCCAGAAGTGGCTAAGGAAGGAGAGGGCAGGTTAGGAATTCTTAGGAAGAAGTAAAAAAATAAAACCCACTGTCACGGTACTGTAAACCCACGTTGCTCCCCTCTCCTGAACAGTGTTAACAATTTTTGTCCCCCATATCAAAAAGGATGTAGTGAAAGTTGACGAGCTACAGAGAAGGGCATCAAAGATGGATCAAGGATACAAAAGGGCTTTTGTGAAAGAGTTAAGTAGCTTGGAAAAGAAGTGACTGCAGAGAATGTGGGGATGTTCTTCAAATCATTAGTGTAGTGAAGAAAGTGAATAGATAATAGTACAGATAAGATAAACACCACCCAAATGAAACAATTGGGAGGAAGCTTTAAAACAACAAAATTCATGTCCTGCAGTACACGAGTTGTGCTCAGGGCAACTGCATGTATGTCAGGAGTTTACGTGGGTTCACGAGTGATTAGGCGGTCTGTGGGAGAGAAACTTGCTGTACAACTTAGCAGTCAGAACAGTTCAGTATCAAATTTTGGGCACTGACTGCCAACAAAGAGCTACTGCAGATGTCGATCAAATATTATTGCAGAAAACTGCAAATAGACACCTCCACTGAGAAGTGTAAGCTATGGTCCATTTGCAGATAACGTAGAGAAGCGAGACCCGTGCATTGCCCTTTGTGTGAATCTTGTGGCATAAGATCTTATGAAACTTCAGCAAAAAAAAATGTTTCTGTGATGTGCCTGTTTAATCTGTGCTTGTTACCCCTGGACTTGTTAACCTGACACAAGTTACAGTCAGGTTAACTGCAGCCTGTATGCCTTTAAGATTGCATAGGAGTGGTACCCCAGCAAAATGTCTCTGATGTTTGCAGGATTAGAATCTGTTTATATTTTGTGGATCTTATATTGAAAGTTACGGTCCATTTGTAAGGTAAAGAAGCAAAACTAATCACGTGTTACTCTTACTTATCTCTGTGACTCTTTTGTAAAGATTGCCCTTTTGAAACTCGATTCTTCAAAGGCCTGTGATGATTGTGATAATGAGGGCATAAACCATAAGGTAGTGTTTACTGAAGTTTTATTACAGTTTATGGTGCTATAAGCTTTGATTAGCATAAAACATTTTCTCGTTTGTCCTTGGAGACCACAAGCACAAAAGCACAACAGATAAGCAAGCCAAAAAATTCTGGGTACAGTGAATGAGAGAAACAGATTTATTAAGTTGCATATTCCTCATGTATGAATAACATTATGGAAAAAAATCGTTCAGTGTAATCAAATAATTTCCCCTTGTTTTTTTTCTCAGAAGTTTTGTTGGAACTGTATGAAGGTTCTTCCTTGTATTGACAATGTGTGAACTCTTGTGTTAAGATTAAAATAGTAAGGAAAACTGGAATCAGCAATTAACAGTTAGCGGAAGGGAATACATGCTAATAGTTAAGAGTTTAATGTCTGCATGTATATCTACAGACATACATTTATGCACACATGCATGTATGCACACATACATACCTACATATATAAAAAGTGTAAAATCAGGTGGTTTGTATGTAGCTTAAATAACATTGTACAGCACACGTTTCTTATTGATAGACTGTAAAACGTTTGTAAAACTTGCTCTTCCATCTAGTGCTGGACATGTTTTCAATTTCTTGGAAGTTGATGAAAAATTAGGTTTTTTGAATAAGCTACAGAGAAAAGAAAGAAGTGGTAAGCAGTAAAGCTTTCTTAATGTGTAGTATACTTGCAAGCCTGGCTTTGTGTACATTGGAAATCTTCTGACCCCTTGTCTTGGGGGAAGATTGCAACAAACGTAGAGCAGTGTGACCACTGTACAAGGCAAACATTTTATCCTGTTACAGCTTGGACACAGGCATCCAGGAACAAATCCACCTGCATGTGGCATGTTGTTTCACCCAAGGTGCAGAGCTAAATTCTAACTTTAAAATATTTTAACATTCAGTTTTTGCTCTATAGGTTGCTAGCTCTCACGATGAGCTTGTAGGTAATAATTTCCATGTTCTTGGCCCTTAAAGCGTAGTGCAGGTTACAGTCTTAATAGCTTTTCAGCTGACCTTTACAGGCTTGGTTTGTAGCTCCCAGCATATCTGGTGTTAGGAATTGTGGTAAGGTGTGGTATAAGCCAAAAATATTTAAATTTGTCCTTTAGTTTGGATTGCATGTGACAGTGGATGTTGTCAAACCATTTCCTTTTTGCTATAAAATGATTCTAAGTACTTTTTAAAGACTTACATGATTAATATTGATACAGCACAAAAGAAGGAAGGCTTGCTTACAGGTTTTGTTTTAAAAACTCTGAAGTGTGCTTAAGTTCTGCTTTTTTGATGTGTATGGAGGGATATATGTGACTTGAAGGGCTTGATGAGTGCACAGACCGTCGTATATTATAGGGATATCTGTAATATTCCTATGGGTACTGGACCTGGACATTGCTCGACAGCATTACAGGCAAACCTCTTACACCTTTATCTAAGCAAGATAGTGCCTTAATTCTTCAATAAATTAAGATAGCAGTAAGTTTAGGTCTTTATGTGCTTTTCATGCATATATGCAACGTGGATGTGGTGCATGATACGGACTTTTGTGCATTTTGTGTATTGGCTGAATTAAGGTGTTTTGGTGAATTGTGTAAATGTGCTTTATATGCAGCTGAGAGATGAAGCCAGTGGAAAATACTGAACTACTGAATGTAATTGGATGTGGCATATAAATTTGTAAGATCAAAATCAAACACCCTCACCCGCAAACCATTCCAAAATTGTGACAGCATCTTAAAAAGTTTTATCTAAAACAAAAATAATTCCACAGTAGGAAAAAAGGTGGGGTAGGAGACTAATGTTTTGAAATTACTGAAAGCTTTCCTGCAGGATCTGAAGTCCCAACAGTGTTACATGAAAAAAGATGAAAGCAAAACTTGAGGATAGAATTGAAACCAAATATAAACAAAAGTGAAACCGACTCCATTGCTTTTCATTTCCCAGTTGGCAAAAGAAAGAATAAACACAGAGCCAAGAAGCATGAGAGCTCAACTTGAAAAATTAGTTCAATTTTATTTATTTCATCTGTCGGTAAATTTCTCTTCTGCATGGCAGCACTCCTTTGGTAGATTGCATGGTAGGGAGTAGGAGTTGTTCTCTCTGGTTTGTCCGGGCACCACTTCTCCCACCAGCGGTCCGGGTGACGGCCCCGCTGTGCAGGAAGTTAACGTTTTGAAATGCTGTGGCAAGAGCATACAGAAAGTACAATGGAGGTGATGACATCCAGTATGATGAAAGGGAGCCATTCAGCTGGTAGGTGCGCTGGATTCTATTCACGTTGAGATTTACGTTAATAGGATCAGGTATAAAATATGTGGTGGGCTTGGTTCTTGTTCCCTCCCTTTGGGACTGTCTGCTTAGATCTGGGTCAGATCAACAGTAACCCAAAGATGTTACCTGATACCAGCTTTGCTGATGGCGTGAAATGACTGCGAATGGTTTCACTCCATTTCCACAGATCAGTCAACAGCTAGAAGGTCCTTTTTGACCTTGAGAATTAGCTGGTGAATTAGTCAAAAGATGGCCAAACAAAAAAAGGCGGCCGTGGAATCTCAAATGAGTATCCTTCTCATACGTAGAGATGCGTGCTCCTGGGCTGTATCAGCAAAAAGGTTGGGTGCTGGGGAGAAGCTTGGACAATTGCTGCTCCGCTGAAGCTGTACTGCTCTGAAATGAAAGACTTTAATTCCAGAGGTCCAGTTCTCACACATTGGCACACATTGCATTTGAGCATATAAAACCTAAATTCTTTGGATGCCGAAACCGTACTGGAGCTTTGAGATTGATGAGGGAAGCTGATGAAGACTAGCTTTGTTTAGTTTAATAATATTTAGCCAGCTTAGATGAGAAATGAAGATGAGTTCAGTGGTCTCACTGTAGCTCAGTAGTATTTTAGGAAAGTTCCAAGATAGAAATAGCTGCTGCAGATCAGAAATTCAGGCTGTCTCATTGCTGTTGGTCTGTGGTCAACACAAAAACTTTAAATTAAGAGCACATTTTGTAACCGATCCTATTAACTATTCGTATCTCAACATGAAAATGCATTAAGAAGTTCCTGTGTGTCCTGTGGCAGTGGAAGGAGTAGCATTTTTATCAAAAGGAGAATTACATCATACCATTTCAACATGTGTCAGTATTAAGCTTTTTAATTTTTCGCACTCTTTTAAGTGCAAGCCTTTCAAGTATATGTACAAAGGAAAGACATTTCTCTCTTAAGTTCTCCAGTATCAAGCAGTATCTCTGTAATAACTAATTCAATTTATTTTTTGTGCTCAACACATCTGCTTCTTTCATGGTGCTATTTTTGTAACCGTAAATAAGTGCATGTGACAGACATGTTTCCAGTTCACAGTGTGGATGATTCAGAGGATCCCAGCCCCCAAGTCTGTGCCTGCTGTGGTCTGTCTGTAAAGAAAGCACCTTAAGTAAGCAGGAGAGCGTTTTTTACAGATCTGAAATAGCATATACTTTTCTTTCTTTAATGCCTTCTCTTGCAAGGAAAGGAGAAACTCCTTTCTTGAAAGGGCTGGTGTTGGTGCTCGCAGTGAGGTTAAGCAGAGGTAGTTCTTGTCTTTCGCCCTTGGTTCTGGGTGCTTGCACTAGCGATTAGAAGTTTGGGTAGCAGAAGTGTAGGTGTGGGTTAGCTATTAACTTCAGTGGTAGAAACTTCCCTTGCCCAGACAATAAAATGAAAGGTTTAAGCAAATATTAAATCACACTTTAGTGTAGTGTGCAAATACTTTTTGCTGTGTGTTGCAGAACAGTATGTTATACAAACAAAGGCAGCTGTGAGAAACAAGCCCAGTCCGAGCAAGGTGGATTACATCAGGTGCAGGTCACGGCCGGTGAATGTGTAAACTCTTCCTCGAACACGTTTCTCAGTGTTAGCTGTCTGGAATAATTTTTCTGCCTCTCTTGAGTGCCTCTAAAATGTCACTGTCTTATCTGCAATCCTGCCTGAGCCTTGCAAGCCACCAGTGTGGGAACATTGAGATTAAGGACTTTTGGTTTATGATGGCTGCTTTTCTTATATATAGCACCCTATAAAGCACTGACCCTGTGTTTAGGCAGAAGAATGCTAGACAGGACATGGAGATGAAGTCTGCCCAGGCTTTAAAAAGTATTTTTACAGCTTAAGATTCTGATCTTGCAGATACTTGCACGTGTGATTTTCCATTGCTTTCAGAGGGACATGTGTAGGAAACATGTTGTGCTTGTTAAAAGTTTTAGGGATGTCTCCTGTACATTTAGTCGCAGAGCTTGTAAGAGTGTGTTAGTCTGACAGCCATGGGGAAACATAAAAATCCTGGTGAGTTGCAACAGTGTGATAAAACAAGTGAGTCTTGATAATTGTTTGAGCCTTAATAGCCTTCTAATTTTCACCAGGCTGGAAAATTCTTTATGAATCAGGTGTCGAATGCTGAGTTTTCCTGCCAGCTCTCAAGAACGCGCAGGGTTTGACTTCCATGGATGCTGACTGACACAGCTAAGCAGCAGCAGCTATTACATGTGGGTATGCAGGACTGGATTTGTATGTGAGCACTTAATTCCAGAATAAAATTGATTTATTGGGGGATAACTGCTCCCCAGTGCAAGGAATTAATTATGCCGTGACAACCATGCCAGCAATTTTCTTGTTGTAAACAAGCCCTTCCCAAACTTGTCTGAGTGAAGTACAGCTCCACTACTGAGCAGTCACCACCTCTCTTCTGAGCAGCTTCTGGGGGGAAAAATAGATACTGAAGAGAAATCTTGATCAATTATCAGATGTAACAAAAAGCTTAAGAAGGAAATAAATCAGGTAAAATGTATGGCTACTTTTGAGACTCCTGGAGGAAGTGGTAGGGGGAGAGTTTTCTGTAATCACATGCTTTTAACTATCACCTGCATAGATCCGTTGTTTTGGTGATGCCACCAGAATCTGGCATCTTCATCTTCACTCCAGGCAAGACCTGGGAAACAAATGAAAAGAAACGCCCAGGAACAAAGTATTCCTTTAAAGCTGAAAGTAAAACAATCATTTTGTATTGTCACCAGACTTGCAGACATTGATGTGTGTACAGATGATCATCATGGCAAGGATTCTGCGGAGATGATCTTTAACAGTCTATTTGTTAGAAGCCTGGGCCAAGTTCCCAGCTGATGTAAGTCACTGCGATGCCAGAGAAGTGAATGGGCTCAGCCACAGACATTGTGTTGTTCAAGTGTCATGATAATATTCAATGCAGGCGCCAGTGCAAGGGAAATTTTATTGTAGGTATTGAGAGGTTGAAGCGTTGTTTCACTACAGCCAAGTCCAGAAGCAAAAAAACAGCCTTCTGGTTCTGGTGTATTAAAATCAGATGGCTTTTCTTCAGTGCAGTTCTAGTCTGTGAATCCAAGGCTACTTTTAATGATGCCTGAGATCACTGCAAAGTAACAACTCATGTCTTTGCTGCTGAGGGAGAATAAGCTTTGCATGGAAACCAAAGGAAAGAGTCTGTTTTGATGTGTAATGTCTGAATCCCAGCCAGGGCATGTTAACACCCTTTGGGTGGAACAGAAATGCTATAGGGCTGATGAAACACGCTATATACAGTATGAGTTCCCATTGTACGTTTTCCTGGGCATGTTTGTCATGCAGTCTGTAATGCTATTTCAGTATGTTTGAGGGATTCGCTGCCTTTGTTTTGTTTGGGGTTTTATTTTTCTTGGAGGGACTGTTGAGTTGGTTGGTGTTCTTCACCCCCTGTCCCCTTAGAGTGCAAGGGCTTTGCTGCCTTCTGCCTTCGTGTATCTTTCTCAGGTACAGCAGGATGAGAGGAGGGCATGCTGAGTGCTTCCCTCCTCCTCCATCTGCCTTCAGCTCCCTGCAGCCCAAAGTGGGCACAGCCTGGCCCCTCCAGAGCTTGGGAAGTTGGGTAGCTGTTGCTAGCTTGAATCTGTCACACAGCAGCCTCGGTTCCCAGGTGTTTCACCACCCCACCAAGCTTTCCCCTTACGAGCCATTGTGCTGTGTTTGGTTTAGGAACCTGGGGAAGCAGCTGAAGTATTGCTTCTTGGTTGCCTGTACAGGTTCTTCCTGATGACCAGGCCATTCCTTACGCTAGTTCGCCCAGGACCTGCGCCCTCCTGCCTTGCCTGCTCTCCAGTTCTTGGCTTTCCATCCTGTTTTGATGGAGTTTGCTCCTTCCTGCAGGCACCTGAGCAAATAAGATACCACCTGTCCAGCCCGCGGTGAATTATTTTTCTTGGTGATGGACAGGAAGGATATAGCGTGCTCATGGTGCCTTTGTTGCTGCCACCAAAGTGTTAGGAATGAGCAGGAAAAATACTACCATTGCTGCAGCGTGGAGCAAGTGTTATAGCCAGCACAGGAGCTGGATCTGCGCAGCAGCCAGCCATGGGGTATGCTTGAAGGGAGTGCAAGGCAAGAGATGCTTAGTGATAAGCAAATCCACCAGCAGAGTTGCAACGTTTCCCCCATCCCTCCCTGTTCAACAGAGCATCACTGACAGAGTATTCTTAGGGAACAAAAGAGGCACCGTTACATGCAATTAAAAGACCAGAGAGGGTGGGTTTTGCTGTCTAACTGTATGTAAATCCAGAAAGTCTCTTACAGGATTTTATGTGTTGCCTTGCTTCCTATCTGTTTTCAGAGACAAGAGCCTCAGGGTTTTATTTTGAACTCTTAACACTTGCACCTCTGAAAACGGCAATGCCCGCTTTTCCTCGTTTACTAATTCTACTTTAATTACATGTTTTGCCCTTGGTTCCAAAAAAGATACAGGTTATTTGCATGATTTGGGATTATCAGGAAGAAGGCATGTGAATTGTGCTTCTGCAGCATCAGTGGTGAGATTCTCCTTCCCGTGGATGGGAAGCACACCAGGCAGAGGTCTGTCTCCCTGCGGGCTGCACGGTTTTCAGGTGTCCAAAATCAGAGCAGCTGAGTAAAGTGCAGTTCAGTTTGTCAGCGTTTAGCGGTCAATCTCGCATTTCTGAAGTATTTCTGAGCAGGCGAGGCCAACAGGTTTCCTTACCCAGGGAAAGTCTCTATCCCTCTTGATGAGTTTGACTTCTGAGCAGGGCTTTGCTCGGAGTATGTACAGTTCAACCTTTGAAAGGGGCATCCACAGTGGAATAGTTGAAAAAGGTGGTCCTATATGCAAAATCCTATATGAAGGCAGAGTGCGAGCTGTGACCAAGGGACAGAATTTTGCTCCAAATACTGTTCCTTAAAAAAAAGATCATGTTTCCTTGTATCCTGGAGCAGTCTCGGATCAGGGACAAATACAGAACCCAGTTCTCTGAATCCTAAAATTAGCGTATGGTCTCATTTCAGCATATGTGTTTGGTCACACAGGGTGACTGATGCATTTCTGAACTGCAGCAGCATTAGCAAACAAAGGGAATACTTAAAAAAGTTTTATCAGCAAAGCACAAGTACAAGATGACTTTTTTTAAAAAAAAAATTGTCAGTTCTGTATTTGCGGAGAAAAGAGAAATAGAGACCATGCAATGTTCTGCACGTGTCCTTGGGGAAACATGTTTTTTCACAGCTCTGGGGAAAGGCTGTGGCTTACTTCGCAAATGCACCTCCAAGTATCTTATCCCACCTTACCTTCTCACAACCATTACTGGTATTTCCATAGGCTGGCAAATCTTTTAACTGGCTACTTTTTGATGGGAAAAGATTTGCTTTTTCAGGTTGTTTTTTTTACTTCCATATATTTTTAAAAAAAATATCAATGGGCATAGAGTACCGCGTGTTTTTGGGATAACCTTTGTGCCTTTTCAGTTATCCAGACCCTGTCAGAGGGAGTGAAACTGAAGGGAAGAGAACATCTTGTACCGCTCAGATTTAATGCCTGCCGTGCCATTGCTTTCACTTTCTGTCTACAGCTGCCGTAATTCTAGTGAAGGGCTCTTCATTCTCAAAGGTAAAACTTTCTGTATGGCAGGAGTGTTACCTCTGTCAGGGAGAAACCGTAAGTCAGACTTACTAGAATGTTTTAGTGGAGAATAGGGAGGAATGCAAGCTCTTTTCATGCAGTGGAAATATTTGTATGTATATATGGATTACAGCCATCACGTCTTTTCTAATGTCTCTTTTAAAGACGGACAGCTCTTGAAAGTAGCTACTGCTTTTCTAATACCTCTTTAGAAATGAGTGCTGTGAGTTTCCTTCTGAAGGGTCTTGCGTAAAGAATCGTAGAAAAATATATCTGTGAAGAAGTGTGGAGTTGAAATTCAGTATGGTTTATTGCGTCTTAAGTACGCTGCGGTGACGGCTACCTGCTCAGTGCGCTTTGTGTGACTCCTAAAGATGTTGCTATGCCCGTGCTTCCTTGCCTTACGCCGTCGTGACTCGTCTTTCAGCCGTGTCTATCGTGGGAAGCCGGCTCGCATGCTTCCCTCCAGGCTGCTGGTATGGTTTCCTTGTGGAAAGCTCACTTTGAATTGCACGTGTGGTAGCAGGAGCGGTGTTACTGTAGCCTCCTCGCGGTCTCCGTGTTCCTGGCCAGGTCAGGCTGTCCCCGGCTCCAGCAGACCCCCAGCCGTCTGCCCTCTGCCTCACTCTTCTTCCGAGGCGCAGCTGCAGGACTAGGACCGTGCCTAGCTGGCGGGGGGGTAGCTTCCACCGTGGTTTTGGGGTATCTGGTTGCCAAAAAAAAAGGCTGAACGGACTGCAGGACCAGCAGGAATAGTACAGCGAATAAAGCTTGGAAGAAGGTCAAAATAATCCCTCCATATGCGGGCCATGCTCCTTGCACGGGGCTCGGCTCCTCGCAGCCCCCCGTGGCCTCCCCCTCCAGGAAAGTCCTGCTGAGTTGGGGTTAGCGTCTCTCAGGCTCAGTGCTGCTTTGGGAATAATTCTATTGATGTTTTAATGTCTGTTGATAACATTTAAGCTCCCACCACTGAAAAGGCAACTACCTCTGACTACAGTGCCCTTTAAGAGGGAGGCAGGTGATAAAAATGGAGCAAGAAAAGGGAAACGATATTCATGGGGCTGCCACCCTTAAGACATTTGTAGGAGGTGTGGTTAATTTTTTTTCTTTTTTTTTTTTATTGGAGATTGGCTGTCTTGTTAAGAATGGCAAGTGCTCATAAAATAAATTCCTGGCAGGTAGCCCTACTTCCATGCCTAAATGGGCTCCTCTTTTCTTGTTGGGCAGAAAAATGCTTTCTTAGGTCCCATCTGCATTAGCAGTTGACTGTGTTTCTTGGCAATTTGTCTTCCCTTCCCCCACCATGGGACAGTGATAAACCAGTAGAAAAAACAAACAGGAATTATTTTCAACATAATGCCAGAAAATTTGACTCCAGTGTGGGGCTCTGGGAGTTTTAAGCTTTTTCCCCTGCTTCCCCCAAAGAGATGCTGGGGGTCAGTACTGCCCCAAGTTTGAAGCTGTGGTCTAAAAGCATGAGGGCTTCATTAGCAGTTTTGGATTAAGAGGTTCCTCCCTGTCCTCCCCAGATGCTCCTTTCCCACTTCCATGCTGGAGTGCCAATCCTGTCTCGGTTGCACTGTCACGCGAGTCTTTGAGCAGGATGAGAACCATGGTCTGGGTTCAAACAGACAAAAAAGGCCTCACAGAAAGAGATGTTGCTTGTAAACCTGCAAAGTTCCTGGTCTTGTTCACAAATCTGCCCATACAAAGAGGCGTGTTACCGTGCAACAAAATTGGGATGGGATCGAAGGGTGATGGAGTGTTGGAGGGTGAGGTGCTCCTTTGCCACTGGTGGAGTTGGAGCTGCTCCCTCCCCCTGCAGCCCCAGCTACCCCCGCTCCTCTCCCTTGGCCTTCTCCAGGGTCTCTCCAAGGTGGGGGAAGATGGTGCCAAGTGACCCATGGCAGGCGTTAAACCATTTTTCTCCTGGTTAACCCAGGCGTGAAGGTTCAGGCTGGCAAAGGTAAGGGGCTTTGGAGAGGTTTGCTTAGGCTGGTGGGTGGGTACCCACAGCTCAGGAGCTCACAGTGGCGGGTTCTGAAAATACTGGTAGAAATCCACTTGTCCTGATACAAAAAATACAGATAACTGCACATAGCTGCTTCTACGTGTGTAAATGTGCAGGGGAGGCACAATGTTAGCATTGACCAGGAATAGGAGATAGGTGCGTAGGTGCTCCCGGTTTTACAGCCTGCTTCAGATTATAAATGTTGATGTTCTGTTCTCCTCAAAAGTATCGACTGTTTCTGCTTTTTCCTTTCTGCTGGGTAAACACTGGAGAGGGGCTGGAGTGAAGGAACTTGGCGTGCCGGCTGTTTTGTATGGCTCACCTTAGTTTCTGGCTTTGCAGGTTTGTTTTATCATTAATGTATTCTGATGGAGGGTGAAGCTGGCTTGATGTTAGGTGATGGCCCCGGAAGCTCTACATGCCTTTGCTGCCTCTTTCGGATAATTTCAAAGGTCTTTCCAAACTTGAATGACTCTTAATGGCAGAAGGTGGTTGTTCCTCTGCTCGTTGATAGCTGGACTTCACATTCGCCCGGTAAGAGAGTGCACCCCTTAACCCTGCTTAGGGACAGATGGAGGCTACTTTTAAGGCACTGCTGAAGTTGTTTCTTTCTGTACAAATAGATCATGCATTTGAGAGCTCTGGAGGGGAGATGTGGCACCGTCATTTCCCATAGGCAATTACTCAGTAGAGGTGACTTGGTATTTTCATCACAAGGACGTTGCTGACGTGCAGCTGCCAAAAAGGCCACCGCATTTTAGCACTGCTATGGTCAGTGCTGTCCTGAGGCAGACGGGTCTGGGGTTGTCTTCTGAAGACATCGGGCTTTATGTTTGGCAGCATGTGCTCTAAGAGGAGCGTGGGGTGTGTTTTGATGAGCAGAAGCATGCTGTGCTTCTGTCCCCCTGTGAAAGACATTCCTCCAGAAGACGTTCACCATTCCCTCCAACCTGACATCATTACACATTCTTTTTTAGCTGGGTTTGGTTTTACTTTCAGATAAACAGATCTGGGGAGCCGTTCCTCCCTTCTCGCAAGCCAAACCTCTTTTCTGATTACCTTGGATTAATTTGCCTTGGAGTAGGTGACAGATGTGACGGTGTGTGCTGACAGCTGCAGGTGCTAATCCTAGAGGAGTCCCAGGGTGCAGAAAAGGAGATGAGCATCACGGCATCTGCAGGGGAGCAGCTGGGGAAGCCCCTGGGGACGTGGGAGGAAGAGACGACTGGTTCGACTGTGCCATTTTGGGCAAGACCAGCTTCCTTGCAGTAGCAATGTTGGCAGCTTTCTCGTCTCCTGAAATGCTTTGCTTTTGCACAAAGGCAGCTTCTGTTTCTTCCGTGTTGCCTGTCCCAAGTGGGATTTGTTGCCGCTGCCTTCAAGATGACTTTTTCTGCGTTCTAATTTGTTCATTCAGATGGGCTTGGAATTTGTCTTAGGGGCTCATTACTCAGAAGACAAGTCCCACTGCTAAATGGGAGCACTCACTGAATGCTGAAGATGATGCACAGTGTTTCCAGGAATTGTCTCAAAGTGCATGCATACTTAAAGATATCTTACAAAGAAATGCGTCTCAGATGATCATTGCATCTGCTTGTTTCTTCCTTGACAGACACATAAAAATTTTGCTCATGGTTTTAGTACTTCGCCATTTGCATTTTTCAGCTTTGACCCAATGTTTAGCAGCAGAAGACAGTATAGCTCTCCCGTACACACTCTGCAGCCTGGAGGAGGATCATTGGTGCTAAGCGGTGGGGGCTGCAGCAGCATGGCTGGCTGCTTGCCACCATCCTGGGGGCCAAAAAAGCTGCACCCGCATCGCTCTTGCCCAGAAAACAGCTTCCCTCTTGCACAGAGGGCGGATTTGCACAAGGGCTTGGCCGCTGTCGGGTTCTGGGTTGTCTGTTTTTCGTGTCTGACCTGAACCTGAAAGGGAGCTGAGCAGTTGCAACCATTTTCTGAGCTATTTTAGAAATTTGTAGTTACTGGAAAATGCTGCGGCTGAAGCACAAGTGACCAGCTCCACACAGTAGTAAATAAAATGCCAATATGTTTGCAAAGAGATTAAGTGTGAGCACGGCTGCTGGTACATTCCCTGAACACATCAAAGAGCCTTATTGTTGCACTCAGGTTTTAATTCCTTATTAGTTTCAGGAAATACATGTCCTCAGAGCAATGAGAGGAAACTTTGAACGTTTTTCTTCCTCTTGTGCTGGGTGTGGGCTTGGTACTGCCTAATTGTTAGTCTGTCCGATGCCTGTACTCCCATAGGAAGCAAGAACAAACCCATTTACATTTGTGGCATTGCTTTGTGCTTTCAAATATGTGGCCTACTCATTTTTTTCTTTTTTCTTTTTTTTTTTTTTTGAAGATCAAAGGTGGCAAGAATAGCGGAGCAGAGAATTTAAGAATGATGCAGAGAACACAGATGTGAAGAACAAAGGGGAGAGGAAGGAGCTGAGCCCGGTGCAGAGGGGGAGCGGAGGAGAAGAAGCAGCCTAAATGCAAGTACTTGAACATGGAGATGATGGGTTGCAGGCTGCTTAGCAGGAGTTTGATGTGGTGCTTTAATCTGCATCTAGTGCCGGTTGGCATTTTCAGAGCGGTGCCTAAGATCGATTAATGTTTTTGAAATTTTCTGCCTCAGGTTCAAGACTTTGGACTCATGTCAATAATTTACAGCTCAAAACAGGGAAGTGGCATCAGGGTCACGTGTGTGGGGGTGAGAGAGAGAGAAGAAAAGAAGTCAGTTTGAGTCTTAACTGAATAATATAATGTGGTGTGGTGCAGCTGAGGGGAAGGCACTCACTTTCTAGCTAAGTAGTATCGAAATGTGAAATAGCAGCTAAAAAACCAGTGACTGGGTTGGGCAGAGAAACCTGGAGGGAGGGGGTCAAACCAAAGTGGTCTGATAAATTGCTGTGATGTGAAATGTATTTTTCATAATTTTAGTCAAGTGTATGGGACAGAAACAGCCATTTGAAAGCACTCTCGTTAGCAGGTGCATCATTTTAGCTAGTACAGTGATCGATGCCTCCTGCATGTGAATTTTTTTGGTCACATTTTTTTTTCTTGGCAAAAAAAGGTCTTCTGCAAATGCAGGTACGTGGGCCAAAAAGAGTGTAATTGTTTTTCTTTGCGGCCTCTGGTATCCCGCCTGTATCAGCAGACAAACTTATGCCAATATGATGTGTCTTCTTCAGGGGAAGGTTTTCCTAATCCAGGTGTACCAGAAGAGTGTTTTCTGCCACAGAGAAGGCTTTATTGTCTCAGGTGCTCTTAAGGGAGACTCCTGCACAGATCCAAAGTCACTATAATATTTATAATTGTTCAGTAAGTGTGTAATAAGTCTGTACTGTGCAGAGACAGGGTTGCTGCCTGGGAGTTCTGCCTGGAAAACAAGTAACCTTGTCCCTCGTTCCCTGCAGCTCCTTCCCGGGTGGGTGACAATGCCTGTCGAAAGGATGCGGATGCGCCCCTGGCTGGAAGATCAGATCAACTCCAACAGGATACCGGGGCTGAAATGGCTGAATAAGGTAAGGGGGGTGCATGTGAGTGCATGTGTTTGTGTGCTGAACAGGGACTGTATGGCAGTGCCTGAGGTTTGGGTAGGTAAATCGGCTCATTCCTGGTTTTCAAAGGGGTGACATGGGGAGGAAGGGCAAAGCTGTATGCTTCCTGCTGAACCTGTTCCTCCAGCCTCCCCTGCCAGATCTGAGGCACCCTGCTTTGGCCTGCTGGATTTGTGGCTCCTTTGAAAGCATTTTCCAAGTCTTTGTTGTTGGAGCGAGCATTTATGGAGACTCAGCTAGGTTTTTGTTTTTAATCTGGGAACAGATTGCTCACCAGGTAGCCTTGGAGGGATGTGAGCAAAATGCTCTCCTGAGGTGGAAGGCTATATTCTATATTAGGCTCTGAGTTGAAGCAACAATCTTCTGTTTCAGACTCGTGTGACTTCTCTGATACTTCTCAACCTGGGAGAAAACTGGGTAACCTTTCCCCTGCCAGACCCAAACCTAATACTCCTGGTGCTGAGCTCTTACTGAGAGCATTTAGACATTTTGAGATCACAAGCGTAGGCTCCAAAATATCGGTGCCCAATGTGAATTTTTATTCAATGGCTCAATAAAACCACAGAGCATATTGGAGAATTTGAACAGTAATAAACCCTGGAAGTATTGCGTGCATTCTGTGTTACGCAGGAGAGTAACTCACCACACTGAGAAGCATGAAGCAGTTTTGGCTGCAGAGGCTGCTTCGTTATCAAAATGGGTAGAAATGCACAAAATCTGGAGTAGAAACATAAGATCTGCCACTCTGGTTAAGACACTAACCTGGTTAGTCTACTGTCCTCTCTGTAGTAGTAGTTGTGGTGCTCAGGTGTTCATTTTCAGAGCTGAAGAGTGGCAGTTGAGATTACGAATTTTTATTTCGGCTTTCAAAGCTAGAAATACACGTGACTACAAAATGATCAGGAGCCCTTTAAATTTCAGCTACAAATTTTGTCTCTCAGGAACTTCCTGCATCAGTGACTCTCACATGCTGTGGCTGGGTAAATAAATATTGCTTTATCCATTCCCTAGTTAGCTGCCCTGTGAATTTGAGTAGGTCCTTGTTCTTGCATAATGGGGTCACAGCTGACGAGGAGGAAGAGACCAGTTTTTACTGTTGCCTTTGGAATTTGAGTCTCCCTGTTCAGGTCCCTATGGATTCTTCTTCTTGAGTATCTCTACTTCGGTGTGGGGTCTCTCCTGCTGAACAGTCCACCTCTGCTGTCGTTTGCTGGGCATTCCTGCCCAATCCCGAAATAATACCTCTGCCCTTAGTAGGGCACAGTATTTCAGATTTGAGCAGATCACTCTTAAATATAATGTCATCTCTAGGTGATGTTCATATAACCTTTTTCAGTACACCCCAGGAATGTACTTGCCTCCTTTGCTCTGCAGCGTGAAAATGCTGCCGTGGTGCTAAAGTTGAGCTGACCAGCCTGTAAAGGCGGTTTGCAAGGCATGTCGTGGTGTTTAATGTTTGCAGCCCTGATTGTGTTGTTGCAGCAGTTTCTGCTTTGTGCTTCTGGCATAAACTGTTTGCATGCAAGTGTCAGTGGGAGATTTTGTCCTTAGTTAGCATATTCTATATTGACCAAGACTTGTCTCACAAATACAGTATGTTGAAATGTATTTTTTTTTAAAAAAAAAAACAAAGCCCTGGCTCCTACCAGAAAGAGGATACCGGGCTAAGTGGCCTGCCTGGAGGTTTATTAAACCGATTCCCCAGTTCTACCCTCCGATTTGGCATTGTTCTGAGTTGCCTTTACTGTGCTCAACAAGTTAATTGCACTTCTGAGCATTTCTGTTTAAACACTTTTAAACATTCATCCCAACAATGAATCATTAAACCAAAAATATTTCTATTTTTACTGTAAATCCTGACCATAAACAAAGCCATGCATGGAATCAATGATACAGTGTCATGTGTATCACAGCCTGTTCTGTACCCACAGAATCAACTCTAGAGGCTGTAGGATTTGGGGATTTATATGTTTTAGCCAGAGTTTGGCAAAGGACAGTTTACAGTACAGAAAAGAAGGTGGGGAAGATTAGCAAGAGAACAGCACTTGTGTGTGTGCACAGCTTTTAAGGAAATAAAATTCAAATACTAAAGAAACAATTACCATTCTGGGTTTGTCATTGGCTGTCTTTTCTTGGGAAATTTTTCCAGACCGAGGAAGGAATTAAGCCTCTCTTGGTTAAAAATGACAAATCAGGTACAGCTGATTTACTTAATCACTTTCCCTACTGTCAGTTGATCACTTTGTATCTCCTGCTTTGTGTTCCCCTCCAGAACAGACCCCTCTCTATAGGACCTAAACAATAAATACTTGTGTACCTCCCTGGTGAAAATGTTATCCTGCTGAGTGGCATGAAGGAGGAAGGGAATTTCTTTACCTTCCCAGAGAGACAAAACTGGGAGGTGTGGAGAAAATTACGTAGTTCAGTAGAGGACAGAGGTGGTGTGAGGAGGGGGATAATGAGAGGTCAGTGTCCCTCATGGATCTGGAAGAGGAAATTAGAGTGGAAACATTCAGAGTAGCTGTAACAGGAGTTGAGAGGCAGCTTGCTGCTTTGATGGATGCTTGGAGTATTACCCTCCAGATGGTTGCCACTATTTAAAATTTGTCCTATGACTTTCAGGCTAGTATGTGATCTCATGCTCATTCACCTGCTTGGAGCATTTTGATATGCAAGGGCTGCAGCGTTTGATACTATTTTCCTCTTCCTGCCTATTTCTAAGAATGTGACACTTTCTCCCTTTTGATGTACCCACTGGAGTTTGCAGGAATTCCTGTTACGCTGCAAGAGTTTTTGTGGGTTGTGCTTTTCACTTCAGGTGAGACTATTTTCTTAATAGAAACACATGAGCCTTTGCCAATTAAGGTCATTATTAGGAAGCATCAACTGAAGAAGGATATCGGTAAATGTTTGATAGCGTGTGAAATAAAAAGTTAGCGTTTAAATAGAAAGCAGGTAAACTAGAGCAGAACACACAACCAGATGGTATTTCTGCAGTCAGCAGTCTTGCGGGATTTCAGAGAAGAGGAGATCATTTTATATACCTATATAGAAATTAGAGACTTTCTCACCAACGTGATAGTTGGTGAGAAAGTCTTTAGTTTCTATATAGGTATATAAAATTATAATACACATGAATTCTATGATTTTGATATTTATATTACGATTTGCTCTAAGTCCATGTACTTTTAAGACATCTGGGATTGGGAAGAACTTTCTGAAATGACCAGAAACACTGTAATGAACACTGGAACTGCTGTTGAGAGTGCCCTGGCACCTTCTTTTGAAGCAGTGAATACAGTTGATGATGACAGGATGCTATGCTGTGAGTCTTGTTTGGTCTGCTAGTTCCTAAGGAACTTCTTGAATTTTCATACAGAATATGAAATCCATGGTATAATCTCCATAGCATTGTGTAGCATTGTACAAACCTCTCCCCATCACAAAGCATGAGAAGACTTTTTCATCTGGTCAATTCTTAAAGTTCTTGTTGATGGAAGTGGTTTTCTATGGAAGTGTTTTTTCTGTGCTCATTACAGTCGAGGGGAGAGTAAAGGCAAGGAAGCTTACTCTAGCTCTGATGAATGCGGTAGTGCTGTGGACCACAGGATGGTGGGGCTGAGGCTTTCTTTAGACCAATTCTGCTTGGGGAAGAGAAGAGCTGTATAGACGGGGAAGAGTAAGGAGGCAAAAGGCACGTGAGGGAAGTGATGGGAATAGATTTAGAGGAAGAAGTGAGAGTGTGAGGGCTTGAAGGGGAATGAGGAATGTGTTGAGTCTGTGCTTTCACCAAATTGAAGAAAAGATGAAGGCAAGCAAGAAGGGAAGAATGCAGTTCTGAACATGTGACTGTACATGAGAGAAGACAACAAACGAGTTGAAGGACAATACAAAACACAGGCTCAAAAAAAGAAAAGATCACATGGAAAGGAAGGGAAATAAACCTAACCTTGACATTAGTGAAATATTAACCAGACACACAAGGAAGAAAAGTGGTTGTTGGAGGAAGGGGAAAGGGCAAAGGATTCATCTCACCCGACCACAGACATCTACGGTGTAGTTGTTTAAATGAGAGCTGCCTGTCTGGAGTTGTTTGTAGTCAGTGGAGAGAAATAGGCTCTTTTAGGCTGCAATTCCGTTGGTGTAGCTCAAGTGGCCACCTCAGAGAGAGGGTGCATTTTGCCCTGGAAGTGCTTTTCTCTTCACAGACTGAGAAGTGGATTTAAACCTGTAGTGGCAGGTTTTACAGCGCAAGATGTCTGCATGTGAAGCCAGATAAGATGTATTCTCCCCAATAGGGGAGAAAAAAACCAAGTGATGTGAAGCACACTCCTTCTGTATGGCTTTGCAGAAAGGGTCCTGAAGCAACCCTATAGGTCAGCACACAGGAATTCGTTCCCGTAAAAAACAATAAAATTAAAGCACATCTGACCCAGCATCCATCTGGCCCAGTATCCTGCGTGCTGAGTGCTTGTGGAAGGAGTGTAGGAAACACGCTGTTCAAGCTCTGAAAGCCATTGGGCTCCCAGAGCTGGAGCTGCATCCCAGAGCTATCATCTTTAAGAGTTACCAGTATACCACCTTCCAGGAGTTTTTCTGATTCCTTTGGAAATCAGTTTATACTTCCACCACATAAGGCATGCCCTGGTTTAACTACGTGTTGTGTGCCGAAAAAAAAAATAATTATAAAAGCGCCTTTGTCTGGATTGCTTTAAATGCACTTCCCTTTGGCCTAAAGTTTCTGAACTAAAATAGGTTCAGTTATTTTCAGTGCCACCCCTTCACATGGGTGTCTTGTATTTTTTTATCCCTGCTGGAGAGTTGTCTACAGTTGATAGATTCATATGTCTGTTCGCTTGGCATATAAATGAGAGAGACCTTTCCTTCACCGTGCTAGTATTTTACTGGCTGAATTCTAAATCCCTTGAATTTGCTCTGTTCCTATGGCTGTTTAGTTTCATATCTAATTTTTCTAATCATAAAAAGTGTCTGTGCTGCCAAAATTAGCCTTCATTTGAATGTTTAGAAATGGGTAGCTGTGCATGTTTTATCCATGTGTCAGCTTGAAAAGCTGCCAGGCTTATCATCCGTGGAGGGGCTTCTGAGTATTTCATACACTTAGGGCTGTATTCTGCTTTCGGGGCCACCAGTGGATATTTTCCTATTGAGTTCAGTGACAGTGGCACTGGGTTAGAAGGAAGCAAAACACTTGCAGATGCTGGAACTGTGCTTTGAAATGAGTGACTTAAAGCCATCAGAAGATCCCTCAAGTCAATCAGTGTTGGCATTTCCTGTTTGTTTTCCCTTCCAGGAGAAGAAGATTTTTCAGATTCCCTGGATGCATGCCGCAAGACACGGGTGGGATGTTGAAAAAGATGCTCCCTTATTTAGAAACTGGGCAATTCACACAGGTATTGGAACTCTCTTTCTGCAGGACAGATTTTCACATCGTTTTCCCTTTTAAAGTTAACATTTTCCTTCTTTCCTGTCTTTGCTTTTACTAACAGAGAGGGTGAATTTAAGCTTGTAGCCTTGTGGGAGGCTAAGTGCTTTTCTCAAGGCCAGCGATACTCTCCAGCTTTATTGAAGTGCCGTAACTGATTTGCATTGAGGAGCACGGTAAAACCTGATTGATTTAAACATTAACAAGATTGGTTTCAGAATTGTCAAGAGTAGAGCACACAGCATTTTTTAGACTTGGGCCTTAGGCTTTCTATGCCTTTCTGTGGATTTGAGCCAGACACAATAAAGGTAAACGCTGTGCAAGCTTTCCCACATTGTTGTGGAGTCACATCTGATCTGCAGTGCCCTGGGTCTTTCTTGAGCAGAAACCGTTCATCGTGTTCTAGAAATGTGTATGGGAATGAGATCACAGCACTCTTGCAGCCTCAGCTATTGTTTGAATGCTTTTCTTGAGAACCGAAGGCTGATACCTTGAAGTTAACCTGCGCTGTTATTAATTTGCCTTAGGTTTTCAGTTGCGTGTCATGTGTGCCTAACTTTCTTTTCTTGCTTAGGAAAATACCAGTCAGGAGTAGATAAACCCGATCCAAAGACATGGAAGGCAAACTTCCGTTGTGCTATGAACTCCCTGCCTGACATAGAAGAAGTGAAGGACAAAAGTATAAAAAAAGGAAACAATGCCTTCAGGGTGTACCGGATGCTGCCGTTATCTGAAAGACCTTCCAAAAAAGGTAGAGGGGAGAGTTTGTCAGCATGAAAGTGGTGTTGGGGGCATCGTTATTATTTTGGGGGTCTGCAAAACACGCCAATTCTGCTGCTGCTGTGAAGCTGGATTTTTTTATCCAGATGTTCCCCAGAACTTACGAACAGCTGGATGAAAAATGGGCTACGTTCAGTTCAGGGAACAAGCCACTTGGAGAGAGGATCGTTGAGATGTGATACCCCCAAGCTGATGATGTGTGTAAGAGTTGTGTTAAAGCCAATGGAGTTGTGTTCGGATGCTAGTCCCAGGCCTCCATCAGTCAAGGAAGATGATTAGGGGGATACTAGGGATCAGTGTGCTTAACTCAGTAGAGCTCATTCAGAATCCAGTGGCAAATGTTTTGGTATCTTTTTTCAAGCAAGGGTAGAAATAAACAGACGGTTTGTTTTGCTGAGTGGGAGCAGTACACTTTCTGCACAGAACATGAAACCGTGAAACCACTTTGTTAGTTACGTAGCTACACTAGGCCACGAAAAGAAAGCCCCCACAGCATGATAATGGTGAAATGGGAAACTATGTTTGCATCCCCAGGTTTAGAGATAGGTCTCCCACCTGCCAGGAGAGCACCTAACCACCAGGTCAATCTCATGAGTATTTGGTTTCTTATGGAATAGAAACATTCACTTCTTCATGGCCTGTTGGGTTCCTTATGGCTTTGTTCTTGGTTTTTGGAGTAGAACGATGGCTTCTTTAGTCCTCTGGCATCCTCTGGCGTCTAGGATATTTGGACAAAAAGTTAACATGCAAACCAAGCACACGGTGTTCCTCTAAAATCCAGTTCAGTTCACCTGTAGCTCAGCTTGCTATTTTCTTAAATTGAGAAGTGAAAGGCACGTCTTCGGTTTAAGGTCAGTGTGGCTGGAAATGACGAGCTCTGGCATTCTGGGGGCAGAATCAGACTGCCAAAGGGAGATCGTTCTAGAAAATGTAGCGCAGTTGCTTTGGAACTGTTTCCAGTCTCTTGTCAATGGTGTGTTTTGTATGTTCCTATTTCCCTGAACCATAACCTGTCCCATTGCGGTAGGTTCCTCTCGTAGCTGAAAGAACTAGAAAAGTTTGTCGTGAAAGTTGAGATTCCGGGGATGGAGGCTGTAGCAGGAGAGGATTCAGCAGCAAGTCCTATGTGACAAAATAAAACTGACATATTTTGGACCCTGTTTGTTCTCGCGTGCCCTTTCTGTGTGGCACATGGTGAGATTTATGTACGAGTGAGCACAGGTGAATTTGCCTGCAGACATTCTGATTCTCAGTGCTGCCTTGTAGTAGGGGGAGGAGAAATTCCTGGGACACGTCCGTGCAAACAGTGGGGTTAGAGCTGAGCTTGCACCAGCCGGCGCGAGCTTCCACAGCAGGGGCTCGTCAGGTCAGAGCAGGGGCTGCAACACTGGGGTCTGCCAAGGCACACCGCGTTTTGGGAGGGTCAGATGCTGTGTGGTTTGCTGGATTCTCAAGTCCAGCATGATTGCATAAACCACTTTTGCGTGAATTATAATATATGTCATCGTCATCCCCAGGTTGCAGTTATTTACAAAAACATTTGTTCAAGTTTATTGTGACCTCTTTTCACATTAAGTCGACAATCTCCCTGTTCCTATAGCTACAGTGAGAGTGTCATAAAAGTGATGTTTGTTTTTTTTTCTCCTTTAAGAGTATTTTCCTCCCCCTTGCTTCTTTTTTTAACAGGCCTTGTTCCTTAGTTTGTCACTCTTCCATGTTTTTCACCTTAATTTTTTGACTGCAGTTGCTTTACTCAGTCCCATTGTGGTTCTTTTTTGTAGCCCTTTAAAAAATGAAACACAAGGTGAATTTTTGACTGCCCAGGCCATAAGGGGAGTTTAAAATTAAGCAAAATGCGTTCTTCCTTTCCTAGGAGGTGCTGCCATTTTGAGGCATGTTCTGGGGCTGTTTGTTGGTGATTGCTTATAGAAAGTGTAAAAGGATAACTTGCGGCACGCAGGACTTTAAGAAATCTTCCTTCTTATTGTTGCAGGAAAAAAAACGAAATCTGAGAAGGATGACAAATTGAAACAAATTAAGGTAAGAAGTGGGTGTTTAATAGTGCAAGAGCTTGTGAAAACAAACTGTTGCAAATTTTTGTAATAGCCCCAATAGTATATTGTGGTGGCTATTTGCAGATCTCTCATGCTTGTGGTTTGGTTAAGTAGCTACAGTTACATGGGATGTTTGGTTTCTTTTTTGAAAACGTGAAGGCTGTTAGAGCTGTGACTGACGTCACCAGTTGACACAGCCCTTGTGTTACAATGCCTGGAGGTTGGAAAACTGGCAGCCTCGGCAATACATTTGCCATTTGTTTGTCTGTGTAAGTAGAAATGCAGTAATTATGGAAGGAATGCTTCTGAACAATAGAGCTACTTTTTGGAGCAGTTCTGTGAGTAAGACGTTGGAAATTCATTTTTGTTTAGGCAATAGGCAAGGGGGACAAGTTCTGTCAGAGCTGCACCTTTTGTCAGTTGCAAGACCTGAGTTGTGAAACTCCTCCATCGCTGCCTGAGATTTCTGCTTGTTCAGAGCACAGACCCAGGCTGACGTTAGCTTTCCGTGCAAGGCATGGTTTTACCTAGCTTTTGCCAAGAGCCTCTGCAAGGTGGTCAGCTCACACCGGCAGGATTTGGTCTGCCTTTGATTTTTTTCACAAATTGCCAAGGTTTCTGACTTGCAGCCTTCAGTAAAGTTGATGTTCTTGGGTTGCAGGTATCAGCCATGCCTGCAGCAGAAGGGCAGCTCGGTCCCCTGCTGCTCACTGGTGAAGGGCTGAGCCACCCCCACCTGGGCGCAGGTGCTGCACCCGCTGGCCAGGAGATGCTCTGGGCCACGTGAGCCCGGAGGCCTGGGAGAGCTCCACTGAAATGGGGTTTGGTGGGCAGACGCTGTCCTGGTGGTTGTGACGTGTGGAGTTGCGTATCAGAGCGCTGCGATTTTCGAATTGTCTTAAAGGAACCACTTTTTAATCAACCTATCTGGATCGTGCAGCCAGTGTGCTTGTTGTAACGTGACTCTGACGGTAGCCAGTGTTCAGAGGGAACCAGTGACCTCCTTTGGTCAGAGCAGAGCAGCATCTTATGCCTGCCAAGCTGGTGGCAGCGCTTGGCCATTCCCCTACTTCATAATCTTTCTTTTAGTCAATATATTGAACGCCTGAAAGGCTGGAGAGGTGCTTGAACAATCTTGGCCCCTCCATTAAGATTAATCTCACAAATAGTTGTTGCTGAGGGAGTCCCGGTGATGCCTGGCAGATGAGTAAGTACGTTGGGAGTAGGTGCTGGTGGGGTGATGCTTGCAGCTTTTGGGACAAACTTTCCTCCAGCTCGGTGGCCCTGAGCTGCACAGAAGTGTTAGGCCGGGTGAGGCAGGAGCAGTGGGCTGAGCTGTCTGTGCCTCCAGCACATACACCTACCAGCGTCCCTACTACGAGCGTTCTGTGCTCGCCAGCCACCAGCTATGGTGTGGCCACTTAGCTCTTGTAGGCTTTGAGCTGGAGCCAGGCAATATTCCTGTCTGTCCCCCCTTATTCTGACAAATGTGTTAGACGGGCTGTCCTCCAGGTATTCCTAGATTTTAAAACAGATGCTCCTTCCATGCTCTGCTGCTGTTAGACTGACTATTGAATGTTGAAGGCTATAATAGCAGAGAAGGGTGGTGGATGAATTAATGCAAATGCACATTTCTCGGCACTGAAAGCTGCTTATAATTGCTTTGCTCGGCGATGAGAATTCCTGGGATCTGAGTTGCATGGTTTGCATTCAGTGCCTCGCAGTTAGCCTGAAAATTTCTCTTTAGTGGAGGTGAGTGGGAGGCTGCTCCGTGATCTGCCTGGTAGCTGCAATGGGGTAACAGCAGCAGAGGGAGAAGCTGTGGACCCAAGTGCAGGTCTGCGAGGGGATTTCAGCACAGCAGGAGTCTCGCATTGAGCTGCCCGCCGTTGCCACTGCTGGACCCTGTGGGCACCCACCGTGGGTGGGGGTGAAGAGCCCTGCCAGACCTTGCTGAGCTTGAGCAGGTTGCTCAGGGCACTCACTGCGTGTCCCGGTGGATTTGGGAGACTTCAGCAAATCCCTGCTCCATGTTAGGCAAGGGTAGGCTGTGAGCAGGCCTTCCATCTTGCAGGTAGGTCTCCTACTACTGGACTTTTGGGTAAACAGGGTCTTTCCACTAAAAAAAGAGTTCTCAGCAATGGGAATAAGCCGTAAGTGTCTGAGTAGCCCAAATAAAAATAGGCTTTTTCCTTTGAAGCAAAGGATTGAACTGCCTGCCTGAGGCTTCATTTCTACATTATGCTAAATGTATCCTTTTGACTGTGCATGCAGCTCCCTGTTGAGACTTTTTAAAAACCTAAGTGACACCTTGCATTTAGCGTTGGCTAGATGTCTGGACTGAAGATTTAGGTGATTTAACACCAGCTGCGCCAGTGTCTGAGTCCCCTTGCGGGTCTGGCACCATCACCCAAGTTCCCAGATGCGTGTTTGTTTCTGCAGCTTGAAAAGGAGCTTCTCTGTACCAAAGCCTCAGTAAAGCTGAGCGAGGTGCTGCGTGTGCAGAGGTCCCACGAGGACTGCGGTGTTTGCTGGGGCATTGAGCAACACCAGGGGCTCAGGGCTTCGGTGTACAGCCCCAACCTGTCTCTGCAGTCATGATCCTCAGCGGACCATCAGCAGCTAATTTTATCTTTTTTGGCTCTCCAGGTCTTTGACCTCCGGGTTGAAACAACCCGTGCAGCTCATCAAAGACCTAATTTCCATTAACATTAACTTTGCACCCTTCTGATGGGCAGAGGGGCCTCGGGGGCAGGGCGCGTGTCTGTTTTGCTTAATGGCTGGGAAGGTGCAGGCTTGTGTCAAAGCGACAGCTCTTTCTTAAGAGGATCGCGATACAGCGTGTGGGATCCTGGAAAGGACCTGTTGCACTGTCCCCAGTTTTTTGTCTCCGTGATACCAGTTCGTTCAGTTTGTACCGTGAAGGGCTGGCCCCACAAGTCTTGAGGCTTACCTTTACCCTGCCCTTGCCAAAATGCTTTCGAGCAGTGAAAATGAGCTTTTGCACCTCTCTGCTGCAGATGTCTCTGGTTAGCAGTGAGGTAGAACTTGCCTTGCAGGGCTGGCACGGCCAGCCCGGAGTAAGAGCAGAGGACTTTAGACTTTGTAACTGATAATAACCCTGTAAGGGAGCCAGTACCAGGGAGGAGGTTGGACCTGTCGATAATCCTTTAAATGTGTTTATAGCTTTTTTTAAAGAAATCCTGAGCTTACGGAATTAAACTTTTTGGTGTCTATTCTGAAGGGAGGTTTTTAGGTTCCCACTTGAGTGTGCCAGACCTACAGAGGTGTATCTTGCCTACGTAGAACGGGTGGTGTTTTCCCAAAGCTCTTGCCCTGTGGTAATGTTTATGATGTGATCTAAAAATCTGTATGTAGTGTAAACACTTCGGTTTGGTTTCGGGCTTGCTGCAGAGAAAAATTAAAGCTAGATTTTAGTAATTGCTGTACAGAAGCTAAGGCTTCCTTTCAGAGCGTGCTAAGAGATACAGCGTGTTTGGAAGGCAATGAGGGTGAATATTAAGTAGACTACCGTTCTAAAGCAAGGTTTCTTCCTTGTTTGTTCCAAATGTTAATCTCCTGTAGTAAATAGCACACTAATTTCTCGCTCTCTGAAGTCTCACTCGAAATGGAAAATAAAAAAATAGCTTTCGTTTCAAAGCAGGTTTGGAAATGGAGTAGACTAGCTTCTTCTCAGAGAACCAAAATACTTGTTCAAAGTATTCAGTTCCAAGACCGTGTCTAGCAGAGAGCAGGGAGTATATGGCAGGCAGAAGTGATACAATTTGTTACCATCTCAGAACAAAAAGATGAACTGAGTCCAGCCTCCTAAAATAAATCAAACCTGACCCAACTGTACTGTTTTCATTCTAGCAAGAGCCAGTTGAATCATCTTTTGGAATTAATGGGCTAAATGATGTCACTTCTGACTATTTCCTGTCCTCCAGTATAAAAAATGAAGTTGACAGTACAGTGAACTTTGTAGGTAAGTACTCCTATGCTTTTCTTATATGCTAAGCGTACAGGTGACTTCGAAAACCTTTTGACTGTGTCAAACTCAGCTTTCCATCATCATTCTGTGCTTGGGAGATCACCACGGTTGCAGGCAGGTTGACCCATTTTTCACTAGCCCAAGCCACATGAGGTCCTGGTTGCAGGTCAGCCCCACCACCTCGCAGAGACACGTGAGCAGCACTGTGGCGGTGTGGTGGTTCCCTTGAGAGTAAAGCACTTGCAGACGTGCCCAGGTGGCTTTTCCTGACATGAACTTACTCCACAGGGTAGTCCTCAGCTATGAAGAGACTGTAGCCAGTGTGATGTGGGAGTTAAACTGCAGCCGGATGAGTTTCCCATTGCTCAAAGCAGAGGCTGATGCAGCATACTGTTTTACTTGGGACTTCAAACCTGCAGATGAAATGGAGGAACTTGATTCTTTTTACTGGTGTCTCAGTAGCAGAGTTAGTTCTTAACATCACTGAGCTAACAAGGACCTGCAAAGACTGCATTTAGAAACTGGTATATTAAGAATTAGGTGTCATCTCAGCACGTGAATAATTGGTTCTCAGTGGAATAATTGGGCTGGGTTTTGACAGCTCTTTTTTGGCTGAGGTTGTCATTGCAGCGAGGGCTCCTAGAAATGCGACCCATATACCATTTTGTCTAGAATTATACTTTTGTATGTGACAAGTCTTTGAAAGGTATGTTGGTCTTCTGCTTGGAGAGATGGCAGAAATTATGTGCAGTGAGTGTTTTCGATCCCCATTTCTTAGGCTGCAGGGCTTTGCATAGTCTTTCCCCCTCAAGTACTTCTGTGGCTGAGGACCTTGTGAGTAGTTTTCTTCTCTATGGCAGTTCATTTAATCAAGTTTTGCTTTGTAAGAGTGTCAGAACGTGATTGATGCTCCTATGGTTACAGAGAGTTTTATAACTTGAAGGCATAGCACTGCAGTGCTGTCAGTGCTTCCTATTTACTGACTGACTCATAACCAAATCTGAAACACCCCAAGGCCAATATGCAGTTCCAGGGAAGAAGCTTTATACACCTTTGCTTTATTTTGCATTCTTAAAGTCAAATAGAGATCAATTAACAGCAGTCTTTGGAATGTACTTGGTGTTCCCCAAAATCCACTAACATCAGAGAGAGTCGTTTTGCTGCAGACGTCTCAGTTCTCTACAGTACAGTGTTATCCTGAACTCCTGTTTGATTTTATGATGAAGGCGTGTTGCACCTTAGATCTCAGTAATTCACAGGACAGGACCCATAGTGGCAACATCTAAGAATGGTCAAAGGTCCGCTGTGGAAATCAAGCAAGAGGTTCAGAGGGACAGAACTGAATTTGCACCTTAAGGGCTTTCATTTTTCTGTGGACTCAGAACCCGTTTTCAGAGGTAGGACAGCAAGGCTTGGGTGGGTAACTTCATCCAGTGTTGTTTAATTAATGGCTCGTGAAGCGTGCTGCTTATCCAGACTGGAAAGAGAAATCCTTATTTAGGACTGCAAGCAGGATTTTAATGTAAACAGGGGGAAAAGGGCGAAATAGATCTGCTCTACAGAAAGGAGGGAAGTCAGCTGGAGGGGTTGAAAGACAAACAGCACCTGCAGTGTTTCTGACATACATGAAGCTCACGGGAACTTGTGGCATCTTGCCCAAGAGAGCAGTAATTTTTGCTGTGCAAGTTCTCTCTCAGGGGTGGGTAAGAATTCATCAGGTATTGAGGAGAAAGATAAAACAGTGCAGATGGCCTGCTCATACACTGACAAGGTTGCACAATGTTGGTTTCTCCCAGATAAAAATTAACTCTGTGTGCATGTGCTCTTGCCTCCCGTACTCCACTCGGTAAAAAGTTGGCTGTTTCACAACCAGGAAAGGTGAAACACAATGGAGGTTAAATATCTGGAACAAAATCGTAGTAATTGTAGTGATTCAACTCAGAATAAAAACCCCAAACTATCCAGTATGTATCTAATTTTCTTTATGCTGGGAATTGTCTCATAAAATACACATCTAGGTTTGGGGGATTTTCCAGTGATTACCTGGCACTTCACAAAGCAAAATGATACGCAGCTTTTCCCTGGGAGAAAAACCCGTCGCTTTTCTTTTTCAAAGAGTCCTGTTCTAGCCTTGTCTGAACACAGAAGGCAGGAACGGATTGTGTGTATACACATGTGCATTCATATATATTTATCTTGGTTCGTTCAGGAATAGATACTATCTTTAGCTTTTTTAAAAATTAATAATCAGAGTACTTAAGTCTCTTAACAGAAGAATTTCAAGATCTACTGTGTTTCATTGCCTACATGTTTTTCCCATGATGGGTCTAGAAAATGTGCTGTCTGAATTTCTAAGAACGCAGCACCACGTTTGTACAGAATTTGTCTGTATGAAGATCGTTCCTTTTGAAGCTTTATGTTCCAGTGAAAGAATATCTATAGTCCTTCCCTTTCTCTTGGACATCTGTGGGTTCAGGTTAGCCATGCTTCTGAGACGGCTCTAACCCCGTGTGCTCTTCTGATCTAGCTAGTGGCTTTCAGCTTCACGCTGGATTAATGCAGTTGTCATGTGTTCATACTGCTGAGATTGACAGGGGAGTTGTACAGGACAGAGGGATTTGTCTAAAGCAGCTCCGAGAAGTGAGATTCTGGCTTTCACCATACTTTTGTTTTGCTCAGTAGCTTCGTGGTACCTCGTTTTATTGCCCTGTTTCAGAAGGGTGTTGTGTAGCACAGATGCCTGCAAAGCATTTCAGGACACTTGCAGAGCATCCATGGTGCCTTCGTTTCGTAGAAATAAATAATGTTCCTTTGGCATTAAATATCACGTACCTGGGGGAATAGGAAAACCCTCTGGTAATAACGAGCCAGACTGTAGCTTTCTGTCACAGACCACGGGAGCTCCAGACTACAGGTGCAACTCTTGTTTTTCAACATACCATCACTGGCATTGCAAGGATCAGTGAGAATAAACGTCTAACTGGAGAAGTAATTTTCACAAATTCATGTCATGTATACATCAAGAATCCCACCATGTTTTACATGACCATATTTATGACGTGGCCGTATTTTTGCATGCCAGTTCTGGTCTTCTGGTGCATAATTTACATGAGAGCATCCAGAGGCTGGGGAATGTTGGTAGCTTGCTCGGTGAGGACGCTTTCCCAGGTTAGGAGAGATCACTGTGGTACATATGTCCTGGTGAGACCATGTTTCTGGGTGGAGGAGGAGTGTAGCCGTAGTCTTGCCTGGGAAAGCCTTTGGACAGGTGGTGGGTCAAGGAGGGCTCAAGGATGTTACGTGTGAGAGCCAGGGGAGAGGTGGGCACTTTCAGTCATCACAAGTGGGGGAAAAAACATCTCTGAAGGTGATGGAAACTAAATAAATTGCACAGTTTTCCTTTCGAAGTCCCATTGAAAGCAGGTGGTGGGCATGGAAAAAAGTGCCAAGATAGTACTGGCGCAGCCTCCAAGGACAGGCTTTCAGAGACCCAGTGGGGTTGCGGTGTTACGAGTAATCCATTCTTTATTTCTAACCCCAAGTTGTAGGACAGCCGCACCTTGACGGCAGCAGCGAGGAGCAGGTGATAGTTGCCAATCCGCCTGATGTTTGCCAGGTAGTGGAGGTGACAACAGAAAGTGATGAGCAGCCCCTCAACATGAGCCAGCTGTACCCCCTACAGATCTCCCCTGTCTCGTCCTATGCAGGTAAGTATCCTGGCATTTCTTTACACTCATTTTTTGGGGGGGAAAGTTTGGAAGGCAGTGGGAGAAAGGGGACTCTTACAGGGTGGCTGGCGACAATCCAGAAATGACTGTTTGGCTGCCTTCTGCGTTTTTAATGAAACTCAAAAACTTGCAGTCCTCCATTCATTTCACCTTGGGAAACAACTTGGCAGATCCGAGGTTGGAAATGTAAGCCGCAGATTTTAGCCTGTGACTAGTGGAAAAAGAACCTCTTTAGATGTAACGCAGAGAAGTCTTTTCGTCTTTCGTTAGAGGGGCTTTTTCAGTGGTACAATACACCTCTGAAATACGGTGTGTTGTCCTTGCCCTCTGACTTAGTAAAGATAAAAGGTCCCTGCTATGTTTCCTCAGTGCCTAGCGCAGTGGGCACGGAGTGCCAGGGGCTGCGCTAACGGTGTAGAATGCAGACGTGAAGCTGAGAGCCCTGGGGGAGTGAATCTGCCTTGTTACAAATAGCCTGCAGACGAGAACAGCCATGTAGTAACCGGTAACAAGTGGTCCTGCAAGCAGCAGAGCTGCAGACATCTGGCTTCCAATGTGTGCCTTCCGTCTGGATTCTCTGATATCCAGAAAGGGCGAGATAACAAGCTTTTCCCCAAGTCAGGGTGCTAATGGTTTCGCTTTTTTCTCTGGCCGCTTATTTTTGTAAAACTGGTAGGAAGTTAAGAGTCTTTGCACTCATTTATCCCTTGAATATTCAAGTCTGACAATATGGTCAGAAGTCGTTAGGGAGAAAAGACGCAAATGCAGATGTGGGCACACTGTATGCTCACTGCAACTAGATAAGCCTTATTTCTGTAGGAAGCAGGGCAAAGCCACATTTGAAAGTAGAAAAAGTTTCAGATCCAACCTGTCCTTCCTTTTTTAACATGTTGCTAACTTGCAAGCCTCAGGAGACTGGGTAGAAACACAAATGTCATCTTTTTAGGCAAACTGAGGCATTAGTTGATCCCCAAGCAATTTTATTATTTTAAACATGGTTTTGTCTTTGACTCATTAGACTGAAATTACTTCCAGACACACACGTTTTTATAAAATATGTATTTAGTAAATTTTATCTTTGGGTCTGGGTGAATAGCATGATGTTCATTTGAATAGCCTCCAGCGTTAGTCTCACAGATGTTGATAAACGATGATGCTTTCCACTGTGTTTGGTCTGTAACGGCCAAAGCATTTAGAAGGGTTTTGCAAAGCATAAGGCAGGGGGACGAGGGTGCTTTAACTTATTAGCAGCTGGGAGATGGGACCTTTGAAACATTTGTCCTCTTTCCAAACGCTTCTTGCAAAACTTTTCCCATCTATGTGAACATGACAATGATGCTTTCTTTAAAGCCTCAGCTACAGGATCTAAGTTGTTGGAACGCAAACAAAAGTCACTGTCTTGGTCTGGAAGTCATGGTGGTTGCTTGGGCTGGGACAATACAAAGGGGTGGTCTGGTGACAGGAGAACCACTCTGACACGAGCAATTCGTGAGCTACCTCCCTTAAAGTTAGTGCAACAAGCCTGCATAAGGAAATAAGGCATGACTGGAGTACTTCTGCTACCCCCTTACGTTGTCTTAGTATCCTGGTGGCCTTCAGCTGTCTTAACTTAAACCAGGACCTGCTAGTCCATAACTCAGATGACGCAGAGATGATTTCATGCCTTTGAATGCATCCCAAGGAAGCTCTTGATGATCGTGGTTACTTTAGCTAGAGGTCAGCAAGAAGTGGAGTACTGCAAGGGCCTGTCCTGGGACAAGTCCTATTTAATGTGCCAATGAGCAGAAGTGTTGGAATCCGCAGTCGCAAAGTATACAGGTGACACAAGGTGGGGGACACCAGCTGATCTGCTTGAGGGCAGGGCACCGTCCGGAGACGCCCGGAGAGGCTGCAGGAATGGGCCAGCAGGAACCTTAAAAAAAATTCGGCGAATACAGATGCCAAGCCCTGTGCCTGGGAAAGAGGAGCCCCCTGCGGCGTTGGAAGCTGGGGCTGGTGGGACGGGGAGCAGCTCTGCAGAAAGGTGGGTGGGCAGTCAGCTGAACATGAGACAGCAGAGCACCCTGGGCGCAGAGAAGGCTTTCAGCAGCATGGCCAGTAGGTCTAGGGAGGTGATTATCCCCCTCTTCTCAGCACTAGTTATACTACTTCTGGAGTGTTGGGTCCAGTCTTCTGAGTTCCCTCAGTCCAAGAAAGATGCAAACAAATGGGAGCCAAGCACAGGGAAGGGCTACCAGGATGGTCAAGGGCTGGAGGTCTCACTCTGTGAGGAGAAACTGAGGGACCAGGGCTTGTTCAGCCTGGAGAAGAGATGGTTTGGAGGACCTTATAGCAGCCTGCCCCTGCATGCAGGGATGTTACTGGGAAGGCAGAGCCAGGCTCTTCCCAGTGGTGTGTGGCAGGAGGGTGGGTAACCGTAGGCATAAATTGAAACAAGAGAACTTGGTCCAGCTGGATATAAGAAAAACATGTCACCTTTTGCACCACAAGGACAGTCAGGCAGTGGAGCAGGGTGCCCAGAAACCTTTCACTGTCTCCATCCTCAAATGTTTTCAAGACCTGACTCAGACCCTGAGTAACCTGATGAAGTCCTGTAGCTGGCCTGGCTTTGAGCACGAGGTTGGGCTGTAGACCTCCTGAGGTTCCTTCTAGCCCGAATTGTTCTATGAACCTCTTTTTTTGGGTTTTTTTTGTGTTTGGTTTTTTTTTTTTTTAAAAGCATGGATTTGCCCTTGAGGCAGGAGTGAGGACAGGGGTCTGTGTTTTGTTAGAACCCTGAAACTTGTAGGACATTCTTGTGACTAATCGTGCCTTTGCCTTGCTCCACGCAGACCTGGACAGGAGAGCCACAGGAGCCCTGGCTCGGTGCTCATGGGTTTGCTGGGTAGAGCTGTCAGCTCTGTCAGGTGCTACCACTCACTGAATGGCAGGAAAGAATACGACCGTAGCAGCTGTGTGGGAACAGTTAGTTTAGTTTTTCTGTAACAAAAACAAAAAGTAGCCTGAAGGTATCAGCTGTCCTACATAAATCTGTTTTATTTCAAAAACACCTCTAGTTCCTTTCTGAGGTTACTCAGGCAAATGATGTGAGTGGCCTTTGTGAGTTTTCTCATATTTCCACTGACATCTATGAAATCCTTTTTTTTTTTTTTTTTTCGGTACCAAGGCTGTTGTCAGCCTCCTCTTGTGTTTGACAGTGATTCAAATAACCTTCTTGATTGAAATAACCTCTCTAACTTTCCATGCCTGAGTGGCTAGCTTTCCTGGCTTTGCTAACTATAGTGCTATCTCTTGCTCAGCATTTTGTTATGTATAAACACCAAGGATGGATTCCTTTTCAGCTGCATCATTCTTTTTTTGTTGCCACATGTTTCTTCATGTCAAGGAATATCTGTTTCTTGTCTCTATCTGGATTCCTCCTATTGATTCTACCTCCAGGGCCATTTCTCCTTTGCACGGACTAATTTCTGCCTCTCCTCTTTGCAAGTATGGCTTAATTAGCCAGCTTAATTACGTTGGTGCATCTCTCTTTACCTGGGCCGGTGAATGGGAAGCCCTGCAGAGTGTTAACTTCACAGGGCTTTGCAGTTAGATTTAACGTTTCAGACTGCTCCTCTGCGTACTGCACACGGAGGCAGACTGGTGCATGGGAGCTGCTGGCTGTGGCAGTAGTGGTCTGGAGCAGCTCATCTACCTGCTTCCTTGCTTCAGAAGAACTTTGGGTGCAGTTTAGATCCTGGGGTGTGAGAGAGCAATTCAAACCATTGGTTTACAGCGCTCTGCCTAGACCTGATGCTTAGCTGAGCCTTGAAAGAAGGGCAAGGAGCTGCCAGTCTCTCTGAACACGTGCAGGAGCATGATCCATGAGGCACAGTCCGTGCACCCTTAGCACTCATGTTATGTCCAGTGCACAGCACGAGGTTGCTCCCTGTGAAGGCAGGATCACGGTTTATGGTCACAGGGGTGCAGGGCGTGTGCGAGGCAGTCTGCATGGGCTAAAAAATGGGTAACAGAGCAGAGAGTGGAGAATGGGACTTGAGAGCTCCCTTGCCTGCTACAGTAACTCATCACATCATTCTTTCAACCTTGTAATTTCTTTGTTCCCCTTGGCTTAGGGCACGGATGAGTCCTATGTGCACAGCCCCAGTGGGGAGGGGTTGGAGAAAGACCTCTTCCAAATGCTCTTAGGGTTTTCCTCCAGGAAGCAGGACGCAGTGGTTCAAAACCCCATGAGCTGAAGGGAACCTGCAATCCAGGCCTCCGCTTTTCTGGATGAGGGTCTGTGCACTGGGCGGCTGTGCCAGAGGCAGCAGCCATCACTGCAGACTGGTTCTGAAAAGAGGGGTTTGTGCCCTGTCTCAGATGTATCTGGGGCACAGCACTCTCAGCCAGCCCATGGGCCAGGAACCTGACCCTCGGACACCGGGAGACCTGTGTCCAGACCCACGTGGGCTTGAAAATATAAGCAAAACTTCTGGATTTCTGCAGGGGAGTGATGCAGCTGCAGGAGGATGGCCATCCTGTTGGAGCTGTGGCCTTGTGTTTGCACTCCGGTTGAAGTGACGAGGGTGAGGGAGGCTGTGTCTGGCAGGGGGAGGTGGTGGGGCTGAAGGTAGTAGCGTTTCTACTTGCTCAAGTGGTGGGTGAAGGGTTGAGAAATAGGCTAGGGTGGAGGCTGGGCACGAGTGGCAAAAGCAAAACGAGAGCAAAGTATCACAACAGTAATGAAGTGCCAGAAGTGAGAACAAGCCCCTGGGGCAGCAAGCTGAGATAACAGTTCCTGAAACAGAAACACACTTACCTCCTCTTCGGTGGAGTTGTTGCTGGTTTTGCAGGGAGAATAAAAATATGAATTTGGACAGAACTTTGTCCTTTGCCAGGCCTGGAGCTGCCAAGAGAGGGCAAAGGAGTGGGGGCATCCCCCGCTTGCAAGAGGCTGTTCCCTCTGCCCAGGAAGCTCAGATCTGCCTCTTCCCTTTCCATTGCTGTCTTTGCCAGGGCATAGCCACGCTAACTGTGGTAACCGTGTGAATTTACCCCAGTTGTTCAGTGCAGCTGTGCTGTCTAGCCCTCGGATTGCTGTTGCTGCAGTGGGGTGTCCGTGCTTCTTCATTGTTTTCTGGTGGTTTGGCTTGACTCTGTTTACTTAACACTTGTTGGTAGTGTGTCAGGCCTTTTGAGCTGGATTTTGCTACTGTAGGTTGAGTAGCGCGAGTTTCACTTTTGTTTGTTTTGTTTGACAGAAAGTGAAACAACCGACAGTGTTCCAAGTGATGAAGAAAATGCAGAGGTAAGTGTTTGCTGGGTTTTTACGCTTTGGAGCAAGTCTGAAGAGCAACATGCTGAGATACTCTTCCCCCTTCTCCATTTGCAACTCTGTCTACCAGTGGAGTATTCATTTTAATAATAGCTGGGGGAGAAAAACAAACCGGGAAGGTTCAAGGGAGAGCCATTTGGATGGTTGTTGCAGAGTGAATATCCGAATATCCCTACAAGTTCTTTCCTCCTCACCTGTCCAAACTGCAAGGAGATTAATTTGCATTGTAAGATGTTCTGGATCAACAGTGCCAGCTAGTTTGTTAATACTGTGCATTGACGTTGCTGGGTAGTGAGTATTTCATCTTGGTTGAAAGCACGCTTGCTTTGTTTTCCTTAAATGGCACCTGAATTCATACAATTGGAGGAAATGCTTACATGTGTGATAGAAATACAACTTGAATCTTTGAGGTATGTGAGGCAAAAAACTTTCCCAAGCAGTCAGTTGGGTGTTGCTGGGTGAAAGGAGTCCACGGAGAAAACACCCACTCCGTGAACATTGCATGAGCTGCACTTATGCAAGACCAGCACTTGCCATGCCTTTTGGGGCTGCCATCAAATGACCAGACCTGCCGATCTCCGTGAGTACTTAGAGGCCAGGGAAGGCTCACTGAGGGCAGATGCTGTGTGTTCCAGCTGTATTTTTCCAGAAGGCCTCTTGCAAATCTCAATCTGCTGTGCCCCCCCACCCCCCACCCCGAAAGGCCTCTGAATCCTCCTCCTTGGAGAACTGCAGGTTGTGCAGTGGTGTAACAGCATGGCAGACCCTCTTGGTTTTGTGTCTCGTGCCTTGGTTAGGGTGGAGCCTGCATGTAGGTTGCCAATAATGACCCCCCAAACCTCCCTGGACAGAACATGCCGTTGGGGCGTGCATGGTGGGGAAAGGACTGGGTGCTCATCTGTCCTTGGTGAACCTTCTCCCTGTGATGGTGGCCACGCCATCAAGTGACAGTGGTTCTCCTGGCAGCCTGACGTGTGTTGTTAGTTTGGATGGTGCTGTTCGGGAGGCCTTGGGTCTCTGCGCCTGCCTGTTGGTGGGAGGATGCTCTCGCCGGTAATGGAGGAGGCGCTTCCATTTGGAGCTTTGAGTGCTTGGTCGTCTGTGTCCATATTTGTCTCCAGTGTACTGGGAAATAAGGCCTTCGTTTGGCACCAGAAGGATGGGCAGAGCCTCTTGAGTGCTGGAGAGTGGCCAAGGTTTAGGCACGTAACTTTAGAAAGGGAGAAGTGGCTGAGAGCAGACATTCGGAGCCGGCAGCTAGAGGCTCAGGCTTTTGGAGGCAGGGTAATTCCCGTGGAATTTGTGGGTGCTTCTGTCTTCCTCTTGTTACTCAGAGCGCTTCGCAAAGTCGCATTCGCTCATGTAGACTTCCCTCCTTTTCCCCCCACCTTTTCTAGGGACGACTTCATTGGCAAAAGAAAAACATTGAAGGCAAACAGTATCTCAGCAATCTGGGAATGAGGAACACTTCTCATATGCTTCCCAGCATGGCGACTTTTGTAGCCAACAAGCCTGACCTCCAAGTCACCATCAAAGAAGAAAGCTGCCCACTGCCTTACAATAGCTCCTGGCCCCCTTTCCCAGACATCCCTCTGCCGCAAGTAGTGTCCGCAGCCTCCACAAGCAGCAGCCGGCCAGACCGCGAGACACGGGCCAGCGTCATCAAGAAAACGTCAGACATCACCCAGTCAAGAGTCAAGAGCTGCTAAGCCTTTGACAGTGTGGTTTTTTTTTTTAGCTTTGTTTTGTTTGGGTTTGTATTTTACGTTTCTCTAGGAGAGGTTCATCCCTTGACGCACACGAGACAAATCTAAGGTAAAGCCTTGGCAATAAAAAAAAAAAAACAAACGTTGCTGTGTCCGACTCCAGCGCCGGAGTGTTTTTAACTCAGGACTCCAGCTGTCAGTATGTACACCCGAACCCAGGCGGATTTCCAAGGTTGCTACATAGGAAAACAACCCAAGAACTTTGGCCCACTCGCAGGTTCCAGTGTTTCAGAAGAGGACCAACTGACCACAAGGGAAGTGGTGCTGCTGCGCTTGCTGTCAAGGCTGTGATGGAACTGAAAGCCTCAGAATGGAAGAGAAAATGTGAACTAGCTGGAATATTTTTAAATAAAGAAAAATCTATTGTGAATATTGTACATAGTGCAGTACTAGCAACGTTGCAGTCTGCTTCTGCACCTTATTAAGAAAGCACTTACAAAAGGCCTTTTATTACCTTGCTCTACTTAATGGCACATTGAAGGTCCCTCCCCACTTGTATTCTTTTCCAAGGCTATTCTTGCTAAAGTGTCTTTAAAGAATAGAGGAAAGGAAAGGAAGTTAAAACTTCCCATGTGGATTTCATACATTTTAAGACTGCTTTTCTCATGTTTGTTCCTAATCTGCTATGCTTGAATGCCGCGTGGTACAATAGGAAAAAAAAAAAAAGAAACCTATTACAGAGATATTATGCAAATTCCCAGATTTAAAAAAAGAAGAAGAAAAATACTCTAATTCTAACCAGAGCAAGCTTTTTTATTTTTTATACAGGGGAATATTTTATTCAAAGTAAAATTCTAAAGTGAATATAATTTTTTTTAATCTTTTCTACAGCAAATTTATAATTTTAAGATTCAGTCCTTGGTTATCAGCAGTTATTACATCCTTGTGGCACATTTTTTTTTTAATTTTGTAAAGGTGAAATAGCTTTTATGAGCTCATGTAGCAATCAGATTATCCTGTGGATTGATAATAAATATGGTATATAGTTAAATTTTTAATAATCCCCTTGCTTGTCTCTCTTTTTTTTAATCTTTCAGAAGCCCCAGGTGGCATGGGTTGGATAGGTGAATGTGACCTCTCGGAGCGAGCAATTAGCGTGAGCCGCCTTAGCAGTTTCTGGAGGAAACTTCTGGAGGAAACTTCCATCTAGCAGGATGGAGGCACTGTGCTTGGGGTAGCTCCAGGCAGAAAGAGGAGCCACGGTTTGAAGGTGGCGTACTCAAGTGTGGCCTCTCGTGCAGGGGCTGGGAGTTGGGGCACCTCTTCTGCTGTTACTCCGTGGTCGGGCTTTGAGCCGATCACCTCATGGAAGGGATCTTGTGAAAGTCCACCCCCCTGCCCAGTGCAGGCTCAGCTGTGCTTGCCCCATTCCTCCTGGATCTCTTGTTTGGCTTGCTCGCAGTTTCCTTGTCTGGAAAAATCTCTTTTTTTTTGATGGAGTTTCAAGCGATAACTGCTTATTAGTGGAACAAATCAGAAGTCAAATAAACATTCCCCAAGGCTTTCAACGTCTACCACGTGATGGCAAGTCCCGATTCCTCTGGGTCTTTGAGGGAAGCTGTTGAGTATCTGATTAAGGGTGTGCGGTGGCTCGCAGGGTTGCGTGATGGTGGCGGACAGGTCGTGCCCTAGGCGAAGTGCTCTGTGCTTTGGGCTGTCACTGCCATGGGCAGAAACTGAGAGCACTTGCCCTCTGGCAGGTTTTGAAGCCGTGGGGAGTTGCACAGATTGATTCAGGTGTGTGAAATGTGTGGACACAGAGTGTCCTTCAGGTGTGCTTACCTTTCTGGTACCAGCCCAACAGATAGCGGAGCTGGGTGGGCCAAGGAGCAGTAACGCACCAAAATAGCTGGATCAGGGAGATGTGCTGACTGGCTGTTGGAAAGGGAAAGCAAACAATAGGATTTAGGGTTTTGCTGTGTCCCTAACTGATGCCGCATTCCAAATTTCATCACAAGTCCACGTGAAACCTGCACTTTTGTCTTGCCAACCCACTGCCCAGTGGTCTGGGAAAACATGGTTAGGGCTTTGGTTAGGGTTGGGAAGAAGTGGAAGCCCCAAAGCAGTACTTGAAGTGAGGCTTTAATGGTTAAAATCACGGTACGTAAACTTTCTGGTCTGCCCGTTTCACTTGGCCGTGCGTTTACTCTTCCAGTGGCCCTCTGGGTCCAGAGGCCACAAGGTTTGGTCTTCGCCGAGGAGATTGTGTCTCTGTGCGTGTAGGGGGGCGAGTGCTACAGTCCTTTGCCAGCAGGGTTATGAGGCTCACGGTAGGTTTCTTTTTCTTGGTTTTGGGGCTCACTTGGGATTGTTTTTATATTTTTTTAGCACGGTCTGCTTTGAATTTTGGAAGATTTTCCAGACTACCCAGCTAAAGTTTGGAAGTTGCTCTGTAACACCTCCTAGCCCCTTTTAAGATGATGTGTTCTTGTTCGTTAGGGAGGGTCCTCACGGAGTCACAGACGAGCTGGGACTGGAAAAGGGACCCCTGGGGCACGTGGTGTCCGACCTTCTGTTGAAAGCAGGATCTCAGAGCAGGTTGTGCAGGACCCTGTCAAACCAAGTCTTGAATATTTCTAGCAAGGAAATTCTCTTCTAGGCTTCGTGAATCCCTTTCTTCCAGCTGTTCTTTGGGTGGCAAGTTCCCTGCCCTGGGAAAAGGGCTGTCCAGGGACCCCTGGGGCTGCGAGAAGAGTCCTGATGAGCTTTTCTTGTGAGGAAGGAAGAGCTGGGTGAGGTGAAGAGAAAGCCCAGAGCTGCAGTTGTGCTGGGGCTGGGAAAGGGCCACCAAACCCAACCGAGGGCTGATGCTGGAGCCCTTCTCTTGGGAAGGCTGGCTGCTGGGAAGGAGGGGCTGCAGGGGTCAGGGCTGAGGGAAGGGGAAGGCTCAGTCGCGTGGGGCTGAGCGTCATGCGATGGAAACCAAGTGCTGGCACTCATCTTCTCCTCTGATGACTATTTAGTCTGTGGACGGAGGGAGGCTCTTGCCTCCGGCGCAGCCTGGGTTTAGTGTTAAGTGTTAAGGCTGAGAGAAAGCCCAGAGGTAGAGCTGGGGGGGGAGGGGGGCTGGAAAGCATCTTCTGAAGCAAACGGAGCTGACTGAAAGCTTTTGCTTTTCTTAAAGCAGGGCTGCTGTTCACCTCTGTGATGGCCAGCCCTAGCCTCCCCGTTCAGGTTGCCAATGTTAGATGTTGCCACGTCTCTGCAGGCCTCCGGGCCGGCAGCCGTGTCCTGTGCATTAGTACTGTGAGAGGCAGTGGGCTTTCCTTATTCGCAGCAGCAGTTGGAGCTCCCTGCCCCTCACCCACAGCACTGAGGAGGCATCTCGGAGGCCTTGTACCTTCCTGCAAAGCCCCTCTTTTACGCCTGTCCTTCTTGCACAAGTGCTCCCTGAGCTCCGTCCTGGGTGTCCATCTGAGGGAGGGAACGCATTTGCCCTTGGCGGTGAAACATTTCAACTTGCTCAGCCCCCAGGGCTCACGCAGGTGCCTGCAATGAGCCTGGCATCTGACCGGGCTGCAGGAGAGGAGTGAGGACCACGCTGCCTTTTCTGTGCATCCTGCGTGACTTTGGGTGAGAGCCTGCCTTCAGCCAGCCCTGCTGGTCACTAGGGTAAGGAGACGGTTGCCCAGGGGCTTCCCCCCTAGCAATTTTATAAAAAAATAAACCTAATGTTTCTGGGTGTATAAATGCTTGTCTACGAAGTAAACTGCCAGGAGGATTGCTGCTCTTAGCATCAGCCATCTGAAACAGGAGCAGGCGGTGGGGAAAGGCAGGCACCTGCAGTCCGACCCCTGCACTAACTTGTACGTAGCTAAAGCAAGTTACGGGGTCACGTCCTGCCTCCGGCCGTTTGTTCCACGTGAAGGTCTGTGCCAGCATGCTGGTGGCCAGGTAATTTGGCATGCTTTCCCCTTGGTCCTGCAGGGAGGACAGCCGAGCTGCAAAACCACTAACCACCACCCTGCTCTGGTAGCTGTGCGATAGGAGAGACGCACACATACCTCTGGGGTGGCGTGCATACTTGGTAAATTCCCCTCTTCCCAGGGCTTATATGTTTGAAGCTCTTCCAAGAGGTATCCAAGCACAGGAGTTACAGTACGTATCCATAACACTGTTCCATCAAAGAGAATATCCACCGCCCAAAGGCGGTGACGCCTCAGCAGCTCGCTCAGGCCACAAGCAGTTGGCCAGCCACGGGGTGGTGTAAACGCAGAGGAGGATTTCTCGAGGCTGGGGCATCAGACGTTTATTCTGTGAAACACAGTGTTTGATGACGTTTGTTATCCCTGCTTTGCAAAACTGCAGCAAGTCATAAAAAGCCATCCGGCCTTTAACAGTGCAACCAGCAATTCGGTTCCGAAGCACTGGAAAACAGCTGCCTGCCCGTTAGCACCGCGGGTGATGCCGAGTTGACCTCACGGTGCAATTTTGTGATGTGGTCAGCAGGCGAGCCTGCAGAAACCTCCCCAAGGGGAGGCTGGGGGGGAGGTAAGGGCCGGGCTCTCCCCCTGCAGCACCCACACAGCCTGTGGCCGGGGTGCTGCCCATGCTCCGACAGCTCCAGCAAGCCCCCTTTGGGGGAGCTCAGCTAGCCAGGAGCTGGCGTACCAAGGTCTCTGGCAAAGTCTGTCCCCGCGAAAGGGCTGCCCGTGTGGCTCAGGTAGGGGGAGAGTCATCTGGGGAGCAGCAGAACTGGAGAAGACAGGTTTGCTTGGGATCTGGGCTGCGTTCAGGAACGTTTCCTGGGGTGCAAGGTATTGCTGAAGCTCCCGGGTTGGTTAGGGCATTCACGCAGCCTGCCTCTCTCCCACCACCCGGTCTCCTTACGAACTTTCCAGTGAAAGGTTAACCCACGCAGCAGCCTCTTCCTCAGCAAGGACCTAGCAAAAGCTGGCTTTTCTATCTGCCACCAGTTGTTTTTTTTTTTAGACTTGCAGGAACCTTTCATCAGTGGGACACCCTGATCTACAGCAGGAGCTGTAGAACGATTTGGGTCAGGTGGGACCTCAGGAGGTCATCTGGCCCAACGCCTGCTCCAAACCTGCAGAGGCAGGTCAGGTTGCTCAGAGCCTTGGTCAGATTTTGAGTGTCCCCACAGATGGAGGCTGCTGCCTCTCTGGGCCCCTGCTCCGTGGTTTTGAAGTGCGAAGGGTGTTGGGGGGCATCGGCTGGTGGGGCTCAGCATGACGATGTACATCTCGGATCCTTGGCAGATCAGGGGTTTAGGCCATGGAGCTGAAGGCTCCCCGTGGTGTCAGCCGGGGACCTGGCTGCGAGGGAGGCGGCAGCCACAGAGACAGCTGCTTGGAAGTCTGAGAAAAAGCCAGGAGCGGCAGTATTTAGTGAAAAGGAGAAAACAGAGCACAGGCTCCTCCTGTATTTGCAGATTTACCACAAGGGAAATCACCCCTCTTTTACTCCGGGTGGCTTCACTCTCGGCTCTTGCTGACGTCCATCGCCTGGGCTTGTGCTTCTTGCATTTGTCACGTTGACTGGAGTCGGCCCACCCTCGCTCAGAGGAGGCACCGAACTATAAACATTTCTGGAGCACCTGAGAAAACGAAGAGGTCAAGTACAGGGTCTTCGGGGTTTGAAAGGAGCGAGTCCGACACATGCCGTGAGGGTAATTTTACACGCTCTTCTGCTCTCGTCCCAGACACGAGTTTACTGAGTGATGGTGCCTCGAGGCAGATGGTATTTCCATAGGGGGAATGTGTATACCTGTGTCCACGAGATGAATTTACAGACAAAGCAGTTAAGGGGAGCTGGGTTTGGGGGGCGTCTGTTCCATTGCCCAGGAAAGCTGAGCCCAGGCACGTACATTTTTTGCAGGAGAGTTAATGAATGAAAGTAAACAATTTTTTCTTGGGTTTGGAAGGGACCAAGAGAGCTTCTGGAGGACTCCTGCAAAGGCAGGATCATCATCCTTTCTGTAACTCAGCTGAAATAATGGAAAAAATGAGGCAGAATGTGGAAAAAAAAAAAAAAAAAAAAAAAAAAAAGAAATAATGGCCCCAAGCATGAATTTATCCAGGTGTGCTTGCATGTGAGCCACATAATGTTACAACCCAGGTTCCTGCTGGTGTCTGGGGCTGCCGCTCCTGACAAGATCCTCACACACGAAGATACTCAAATCCCATTCAAAATGACGATAGGTGCATCAGCCTAAAATTCCCCAGGACCAGGCCCTTACTGGTTTTTTCTCCCCAGCAGGTAGCACTGGCCATGGGTCCTGTCTGCGTGTAACCACGTGGCCGCCCCCCTCCTTCCCTCCCTGCATGCATGGGGCTCGGGGCGGGCGGTGAAGCTCCGTGCACATCCTGATGCACTCGCACCTTTGTTGGAAGTACCTGGGAGGCAGTAGCTGTACGTAACCTGCACGCTGCTTTGCCACAGGACTGCAAAATACATTGACTGTGCACTTGGATAAATGGGAGAAAGATGCACCCATAGGAAGTATGAAAACTGCCCCTGCCTGTCCAGGCAGGGCTCCTTGGAGTCACCTCCGGGCTCCTTGGAGTCACCAGATTTGCTGCAGGGCTTCTGCCTGGGCCAGCAGAAACCAGCTTCGCCTTCCAGTCGTTTCCCTCTTGCTCGAGATGAGTCTCCTTTCTCTACTTGCAGCTGGGGCTTCCCCCAAAGGGGGAGGTCGGGTGCTGCCAGGTCCCTTTGTCCAGCCTGTCCCTCCTGGTCGCCGGCTGGGGTCAGCCGCCTGGCAGAGGAGCCGGGAGGTGGCCAGGGCGGTGCGATGGTGGCCCTGCAAGGCTGTGCATGGGGGGCCAGGTGCCAGGACCCCCGGCTCACATCGTCAGATGCGTGCGGGAAGCGATCCCTCCCGCTGCGCCCCAGTACAGCAGCATCCCGCCCGGTGACCCAGCGGCAGGCTGGGTTAGCTCCATCCCGGCCACCTCACGGCGGTTGTTTTTGCTGTCTGTCTGTTAATTGCTTTTGCTGATTGGGTTGCACGAGGATGAACCGGTGGTGGGGACTTGGCAGCACGCGTGCAGGCATTTCTCCTGCCGGAGAGGCCGTGCTGCGTCCCTGCCGCCGCCGCAGCAGAGGAACAGCCCAGTGACCTTTTCAGAGGGTGCTGGAGGGAGGGTTTCCTCCTCTGCGGTGAGAGCAGCAGGTGCAGGACTTTTCTGTCAACAATCATGAAAATAGCGGTGGGGAGGAACAGTGGGGACCAACAGCAACTGCTGCCACAGGCGGTGCTTGGTCCGGGGCGCTGGGCTTTCCGAGGAGGTAAAAGCAGTTGCAGTAAGATTTGGGGTGCACGAAATTCAACTGCTGGATGTTACAGCTCCTCGAATGAGCTTTTCTCTGGGTGGCAGCTTTAAATAAACCAGCAAAGGCAGAGGGAGCCCTATCTGCGTTCAGTGTGTTGGTTTTTGATGAGTAGCTGATGGCAGGTAGCTCCTTTGGGCCGGTTCTGTTCTCGACGACACGCCTGTGGACTCAATAATTCAGCAGCAGCTAAAAGGCGTGCTGGCGAGCTTCCCGCGGCTGCAGCCCCGAGCACTGCCTGGCCTCCTCGATGGGTTCTGTTCAGAGCTACTTTTGGACTGGCCTCGGGAGGTGAAACATCAGTGGAAATGCCTCCTTGTTTCAGACGGGCTACCGTCGGTGTAGAGATGGTGGAGACGAATCGGAGTTACTGGGTTGATTTTGAATTTTGTAAGGGCTGTACCTCTTTCAGACCCTAGTGCTGTAGCTCCTCTCCGGAGGCTGCTTGACGGTGCTGCCTTCATCCCCTCCACCCATTTGATGTACGGTTTCTCAGCTGATTTATATACCTCATCCTGCCCTTTAAAGTTCGTACCTTTGCAGATCTTTTTCCAGACTGTTTCTTGGGAGCAGGTGAACTTTGCAGGCGTCCAACCCCAGGCAGCAGGCTGGGGGTTTGGCGGGGTACTGCATTAACCCCTCGCAGCTTCTGCCCCGAAATGTGGGGGAGCAGCAGGAAACTGGGTGGATGCTGAGGACGTTTGCTGTAGCACTTGCTTTTGCATGTGCCCGTTTAAAGATGTTATCTCTCACAGTCAATGCTGTCAAGTTTCAGGTTTCGGTACTATTTTTACTGTCAGGCAAATTTGTTGGGTTTTTTTTTTTTTTTCCTTTTTTTTTTTTTTCAAAGAACTGATAAAAAAGAATAATGCCAACCAACTCACTGTAACATTGTAAAAGCCATTTTTTTGTTCCTGTTGCATGGGGCAAGGCGCGGGTCTGTCAGGGAAAGCAGCTGGGATGCCTTTCTCAATGCTGTTCTCTTAAGGGCGATCAATAAAGCACGGACTCATCAGTAGGGGTACGGGTCTGTTTCTGGAGCAAGCCCCTGAGAGCTAATGGCTTTCAAAACCAGTTTAATGCCCCCGTTTAAAGCCTTCAAAACCGTTTAAAGCGGGGCAGGCTGTGCTGAGCTGACAGGAGGCGGTTGGTGGTCACGTTTGGCTGCCCAGGCACCCTTGGGGCTGCTGCGATGCCAAATGCTCCTCCTGCCTTCGTTTTTGTTTTCCATTTCGTTTCCCCTCACCGCTTGCTTTCTTTGGCTGGGTTTTAACCGTTTCACACGTGCGCGGTGTGACACCAGCAGCTGGAGCCCTCTTGCTACTCCTTTTGGTCTGGTCTTCCATTACCCTTCCTCCCTGGTTGCCTTCCCCTGCACGCTCCCCCGTCAGTTTGCAGGTCCCCAACGCCCCTCGCCGCCCCAGCTCCCCATTTTCTCCAGTTAGTAAATGAAAGAAGAGTTGCATGGCTAGGTGCTTTCACCTTCTTGTAAGTAGCCTCCAGCAGCGTTCTGGGCATCTGTAGAGAACACACTGTTCCTGGGGCAGAGACCAGCATTGCCCAGCGCGCTGCCCAAACCTTTTGCCTCCAGCGGACAGCCACCTGAGGATAAAAAAAATCCACACGCGTTATAGCGAAACACGGCACGGAGCAGCCCTCGGTCAGCAGCGTGGGGCTTTCCCCTGCCCCAAAACACAGCCCTGCTCCTCCCGACACGATGCGGGGGGTCACCCTGTGCCGGTGGGAGTAGGCATACAGCCACGCACCCGCTGCCTTCGTGGGACACTGCACCTTGGGGTGCTGCAGTGCCCTGCTCCACACAGCCACATCGCTGCTGGCACGAGGGCAGGGGACCCTGCAGACGATGCTGTTCATGACACCTTTCCCTAAAAGCTGTTTCCCCGAAGGTTTCCACTGCCCTGGCACACGTGGTGTGACTCATCCTTGCATTGGCACTTTTTGCAGCTTCCTTTTGCCTTTGCTGTACTTTGCTGGAGAAAATGAGATGATTCCGGTTTTGCCGCAAGGCTTTACGGTGCCATGGCACAGCGCATTTTGGGACAATATTGCTACGTCTGCAGCAGCTGCTGTTCGGAGACACAAGTTTCTTGGTACTACAGAGAGACTTGAGCATTTTTCATTTGGTTGGTGGAGGAAAATTTACAGGGAAAATGTAAATGATGAGCATGAGCAAAGCTGATACAAGACCTCTTCATGAGCATTTCGAAGGGCTCTTCTAGAATGAATCAAATGTCAGCGCAGACTTTCTGAAAAAAAAAAAACCAAGATCAATTTAGGATCAGTTACCTAGAGATGAATGACCCACGCCACCATGCCTGTCCCCCCTGCTCTCCTGGGGAGGCTGCCCAGCCATGCCCCCCGCCAGGCTGAGCGCATCCTGCCTTGGGGGCTGGGTGCAGCTGAGCATCCCAACTGGCTTCTGCTGCAGCTGGAGACCAGCAGCTCGGTGCTCGCCGCCAGCACAGCGACTGGTAAATGTGAGTGGGGAGTTCGTGACACTAATAGCGAGCCTTCCTTCGTACAGCTGTGAGGCCACCTCTGCTGAAGTTACCCCCACCGCAGCCTGTTCACTGTATGGTTTTACACGGGTTTGGGTTCCAGATGGGATGGAGGAGAAGCGAAACCAGAGCAGCATGATAGATAGCAAGGAATTACATTTATGGCAAGTCCACATTTATTCATGGAAATCTGGATAACTGGGATCTAAATAATTTTACTTAAATCTCTTAAGTTTCCATCTGAATAAGGTCTTCAAAAGCAGGCAGATGATGCTAAATCAAGTTCACTGCAGGCTTAGCTATGGGAACAAGTTACCACATCCCACTGATCCACTCTGACTGTCTGCTGTAAATGCTAATTTGAGGTAATGTAGCTGTGATGAAAGGGAAAAAAAGGGGAATTAGCTAAAGGAACATCCGTCTCAGCGGGTCAGGGTGATGATATTTTTATTTAGCTGCTTTCATTAACCAAACGCCATCTCCTTGTGTAAGCAGCTTTTTGCTGCTCCGGGGGATGGAGAGCGTTCACGCGCAGGACAGCCGTATCCATGACGGCTTTGGGAGGATCGTTACCCCTCTCGCTCTCCGCACACATAAACACCACAGACCTGCCAAGCTAAAACAACGTCCCGGCTGGGTCACTTCAGGTAAAGCCAACAGGATGTGCAGTGACTTCCCTTCCCTCGGCAGCAGCACAAACAGCCCCAGTGCCGCGCCAGGAGCCGGTACCTGATGCCAGATGCGTGATGTCCATCATCGCTGGCGGCTGGCACCCTCTCAATGAGAGGCTTTTTTTTTTTTTTTTTCCCCCCACCCCCCACGCTAAATGACGTGCGACAATCGGGCTGCTTGATTGCCTTACAAAGGAAAGCCCAGGCTCGGCGGAGCTGCAGCTGCCTGGTTTATTTTTGTCATCCTTGGGATGTTTCTCCGTGTGCTGGCTTGAAGTTGTTACGAAGATAGGCTTCGGTTTTAAGGAGCGGCGTGAGGAAAAGCAAGCTGCCCACCGCAAGCCAGTTGCCTCCAGTGGAAGGCAGGGAAGGTCGTCAGGGACAGGGTTGGGCAATGAAGCCAAGAAGTGGACCTGGATGCTGCTGGAGACCAAGGGCAGAGGGAAGGGGGGTTGAGGGATTCTAGAGGAGTGCTGCCATGGGGTCTAGAGAAGGACGTTCCACCCAGCACCTCCGCTGCTTTTTCCGACGGCTTTCGTTGACCTGGAGGAGAAGGTGCCTTGTCCCTGAGAGCTACAACAGCTCTCATGGTATATCGCTAAGGCCCAGCCTCCTCGTTAGGATGGAGCTAGTTAGCAACGATACCCACCAGGACCGCTACCCACACCAGCTCGCCTGCTGCCGCAGGTGCCTCCGCAGCAGGTGTGCAGGGGCTGCGTGGGGGGGCACGGCTGGTGGTCCTGGGGGCTCAGGCTGGTGGGAACCGCTGCAGCTCACGAGCCAGTTGCATTTTGCCCAGGCACCTCTCCCTGTGGCCAAGCAGCTGTGTTTGGCCAGAGCCTGCGTCCCCTTTCTGAAGGCTGTGTCTTGGCTTGGAAAGAGCGGGGACCCTCTTTCTTGGAAGGGTAAATAACGCTCTTGGGTAAAAAAAAAAAAAAAAAAAAAAAAAAAAAGGTAAAATTGTGCCAAATTTATGCCCAGAATTTATCTGCATGACAAAATTTACCTGCTTGGGCTGAGGCCAGTCCTTCTGGATTTTTGGCAGAGACCGAGCTGGTGAAGACCTCTAATCTTAGGAGTGTCTTCTGGCCTTCAGCTTGGTTTGAACATCTTTGTCATGCCCCTTATTGTAGCAGCAGCACCTTTCACAGAGCTCAGAGTCATTTAGCCAGCCAGCCCTGTCCTTCACCTGGCAGCCTGCACACCTCCTCACCCATCAGAAAATACCGGTAGCTGGTTTTGCTGCAGTGCTGCCTTGGAAACTCCCACTTGATACTTTCTCCACCGGGAACCCCACACTGTACATCATCACTGCTTCCCAGGATCCAGGGCAAAGCCTGGCCACCTTATTTCTAAGCAGCCTTCTTCACACTTACAAATGAAATAGTATAAATATTTTATAAACTTTTTGAAAAAAAATCAAGATCATTCCTCTCTGGCCCCATTTCTGTTTAAATTCCTGCTAAACCGAGCACCTCCTGCAGATATGGGTGCGTTTCCTACCAGATGGGCAGCACTAGCCAAGAGCATTGGTCTCAGCTCCATGTTTTTCATGACTGGGCAGCAGTTTTGGGGAAGTCTGAGCACATCTACCACGGGCATTGCACTTCTGTAGAACTGTAGTAGGTGTTTCTACTCTGCTTGGAGCAAAACTACTTTTCTCATTGCTTCCCCTAAGTAAATATGTGCTTGGTGCCATGGCATTGTTCTTTGAGTTTGGGCTCTTTCCAGCTGATTAATTATTATGGCCACACAGCAGTTTTTACAACAGGAGGAGGGATGTGCGTCAGATCACTGGCCCGACTGGACCAGTATCCTGTCTCCAGGATTTTGGACAAGTGTTTTGGACAAGATTATTGGAGCCAGGGCAGGTTTAGAGTGATTTTTTCCTTGGTAAATCCTCCCAGCATTTACTAATCAGCATTTTGGAGAGTTTATGGGCTGGAGGTTGCATCTGAATGACTGTATTTAATAGTCCCAATGGACAGGCCTTGCACAAATGTGTCTGATTACTTTTTGACCCTGTTCATGCTTTTAGACACTCTAATATCCCCTGGCAATGGATTTCTCCATCCAGCTACATATTGTATGGAAAAATACTGCTCTTCAGCTGCTTCAGAGCAATTGCCTGATAATTTAACTATAAAACAAGCATTCTGATTTCATCAGATATACAGGCTAGGAAAGCGAAGACATGCCGTATGTGGTCAGATTTCTCAGAAGCGCGTGCATGGTTTGGGCACGCGTTACATCTCAGTTACCTGGACAAATGCATTAGCAAGTGAGAGTCTTTGGTGACAGTCCCTGGGCACATGTCGCTGGTGCCACCTCTGCAGGACCCCAGCCCAGCCCTACAAAAACTAGGTTTCCCGGGGCACTGGGGCAACAAACAGAGACAAACGGTTGCACAAGAGCTGCCGTTCGTCAGTGGGTGCTCCCGGGCCAAAGGCAGCAGGGTGGGCGTGCAGGGGCCCCGCAGCGCTGCGGCGGCATCAACCATGACTTGCCTGGGCACCAAACTGGACTGGGGCTGACCTTTGCTTGAGGGTCCAGTGGCGTGGACTGGAGCAGCATAACCGTACCGAGGGACTACAAATACCAGCTGGCTAACTGGTGCTGTGCGAAGTGCGTGGGGGTTGTACCAAAGGTGGGTTGGAAGAAGCGCAGCCGACGCTGGGATGCCTGCCAGCACGAGCGGAGCTCTCAAGCATCAGCAGCTGGGCATGTGCAAGTGCATCACCGGTGCCCGCTGCCACAGAGTGCTCTGGGGCTGCCTGCCATCACGCTGCCTGCCTGACCTGGGAGGGTGGGGGTGGGCTGGGGGGTACAGCATCCCCTGAAGAGGCAGCACATGCAGATGCCTTGCGCATCTGTACTGCCAACTGTGCAAAGAAAAAAGCCCGTTGTGTGCAATGAACGAACCTATTTCTAAGGGTTTTTTTTAAAAGCTCTTCCTTCACCATTGTCTGGTTTTCACTTGAAGAGTGTTACTTTCTTTCAAAGAGGAAGCAGGTGCTTAGAAAGGATTTGTTTTTGCAGCAGGAGGGAACTGCAGGACGCGTGGCCTTAGCTCAGCACCACTCTGCCTGGTCCAGAAAGCCCCGCTCGCAGCAGACCCGCTTGCGCTGAGCTGAGCATCCCTCCACAGCCCAGCCTGCGGGGTGGTGGGCTGCAGCCAGCCTCGCCTTCCCGGGGTGACCTGGGGTGCACAACGTGTGCCTGCACACACGCACAGGCTGTCCCCACAGTGTGAAGGGCAGCAAGCTGTCTGTGCTTTTGCTATCTGATAAAAAGCAGAGGTAGAAAACGAGTTTCTAAGGTGACAAAGCAGAGCAGAAAACAAGGGTAGCTGTCGGTCGGGGGCCATAGGCAGTACTCTGTACCTCTGGGAGTCTTGCAAAACTTACCTAGAAAGCCTAGACTTGGAAGGGAAAGGGGGAAGAAAGGCAATATGACTGTTTCTCTGTCCTCCTCTCTGCCTGCAGAGTTCTTCTACCCTTTCTTTGCAAGCTGGGTGAAAGTGGCCACCAGGCTGAGAAGTTTTTGAGCAGGATTTACTAGCTGGAGAAGCAGCTGACATGGCTGGATCTCCAGAAACCAAGCTGAAACTATTTTTTTTTTTCTTCTAATTCACAGGTTTTTTTTAAGAAATAAACACAGGTAATCACTTTTAACCAGAGATTTCTTGTATCTCATTGCTTCATCAGTACTTTGGCCGTTTCGTAGCAGCTGTGGATGAAATGCTGTTTCATTATGCAAGACATGCAAACCAGGGGAGAGTTCCCACTAGCCACCCTCACTTTCCTTCTCTGAAAGCGGTTCGCAGGCATGCAGAGCCGGATTCCTGCGTGTGGCTGCAGTGTCCATGCCCAGAGGTGGCCTTGGGGACCAGCAGCAAGAGGGAGCACACTGGAGATAGACCCATTTCCAGGCTGTCCGCTGACAAGTGACTCTCAGGGCAAGGCCAGCACAGAGTCATGGAACAGGGGTCACCTCCCTCTTGACACCCCACGGGAGAGCATCTGTCCCCTGCATAAAGGTGAGCCAGGGGAGAACAGAGCTCTGTTTCACGCTGGGGATGGGGTCTCCATACCCTGAGCTAGTCCCTTATTTCTGCTTTGCTGTGCTATGACTCCAGATTCCATGAGCGTATGCTGAGATATGATTTATTTTTATTTTTTTTTAATAGCAGCAGTGAGGCAATTTCCGAATGCAACGGAGCATGATATGTGATGCATACATCAGATGTCATTCCCCACTTTACCGGGACGGTGCTAAGACAGGAGTTTGGCACACAGCCATCTCTGATCTGCATTAAGTGTGCGATCACCTGTTTTAAGCCTGGTTTACCTGTCTGAGGGAGAAGCGTGTGTTTTCTTGCTGCTTCAGGAGCGGGTAACTGCATCCCGGGAGGGTGCATCACTTCCCTTAAGCCCCGTGCAATGAACAGTCCTGCAAGTTCCTGAGCATCTGGCTTGTTCCTGCTGGTACCGCTTGCCCTGTTCATGGGCAGGAGATGCTCTAGCACACAGCCATCAGCATCCCTTTGGGCCTGCCAAACCTGCCTATCCCCTGTGCATTCAGCAGAGAGCAATCGACCTGCAATACGTTGGTGTCTAACCTGTGAAGACTTCTCTCCTTACATAGTGTTAGCTGTTTGCAGCAGCTGCTTCCATCCCCCCCCGCCTCCCCAGGATGCCTGGTGTTGCTCACCGCAGGGGCTGCCTGGCCACGAGCACAGCGTGGGCACCGTGTGCCACGAGCACAGCGTGGGCACCGTGTGCTCAGCCCTCCCCCTCAGCCGTGCTTTGCATGGGCCCTGCTAAGCGTCGGGGAGAGAGAGCAAAGAAACGGGAACTTCGTTTTGGAATCGTGTATCATCCCAAAACTGAGAGAAGAAGCGAAATTTAAATAAAAAGGTCTGTGTTCAGTAAAAAGTGGTGAGTTGACTAACCCTGCAGTGAGCAGTTCCCATGCTGCGGTCTATGGAGGAATGGCCGGATTCAGCACAAGTTTCAACTCCTTGTTTCCAGTCACTAATCTTTTATTAAATTTTATTAATTTATTAATAAATTATTAAATATCAGCCAGCGTGATACGAAACATTCCCTCGGTATCCTCCAATGCGCAGGGAAATCTCAGGCTATCTCTGGAGTGAAATTTAGCCTCGGTTTCTGAGCTCTTGGTAAAGTATTACACAAAAAAAGGTGCAACTTTGTACATCCACTGAGGTTAGAATGACATATCACATATATATCTCGGCCTAAAAAGAAATAGCACCTCAATTATTTTTCTGTGCCTGCATTAGAGGTCGGAAAAACAAACAATACCAAAAGAGAAAGAAAGAAGAAAAAGAACGAATGCCAAACTTATGGTTGTGAAATCACGCTTTGCAACTGAAGTTTCCCTCAAAAACATCTGACACAATAGAAACGTGATTCATCCGAGTTTCAGATGAATAGTTCATACGGTTTTTGTTTACGAAGGCTGACAGCAGCACAGTGGGAACTCCCACCCAGCAGGACTTTCAGAAGTGGGTGGGTGGTAAGACCCAGTGGCAAGTCAGGAGGTTTTTGGTACGAAATGTAGCACAAATCTGGCCTGAAGCCCTTACTAAGCTCTAGGAAGAGAACTGGCTAGCAGGCACCCGTGGCCTTGCGGGTATCGCTGGGCACTCGCCAGCTCTGCTGCAGTGGGAAAAACGTCCCTGAGATTTCCTCTGGTTTCATCACGCCTGTGGTCAAACCCAATTTTGATCAAAAGAGGAAACCTTGTCTGCAGATTGCAAAAGGGGAAAAAAATGGGATAAACCCCAGCGTTGTTCTGTAGTGTATATGGCTAATCCATAAAAGGATGCACTGAGTCACAATTTCTTTAGGAAAACAAATGAAAACTATGACGTGTTCCCCCACAGCTTCCGCAAGGTAAAACTTCAGAGTGACCCAGAGGTCAGGAAACAGTGTCTCCTCTCAAAGAAACGCAAGACAGAGCGTTGCTTGAAATATCAGTGAAAAGTATTATACTTTTTTTTTATTTGATGAGCTTCCCATCCTCAGGATGCCATTTGCATCTGTTGCTCTGGGAATAAGAGAATATTTCATATTCCTTAGGCAAAACTAGGCTAAGACGGAATTAGAGCTGGGAGCAGATTAATAAACTCTCAGTAAAACATATTATAGGGCTGTAGCAATTACCTATCAAAACCAAGCATGCTAAAACTCTGGAAAAATCAGACTTGCAGGTAAATTTAAATGGAAATGTAAACACGTGAACACAGGGAGACAAGGACAGCTGAGTGTGGCAGAGATGACGGTGGCTCTGGGAGCATGGTGGCAGTCCAGCCCCACTATTCTGGGGCGGCGCCTCGGGGGATACCCCGCTCCGTCTGCTCTGTGGTCAGGTGATGGCCCTGGGGTGTTGTTCTTCTGCAGTTTCGCCCCTGTTTAAATGAAGATATATGTGAAATATGGTGCTGATTCATTTTCATCAGCGCTAGATGTTATCCTGGAGCTCTTCCATCTTACTTGGTATAGACACTAGAGCATGTCTATATTGTAAGTTTTGTTGGTTTGTTTTATTTTTTACAAAAAAAACCCCATTGTAATTGACGTAAATCCTCTGATTTACAATTAGTTCTATATTAAGCAGGGTCAACTACAGCCTCTTTATACAGGGACTCGAACCACTTAACTCTTCTTTTCATTTATATGGTCCAGTGTGAAAAAAGAAACTGAAAAGCAGAGAAAAGCTTTAAAATTGGCTACCTGCTACTCAAAGAAGTATCAAGCATTTTTAATTAATACATAATTGCCAAGCTGCCTATTAAAAAAGCGTAGCTATTAAAATAAAGTGTTTCGTATGCCTTCCACCAAACTTTGTCCCAGTCCACCAAGTCACGTCAACAAATCCTCAGACTGATGGAAATTCTTCTGCGTTGAGCATTAAATACATGCTTTTGCGCTTGGTGGGATACTGGCTTATCAGAACAAACACCGCTATGGCAAGTGGGCCGGTGCTGGTGGCACTGGTGTTAATGGGCGATCACCGCAGGACTCGGAGGCTGCTGGTTCAGACAAGGACATCACACGCTGTTTCCTGGAGGTGGTTATAAGTTTCGTTCCCTACCAGATATTGTATTTTACTATACACTGGAAAAGGTTCCTGTATGACTTGTCCTCAGAGCCCTGAGTTACCAACCCTGTGCTGAAAGAAGAGCTGGAATACATCCAAGTCATAGTAAACCAACTCGTTAGCTATATTTGCATTATACTGAGTATGGTAAATTAAGGGGGGGGGGGGGGGGGGAGCGGGGCAGGGGGGAAATACAGGATTTGCTGCATAATCAGCTCTGGAAATTTCATAATTCGGAGGACTAATTGACCTTGTTGAAGATAAGGTAATTTCCAGGACTCTAACTGGAAATGCACTTGCTCATATTCAGGGGTTTCTGTCCAACTGGACAAGCGGGTCCGTTTGTAACACAAACTTGGTTCGCATGGCCGGTAGTACTGGTACAGGGCTGTCACAGTACGCTGCAGCCCCGGCCACAGCCACCTCGGAGGGCAACTGCACCGAGGTTCCTGGTGGTCCAGGCACTGCTGCGCGGGGAGGCTTTACCTCCCCGTACCATATATAACACTATATGTAACTGTCTTGCAGAGCGAGATGCAATCTTGCGGGGCACGATTGCCTTTTAAATGAATTCTCTGATCACTATCACCGTTATTTCTTTAAATTTGACAAGGATGGGGACCCCACATCCTGCTGTGTTTCAGAGCATGGCAGCACCGGGTGCTGAGCTGTCAAACCCTTTCTGTAACGAAAGCAGTGGTGGTGGGGAAACATCTTGCAGAAGGGGGAAATCGAACTGTGGAGGCTGCTGTTATGGAGGATTACAACTGCTCGCCTTTGGGTGATGGGTTTTACAAGGAGTATTTAAAAAAAAAAAAAAAAAACAAACCAAAAAAACCAAAGCTGTACTGGAGCGCACTCCAGCCTCCATCATAGGTTTCTTCTTCCCATGGAAATAATTTGTGATGTCTGGAATTCAGAGCCATGTTTCAGTTTGCAGAGGGTGAGGCTGATCGCCCCTGCGGAGCGGAGCTTTCTGAGCATGGCTAGATGGATCAGACAGCCGCAGATAGCCATGTCTCACCAAGTGTCACCGTGGTGCCACGGCACAGCAAAGCACATGGCAGAAATTAAAATGCTTCATCCAGCTATAGAAGTGACCGGCTAGGGCTGGACAAAAGTAACTCACAATCTTTCTTTCATCCCTTTCCGGTAAGGAACAGCCTCCTTTCCCACACAGCCCTACCTTCTTTGACCCCATCTGCTTAAAGAGAAACTAAAACCAAGAAAACCTCTAGGCAAATCCTAAACATAAACAAAAAAACCCATTAGCAGTTGTATAGCGGTTATATCATATAGCAGTTATATCACCTCTGTATATGAAAAAGCAGTTACATCCCTCTGGCATTCATGGGAAGATGGACCCCAGATCTCTTCTATTTGCTATTTTCTGATGTCCAGACCCAGCTTATGGTGGGTTATCCAACACGCCTTGTGCTTTGACATAAATGGCTCCCTCACCCCAAAATCTACTCTTGGCTGCAGTTACTAACAGCAATCCCACCTACTTCATACCTAAGGAGCCAGGACCATCCACCCCCCTGGCTCCAGCGTTGCTTGCTGACTGAGAAATAAGCTCTCCCCTCCATGCAGGGATTTCTTTAGACCCAGAACTGTAAATAAACCTACTTTGAGACTGGAGTTTCATATCATTTTTAGGTCAGACTGAAAAATGCTTCTAGTAGCAATAAAAAAAAAACCCACCCCCCCTTTCCTTGCAGATGAAGTTTAAAACAGACCTCATCCAAATTGTCCTTGTAAGACACAACTGCTCACTCCCCCTCTCGAGTGGTTTGGTGGGGTTTTTGCATCTCCTTCTGTCCTGCAGGGATTTTCCCCTTGTGTACACGCGGTGCCCGCTGTCCCTGGGGCAGGTAAGCGGCGTCACTGGCTGGCTGTCAGGCTCCACTTCAGCTGACTTCTTAGAAAGTATACGAACCATGCCAAAAAGCTTGCTGGAAAGTCACTGCATACCTTAGAAAGCAAAAAACCTGCTCCCGGGCAGGCTCTGAAAGCCTGGGTGTTAGCACTGTGCTGTGAAAGCCCAGCAGAGCTGCCCCGGGTGGGCAGTGGGTGGGTGTGGGGTGGCAGGGCACCCCGATCCCACCCCTTCGGCCTCCCGTGGCTTCGCTGTAAGCCATCGGTAAGCACCCACCATGCAATTTAATGGCATATTATGTGATGCAGCAGCAGGAGTTTAAAAATAGGTTTCTTGGTGCGAGCCCAAGCTCCCCATCCCCCTGCCACGTGCAGGGGGCTGCGCAAGGCAGCGTGCCTGAGCCTGGCTGCCATGGGCATGCAAGCAGGAGCATCATCCAGCAGCAGTGAGCAGAGCAACTGCTTCTAGTTGCAGCAGATATTTTGGAGGGTACCCCTGAGGGTTGGTCTCACCCGTATTCTGGAATTGAAATTTACCTGTGTTTATTTTACAAAAGGGTATGGAAAAGAAGAAATGCTGGGACCTGCACTGCTGCAAGCTCCTTGGCAAAGTGGATTTGGGTGCAACGGAGATGCGCCGTGGTCTGTACCAGAGGATACAGAAATGGGCCGTGTGACAGTGATGAGCCCATACGGCCCCGGCAGTGACAGCCCTCCTCTAACAGCCCTCAGGTGAGGTGTAAGGAAGAAGCAGGTACTGCCATCCTGGGGTGGGGGCATTTCAATCACCTTCACACAGCAAAATGTTTTAACCTTTCTAAGATTTCAGACTGTGATGCTTGGCTTTTGCAGAAACTGAGTTACTTGCCCATAATCCGGGGATTTCTTACTGTTACCTAGCAGGCTGTGCTTTTAACAGGCAGCCAGGGAAAGTTAAGATCACTCTTACAATGCGTGTCCTCAAGGGAAACTAATTGTCGAGTACTTGTTTTCACCAAACACGAGTGTGAGACTACTCCATGTCCCGCTAACATACCCCAAATTGAGAAAATTGCAGTTTGCATCAGACGTTGGCTTGAATCAGATGGTTGGATGAGCACAACTCACAGACACAGCCTGTTCTCTGTGCTTTCCATCTCTCATGCCATTCCAGACCCTCACGTAAGGATTTGCAGATGGTTTATGAGATGTTACAGTCCACACCCTGACAGCTGCAAGGTGTTCAGGTTGTTTATAGAGACTAGAAGAGAAGAAGTTCAGCCCTGGACCCTTCCCCACCTACATGCAAAGCTATATCTGGAACAAAGCATCTGATGTTTGCACTGAACCTCATAACCTCACTTCCACCTGCAGAGCTGAAGACAGGAGGAAACAAAAGCAGAAGACGGCAGGACCTGAACACAAGCGCAGGTGTTCACTCAAGGCTTCTTCCAATGCCTCACACTGCAGTATAGCTTTAACCTTGTCACTATTCTTTTGATTGAAACTCCTTTTTAATATGATCTTACTGGGGAGAAAAGGTGCTTCATGAGACCATCTACAGCCGTGCATTCAGAACAGATACACTAAAGTATCCGTAACCTCAACACGACAGGAGAAACCTTTGCCCTGCCCATGCATCCCACCAGCCCTTCTTGGGCTTGTCATCACTCGTCAGTTTTTGGTGTTCAGACACGCTGCTGACAGCATTGCGTGAGCTGCTGCAACAGGAGAATTTGTGCTCTGGATAATGCCAGTGAATCATGATGAAACTTTTCTGGGAAAAGGTTTTCACCAAGGTCAGCCAACAGAGCTGTAAAGTGACCTACCTCAGAGAAAAATGCCATATATCAAGCGGCAAAGGGCGAAAAGTCTTGGCTAAGTGATGGAAAGGCTTAGAAGTTGACATTACCTTCTGAGGGGAGGGGTAACTATCATGTGGGCTTTCATTTGCTGTCAAATAAATTAGACATTAACAGTAAATAGCATTTACAGAGACTTCTGCCTAGCCGTGCAATAGCCGTGAAACCCCAGACGACCAGAAAAGCAAAATCTGGAGCTTGGGCTTGATGATGGAGCAGGGACTGCTGCAGACTGCTGTCTCTGATGGGTCAGCCTTGCCCTGCCCCAAGGTGTGACAAATGCTGACTCTGCATTGGGGAAGTCGGGGTGGTGGAGGAGCTCACCTGCAGCTGAGAAGAACACCCAGCTGAGGGCAGTGACATCTGAGGGCTTGTGTTTCGCCCTCCCAGGCAAGGTGGTGCAGGGCTCAGGAGCCTGCTGACAGGCTGTGCCGCTCTGGGTGTGAAGAAGGTCCCTTGCTGCCCCATGGGAGATGTGACTAGGCAGAGAGCCTGGGGAGAAAGAAGTCTGTCTCTTGGATTAAAGGAAAACCTGATTGTCTCCGTTTCCAGGAATCAGTAGTGAATGGTAAGATCAGCTGGCCTGATTTTTGTGAACATGATATTACTTACAGCTAGGAAGGGAAAAATGTAATTGAAGACCCATCAAGAGAGCAGCTTCCTCAGGTTTTTGTAAGGGGCACGGCTCCTTTTAAGATTCAGTAAACAAAATAGAGATCAGATGCAACAAACCAGGACCCCAGCTGAGTCTGGAACAACTGAAAAGTCCACCTGGATTTTTTGAACCACAGAGATCAGGGATCGATTTCAGGGCACTTTTTGGCTGATGCCAGGAAAAAGTGTTACAATTAAGAGACCACAGAGCAAAATACCACTATCTGCAGATAATATTCATATAATACCATATATGCATGTGCTGCAGAGATCCAAAATGACATAAAGGCAATGAGCTAAGAGCTAAAGTTTTGCCTGCACTTTGGCAGAGTGGGCTGTTGACTCTGAACAAGTGCAAGCCCTGGCTTTTGAGAAGAGAAGTCAAGAAGGGAAGGGGGGGATGGGGAAGGGCAGGGGGTCTAGAAGTTCACCTGTGGAAATCCTATGTATTTGTTGTAAGTTAAAAGCATAGGAAGAAAGATGCAATCACTAAAGGCGCAGAGATCAATGGATTAATCTTGATGTTATTTGACTGGGGAGGCCTGAAACTTCAGATACACAAGGCTCCTGTTTTTGTGTCATAGTGGATATTGCTATGAACCATGAACATTTTGTTCACTTTGGCATTGAACAGATGGCAAGAAACTGGAGGGGATTCAAACAACAGCAGACGTGATTTAAGAGACACTGGAAAAACTGGCTTGAGAAACAAGCAAGAAAATGTAAAACTAAGGATGGGAAATGTGCTAGAGCTATTTAGAGAGTATAAAGCCACCAAGAGAGGGGAACTATTTAGTTTTACAGAACAGAATATAAACAAAATGAACGTACCACGAGTAACCCAGGGCTCTGGAAAATTAATATTAGCTGATCTCACTGCACTGATTTAAGTTACCAGTCCTTTTGCTTGCACCTCTGCCACAGCCGGGGCAGCAGCAAGGCTGGCAGTGCAGCCTCCCCTCCACTGGCAGCCCACTGCATGGTGCATTTAAATCCTCTCTTCTTCCAGGCTAAAAGTGCACCCCAAACCGTGAGCTCAGGTGGTTGGTGCAGGTCTGCTACCATTGCTCCTGCCCCAGTATCTTCAGCAGCAGAGGGACGAAGAGAAAACAGTAGGTGGCAAATTCCACAGCCAGCGGTTTCCCTGCCAGGGGCCTCAATAAATCCATAGAGGTGAGGTAAGAGCAACAAACACCTCGCTCAGGTGGATGTCTCGCACCAGAACCCTTCTTTTCAGTACAGCCAGCTCCAGTACGTACTGTGCGTGACTTCAGTTGCTTCTTACGGCTGCCTCACCAGCAGCTGCTGGGCATCGCTTCCCTCTTGGCTGCGTTACCTGCAGTGTGCCAGCAGACTGTGTGACCCCAAACGACTTCAGCTGATCTCTCCCACTCCTTCACAAGCCCCGTGCACAGCAGGAGGAGTGACGAGCAGGAAAGGTGGGCTGCCTCTGCGGGGAAGCCCACTCCTCCTTGAATTGCTGGGTGCTGGCTTTTGCTCGTTACCTTCACGACTTGCACGTGCACAGAGAGCTGGCAGCATGCCCAGCATCCTGGCAGCCCCACTCCCTCCTTTTCTAACACCCATCCCCATTTCCAAAGCAGACATAAAGTTGCAGATGCCAACACTGAGCCCGCGGAAAATATTTTACCATGTTCACATGGGAGCTTTTCTGTGATGCATGGCTTGCTAATGGCTGGTGGCTGTTTGTGGGATGCTCATGCCTGCAAGTGAGCAGAGAGATACTGGGACCCCAGTGGGATGCCAGCCCACACACCTGTGCACTCCCACACACATGCACCAGTGCACCCATGCACCTGCACACCCCTTGCACCCATGTACCCATGCAATCATGCATCCCTGCACCCGGAAAGCCGCGGCAGCTCCTGCCAGTGCTGCAGCAGTGCTGTTTGCTGCCTCTCCTTTAGTGGCCATGGCAACTGTCACTGTGGAATGAAGTGTTGCCAGGATCTGGGCCAGAGGCAGAGCTTCATAAAGGAAAGAAAAGAGAAGAAAAAAAAAATTGAACCAGGGAAAGGCATGATGTCAAGCCATTAAAATCCAAGAACCCCTCCTGTCTAGCATCACACGGACTTTTCAGTGCTGGCCCCCTGCATCCAGCCTCCTCACGGCTGACCATCCCTGCAGCTGAAGAGTCACTGCTGGGAGCAGCGCTTGTGCCTGTCTGTGCTGCTGTTCTTCTTTCACTACCGTGGTAAACAAGAACAGACTGTCCCCACTGCTCATCTAGCTGTTCTTTAAGGAAGTGGCTCGGACAATGAAACACATCTCGCTAAGCAGCTAAGCTGACAGAACAGGCTACGTATTGCAGGAGACCAGCCTGGAGCAGCTTCAATACTTGTTATTTTGACCCAGAACTGTTTGAGTATGCTTTGCCGAAAATCTCTTCACTGAAAGACAGAGGTCTTTTTCAAAGTGCCAGACCTTGAAGGTGTCTCTAGGTTTGTTTCCACGAGGGGCAAACTCGCTAGGGAAGCAGGAGGGCTGGATGCAGGGATGCCTGAGCCCTTTCTGTGCCGGCCAGCTCAGACCCAGGAACCACATCCCTGCCACGGTGAGCCCTTGCTGGCCCAGGGGTGTCCCAGGCAAGAACGCTGGAAATACGCTGCTCCCAGAGCTGCAGCTCCACTGGGTTTTGGTTGGGCGATCTCTGCCTGCATCTCGCTGCACAGCAGGGCACAAGGAAAGGCAGGGACTGGACACAGAAACGAATACCTTTATTTTTTAAAACTCAGAAGAGGGCAATGCAGGAACAGAGGTGTAGGAGGCAGCATTCGGTGCCAACCTTTAATCTTTAGTCCCTGTGTTCCGCAAGGGCATCACTCCTCTGCAGCTTGGAGCCCTTTCCAGGCTGGCCTGCCACAGTGAGAATTTGGGAGAAAGAGGGGGAAATGGGGAAGGAAGGCTGTTTTCTAAACAAGGGAAGGGGAAATTGCCTCTGTCCCCAGCCAGAGTGAAAATAAGAGGAAATGCTATTTTTCCCTGGGTAATTTCTGTTGTCTTCGCAGGGCTTTTGGTCAACACAAACCTTGGTAACTGGTGTCTGCGAGCTAAAAACTCTGGGACAACACTGCAAGGAGAAAACACACTAACAGAGCTTTTAACTAACGGCAAAAGGTACCCTGGTCAGCCCTGTTTCCCTGTCACCTGTTTCACTTCACCATAAAACTGAAAGTGCCTGCTCTGCCCCGTTGTCTGAGCTCCGGAGAGGCCGCAGCTCGTAGCTTCTTCGAGGTGGTGGTCACAGGTGCTTTCTCTTTTAATAGCAATGAAACGCGCACAGTTGTCTGTCTTCCCTGGCAGGGTCCGCTGGGACAGCGTGGGGAGTGGGGATGCTGCTGCTAATGGTCCCCATGAGATGTTAACCTCCTTCCAGCACTTCTGGGACAAGGGCAGGGACTTCGGATGGGAGTTTTCACCCCTTTAAAACGTGGCTTCTTTCGGCTTGTGTAAATACATGTTTCTTATAAAAGGGACTTTGTGCAAAGGTGGAAGAGTCCACCCTGCCTTTTCCCCCATGCCACTGCAATGCAACAACCCTCCTTCCTTCGGGGGTGAAGAATGGCAGCGTAGCTGCAGGCTGGCCCAGGCAGCTCCTCCACGGGTTTGCATGAACGTGTTTGTAGTTCAGAGCAAAACCACTCGTGTGTTTGGGCTGACATCTAGTGTCGGCGTGGATGAGGCCAGAGAAAACAACTGACCCGTTTCTCCCAGGATCTCAATGCAAGGAAGAAGGAAGATGCCATTTCTTTGGCTTAGTGCTTCTAATTTGGTTAGAGACCCGACCCGTGAGCCCACGAGTATCTTTGTTCCATTAACTACCAAAGAAAATCCTAACAGGACACTCGAAAATGTAAGCGTACATGTAGTTTTAGACCTGGAAATCACAAAAACAATGGTTTAAGTGTGCTGTTGTCTCCTCATTTTGAAACGTCACAGGGACTAGCCACTGGTCTTGAGTGGTAGATGTTGTTTGTAGGGAGGAAAACACTTGATGGCATGGTCTTGAATGGTTGGTTATGATTTCAAGGGACTCAATCCCATCAAAAGCATTTGGTATAGCGAGCTTCAGGAAACCACACTGCTGCCTTGATGTGTCATTATTTGCTTGTCAGCCACATTTCATGTGGGCTCATCCTTTTCATCCTCCCCTAACTGTTGCAAGATCTTTCCACAAAAGCCAGCTCACAAGTTCAAGTCGGTTCACCATCATACTGTCTCACTCCTGAGACACTTTCCTTGGAGACCTTCGGTGTCAGTCAGAAGCCATCTGTGGACTCAGCCTCTCCACAGACGTGTGGAGTGTGACAGGGATGGGCATTGCTCATCTGGCAAAAGGAGAAAGAGAGAAGCTGCTCAGACAGATACTCAATACCTCTCAAAATTGTGTATCTGAGGATTAACCGGAAAAAAACATGCAGCTCAACTGTGAAAATATTTCCTGAAAGATGCTTTGGGTGCTCAGGTTCACCCAAAAGCTCGAGCTCACAAGGTCTGGAGGAATGAATGAACAAGTTCGAGGAAGAGCCTACAGAGAGTGGAAGCAAGGACAGGTAGCCTGGGAGGAATACAAAGAAATTGTCCGAGCAGCCAGAGACCAACTTAGGAAAGCTAAACCCCTGATAGACTTAAATCTGGGCAGGGACATCAAAGGCAATAAGAAAAGCTTCTGTAGGTACATCAGTGATAAAAGGAAGGTTTGGGAGAAGATGGGCCCTCTCCAGAAGGAAATGGGAAACATGGTTACTCGGGACATGGAGAAGGCTGAGGTACTCCATGAGTTTTTTGCCTTGGTCTTCACCAGGAAATGCTACAGCCACACCGCCCAAGTCACAGAGGAAAAAGACAGGGACTGGCAGAATGAATAACCACCCACTGTAGGAGAAGATCGGGTCCAAGACCATCTAAGGAACCTGAAGGTACACATTTCCATGGGACCTGATGAGATGCATCTGTGGATTCTGAGGGAACTGCCAGACGAAGTGGCTAAGCCGCTATCCATCATGTTCGAGAAGTCGTGGCGGTCCAGTGAAGTTCCCAGCGACTGGAAAAGGGGAAACATAACTCCCATTTTTAAAAAGGAAAATGAAGACGGCCTGGGGAACTCTAGGCCGGTCAGTCTCACCTCTGTGCCCAGCAAGATCATGGAGCAGATCCTTCTGGAAACTATGCTGAAGCACATGGAAAATGAGGTGAATGGTGACAGCCAGCATGGCTTCACTAAGGGTAAATAATGCTTGACAAACCTGGTGGCCTTCTATGATGGGGTTACAGCATTCAGGGATGAGGGAGGAGCAGCTGATGTCATCCTTCTGGACTTGCACAAAGCTTTTGACACAGTCCCATATGACAGCCTTATCTTTAAATGGGAGAGGCATGAACTTGACCACATCAAGATGGACCACTTGCTGCACAAGGAATTGGCTGGATGGTTGCACTCAAAGAGTTGAAGTCAATGGTTCGATGTCCAAGTGGAGGCCAGTGATGAGTGGTGTTCCTCGGGGGTTGGTATTTGGACCAGGGCTCATTAACATCTTTGTCAGCAACAAGGACCACTGTCCGCACCTGAGTGTACCCTCAGCCAGTTTGCTGATGACACCAAGCTGCGTGGTACGGTTGACACACTGGAGGGAAGAGATGCCATCCAGAGGGACCTTGACAGGCTTGAGAGGTGGGGCCAAGGAAACCTCATGAAGTTCAACAAGGCCAAGTGCAAGGTCCTGCACGTGGGTCGGGGCAATCCCAAGCACAAATACAGTCTGAGTGGAGAACGGATGGAGAGCAGCCCTGAGGAGAAAGACTTCGGAGTGCCGGTGGATGAGAAGCTCAACATGAACCGGCAATGTGCTCTTGCAGCCCAGAAAGCCATCTGTATCCTGGGCTGCATCAAAAGAAGCAAAAAAAACCCCACATGTAGCGATAGGCCAAGGGGTAACGGCTTTAAACTGAAAGAGGGTAGATTTAGATTAGATATTGGGAAGAAATTATTTACTGTGAGGGTGGTGAGGCACTGGAACAGGCTCGGAGAAGCTGTGGATACCCCATCCCTGGAAGCGTTCGAGGCCAGGTTGGATGGGGCTTTGAGCAGCCTGGTCTGGTGGAAGCAGGGTTGGAACTAGGTGATCTTTAAGGTCCCTTCCAACCCAAACCATTCTATGGTTAACCAAGGATAATCAAGTGCAGAAAGGGGCTCAGACAGTCCCTCAGTTGTTGCAGACTGGGAAGGTATCTGGGAGAAGTATCATCAAGCGCTTGCCCTTTTTTTGATATTGCCCTGTGGGCATCTGGTTTTGGCATCACCCTGTATCACCATTTACTGATGGTTTTGATTTTTACTTTAGGTCTACTCCAACCCTTCCACATGTCACAGGCAGAAAAAAGTTCTTTTGCCAAACAAAAGCGATTTGGGCTCCCTCCAAAATATACCCTTTCCCACGTTCCCACCTTGAAAGCTGGATTGGCTCTTTGGAACTGCAGAAATCGGCAAAAGGGAAAAAAAAGAGGGAGAGGAGAGGGATGAGGGACAACCCTGCTTCAAGTGCACTCGGGAAGTTTGGGTTTATTTTTGCCTCGATGCTGTTAGCAGGAATGTCCCATACGCCCTTTGGGGCACACCTCGCCCTGCGCGCCTCATTTCTCTGCAGTAGTCCCAGCAATGACACCTCGATCGTCCCCTTTATCTCTCTCGCAGACGAAAGCCATCAGCTTTCCTTACGGTGACACAACCTGCCTGGCACGGCGGGGTCAGAGTCCCCGTGGCAGCTCCAGAGGGGTTATAATCACGTCCCACCTGGGGTCCCCCAGAGCCGCTCTCTGCTCCTCACCCCACTTTTTCCTGGGCAGGTTTCCTTCCAGTCGTAACAGGTGTTTTATCCAAAGCCACAGAAACAGGCTTCAGGTTTACAAATAGGTGAAGGAAGAGGAAAATACGTTCATGCTCTACTCTTCCCACGTAACTGAGAGGGAGTCTTGCGCAAGAGGGCTCCCGAAGTGCTGTTGCTCGAGGTCAGTGGTGTTTATACAGGAGTCGGCTTTGCTGGAAGGGCCAGATGGAGTTAGGGAGGGAACCTTACCATTTTGACAGAGCATCCCTGCCATTCAAGCTCAGGAAGCTGCCTGCTACTCTTTAACCTCTAAATAGCTGGTCTTTCTTTCCCTATTTGCCATCAAATATGTTTCAGACAACCAGGGAATTCATACTTAAGCTCAGATGGTGCAGGGGACCTTGTCCAACCAGAAACTCTTCGGCTTGTACACGCACTTGAACTCCAGAAAGTACGTGGAGATCCTTTGTGTGACTTTGAACCATTTAAGGACAAAGTATTCCCTCATACTCTTTTAGTCATACTATATTTTACTTCATGCAGCGTTCAAATATATACTGCTTCCACAGCAGCCCACCGCCTCCTGGGTTTGGGTCTCTCACCCAGGCACGGGGACCATGGTACAGCTCCCATCCAGCTGGAGCAGAGGCGTAACGTTTGGCTGCGGTTTGGGGTGCCCCATTAAAGCACTTTGTAAATCCCTGCCTGCAGTACTGGAAACATTCCTGTTTGACCTGAGACTGCTGCCTGAGAGTGGGTGCAACCGTTTCCAGCATGCGGAGGAAACTGCAGCTGTGCCAGAGTATAACAAAATAAGATAAACTCCAAACAAGCAGAGCAAACACGCTCTCAACCTTATTTCTTGGACAAAAAATACATAGATTTTCAAATGTTTCTCGCACCTGCTAAATACATTAGCAGCAGTGTTGTATCTCAAACGGGCAGTCACGATGAAAGAAAAATAGCTTCTTTGTGGTGATCTGCTGTGCTTGTGACAGCCATTCAGGAGATGATTTACTGCCCTGTGCTGGAAGCTGGACAGCCACACTCCGCGCTCACACGGCATGAGGTCCTTCTCCATCATTTCCAAGCTTCCTTGAAAGAGCTAAGTACTCTGCCACCTATTTTCGCTTTTAAAAAACTATCAGAGCGAGGTTTTGCATGCGTTGGCCATGCCAAGGAAAATAAGTCCTTACTGGGAATGGGAGGCAGCAGGCCATTGACCCTGGAGGTTATTACAGGGTGTCCAGTTCCAGCAGCTGACAGCACTATAGGAAGTTTCAGAGGCGTTTTTTGCTGCCATGCAGTGGATTAGCACATCAGCATAATGTTGGGAGGGAAAGCATAGAAAATACAACCTGCGTGATGTTAAAACAGATTAAGAGGAGAGCTTTGCTGGTGTCTGGGCTCATGCTGGAGGAACAACCCATGCTTTCCACTCCGGGGCCACTGGCTGGCTTGGCTCTGCCTCTGTGGCCTCGGCCACGCTTTTCCGCTCTGCTTCAGGGGGGGTAGATGGGGATGTGCCAAACGGGATGCGGTCCAGAGCCTGGTACCGCAGTCCTGGTCAGCCCTGACTCAGGCAAACAAGGAGCCGTTTCTTCCAGTAGGTTTGGTCTCAAAAAAATGTTGGGGAGCCGTGGCTTCTTCGGAGGTGGTATCGTCAGAGGAGACGGTGGTGGCGTGCGTACAGCGCTTGCAGGCACAGCCCACGCTTCCCTGGAAACAAGGTGAAAATGAACTTGGGGAAGCATGAACTTCTCCACAGAGCAAAGCCCCCAGCTACGAGGCTTGGCATCAGACCTGGGTTTCCATCAGGCAGGCAGCAGAGGTTTTGTACTCGGTGCAGGATAACCACCACTTTGCCGTGCCTTTCCACGGTGGCTGCTGAGAGTCGGTGGCACGTCATTTTTCAGGATGCACGTGCTGTTTTCATGGGCTATTTGGTTTGATGCTAAAAGAGGAACGATGCAGGAGGAAAGCTTTTACTGGTTAACCTGAGCAGTGGAAAGGGCACGTTTCAACCTACCTCTCCGTCAGCAGTTAGCACGGTGCTTTCCAGCCCACCACCACTCCTCCCTGTCCCGTGATGGCCTCAGGTCCCCCAGTATAGCTACGGGGGACAGTATGGGAAAACAAGCCTATGAAGCAATTCAGGTTCATAACAACCTTCTTTGTCCCCTGAAAAGGGTGATTGATCAGGCAGCTGATGTTGGAGGAGTCCCAGAAGAAAAGCACCTCCTGAGGGAAGGGTCTTGAAGCCAGAAAGAAAGCAAAGCGCTGTGGGTTCTGGGACCCTCTGGGAAGATGGTTGCCCATGAAGGAGCAAGCCTTCCTGCTGTTTATTTCTCTTCATTTCAGGCAGTCAGAGCTCTGTTTAGGTTCTTCTCAAAGAAAACCAGAAAGCCACCCAAAACTACCTACATCCCTAAGTCCTCTGAGTCATTCCGGCTAAAGGGAGCAACTCGAGAGTGGCACTCTGCAGCGGCCAGCCACTCGGGCTAACGGGGTGACAGCGTACAAGGACAGCTGTGTGTTACACATGCTCTCCCTTTGCTTGTTTGCCAGCACACAGGTGAGCTGAGCTGGGCCACGGGAAAAGCTGCCCTGCCAGAAGATGTGCAAAGAGCAGCACAGGCAGGATCCACTCCACTGGAGGCAGGGAGCTCTCCGCAGGCAGGAGATGGCCCTGGCAGTCCAAAGCCATTCACAGGGCAAGAGGAAAAGGAGAAGCGCAGGGTCTCCAGGTTTCCAGCTTCTCCTGGCAGCATGAAGCAGAAGAGGGGAGCTTTAGGTATTTCTAGTAAAGGTGGACTCGGTTGCAAACATAATGACTTGAGGGTGTCCATATGAAGAGAATTGCTCCTTAATGTTTGCTAAAGGAGGAGCGTTAAAGAGGAGTTTCCACACTGGGGACAGATTTAAGGGAAAACAAAAGTGTGGTTTCACTCAAGTGTAAGATAACCTGCTTGAACAGAGAGGGGAAGGATGTCAAACGATGGACCGTCTCCACCACTGGAATTGGAAGGTGTGATTATGAAACTCAGGACTGTGGCAGAAGAGCAGTGATCTAAAGGCACTAAGCTGAGCACTCTTTCTAGAGGGTGCAGATGTGGCATGGTGAATTCAGAGCAGACTAAAGGCACTATGACATGTCCACATCCTGCTGAAGTCCTGCTGAAGGACCCTGCTTTGGGTCAGAGATAAAGGGAACAGGAATCAAGGCCATTGATCTCAGACACAGACCTGTGAAATACTCAGATGGAAAAATCAGATCAGGTCACCCCAGGGCTGGGGGCTGTCCTAGCTCCTCTCCTCGGCTGAAAAATTCCTGCAGTCGTTGAGACCAGCTCAGTCCATAAACTATATGTTAGGATTTCCTAAATTGAGCACTCAGCTAGTGAGAGAAAGCAATGCTGACCCTGATGTAAAGATATGACCTTGCCCTCCCATAGGGAAGGATGTCACGATGGTAATTTAGACAGGGATGGGACCTTACCTGTAAGAAAATCTGACGCAGGTCTGGCTTTGCTTGAGAAGTTGTAGCTTGCTGGTGGAGAAACACGCAAAGATGCAAAACAGATAGCATGTGAATCTCGCTCTACCCAGAGCAGGGGTTGGGTTTAACACAGCCACCTCTTCTCTGTGGGAGCACATTCTCCAGAGGTGACTCAGCAGTCAGCCAGATGAGAACCAGACACTCGCCGTTTCGGCACCATGCTCGAAGTCAAGACTTTAATCTGTGTCCCCCAGGTGAGGGCTTCCACCTCCAGCACAGCCTTACTGATGGATGAGATGCAGTAACTAAAAGCCGGGATCGATGACATCAAGGGTATGAAAGCCAAAACGAACGCAGTGCAGGAGCACATGACAAAAGCAACAGCAGCTGTAGGCAGCCACTTGGAAACTCTCTGCAATACAGGGCATGCTCGCTGCAGGCAGCCTGGCAGCAGCCAGCCTTTGGGGCCTAATTATAAATATTCTCAGGTTAGCTTAAATAACTGCTGTCAGAATAAAGACCTTTTTCTTCGTGAAGTTATGCTGCAAGCCCAACTCCCACAGTCCTTAAGCACTGACTGTCAGAAGTTAAAGCTGAACTCTGTATAACCTCCAGGCTATACAAAGGATGCCAAATGCAAAGTATTTGGGGGTTTTAAAGCTATGTTTTATGCTAGCGCTGTATAGTTTACTCTGTCCCTATACTAAGTTCAAGACAATGTTGTAAGTCTCCTTTTGTGCTCCCTGTAGAAGTGTAGCAGAAGGATGCAACATAGAATATGCTCTTACTCTTGGAAAGCAGTTCTGATTCGCCACATATTGAGCCTCCCAAATTACCCCTCACTTCATGGGAAAATCTGAAATCCAAATACTTCGCTGCAGTAGGTCTACATCTGGCTAGCACTGGATGACTATAAGATCGTGTAAGATTGTTAGATTTTAAGCTCATACATCCCTCTTAAGGCTGCTGCTCAGGCAAGGTAGCAAACTAGCAGGAACTGTGGTGCAGGGCGCCGGTGGACGTGCGGAATGCCATGTTGTTCTCTTGGAGGAGCCACTGGCATATGAATGGATGTGTTGAGCTCCATGTCCTGAGAAACACGCGAGTCTCACAGCACAGCAGGATTAGTAACATCTACTTTATTTTGCTGACTAGGGCTTTATTTTTTTTAATTAAATAGATCAACCAATCTTGATCAACTTTCTTAGCTTGCCGAGTTTCCATCCCCCCCACACCGTTGCACATTGACTCCCTGTCCGTAGAATAGCAGTAAAACCCTTCACCGCAGTCCCTCACCATACAGGGAAACAACCAGAGAGCAGAGATGAAGCAGAAAACGTGGCATCTAGTACTTAGGACTAGCTGGTTTTGCCACCTAGCAAACTTGGCTAGGTGATTTCGTCAGAGAAATGCATTGCACAAGGTTTCCTCAATGAGGTAAACCACCCTGCATTACAGGCCACCAGCGTCCAGGCAAGCATGGCCTTGGGGTAATTAAGTAATAAAGTTGCAGGAACATGAGTTACAAACATTGGGGAGGTATTGGAGGTGGAGATGGGTTGATATTCAAGCAAAACCCAAGTATTTCGGAGGGACTGAAGACTGATTTCAGTCCAAGACAGTGAATCCCTCTCCCTGAGCCAGATGGTCCTGTGCTCAGGTTAACACACCACGGAGGAGGTGGTCTTCTGCTGCATGCAGCCACGAGACTTCCCAGTCCTTCCTGACCTGAGCTCATACATATCTTCCAGTGGCAGATGTTCACCGCATAGCAAGTTTGAGCCCACTGGTGATCAGCTTATTTTTCTTAATTGCTTTCACAGCCGTTTATCCATAAACCTCCATGGCTCTGCAGGCCTCAAGTTAAAACTGTTATTCCAACCCACGCTAGCTATGTGATGTGTGCTTTTCCTTAGGGGCATCTTTGGGGGGTTTATTTCACATGATGTTTGCAGCCTCCTTCCCACCTCAGCCCTGCAGATGTGCAGCCTCTCCTGCTGGGCAGCAGCAGCTCATGGACGTAGGGCATCGCTGGCCGTGTGCAGTCCCATCGGAGACATGTGACTCCCTGCGGCCACCCACCCAACCTTTTTCTTCTCTCCTTCACTTTGAATGTCCACTGCAGCAGTTCAGATAATTTGTGTGGTTTTGAAGTGAGGAGAGCAAGCCACGATTACTGCCCAAGAAAAGGCAGTGAGAGAAGACGCTCTTGGAGGCCTGGGTGCCAGTCAAATAACAGCTGCGTTAAGAGAGATACTAAGCAAAACACTCAAAAGGTTCTTCTGCTGAATAAATAGCCCTGCTCTTCACCCTCCACAAAAACATAAAGTGCTAGGATGGCTGGAGCCAGTGCCCTTTGTGTTCCCCAGGTGCAGATTTTTCCTATGAACTTGTCCCACCTACGCTTTCAACAGTCATGGTCTTCGGAGACAAGGCATTGCACACCTGAATGGCGCTTTGGTGTGAACAGCCACCTCCTTTGTTTGTTCTGAACCTGATTTAATTTCATTTAATGGAAGCACAGTCTATTCCCTGAGGGCAATATTGTCAGGGAGCATTCACAGGGAAGGGCAGTGCCAAAGGTGATGCACCAAGCCCATTCAGCTCCTTGCAATGAAACTGGGAGCCACGGAGGGCACTCTGCTGGTTCGTTAAGTCTCTTCATCTCCACTAGATTTTGCTCAAATAGAAAAGTTATTAACATAACTAGTGACTGTTGCAGTGAAGGATGGGGTAAGAGATCTGGAGGGCTGCTCTCCAAACAACACAACTGCCCGAACTGGGACACTTCAAAGAACATTTGGCCAGCCCCGGCTGTCCATCAGGGCCACCACTGTCCCACTTTGATGTACTCATCCAGCGTGTGGACACGTTCTGTAAGACAAGTCTCAAACTAGCCAGGCAGGTCGGAGGAAAACTGTGCCTCAGGAAGCTGGGAAAGATCACTGCTCTTCTCCAGGAAAGCTGGAGTTTCTAGCTTTGAAATGCTCTGCAGCTAACAAGGGTGTGACTCTTATCATGTACATCTGTACATGACTGACAGCAAGAGCAACCCATTCCCTGCGTCTTGAATTCCTCGTGACTGAACTACTGCAGACCAAGAGATTGCAGAAATAACTGACTCTACGTTAAATATCGTCTAGGAAGATCTGATGGAGCAGCAGATGCCTTGCCTAATGCACCCTTCCACGCAGGAACATGGGTAGGAACTCAAGTGCAGGAGCAAAGAAGCTGATATTTAACTTCTGCAGCCAACGACTTCTGGGTAAGACCTTCTGTCAGCTCACAAGGTAGATGAGCGCATTGCCAGAGGTTTTCCATGGAAGTCAGCAGAGAGGCTGGTACCACCTGTGGTGTTTTCAGCTTGGGTTTGGTGGGGAGAAGAGGAAGAAGGACCTTAGTTCAGCAGAGTTCTGACCTTAAAACTTCAGACTGCCACAATTCCTCTTCCTCAAAGAGATGGAAGCAACTTATCGTTCCCCTCAGGCGCTTTGATGTCTGGAGGTGGCCATGCCCTCTTCTCTAATGAGAGGAAAGGAACAACCAAACAAGTCAGTCAGGCTGCGTTGGCCAAAGTGTTCAACTGCTGTTGTGTGTGAAGGAGAACAGAAACTGAAGAGGCATGACAAGCTGACAATGAGTCATGTTATGCCTTCTCGTCTTTCTTTCAGAAGAGATAGAAGGACGAGTTTCCCCTTTAGATTCTCTAATTCACTGGGGGAAAGGGAAACCATGTTTTACTTTTAGCAGCTTTTGCTCTTGCGTGTGCTCCTGGACCTAAGGGCACAGATAGAGCTGCGCTGCCGGGGAGCTGGTACATCTGACAAGCCAGACTGAACCGTCAGTGTGAGCTTGTCATTTCTGCAGGACCAAAAAAAAAAAAAAAAAAACCAACAAAAAAAAATAGATTCAAGGACACTGCAGGCAGTTTTATAAAAATGGAAACCTGCTTTTTGCCAAGAGGCTTTTCTGAGCAGTCTAAGTGGTTGAGGATCTTGTCTCATACAAAGTTTGGACCAGTGGGGTATCTCCTCATGCACAAATTGGGCCAAGGGATTTTCTTTCCTTTATCCATTCTTCTTCCTAAACCTGGTCTTACAGCTAACTCGTGAGGACTGTTGTCCCTGGACACCAGCTCAGGCTCTGATAGCTTTTGTAAGAGCATTTGTATCAAAATATTGTTGTGCTGGAGTCTCCAAGGCCATCTGGGGCTTTGTGCAGACAGGGTGCTTACAAATGAATGCGAACCAAAGCAAATCAACATTGCTTGGCAGGGATGAAATGTATTGCTAGGGTCTGTCTCTGCCAAGCTAGACTGTTTGGCTCCAGTCCCACTCTTTGGGGGATTGTCTGTCAAAACACAATTTGGCATTGTAAGGCGTCATGGTTACATGGCTCTCTACTCCTTTAACCCCTCTCAGGCCTTACACTCTTGTTATTTGTGAAGTAGAAACCTGTGAATCTCCAACTCTTTAAGCAGAGCTCGGGCTCTGGTACCTTGCACCAGCTGTCCCTCGTGTCACTGTGTTGGTTCAGGTAGAGCTTTCCCATAGGAAAACTGCCAACCAGTAGGCTGCAGCCCTCTTGAAGGCATCATTTCTTAATGCCATGAAATGGTAAGAAGACATATCTTTGTACCATCTCATGATGGAAGCCTGGCTTCTTGGCCTAACCACCTCAGAAACCTGGTCAGCCTTTCAAGGCAGGAATCCGCCTCAGACACTGATTAACTCTCCTTGTCTGACCCTCCTTGATTATCCCATCCCTTCATGAGCAGCAGCTGCTGCTTCTGCCAAGCCCTGCTGGCAAGCCCAGAGGCCACCCGTTAGAGGGCAAGCCAAGACATCAGTGTGAACATCCTCATGGCTTTGCCAAGAGCTCTATAATCATATTGCCCTCCCCACTTCTGGACATGTTTCTGAGTTCATTCAACAGACGTATAGATATATAGTAAATTACCAGAGTGGCTTGGCCACGACACGGCACTACAGGCAGTGCCAAGCCCATGACGTACAGGTTTTGCTACAGTGAAAATCCTCAGTAAGCACCGGTCGAAGCGTTGCCTCTGAGCACAGGTTGTGCAGGGCCACCTCCCGTCCCGGAGGCTTGGCGAGGGGCAGCAGGAGGAGGTCGTGCATATTCCCTTCAGGAGGCAGGTGAAGAGGCAGATCCTCAGCTGAGACCCTGCCGAGCCTGGAGATGCCCGAGACGCGTGGTGGCTCTCCATAGGTATGACACGCGGCACGTGCCGCCCAGCAGGCAGGCAGCTGCCCGCACCGCTGCCCAGGCTGTCACGTCGCCTGCCAGCCCGGCGCGCAGCTGCAGCCCCGTCCTCGTCCTCGGCAGGCAGGGCAGCATCAGCCTTGCACAGGCTGCGGCGCTGGGGAAAAGCAGCCCGGGTGCCCGCAGGGTCACGCAGCCCCGTGGCTTTCGCCTCGTGCTGCAGGAATCTGAGGCTTGCCTTTGAAAGTCCGGCTAGAGCATGCCAGTATTCCCTGGCTCTCCTGGAGGATTTCTGCTCCAGGGACTGAGCCAGGGGTCTGGGACCTGTTATTGTCCCAGCAGACTGGGGACCACAGTCCAGCAGGCTTCCCAAGCGTGGGGCTGTACGGATGGCCCCAGGGCTCAGCTGTCTCTGACCCAAGGTGCAGCACAGCTGTGTGGCCCTGGGCTGGTTTTGCTGAGAAAACTGCTGCTGCACTGTGAGAAAATACATGAACTAAAGCCAGGCAAGATAAGTCAAAACATAGACAGAATTAAAGTTGTCAGGATGATGATAGGCTAGCAATGCAAGGCGCCAAAAGTAAATGCTATGTGAAAAGGGATAAACCCCTGAAGGGCTGGTTCAGTCATTATCTTGCTCTAAAGATCCCTGGGCTGGAGCTTAGAAATGCTCCGAGTCCTTGGCTCAGGTGTAACTCAGATGTGAGGATACGTCCCAAGCGCTGGGCTCTGAGATGGGGGATGTGAAGAAGGGTATGTGTAAAAAAAAAAAAAGGAAGGGAAAGAGTGGCCAGGCAAGTGACGGAGAGGGAGGTGTCCACCAGGAGTGCATTTGGTCTGCTGGCAGGGAGGACGTGTGAGGAAATTGTCAGAGAAGGTGAACCCAAGCAAAGCCAGCTGAGGAGCCTCAGCAGCCCTGCTCGAGGTCCTCTTCCACCTGCCTTAACAACTCCCCCCTACGGAAAATCCCAGCACCCCTTCCCCTGGCAGGGCACCTTCCTGATTGAACTGGAAGCCGCATGGGAGAAGGGCAGGGACAGCACCTCTCCAGCCACGTCCCTGGGCGAGGACCTGCAGGCAGCTGCTCTGGCTGTCAGTACAAAGCTGTGCAAAAGGCAAGCCGGGAGGCGAGGGGGTTTTGCACAGGGGTAAATAAGCGTTTGGGGCTTATTTATCTGAAAGCCATCTCGCAGAGCTTGCGTCAGCCCCGCGTTCGGTAAGAGGCGACTAGACATGCTGGACGTGCTGTCGGGAGCTTTGTAAGGAGCAAACACGAGGTTCAGACACCCATGTCTGGGTGGCGGCCAGCTATTGCAACCTGCCCCAGGTGCAGACATCTGCACCGGGCCATTTGCACGATGCGTGAGACAACGCTATGAACTTCTTTTATTTGGGAAAAACAAACACAACTCAAGTAGAGCGAGTTAATATGTAATTATAGCCTACAACAGTATAATGCTGGCACTGCTTCAGAGGTAGAGTTAGGCTTCTGTGGCTGCCAGGAGAAGAACTTGGTGGTGACTCCTGACTAGAATGTGAGCAAGTTTGAGTTGTTCATGTGACATTTGTAATGTGAAATCTGGCACCACCCAGATCTTAGTATCAACAGGCAGAAAATGAAGATGTCGTTGGTGCTGTCTGATGCTGAAGGTTCGATTTTCCTGCCAGCGCACCAGGGGCCGGGTGAGCCCCGCGGCTGCACCGAGCCAGGGGCCGGGCCCCCCGCAGCGTGCGCGGTCCGTGCCGAGCTGAGCTGGCTCAGCCGCTGCGGTGCGCTCGGTGCGGTGCGCTCGGTGCGGTGCACATCTGCTGGGCCGCCTAATTGCGGGGCATGCACCGGGAGATGCGCTGCCTTCATCCCAGCCCGGGCTTCTGCCAGAAAGACAAGGGGAAGGCGCACGTTCGGGCGGTGGGGGTGCGACGCTCCCTGCGAAGGAGCGCGGCCCCGCCGTGGGTCCCGCACCCGGCGGGAGCAGCAGCAGCAGCGGGAGCGCGGGCGGTGCCGCCCCCCGCCCGGCCCGGGGCCGCCAGGCACCGCTCCCCGGGGCGGCTCGGCGCAGCGTCCCGGCGGGCTGCGGAGCTTTTTGCGCCGTCTTTTCCCCAGAGCTGCGAAGCCGCCGTTCTGCAGCCGGGACGCAGCGAGCTCTTCCCCCCGCTAAGCAGTTAATCATCTGCTCGCAATTAACCTGTGACCTCCCCCGCCCGCGGGGCAGCGCTGTCGCTTTAACGCGGGCGGTGGAAGCGGGGGGAGCACAGCCGTGCCAGGGTCGGCCCCGAGGCTGCTGCGGATCCCTGGCTCTGCCCGGCCCCGGCCGCCCGCCATGCGGAGCCGCAGCCTCCCCGCAGCCCTCCTGGCCGCGGTCCTCGCCGCCCTCCTGCCGCCGCCCGCCGCCCCCTCGGCCCACCGCAAGCTCCTGGTGTTCCTGCTCGACGGCTTTCGCGCCGACTACATCGACGACAGCGAGCTGGAGGGTCTGCCGGGCTTTCGGGACATCGTGAACATGGGGGTGAAGGTGGATTACATGACCCCGGACTTCCCCAGCCTCTCCTACCCAAATTACTACACGCTGATGACAGGTGAGTAGGTGCGTTCCTGCGCCGTGATGCTCCCCGGAGCTGCCGTGCAGAAGCGGGGGGGCAGCTCCCCGTGACTTTTTCCTCCAAACCCGACGTAAAAATAACACCAGTTGTGCTTTTAGCTGGGAGCTTAAACGCAGTGTGGCGTTACAGCTCAGTATTCCTTGTCTGAAACCTGCTCTGAACTTGGAAACGTTGCTTGAAGCTGATTTTTGAAGTTCCCCTTTGCTTTCCGGAGGTGCTGCCGGGTCCCCCACCTGCCGCCGGCGCGGCTGCCTGGCCGCCCAGGGCTCCCTGCTGCATACAGAACGTGAAAACAAGGGGAAGATTCACAGAAAATAAATAGGGAGCCTACTCACAGCCTTTCCAGTTAATAAAAAGGCATGTAAACGGAGGGTGGTTGACAAGAGAACTTCTTTTCAGTCAGCAGGTCTGTTTTGGCAAGTTCAGCATTAAATTTCTTTTTAAACTTAATAGACTTTCTGCTTTCAACTTACCTTTGCTCTAAGTCCTCCTATCTGTAACAATCTGAAATAGCCAAATAGAAAAACATTAAGGAGTTTTCCTTTTGATCCCCTACAGCTTTTCTGAATGCCCAGGAGAGGCTTTCAGAAAATTGGGAGGATAGTTATGGTTTTCATGATGCTGATTTGCTTTTAATCAAAGTAGGGTGACACATGATGACAGTGACGCTGGGAAGGTGCACAGAGTGCAGCTGGCAGTCAGAGAGAGACACCTTGGAAACAACAAGGGAAAAAAAAAAACAAACAGAAAAGTTTTTCTGCAGTTTCCGATTGGCTTATTCTCTGGAGTTATTTAACAAACAAGAACCTCCACCTAATGGGAAGGAGTGAGAAAAGCTGTCCTCTCCTAAGATACGTGGCATCTTCTGCTGTCCTCAGAACAATACAGTGCCCAGCGGTCCATATACCGCTTGCTGGGGAAGCAAATAGATGCTATTGTAAAACAGAAATCTGACATCAGTTGTGCCCAGCTTGTTTTGAAACCACTTAACCCTTTCCTCCCTCCCTCTCTCTCAAAAGAAATGCCTTTCTCTTGCTTATCTGTTAACAGGAAAGAGTACATAACCACCACAGGATTATTTCATGACTTGATGCAAATGCATGAATGCAGAGCAAATGTCAGGACTGAAAAAGAGAGGTGTTGTTCCACTCCAGCCCGTGTTCTTTAGGTGTATGCAGGCAAACCGGCTGAACACGTGTGCAAAAAGCCTTTGGATGGTGTTGTTGAGAAGAGGGAAAGCAGCTTTTGCTCCTTGCCATACTTAATCATCACTCCTATTAAGCGCATATGCATTGAGTGAAGTCTGTAATCAGCCTTTCGAGGAGTTTTGAAAACATCCTATTTTGTACTCGCAAAGGAGTTTTGTTTTAGATGATGAAACCCCACTACTAGACTTTTCACATTTTTAGGGCACCAGAGGGTACACCCCATCAAAGCAATGAAACAATCTGTGAGACCAAACTCAACTCTTCTCGAAAGTTCCCTGCTCTTCATGATGAGGATCTCAATGCAAATACAACTTCGATGCAAATAACAATTCACCTTCAGAACACGAGTCGGTCACACCGGTGTTAAATAGGTCAGGAACCAGTCAAGGACCAAGTGTAGGTGATGAACGTGCCCAAAGGAAGATCCAAGACTGCACTTGAGCCCTCGGGGTGTTAGTGGACCCCATGGCTGTGTCCTGGCATGACAGCAAGGGGAAGTCCCATGGCTGCACTGGTCGTACCCCCAGTGCCATGGTGCGGTCTCCACAGAAAGGAGATGGCATGTTTTCAGTGATGGTGCAGTTGGAAGCGTGGTACATGCAGCACCTGTAGCGTTAGCTGTGTTCGGTCTGCGCGCATTTGATTCGCAAAGCTGGGACAGCTTTTGGAAAAAAACGCAGCATGGCAGGGTGACATGAGTATCGTGCCGTAGTGACCTGCTCAGGGACTGGCAAGTTATTGTCTCCCTGTTGCCGCTGTATGGGCACGGAAAAGCTTGCCTTGCGTCTCCCCAGTCATGCGTCTCCTCTGTGGGGCCAAGGGGGCACGACTGCAACTGCAACTCGGTTTGCTTTTGTTCGCAACTGGGATGTGTGGGACTTAAATGTCACAGTTTCCCCTGGGAAATCAAGGACTACAAGCACCAGCTATTCTTCATATCTTGTCCTACACTGCTGCTTCGCGAGCTGTTAAGAAACTCGCATTTTAACCTCCAGATTGCCTTATTTTAGCATTTTTGAATGCAATTTCATACTATATTGGCTTTTTTTCAGCTAAATCAGCTTAAGAAATTTCTGGCCCTGCCTGCACAGTCCCACCCCTGGCTCGTCCATTATATCCCACCACTTTTTTTTGATAAATACTCCTGTCTCTTCTTTCTCCGTTCGTTCACAATTTCTTGTGGCCCCACATCCATTCAGGAACAAACGAGGCTGCCAGGTCTAGGACAGCGTGCGCATGAAAATGCTGCAGTCGGGATGGATTTCACTCTTGCCTCTATCCGTTCAGGTGAGCAAGGCCCCTCCTTTTCTGTGTACTGCCCTCTCCCCCACATCCACACAACCTTTGTGACGCCAGGGAGGTTTAGTTGTTACGGAGAGAAGTGCTCCTTCATTTTGGGGGCTTTGGAGGAGGACAGTGGGTTCTGCTCCTCAGACACCATCACTGTTGGGACAGGTCCACCCTCTCAAAGGTGAACCCACCTCCTTCTCCTCCTGCCCCAACCTGCAGGCAGAGTTGGAAGTCAGAAGCATCTGCCCCACCGTGTCTCAGTGCAGATGCCAAGCTGCACCCGTCAGCCCTGCCAGAACGTATCTTTCCTCCGCACCAGGCAACTAGCAAGCAATAGCGTGCAGCGCAGCGGCTCAGTTATCTGCAGGATCTTTCTGTCATTATATTTTACTTCACTGGTGATTTCAAGAGGGCAGCCAAACTGAACTTAATGAGGAATTTAATTCTCAAGAAACAGCAAGTTTACTGACTTTTTCAAAGCTATAACCAAGTAGATGCAACCATAACTGATGACCAAGAGCCACGTATCTAAAACCAACTAACTAATGCATGCTAATTTGAAGCATGCCCCATCTTGCTGAGGCTACGTGCTGGGTGAAGCACAGACACGGTGGGAGGAATAGGGCCCAACCTAGGTAAACGAAGCGGGTAAACTTTGGAAGGGAAGCGGGGGAGGGAGGTGACTCGCCTGTGGTCACACAGTGCTGCACGGTGATGGCAGAGCTCTTTGTGGGTCCCCATCCTACTTAAATCCGCTGCTGCGGTTAACCTATGAGAAAATATTTGCCAGAGCTTCCCGGAGTGGCACAGAGAGCCTCAGCCCGAAACCTGGGGCCTGTATAGGGGTCTTTTCCCTTCCTCCGCATCTACAGCAATTATGAGAAAGAAAACTAGAGCGTAGAAACAAGATGAATGCTGATGGTTTGGCTTCTTCACGTAAAGTCACCCAGCGATTCAGAGCTGAGGGGGAAGCTCCAATCTGCCTGCGAGCCAGGCCAGGGCATGGCATCATGACCGGCTGCTTGAAGAAGCACCGAACAACAGCCAAGTCACTGCTGGAGCAAAGGGATCTCGCTGACATGCAGCCGGAGCAGTTGTTTTGTTACAAAAATCTGGTGGCGTGCAAGGTAGCCCAAGGTTGTATTGTCTTACAAATCTGACCCTTTGAAAAGCAGTCTTCTCTAGCAGCTTCGTTCATGCCGTGTTTCTCCGTTTTGGCTTCCACAGTGCTGTAAAGGCTGGTTCTCGGGTGACTGGGTTGTTTTCTGAGCTAGTAGACCGCATCCCATGTGGTGTCCTAGCTCTCCGTGCTCCGGTTGAGATATTGCTGTTGTTGACCTGAAAGGCGTGACACAAAATGCAAGTTAGGTAAAAGGAGCTGTTGTTGCTGACACCGGTGTTTGGGAGGGCTTTGCGGGACTCGACGTGGGCTTGGCAAGGGAGGGAAGAAGGAGTCCAAATATGCATGTCCCAAAAGGCTCGCTTCATTGCACCGTGTGCTGTTTGTTTTACAAAGAAAGGAAATATGACCACAAGCCATCTCAGGTTTTTATCCTGTGGGGATTTTTAAATTTTTCCCTTTCCCTGCCGTGGCCTGGCTCTGCAGAGAGCTCTCAGGCCAAGCTAAATGGAAAGTCTGAGGTCTCCCCCATAATCGCTGCGAGCGTGAGCTATTGCTTCAGAGCTCTCTGTGCCGTACCTCTTGAGAAAAGCTGCACATGCTGAGAGGTTTGGATGTCCCTCGCCTGCCAACCCACGGGCACTGGGGAGCCGCTGGGGGACCCCCTGCACCCCAGTGCCCCTGAAGCCCCCCCACCTCAGCTAAGGGAACACGGGGGGCCCTCACGTTTCCAGCCCCAGCCAGCCTAAACACAGGCAAACCCTATCACATCTGAGCTGGAAACCTGGAGAGGATTTATTTTCTAAGATCTTAACAACAAATGAGGCCTGTTCTGGCAGGTCTTCCGTGAGGACGTGCCAGCTGCCCGGTCAGCTCTGCAGCCCCACGTCCAAGAGCCGTATTTCTCTTGGCCCGCATGGGGCGTGGGGGGAGTCCCTGCTCGCGGAGGTGGGTGGTGGGATGCTGCTTGCAGAGGAGCTGGCGAGGGGCCTCCGTGTCCCTCTTTGGGTAGGACCTCATCTTAAATGCTTGGCACAGAGGCTGTGAGGTCCCACCAAGCTTGTGGGGTGGAGAAGGAGGTTGAACAGAGGACGTTTCAGTCTCCTGCACTCAAGATGAGGGCTGTGGTCTTTGCAGGGCTGTCCCACACTTGATGTAAGTCGGTGACGGCACGTTTGGGGCTTCTCTGAAATACAGTGGTGGTGTGTGGTGTTTGCCCAGCCACTGCAGCTCATCCCTGCGTGTGCCGTTGCTTTCTCCTCTGCTCAACAGGAGGGAGAGTGGCAACACGGCAGAGTTCCCACGTACGGGTGATGGTCCAGGGCTGCTCTGCCAGGCTGAAGGTTTCACTCACCTTCCGTGATTTTACCATCCTTCCCCCACTCCTCACTCTCCATGCTGGCATACTTGACTGCTGAGGGGCTTCGGTGGAGGATGTCGTGGTCTGACATAAATAGTCTGATCCTGTTTTCCCTTGAGCACAGCAAAGCTCGACATACACCGTTACCCTGGTTACCCACGTTTTCTGGGAGCAAATGTCCTTTGGGGTCCCACCCCTGGAGTCCTCCGGGGTACGGCTGATGTGCACACGTACTAGTCCGTTTATTGCTTGCTGTGAGAGGTCTCCTGGTTTACAGCACAGCATCTCTGCTCTCCGTCCACTCCGTACCCAGGGGAAGCACTGCCCGCTGACGGCTGTAGCAGATGCCTCTTTTCTGCTGCCCAGCTAACTCTATCCAGACTCCAGCCTGGTCCAGGAAAGGATGCTAACAATTTTTGTTTAGCAGTTAAGCACGTTTTTAACTACATAAAGAATACCTGCACATTGTCTGTGGTATGAAAAATGGAGAAATAAGAGGACAACAGGGAAATATGTTATGGGTATACATGAACTGAAGCTATCTCAACTTCACTGTCCAAGCTGAGAAAAATGCCAGAAGGACACAAAGAGCATGATGAGTGACAAGGTAACAGGATTTTTTCTTTTTGCTCTTCTTTTAACCACCACAGATGCCAGCAGCAGCCAAGATTTAAAAGACTGTTCGTGTGACATACAGTTTTAAAATTAATAGTCTCTTCTTTTTCTTGGATTCAGTAGCTTTCCATTTCTAAAATTCTGCGTTGGAAAGCAGAAGAGCACAAAGCTGCCAGTGGTAATACTATTAACTGCCAGGGAAGGGGTCCTAGCCTAGCAAGGACAGGCTGGAGAAGAGAGTGGGAACTGGGAGCATTTTTCATTTTTATATTCTTCATCTCACTTTGTTTACTTGCCGCCTGCAGGAAGGCTGCAATGCCAAGTGCCAAGATTTTTCACTTTCACACATACACAAAATGTTGTAAAAATCTGTGTTTGCTTTCTACCAGTTAAAAAAAATGGAAACACTTTCAAAGTGGAGAACAGAAAGTTTTCTCTAACACGAGTTCATATGCTACAAATTGAAGCACAGAGTTTTTTCCTTCTTACTAGCTACAACGTCAGAGCTCACAACTAGTATACCTGCTACCAGCTGTTAGCAGCAGTAAGTGGACATTCACGTATCAAGGTATTTTCTTCGCCCAGAGCTGAAGTCACAGTGGATGAACAGAATCCAAGTGGATACTTTGGAAGCAATGGATGCTTTGGAAGCAATTTTCTTGCACCCCAGCCCTGGCCCCATTATGAAAGCATTGAATTAAGAATTTCACGCTCTTATTAAATGAATCTCTTCAGGGAAAAAAAATCATAATGCTGTGTAGAGCAGAGATTTTTCTGTGCCTTTTGATGTGATCCTTCTTGGATTGCAAAGTCTTGCCAGACGTAGGCGACGGTGTTTCTGCTTTGGATCTGTCTGGTACTAGAGGTCATAAAAAACTGGAAGGACTTTGGCAGCAAGCTCTTCTGGGAGCGTAAGTTGTCCATGCGCGTCTTGCAGGTACTGTTTTTGCTTGGGGCCCTGCAGATGGCAGGGCCACTTTGCTCAGACCCGCGCTCCCCCCTGACTTCTAATGAGCCCTGGTCTTTTCCAGGCCACTTAAGGTTTTGCACGTGGGTTTTGTTTTTTCCCTGTAGTCTTTCTTTCCGAAGCAGGGCGGATGAGACCCAGCGAGGGAAAGGGCAGAGCAGGGCGTGGATCAAAGCAGGCAGAGCTGGGCCCTCGGGGATGCGCTGCTCGCGGCAGGCTGGGCTCAGTCCTTGGGGATGGCAACACCGCAGCATCTGCTCCACAGCGGGATACAGTGCTGGCGACTTTGAAGTCCTGCTCTCTTCCTCCTGATGGCAGGCAGCATGGGCAGAGCATTCCACAGGGCACGTCATCCAGCAGGTCTCCAGGGGGGTTGGAAGTGGGGGGAGGGGCGGATAGATTAGCAGGGCTGGGTCAGCATTTAGGTGGCTCTTCAAGCGAGGGGGTAGCGGAGGAAAAACGTTGTGGGGAGGGAAGGAAGGGGAGAAAGGGAACTAACTGCATGTCTCACTTGGGCTGTTAAAACCTACCTACCTTACGTGTGTGCAGCTGTTTGTGTGGAGGAACCCAACCCTTCCCCAGCTGGTCTAGTCCCACAGCAGCCTGTGCTTGCGCCTGCCCTCCTGGCCCTTGTCACTTTCTGGGGAGTGGGGCCATCGTGGTGGGACACGGGAGGAGAAGGCTCGCCGTAGCAGCAAGGCCCACATGTAATATTACATAGGACGGTACATATAGCTAAATGCATGTACTTATGTTCAGCATCAGGTGGATACCGCATGGGTACGGATTACGGTGCCTTTGCACCGTGGGTTCTCCGATAAGTCTGATTTGCTCAATGCAAAGATGGTTTTACCTCTTTTGTTGCCTGATGCACCAGGTACAGCATGATGTGTCTGCCGCATGCTGCCTCTCTTTTAGAAAAAAGATCAAGTGTCTCAGAAGAGCGTTTTTGCATGCAGATTTAGGCGCAGGTGGTCCCTGTATGATCTGTCGTGCCTACTGGTGATCCTGCACACTGTCCCTGCAGCCACCAAAGAAAGACGAGGTCATTCCTGTAGCAAATGCTCTGCTTTCCATATCTCACGTACGGTCAATGTAGGGTGCACAGCACTCAGTGTTACCATGCTGTTGCTGTGGGTGGCCAAATGGCTGTATGTTTTGTTGGTTGTGTGGTTTTTTGTTTTTTGTTTTTTTTTTTTAATTTCATCTTTGTTTTGCATAGATTCATTTGAATGCTGACAAAAGTGCCTGGAGACATGGGAATGTGCTTTAGACAAAGCCAATGCTGTAAGAAATGTAGTGTCCAAGTAAGCTGTAGCATACAGACTTGCAAATGCTTCTGCTGGCTCTCTTCCAGAAGGATACAGCAGTTATCATATTCCGGGGAACTATACCCTCTTTGTTTTCCGCTGTTGCTTGAGGAAAGAGGTGCTTTTTACTACGATTGCAGTGAGCTTAAACAATGTTATCTGTATGCTGAAATTGCTTTTTGCCCTGTTTCTACTTTCGAAACTCTTGAGATAACATTTGATTATGGAGCAAAGCTGCAGTAATGGAAGCAGTAATAAATTCAGTGCGTTATGGTGACTGTCTAATGCCATATTGTGATTTTGATAATCATTAAAAATGAGATCACCAAAGGTCATTTTCTCAGGCTGGAGAAAATAAGTTACAAGAGGGGATGTAAAGAACTGGGATTCTTCAGATGACCCACAAGATATTTGAGAAGCAACCTTAATTCTGTGTGCAAGTGTTTGGGGAGGGGGCAGAAGTGCCGGCTGCTGCAGGGCTTTTAAATCTAGTGAGCAAGGCACACAGTAGCCACAGCTGCAGATTAACAAAAGTGAAAAATAAAATTGGAGGCCAGGCATGCCGATTGAACAGTGTTTACTGATGATAAATATTGGGATGAGCAACCCAAGGAAGAGATTGATTAGTTGGTTATTGAAGTCTTCCAAGAAGGTCTAGGGTCTTTCTGGGACACAGGCTTCAGGCAAGCAGGCGTGATGGCTCCAGGCAGCATCAAGTGGTCATGTCTTTTGGTCTGCCTGCTCATCTGATCTTCCCTTCTGGCCCTGTGAAGCAGGGATGTCTGCAGTGAAAACTGATGCCTTAGTCTTCTAGGCCTCTTTTTCAATATAAAAAAAAAAAAAGAGAGTTGGAGTCCATAGAAGGATGAACTTGTCTGATTTGGAGATCAGAAGAATACAGTCCTCCATATGAATGCACACAGTTAATTAAACTTCCCAACAACAGTAGAAAGAACAATCTGCATTCTGTTCCTTAAAGAGTTGGGCAAACTGACAGCAGACCCTAAATCCTAGAGGGAGCTCACATCAGTAGCAACTGGAGCTTATTGTTTTTTATATAAAGACTACTATACATCATACACATGCATGACCTAACAGCTTCAGCACCAGCCTGCAGGTTTCTCAGGATGGCACCAGTTGCCTGCCTGCAGTTTAGCAGGTTGATAGGTACCTAGAAGTACGTGGACTTCAGGAAGCTGAAGAAGTGGGATTGTCCTCTTAAGTAGGAAGATTGTGCTTTTGATACGCTCTAGAGGCTTCCTTCGGGATCTTTTGAGACTTAAAGGAAGCACTTGGCAGCCTAAAGAGGATGGATTACTGCCCATCCAGTCCACCAGTTCTCCTGTATTAAACATGTTTGGTTTAATATGGTAAACAGTGACTGCCACAAATTGGGACTGCTTTTCTGTGCTGGGCAGGGAGGAAATGTTTTGCATAACTGAAATAGCTTGTATTAGGGAAGGAGAGTTCAAAATCCATTTCAAGGTCACATGTACCCAAAGTGTACAAAGTCCTCTGCTCAAAATGATGCCTTTTCAAAACAAGCGTACCAAAGTTGTTTCAGTTCTGATCACCATGCTCAGTCTCACAATAATCAAAGCCTGTTATCTGGATCCGTGCAGTATCATGACTCATCAGCTGATGATGACAGTGTCTCACCCATGCATCCGTTGTTGCTTTTTAAGATACGGAAATCGTGAACTCCCAGTACAACTTACTCTTCAACGTTTCTTTTCCCATTTTTCGTTAATTTGCCTGCAGAGTAACTCCTAAAATACGTCTTCTCTTCTGACAGTGACAAGAAGCAGAAGACATCTCTTGGCTATTATATGCTAGTGTGTTGTAAGGGCCTCCAAGATGCAGTAAGAGGGCTGAAAATGTCTGATGAAATGATTGCTGTCCCTACAACCTAGAACAAAGCATCTTCATTTAAGAAAAAAACGCCAACCTAACTGTAACATAAAATAAAAGTGTTTAGCCTGGTTTTTGCTTGTTTCTGGAAAAACAACATGACGGGAAATGCGAGTTTCCCCAACTTTATGTTTCCTGGTCGTGCTCTTACCCCTTCCTGTTTGCAGAGTGCTTCCTGCAGCCCGCTGGGTCTGTGTGCTGGCAGGTACCTTGGACTCAGACTTGGCAGATGTTGTGTGTGTAGAAGGAACCAGGTGTCAGCCAAACCTGTGGCACCCGCGTGGGCTGCCGCTGCCATGGTTTGTGCGCGTGGACTGTGTGTGGCATGTTGAGCAGGCCATGGGGCGCGGGATTTGTTTCTTCTGGCCTCAGCGAAAAGTTGGCTGTCGGAAGCTAAGCAAATGCTGCGATCCTTCTCCACAATTCACAGAGAGCAATGTGCGCCTGCAGAGGATGACTCCTCCCAGATACCTTAATGCCATCCTAAGATCGGCATCTAATTGCTTTCTAGAAGTGCCTCTTCTCCGTTGACTGTGACAGGGACACAGGTGGCTCACAAACTCCAGCAGCTAACTTTTAGGTGACTGAACTGGAGGACATAGAGACCTACCTAGAGGACCCCAATAAAAGGTAACAGAGTCAAGAAGATCATATGAACAGTTGAAAGGTAAGAGGTCCCTGAGTTTAAATCAGGGCTTTTCATACCAGTGGATGGTCCAGTGGTAGCAGTGGTGGTGCTGGTGGCATCCTTCTGCTGAAGAACACCAATCTGATTGTGCTGTGTTTTTTTTTTCTCCACCCCCGAAGGTCGCCACTGTGAGGTCCATCAGATGATTGGAAACTACATGTGGGACCAAAAGACAAATGTATCTTTCGATATCGGTGTGAATAAAGAAAGCCTGCTGCCTCTCTGGTGGAATGGATCGGAGCCTTTGTGGGTCACAATGATGAAAGAAAAAAAGAACGTTTCCATGTACTACTGGCCAGGTTAGTATGTCAAAAATTGCTGTTATCTTAACAGTGCATCCTTACATCTAAACACTCCATATGCTGTAGGATGGCTCTTTAATACAGACAAGAATTATGAATACATACAAGAATACAGAGGAGCTGTAGTCTGAAATACAGACAAGAATTATGAGTGCTTTACTAACCACTCATAGACATTAACGATCTTTACTTAGGCCATGACAGTTTGCCTGTGCTTAGGAAGGAAAAGACTGAAGTGTCATTGGGGGTAGATTTCCACCAAATATTACCTTCGGGGGGCACTGGTTTGTAGGGCATCCCCTCCTCCACCAGCTGCTCATTCATTCCTCTCACCCACCTGTAGCTTCTGCTGTGCTGAATGGCTGCTCCGTGAAGTTCACAGAGCAAAACTCTATCAGTGACTGAAGTTTCAAACAGCAGCCATCCTGCCGCAGTGCTTGTTTGGTTTTAACCTGGAAATTGGTAGGTGAGAGCTGAAGACTATCTCCTCTGTGGGGACAGCAAAATCCAGCTGAAAAGGAAGTATCCTTTGGTGAGCTGGAGTGAGCACTCTTGTCTGTCTTCATCACTAACTCAGCTGAGGTCCCCGTTGCTCTGAGACCAAGCCATTCATTTGGAGGGACTCGGACCTTCTGTTCCTCATTCACTGGATACTGGACCACTGAAATCCCTAGGGATCTATAATAATGAGTGTTTTTTAACAAATAGGAGTATACCCTTAGGCTGTCCATTTAGGGACCCACATAGAAATAGATGTTCCAGACCAAATCCTTTGCAAGGTTCTCAACTCTTTGACCTTTCAACTCTGCGCTCCCTGAGCAGTGTGCCTATGTCCTCGTACGTGTAACTGCAGGCTTGAGGACCACAGGCTGGAGGAGCTGTACTGAATACAGCCAGTGATGGTGGGGCAGCAGCAGCAGCTGACTCATGCCACGGGCTCCTGGCCAGCTTGTCTCTGCATTCCAATGCACGTGTGCCTGGTCACGGTCTTTCCATGCTGTGTGGCTAATGGCATCCCAGAAAAAAGGCCTCAGTTCTCAGGAAAGGGAAGAAAGAGCAGACCGAGATGAAAAACATTGAAAAGCCATCCAGCGTATTTCCACAGTACTGAAGAGTGAAAAGATCTGAGGGGGACAATACTGCCAAAGGCAGTCCAAGGGACTGGAGTTACAGACTAGATATAATGGTTTGGATAAGACCTCAAAAAAAAGCTGCTTCTCACTGGAGATCACCCAAGTGGCTGCAATGCAAAAAGCAGGATATAGACATTATACAAGAATATAGAAATTCTTCTAAATATTTGCAAAAACACCTATTTCTATAGACCAATCATTTTTAACTACTAATGTAACTGCACTGAACAGGTATAATTATATACTGAATAGATGTAACAGTCAACAGAAAGCTACTGAAATCCAAAAGAACAGTATCACTTCCCATTAAATGCTTTTGGACTTTACCTAGCTCCTTCGTGTTGTCCTCTGAGCAGTGTCTCCCAGGGAGAAGACACATGAGATGTATATATATATATGTACTCCTATATACATATGTATACCCTTCACACTTACTGGTGTATTTCCAGTGGAAAACTGCAGGGAACAATAGAGCCTCCTTCTTCCGAGTGCTTACTATAATGGTTGGCTGCTGCCACGGACAGAGGTTTACCTCAATGTGACCTCACTGTTTGGTTTTATATTATTTTATCTTTGTTTGAAGGAATCTAATTATCTCTCTGACTTAGTTATAGTTCTTTATATAGTCCATTTTTCGGTGTCTTTGATATGCTTTTTATTTCTGCCAGGTGGATGCATTGACTCTCTAATGACACAGGGGCAATTTTTTGCCAGCTCTGGTATTTTAGCTGTGGACTGTGACATGTACATCCGCCTGTCATTAATTATTTATCTGTGACAGGTGACCTTTGGCAAAGCCATCAGTGCCTCAGTTCAGCAGATGCTTCAGCACGTGCTTATTTTAAGGGTGTTCGTGGTCTCAAAGGACGTACTGGCCACGCAGGGTCAGGCACAGGGCATGAAGCGGGGTGAAACGTAGAACTGTTGAGCTAAAACACAGGGCAGTTGGGTAGCCGTAGGACTCCAGGTGTAACTGGAGTAAACAGAAGTCACCCCGAATGCAATAATGTTTGTTACATTTTCCCTATATTATTTTTTTGAACCGTTTTCTAGTTCCATAGTAAGGGCGTGGTCCTTCCTAAAAATTCTAGAGCTGTTATTTCAAAGCTTTAATTCTTAACAAGGCATTTGACTGGGGAGCGATGCCAAACAAAATGAAAGAAAGAAATAAGGGTTTAATAACCACGGTGGGTAGAGGTCCCACAGACATTTGCACCGCATATGATCTGCTATTCGTCATTAACTTCCCAGCCTGAGAATATACTGCTGCTCGGTAATGAATCCTGCAAATCTGATAAAGATCTGAACAGGAAACATTTGGGAAACTCTTAATGGGAACAGCAATGTACAGCCACTTTGTTCTGGAAGATGCTGTTTTCTTTCTAGCCAGCGGTGAAGGCAAACGAGAGCCATCAAATGTAGCAGGAATGTGCTGTGAACGCCAGCAAGCTGATTCCCAGGGTCAACTTGCACCACTGCCATTCCCTCCTCCGAGACAGTTCCAAGCCTTGCAAAGTCTGAACTCACAATCTGCCGCTTCGTATTCTTCCCTCTGTTCCTCTCTCATGCGTAGTCAGTGCTAAAAGGAAGAAAATCCAGACCCCAGCAAACAGGGACCCAGAGCAGGAGGGCTGTGGGACGTGAGCATCCATCAGTCCCAGCTTTATCTGTGAGCCCAACGTAAACGCAGCAAAGACAACTCATGGGCAGAGTTCATCTGGGTTCTCTTGCCTCTAGAGGCAGAAGAACCAAAATGCCACCATGCCAGGGGTCCCAACCACCGCTTCTGCTAAAATAGAAGCACTTGGCTTGTAGGGACATTCTTCTTCTTTCTTCACGGTATTCATTAGGCAGTTTCTGCTCTTGAAGGCGTTCCTGGGGAAAAAGTCACGTATCCTCTGACTGATTGCTAAGTAAAACACAACAGCTAATGCCGTACGTGGGGCGAAATAAACGCGTGGCCTCACGCCCAGGTTGCCTGACCGAAGCTCTGCTGCTCCAGCGGGTGGAAAAGCCCCAGAGGAGGATGAGTGCGTCCCGGTGGTACCACCAACATCAAAGCTTGCTGGTGCTCCTTACGCTCCGCCTGGTGGGCGATGTCACCCCAGACCCTCAGACTCCTTCATGTTCTGGCTGCGGCAGCTGAAATACAATGACATCTTTTCTAAACACTGAAATGAGAGAAAGGGTGGAAAAAAAGATGCTTAAACACAACTTTTTGCCATTTAAAGACAACATTTACCAGACCGTGGAGCTAGTCTAGACAGTTTTCAAAACCTTCTGTTATAACAAAGTGTCCGACTGTGAAATCAATGTTTAGAAATGTAACTAAAGCTGGCAGAGGTTCTGGTCTCCGTGTCAGATAGATAAAGAGGAGCCTATATATAACTGTGAAAGATGTCCTTGTCCCTGCTCCAGTAGTTCAGGTTTTCAAGTAAAGGTTTAGCGTCATACAGAACTCTGCAGAAAGGTATCCAACATCACGTGTTAGTAAATACAGCTCATCTATTTGTAGTTTAACCAAGAAAAACCTAACATTCCCTTTGTCTGGCTCCAAATCTTTTCAAATTTCCTGTCCTGTAATATTTAACTGAGAAAATTTACCATCCTGACCTCTACCAAAATGAAATTTAAATATTAAAGGGTCTTCATGGCCAGTATTTTGGAATTGCAATAAGCCTTAACATCAAAAATTTGATTTTAAGGCCAGTTCGTCACAGGGGCTAAAAAAAAATAAAGAAGAAAAAGGAAACTCTTAGTATCTAAGCAGCCTGAATTTTCAGGGTCACTGCCAAGGAACTGCACACATGAAGACCAATATATTTAGTGGCCAAAATGATTTCTGATTGCTGCTGTCTCTGTAGTCTTTTATGTCATGCTCATCACTTGACAATCTAGAAATAGCGAAGATACTCAGCAACTAAAAGTTCCCAAATCCCCAAGAGCTTAATGCTTCCAGTTAAAATGATCTCGTGAGTAACTCTGAGGAACGTTACCTGGGAAAGTTATAATTTGATGTCAGTATCTGAAGAGGAAAAAAGAGGCAAAGTGATCATATTCATCATTGGCTATGAGCAGTCATCCACCTAAACTAAAATACTAGGCATTTCCAACGCATTTCCAAATGTGTCCTTAACTTCTTACCTGGCTTTGGAGCCAATCTTTTCCCAGACTCAGGTGTCAGAGGAGAAATTGGTTCTGAAGTTTCAGTTCAGTCCTGAAATACTAGTAAAGCCCACGGAGGACCGCTGCGTCGCCTCTAGCATCCCAGGTAGCCGAAAGCCCACGTTTTGCTGCTGGTAGCACCCTGGCTATCATGCAAAAAAAAAGGCTGAAGCTGCATGTCCTCAGGGCAGGGGGCAGGAGCTCCTGCGTCCTGGGGATGGCTTCAGGGCATGCAGGGAATAGGGGGGTTGATGATTTGGTTAGGCAGTGGCTGGGGCCTGTCTCTGTTGCACAACGTAATTTCTCCAAGGGGCCGTGTAGAGATGTATAGAAGTTTTACTGTGGGACGGTATGGAGAGTCAGTTCTTGTGAAGATAAACACTGAAGTACCTCCGCGCAGAAAGGGGAGGTAAGTTTGGGGCAACAGGGGAAAAGTGGGCACCATCACACACTCCCACAATTTTTGTAAAACCAAATATTGGATAGAGGTTCAAAACGATGTAAATGTTTTGGGTTTTTTTTTACAGAAAAGTAAAAGAGGTGACTACATTTTCTGTTTATTATTGCAAATAATCAATTCCTACAAAGGATTAATCATAATAGATGAGGTCCCCTTGAAACACACACACCATGTGGAGACCTGGGAGCCGCTACCGCGGACGACTGGGTGAAGAGACTGAGTCTGTCATCTGTGCTAGGGCTCTTTTTTGGGAGGGGTAACCTCCTTCTGACTTAGCTGGCTTTCTGCAAATCAGTAGAAGATTTTTAAAGATTTCCTAAGCTCAAATACCGAACGTTTTCCTGACCTTTCCTGGTATTCCTGAGAAGTCACAATCAGAAGTCTCTTAGCCAGCTTAGCCCGCAGGCGGTGTGCCTTTCCCTGCATCCCCATGCTGCACCTCAGCGATGCGAGTTCCTGCGGGCTGAGATGCAAGACACTGACAGATTCTCCTTATGCAGCCTCCCAGTAAGCAAACCACTGTAAAGCATCTCTGAAAGTAGCTCCGCTTGCTCTAGTGCCCTCTCTGTACTTACAATTCCTGTGCAACCTTCTTCCCCCCCCCCCAAGTAATGAGTAGACTTAAAGCCGTCCTTAATGCCTGTTCCTTTCACCCCAAAGGAGGAGCGAAGGGACACAAATCCAGGTAGATCCAGGCTGTGGCTTGGAGCTGCCTTTTTGACCTGACTGTGTTGCTGTGTGCAGAGACCATTTTGCAAAATAGCACTTTTTTTTTTTTTTTTTTGCTTTCCCTTGTGCCCCAGGACTGTACCAGAAAATGCCTAACGGCGATAGGAGGACTCTGGGGCTATCGAGAGATAATTTGCATGGATCCAGTGTTTCTGAAAGCACACTTCTTTTAAATATTTATGTTATTCAGCAGCATAGTAACCAGAGAGCAAAAGGGCAAAAAAAAAATCTCACAAAAACATGTTTTTGTGTGTTCAGGGCCATGTTTCTCCTGTAGGATTTGTTGCCATAAATTTCTGGGCCACAAAACAGACTGTATTTTGCAAGGAAGGCTGCAAGTTACCAGACACTTAATTGGTTTATACTGTTTTAATAAGACCTCCTGGGAAACAGATTTAATAGCGGAGTGCCAGTATCACATAATAAAACACAGTTTATAGAGGATATTACACCATAAGATACAGTGTGTCTGACTGGAAAGTATATGCTGAACTTTCAGGAAACGCTATCTAAATCTATTATGCTGGAAGCCTGGAAGTGAGGCTATGTGGCCGCAGTAGTTAAAATGAAAACGAGCTAGCGATTTAGGTGGAAACCATCTGCCACGAGGGAATCAAGTTTTATTGTGGGAAGGTCACACAGAGACCTTCCCTTTAGAGGGAGAAATAAAAGCATCCAATGTACGGTTTGCTACAAGCACTCGTCAAACCAACCTCTCCCCCCTTTTCCCTTCCCAACCGCGAGGTTTCCTGCAGGGAAGGTGTAAGGTAAGCACATTCCACAGGGAATTTACACACCTGAACTTGGCTCCCATGGTGTGGGCTCTGTGATCAGGGTGAAACGGCCGAGCTCACTGCATTTTTTCGCTCGTAGGTTGTGAGGTGGAAATCCTCGGCGTCAGACCAAGTTACTGCCGCGAGTACTTCAGCGTCCCGACAGACAGGAACTTCGCAGATGCCATCAGTGATGCTCTCGAGTCGTTGCGGTAGGTCACAAGGCTTCTGCGCTGCGGGGCTTCCCCCACACTGGAGCACGAGTATTTGTGTTTACTACCAACCTTGCTCGAGGGAAAGTTTTCAGGATCGGCTCCCAGGCAGGAGGATGGGGACCACGACTACCTGTCATAGGAATGTCACCATAACAGAAATATTCCCTTTTCATTAAGATGGGAGGGAAAGATGTGCTCCTTTTTTCATGAGTAGGCTACAACAGGGAGGAGAGACATCCTGACTTCCTATTTTTAATTTGCTGTTTCAAACAGCTGTAAGTCCCTGAGTATCTGTTCATTGACATGCAAGAGCAGGCTTCATAATGCTTGGATTTAGAGAGAACTCCTGGAAATTCGGAAATTCGGAAATTCAGCTCCCCTCACTTGTTTATGAGAACAATGTTTTGGCTCCTCCTGCATTTTAGAACATGTCAGGCACAATGATTTTGGAGCGGGCATTCATTTTGTGCAAATATGAGAACAGAACAGAACAGAATAGAATAGTTCAGCTGGAAAGAACCCAAAATGATCAGCTAGCCCACCTGGTGGGAATGATGGGAATCTCTCTCTCAAACACCTCCTAGGAAAAATATGCTTTTTTTATATGCTCCACACACAGCTTTCAAGTTCCACCGTCGCTTATCCAAACATTAACAAGGGACAACTCCACACAGGTTGTAAAATCAGAGAAGATTGCACTGCCACTTGCCTTACCTCGGCTGTAACTAAGCTTCCTCTTTTAAAACCTTGTTGGTTCCATAATTTATCCAATCCTAGGATATACTTCTACTTTACTACTTGCGAACTGCCGTAGTGATTGGAATCTGAAAAGTTTTGTGTTCAGATGCTGAGTGTTGATCGTTCTTGAAATAAAGGGTCCAAAATGATGAGAGCGCTGCTGGAGATGTTGCTCCCTGCTGCACACCGGGTCCTGCTGCACAGATGCTCACGAATCACAGCGCTGTTTACAGCGTGGGGCTTAGAAAGAAGCTGTCTCAGAACATGTGAGACATTGGATCCTGAAATGATTTAGCTTAGATTTTAAGAAAGTTATCTGCATGTGACATGAGGAGGTCGTATGTGCGGTAGGAGGCTTTCTGGAGCCTCTGCAACACGTTTAATTCAGTGAATAACAAAGGGAATGGAAAACTGAATACAGGCACCAGCTCTGGCTTCAGGTGGAAATCCATAATTACCATCGAAAGTTTTTTGGTGAGGTATCAGCTGGGAATGGATTAAGATATGCTTGAAGCTGCCTGCCTGGTTTCTATGAAGCAAGCGCGTAAGGCTGCTCAGGACGATTTGCAGCTTTGTCATTGTGAACATGATTAAAAGCGAAGCAAAACGGTGAAAAGCTCCAGCTCTTCAAGCTGCTCTTTTGGGTAGCTGGAACCCATTGAAAACGTTTCAACAGCTACTTCATCCCGAGGCACAAGGTTGCTGGCTGCTGCCTTTGGTGGAAAAGAAGAAAAAGGGCAGGAACACACCAGTGTTGGTGGTACAGCTCGCAAATCGGCGAAAGCTGGTGATTTCAGCAAAAGAGCAAATCCCTGCCACTGTGATGTCTGCCATAAACATCAACAACAGCCTGCTGAAGAGCCCAGATCCTACAGATGGTCCTGGAGCTGTGGGAGGTCCACTCTCTGGTGCCTGTTTACACACCATTCCTCTCGAATTTCTGCCTGGGTTTCTTTTCTTAAACTAAGTGCCCTGTCTGCAGCAAGGCAGGAAAGAGGAAAAAAAGAATAATTCTCGATAAAATTAGTCATCAACGGTGGCTGTAAATACTGCAGGGACTTACAATAAGAGTAAGTAATACACAGACTTACAATAAGAGAAGAGGGTAGGGAATGAACAGATGAAAAATCAAGTAGGTTTTCCTTATCATTTCTCTCATTCATCCTCTTTGTTTAGTCCTTTAAAATTTGGCAAACAATTTTCAGGGCTGCTGGGCCAGCCTGTAAGAAGTAAAGCCTCTGAACTGCCTTGGTTGCAGGCGTATTCAGTTAGCAGGAGTTAGCATCTCTGGGTAGAAGAGTCTTGACCGGTGTTTTATTGTCGACTACATCATTTGCAAGGGTTTCTGACTCTGGAAGCTGTTCAAAGGCTGGCAGATCCAGTGTGTTTCCTTTCCACACCCCAGCTAATTGAAAAAGCCCATGAGGCCGAGGCTGGCACTATGTGTGGGAAAACAGCCCGTGGCAGGGGCAGCCCGTCGCCTGGAGCAATGCCTTGCTTCGTCACCCTAATGGCAGGTAGTTCATGAACTGCACTTCTGCTCCCACCGCCGGCAAACCTTACAGGGACCTCAGGGCAGAGGGAGGAAGACCTTTATTGTGGCATGGTGGCCTAGGGGTTAATTGAGTTTGGGCATGGGACCACCCTGACCCATCTTAGCTTCACCAGGGTTGCAGGAAGGTTGATCAGTGTTCTCTGCAGGAGTACAAAACTCATCAGGAAGCATTGATTGCAATCTCCCCCCTTTCCCCCCCCCCCCCCCCCCCATTTTTTTTGCAATCCCATTGATTGCAAAAAAAAAAAAAAAAAAAGAAAAAAAGAATGCAAGACTGAGCTCCTCTTGCAACCAAAGGAAACCAACCTTCGGGAACATTCTCCGATCTCTTCAAACAGGTGCTTTGAGACTTACTATTTAGACCAAAAATATTCATAACTAAATCAAGTACCCTTTTTTGGCAAGTAAACCCAAAACCTCCCTTATATCTTTTCCACAACTATAATTTAGGGGCTGTTGTAATCTACCTGCCTTCCTGGACAGGTGCCATGAAGTTTGCGTGGTACTTGCAAAGTGTGTCGATAAACTATAAACCGCCTTTTTGATCTCACCATTGATGCCATCCAGCTTTCCTTAGCCATTTCTTTGGAAAGTTACTGCTGATGGGAGAAGACAGGACTAACACACAGAAAGATTATTTCTCCCGTGCAAGCCATGATCAGAGATGCCTGGCTTACTTAGGAAAACGGGCAAAGAATGGAAACAAGGTCAAATTCTCACAAGCTCTGGATGTGCTGTACTCAATCCTGCAAACTCCTAAGCACGGCACGTAGCTGGAGCTTGTCCCACTGAAGTCACGTGTGGAGTTGAACGTCCATCCTTACAGTGCTGAGCCCTCACTGATGAATCTCACCACAGCCTACATAAGATGACATTTTTTATGCAATAACTCGCTTTTCTAGCTTCTATCTTGATCGAAATGTTCGTTTAGTTACAGTTGAGAAGACACAAAGCAGTCTGAAGTAGCTAATACGGGCACTGCAGCAGAAGGCAACAGTTCCAACAGGTTCAGTGAATGCGTATGCAATATAGAAAGTACAGGGTTAAATTTTAGAAAATAATTTATGCCTAATACAGATGGAAATGCTTAAAATGAATGCTTAAAAAAAAACCTGGGGGGAGGGAAGGGCTGCTTAATTTGAATGATTTCAAAATCATGGTGAGTGAGAAAGAACACTGTTCTGCAGGGCCAGCGGTGGAGAAATTCCCACCACAGCAGGGACCTTCAGCTTCCTACAGAACTGCTCCTTTGAGGCCTTCAGCAAACTTACAAATGCAAATGTCAGACCCTAATTCATTCATTCAGTCCCTCAACTCTGCTTTTTTCTCTTCTATCTCGCTCATTATACCTGACTACTCAGGTGTCTTTAATCAGAGGAGCTGGACTTGGCAGGACATCATACAAGATCTTTTTGTAGGGATCTTGACCTGGATGCAGGTGTGTATTTTGGATGGCACACCCTGTCATATGTTAAGTACTGTTGAAGAAGACTGGGTTGAACTTCATGAGCATAGATTTGCCATTTTATCCACCAGACAGCTCTCAGGGAGCTTTACAGTGTTGATGAAAATGTAATTAAGGACTGACTGCTGTATGCGCAATCCCCGCTAATTAGTCTGAGGGCGTTCAGTGCAGAAACGTGTGATCAGCTAAACTTGTGCAACTGGGATTACCTTAGCGTCCCTTTGGTCACATTCCTGAACAACAACCCCATCTAAAATCTCACCCCAATTCATACCACTTGGGGTCCTGCAAGGTCATGGAAGAACGTGTCCTGAATTGACCTCAGTGGTTTGGAAGACCTCACACGGGAGAAATCCAGAAGTACCAAACTTTAATTAAAGGATATTTGACTGTTAACTCCAACAATCCTTTTAATAAGGACATTCGGCACAGAATTCAGTATTTTTTCTGGGTCTTTCTTTGTCATTAAAGGAAAAGCACCTCAGCTGGGAGTCTCAAGCCAACTCGGGTGACGTTGGGTGGGAATAGCGAGCCCAGCCATGCGACATCGGGTAGGGAAGCACGGGCTGGAAGCAGAAAGGGGGGTTTTGTGGCTCTACGTGCCGGTGAGGGCAAAACCACCAGGAGGTCTCCATGTGTGTCAGCCTCTCACTCCTTCCCCTCCCTCTCACCTCCAGCAATGGCAGCGCTGAGATGGCTGCGGTGTACTACGAGCGCATCGACGTGGAAGGCCACCACTATGGCCCTTCGTCCCAGCAGCGCAAGAATGCTTTGAAGGAGGTGGACAAAGCCTTGAGCAACATGATCACCCTCATGAAGGTGAGTGGTCCCCAAGAACCCAGCTCCTGGGTACAGTTGGAAAAAGGCGTTTACAACTGCTCTTCGTGGCACAGCTGGGAGCCTATTTAATGCCTGTTAATTGGATGCATTGGCTGTAAATTTGTATCTCCTGAGAAATGGCAGATATGGAGATCCCGTGGAAATCAAGGCACCATTCCCTTGATTTTTATTATTTTCATCAATGGCATTATAATCCTCCTAGTGGATTATTACACCGGTAGTGCCGTAAGCCCGTATACGGCTCTGTTCTTAACTTGCGTTGCCGGCTGGGCTTTATAGTAGGCAAATGAATCAAACCTACTTCCTTCCTAAGGTCTGTGGAATCAGGCAATTAACTTTCATAGTGTTTGCTGCAGCATCATTCAGAACTCTGCACTTCAAGTTTTGTTTTAAAAAACACGATCTAAATCGTTTTGCAGCAAGAAAAAGAGGGTACCAAGCTTTTGGGTAAATGTCAATTCTGTGAATGTTTCTGACCATGATAAATGCGTGTTGGAGGTTTTTATGTGTTTCAGTGAGGAGAGGAATATATATTTCCAATTTCGCTAAATTATAAAGGCTGTAATGCTAAGTGCTTGTGTTTGGGAGGGGAAGAGAGAAACACCCCTGCCACAGGTGCTACCATGAGAAAGTTGCTCTTCCCCAGCTGTTTTGGCCCACAGATGAAGAACGGTTGGATAGAGATGGTTGTCTAAGACCAACTGTGACGACTGGTTTGTGGGACTGGGATGTAGCATCTGGTTATTTAGCAGGGGGATAGATTTGGTTTGGAAAATCTCTCTTACCTCTCAGGCTCTTCCAGTGCGGCAGGTGAGAGTGGATGTCCACCATTGCGGGTGGTGGCCAAGCACAGCGGAGGGCACTGGCGGCCATGCTTCTTCCGGCCAAATTCCACAAAATCAGTGGAGGTCAAGTGGGGATTCAAATCTTCCCATGGGCCCAGACAGTGCTAAGCTCTTACCTGGCCGTCATGGTTGTCATGCACTTGCTCCACAGAACAAGGGCCTTCAGCACGATGTGAACGTCCTCCTCTTCTCTGATCACGGGATGACGGACATCTCTTGGGCGGACAAAGTGATTGAGCTGAAAAACCATATCAATATGAGCGATACCATACAACTGAAGGACCGAGGTCCTGTTGTGAGCCTCTGGCCAGCTCCCGAGAAGCACGCGGAGGTAAGTACAGCGCATTCGTATTTACTCAGTTTCGTGTTTCCTTGGGTTTTTACGGCAATTGTGCCTTTTGTTTGCTCGTAACATCCAAATCCTGCTCTCAGAATTGTGTGTAAAAATCAGCCTGAGGGTCTCACTGGGAGTCAGACTTGGATCCTGTGACACTCTTGTAATGCTGGTTCCTGAAGGAAAGCCACACCAGGCAAATTAAAAAGCACGAACTTTCATTTTTGTTTGGCACAGATATGTGCTTTCAAACTCCACCACTATACGCTTTTGATAAATAGCTAAAATAATTGAGCTGAAAATCCAGTTTTAGGATTTTACATATATTAGTCAATTTACTGACACTCTAGCTGGGATTTTCAAATGATCTGGAGCAGGTCAGGCATTTGTATTCCAGTAAACTCCCATAAAGTTTGAGGAATTAGCTCCGTTAGACCAGAATTGGAAAAAATAACTTTTTGTACAATATTCTCCTTTGAAGAATTTTGATGAATAAGCATGTTGGATTGAATCAACCATAAAAGCCCGAGGCTAGAACTGCAGGATTTTGAGGAACAAATTAAAACAATACAGAAAAAAAAAAATTGGAAACCACTTGAAAAGAATGAAAATGCAGCATCTGTAACTAATAGACTAGTACATTATAGTTTAACCAGAAACCCGTGTGTGAGGAGTCATTTTGTCCTCAGAATATATAGTGGATGCACACAACGGGCAGTCCATGCTCCAGGTGAATAATTTTGTTTTCTATATTGTATTTTAGCCAGTTACAGTATAGTGTAGGTCGTGCCATTTTTTTGGAAGAGAATATTTGCTGATTTTTTGCACCCAAACAGGCTCTCCGGGACTTGTATAGCTGTGATCTTGTGAACATTTCCAATTAGTGCCAGAATTGGAAGTTGTCTTAGAAGCATGTGCAAACAATTCACTCAACGTTCCGGCAGAGGATCGCAGTGTTTGTGGATGCTCTCCTCAGCCTTAACTCAGAGTTCCCTATTTTTGTAAGCCAGACCTTGAAACAAGGGCAAGTATACGCTGTGACTTCATGCAGACACGGGGTTTTATCCAAAAAAAGGTCTTAAGCACATGCTTCTCTCTCATTAAACAGCCTAACAGCCCTAAGGAGAATAACATGCAATGCCTCACACCATGGCTTTGTTTTCATCCTTCATTTCTTTTTAGGGCTTTTTTACTGGAGCGCTACTTTTTAAAGTGAAATAAAGTTAATTTTCTGTTTCCCGATAGCCAGATTCCTCTATTCTTCATTCACTTTAAAAAGCTGTGTTTAGGAACTAGACCGTACCAGAACATAGTGGTTATCACATTTAAGAGTTAGCCCATCCTGAAGCACCAGAAGGACTGGTGAGACACCAGATGTACTGGTGAAACACCAGGACCACTCTCTAGTCCCGGCCACGGTGGGAGGGTCTGGCCATCACACCCTGGTGCCGTCCTTACGGCGACTTGTCTGTCAGTTCAGATCTCTTGCGCACATGTACGCAAGGGGGACTTAGCTAAAAGGCTAGTGAAAAAACTGTCATTCTTTGCAGAATTGAACTGTTTATTCTTGAAGGTGATTTATATTTCAGCAAAAAAGCGAGATACACTCGGGGGACTCCAAGAACTGCTTTCTTTATGGCATATGCACGTCTTCTTTCATCATTTAAAGTATTTTTCTGAATAATTTGGGGTTTAACCGTATTCGTGTGATTATATTCCAGACAGTATGATTAATATTAATAAACCACTTGTGCAGTTTTGTGCAGCTTCAAAGCCACAGGCATTGGCTGATTAACCTCACAGCATCGTTATGGAGCAGATAACTAAGCACTATCAATCCTTTTGATAGGGATTGAGTGGTTAAGTGTAGGAAACACAGGTGAGGTGACATCAATTGTTCACTCAAGAGCACAAAGAGGGAATGGGTGGCAGAGGCCAAAGGCAATATCCCTTTTCTGCAGCTGGACCCAGTCCACGTGGCGCCTTTGAGCATCTTTCACCACTTAGCTTACCATCTCCTGTGATGGCTGGGTTTCTGCTGGTCTGTCTCTGTAGGCTGATGTACTGACATGCATACATTTGTGAGTGCGTGTATTGGAAGTATATATATATATATACACTACATGAATTCATGCATTCCTGTGTGTTTATGATCCAAGTTTTCAGAACCTCTTAAACCACACGAGCAGGTTTTGCACTGCTGTCATCTTTGGGCTGGCAGAGTCCCAGTTGGAATGTGCTGATGATTACCCATTAAAGGAGATTAGCCATTTTACAAATTCAGGTGTTTCCATGTACCCATAGGTGTATCCATCTACACGCTCTTTACAGCCATATGGTGCTCTAACATTTGTTTTCTTTGCAGATATATCAAAAATTGAAAGCTGTGGAACACATGCATGTTTATAACATACAGGATATTCCAGAAAGGTTTTTCTACAAAAAAGGGAAATTTGTGTCTCCTCTAACTCTCGTGGCTGAGAAAGGATGGTTCATAGTAGAGGTAAAGTATAGAAGAAGAATACTTGGACGTGAATTTGAAAAGGTGCAATATATGAAAACGATCAGAAAAATGTACAATTCTATGCCAGGCATTGACTTAAAGTGTTACATCATTTACTTGGGCTGACTACAAAAGCAATGTGAAATATTGCTGTGTGCTGCAAAGAACCTAAAGGCATGGCAGCTACGCTGAAGGTAGACAGAGTTAAATGGTGGATGGTTCTTTTTTCTGTGTTGTCATAAAGCAGGAGGAGTTTTTTCTATTTCCCACTCCAGCTGTTTCGCTGCCCCCTGCCCATCTACCTCCGTCTGAAACACAAAAAGAGATTTCAATGTCAATGCCTTACTGTCCCTTCTTTCAGCGGTACATGGTGGCAAGTTTTCCTTCTGCCTAGCTTCCCACCCACCAGACTGTCCTAAACCCTCCCCACCCACCCCCTTTCTCCCGAGCCCTCCGGTCTCAGCAGGGTCAGGCTGGGGGTTCACCCCAGAGGTGCCCAGTGCACGCGCTGAAATCTGGGAGCTTGTTACGCAGGGAATCGATTAGACTAACACACGGAGAGTTTTTTTTCATACCAGCATCTTTTGTTGCTATAAATTACTGTTGTTCTTATTGTTTTGTACTTGTATCGCTGCTGGGCATCTCCACGTTACAGATCCTGACTGCACAGCTCAGAGGGTGAGGCAACTTACGTATCTTCTAAGTGGGTAAGCCGAGGGGCAGTACTAAGTGATTTGCCCCAAGCCATACGTTAAGTCAGTAAGTTGGGGACAGAACCCAGGAGTCCTGGGGTTTTTTCAGTGTCCCAGCGTAGTCATTGCCCACCATTGCCTTGCAGATTATTGCAACTAATTCAGCTGAGCATCTTCTTCCATGACCCTCAGAGCTACTGCTTGCCAGGCTTTGCTCGAGACGGTCCACACCACCACATTTCTCACTGGCCAACCTGACTTTAGGGTAATCGCGTCTACAGCTGAATACAAACGCACTTCTAGAAAAAAAAGAGTGCTTTTGAATGCGGATGGGTAAGCACCACATTGCTGGTTGGGAAAAAAAAAAAAAAAAAAAAAAGAAGAAAAAAGAAAGCCAGAGTCAAGATTCAGACATGTAAAGTAGGAATCTGAAACATTTTTGGCAAAATGATTTTAAAAAATTACAACTAAATTCTTCGATACAAAAGTTCAACACAGAACATTTTTACATACTCTGTAAAAAAAAAAAAAGTACTTTAAAAAAAATCATTGAAATGCTGACAAACCTTAATAACAGTGCAGCAAACACTGCTGCTATGGTAATTATTTCTGTCTCTCTGCCCATTCCTTCCCATTGTTTCTGATTTTCAAGAATGTCCTCTCATTAATGCTGTCAGATTTTCCTTCTCCTTGGTACATTTTCATTATCTGTGAATGGGATGTGAAAATGAAAGTTTCCTGTCGTACTTTTAAAGCAATAATTGAGCCTTCTATTATACTTCCTGCCCAAACCACCGAAGAGAGGACGTTCAGCTCTTCCCTGTCATGCTCATGGGGTGTTTTAACTCTCTCTTGGCTGTTTGAAAAAGGGGATTTTTTTTTTTTCCTTTTTTTTGGAGATACAAAGGGGATATAACTGGGAAGTTGGGGGGGGGGGGGGGGTTGGGTTCCCAGTAAGGAGCATAGGAAGAAAAGCCTGTCCACATTTCAGTTAACACAGGATGAGGAGGGATTTCACGCACCTCCGTCTTGCTACCGGTACCTTTGTTCCCTCCACGTGGGCGAGTGGTCCCCATCCTCTGAGCAGGATTTCCCCCAGCTTCTCTCCTGCGTGCCACAATGGCCTCAGCCCCTCTCCGGGCTGCGTGCTCACCCTGTACCCTTCACGGTGTGCTTTCCCAAGTTCTAGTGAACAACCGCTCTACGGCTCCTAACCATGAACGTGCAGGGAAAAGCGCATCGCCAGCAGTCCCAGGCACGCCTGTTTCATCTCTGAGGAGCAGCCCTAGCCCAAGCTTAGGCTGAGCATGAAACGTGTGGGTCGAGTCCTCTGTCCCGTCTGGGCTTGCCACGGCAGGCACCTCGGCATGCTGCTGGTGGCCTGGCCCCCGAGGAGCCCCAAGGCTTGGTGGGGTTTGCTGTCAGGCAGCGCCTGGTGCTCTAGGAGAGCGATGCTGAAGTGCTCGCTCAGCTCTTTCCCTCAAGCTACCGCTGTTGACGGCTCAGTTTCACCAGCTCTGACTTCAGCTGCGGTTGTGAAAGAAAGGAGTACGTTTTGTGACCCAACTAATGGCAAAAAGAATGGAAATGACTCTGCCTTTGACTGCAGGTCTAGCTGTGAGTAGGTGTCTCCTGTGTCTGGGTGGGTGATGGAAGGGCACACCGCCTTTGACAGTCCTGAGAAAGCAGCCGAGCCCACGGCATCTGACGGGACGGTGGCGGGGTGTAGCTTTGGCAGTGTCACGGTACTGCCAAAGGAACGCCACAAATGAGACGTGACTTGGCTTGTCTGGACTGATGCTGAGAGGTGCTGTCCACGTTGCCTAGCGGTGAGCAGCCTAGGGGCGATTCCTCTCCAGGGAGCACAAGAAGCGGAGCCACCGCGTAAGGAGGTGCTGTGCTAGCAGGAGGGGAAGGAGTCGGTTTTCTCCTTGGCTTGCTCTGAGCCGTCGGTAAAATAGACGGGGCAAGGAAAGAGATTTAATTTGTCAACTGAAATTGTTTAATTATCTGGTACGTCTGCTGACTCTGACATACAAACAAGCGCCAGGGATACTCCAGGGGTTCCCCTGGGAAGCAGTTGGAAGAGCTGCACCTCACAGCCTCAATCATTGCTGCCTGCAGTCTTCCTGCACACAGTCAGTTTTATTCTTGGGCAGAGGAGGAAAACAAATATCAGACAAAAAAAAAGTTTGTAAAAGGAAAGGGATCCTCAGTCAATCTGCTTCACCATCTGCAGAGCACCACTCGCCCAGGGTGGGAATGTGGGAGACTCTGTTGGAGCATCTTCTGTGCTCCTGTGACGGAGTGTGAAGACCAGACCTGGCTGCTTCAGGGAACTGAAGCTCCTTCTCTGTAACCATTGGAGAAATTAATGCCAGGGGTCTAAAGAACTGTCAGCTGATGTTCTTCATCACCTAAGTGAAATTCCTGCTATAGTTTTGGGGCTATCTGGAGTGTCATGGCTGCTGCCATCCCTCGGGAGCACAGGAAAGACAGACTCGTGGAGAGGGTTGGTTCTGTGTTTTGAGCAGCGCTAGGGACCACTGCTCCTGAGGAGGCCAGGATACGGCACTGCTGTAGGCAGTCTGCTAACAGCCGTTAACAGGAAGCAGGAGAAAGGAAGGAAGGAATTTAAAAGTATGACTTAAGTGCAATATGGGTGAGGAAGAACAAGAATTACGATGACAGATTATTAAAGCATTGATCCGCTCAGCAGGGAGAGGAAGAGGGGGACCATCTGAGGTCCGAGCCTGTGTTCCCTGGGAGGAACCTCATTGCTCTAATCCTAAAAAAGCAGGGAGAAGAAATAATGATTAGAAAGTGTACAGTAGGGGTGATGCTTGTATTGTTGAGGCTAATGAGTCAAATGGAGAAAACCTGGCTTTTTCTGTGGTGCCAGTGGCACGTTGGGCAGAACACCACCCCATCAAATCCACCGGAGCGCATGGTGCTGGGTGAGGGAGCATGCAGCAGGAGAGGGACACCAGCTTGCTCACACATGTCACATGCGGCTGTGAAACTTTGTGCTCACGGCATAAATTGAGATGAGTGAGAGGCAGAAAGTTGCCCTCCCCACTCAGCTGGGCTGCTCGCTGAGCAGGCAGAGCTGGGAGCCACCCCTCCTGGCGCCGAGCCCCTGTGCAGCGTGGTGCAGGGGCACGGTGGGGTGGTGCAACACATGGAGCACGGCGTGGCACCCCACGGCACCCCGTGGTGCCCCGCGCACACCCCAGCAGGCAGGCACTAACCACGCTCTGCTGTTGTCGCCCAGAGCAGGGACAAGCTGCCCTTCTGGGAGAACGGGACGGGGAAGAAGGAGGCCTGGCAGAACGGCTGGCACGGCTACGACAACGAGCTCATGGACATGAGAGGCTTCTTCCTTGCGTACGGGCCAGGTACGGTGCCATCATCCCTGGTGTCCTGCTAGCCCCGCAGCCTCGTGGCCCCCTGCCCCAGCATCCCTGTCGTCCTTGGCACGTCAGGACCCTGATGTGGCACGCGGCGACACCCAACAATTTCAAGTAGCTGGCAGGATTTCCTCACTATGTCTGGACGCTGGGAAGGTTTTTCTAGCTCTGTATCCGTTTTATAGCTGGAGAAACAGGGCGGAGAGATGTGGAGGGATTTGATCGGCCCCTCTTCGACACCCCAGCTCAGTAACTCTATCCCTTTGCCCTGTTTTTGTGAATTTTGGCCTGAATTTTGAATTCTATTGGAAACACAGGAATTCTTCTGGTTTTTTTTTTGGTGGGTTCGGACTCACCAACGCAGAGCGCTTTTTTGGGGAAGGTTGCAGTGTACCTCACCCACCTGTCCGATGGGCAGGCACAAAGCCCCTGCTTTCCACTTCCTCAGGCTCTTTACATACTGCTGAGCACCGGGTCGCAGCTGCGGACGGGAGCGAAAGCAAAGCAGAACGGGCAATACAATTATCTCGGTCTATTAAATCTACCAAGTACACACCGGAAAGTAGCTCCTGTGCTGAATAATCTTGTATCTTTTTTAGTTTTTAGAACAAAATGGAACTAGAAGTAAAAATAGCGACTCAAAATGTTGAAAATGGTTTTGTTAAGCTGTGTTATAAGTTGTATAGCCTGCCACATCCCAGCCTGCCGGGTAAGTCCCGGGAAAGGCAGAGGAGCCCTTGCCCTGCAGCACCCCGTGTTTCAGGAGAGGACCCCCAAGCCGTACGATGCCAGCTCCTCTCTTTGGCCTTTTTTCCCCGCAGATTTCCGCTCCAACTTCCGAGCGCCTCCCATCAGATCCGTGGATGTTTACAACATCATGTGCAGCCTGGCAGGAGTACAGGCACTGCCCAACAATGGCTCCTGGTCCAGGGTGGAGTGCATGCTCCGAAACACGGCCCCCTTGGCACCGCTCCCCCCGCGCAGCAGCTGCGCCCTGGCGCTAGCTTTGCTCTGCCTGCTCGCCGAGCAGATCTCCTCACTGTGATCCCCGAACAATATCGGTCAGTGTTACCAGCATCTCCATCCTTCTCTTTTTTTTTTTTCTTTTTTTTTTTCTTTTTTTTTTAAAAAAGTTCTTCATTTGAATAATAGCTTCATTAATAGAGTGCTGTCCCCCACTCCTCCATCGTGCTCCACCAGGCGTGAATCTGACCCGTCCTGCATTTACAGCGGTTATGGCATGTAGCCAGGTTTTGTGCTGGTCCAAACACAGCCAGGAAAGTCAGTGTCACAACTCCAGATTTACGGCACTGGCAATGAGAGCGGAATCCCAGACGGCTAGCTGCGGCATCTTCTGGTTGGATGCACGTGGGGAATCTCTGAGCATCAAACGCATCTTACCGCAGCATCCCTGACTGAGAAGCTCACTCTGGCTCCCAGTATTGAGAAGCTCAGGGGTGGAGATGGACCTCTATGCATTTAACTGGGTTCTTTCTGAGTCACTCCTTCATCTCCGCCTCCATCACCAGCAGAGCCCCCCACCTTCTCCTTACAGTGCCAGCCAAACCCTGGTTATACCGACCTGGTCTTCAAAGAGCCGAGCGACCATAATTGCAGAGAGGGGTGGATTGGTGGGAGAGCATCCTATTGCTCCCAGCCTTTCCTTCTTCACCTTCCCCAAAGCAAGCCCTGGCCCCGCACACCTCCAGGGCCAGGCTCTCCTCACAGACCACAGCTCGGGGTGGGGAGGGCTGGGGACGGGGAGAGCCATGGAAACCCTCCACTTCAAAAGCGGGAGGAAAGTGAAAAGGCATCTGGACTCAAAGGGGTCAGGAGAAAGTAGGATGAGGAAGCCTGCCTGGCATTTAACAGCCTCTCTGCTTTTACTGGTGACGATAATTTCACCTGCTCAGGTTTTGGGGGTTTTGTGCCTAATTGCGTTTCTGAAGGTTTTTCAGCACTTACTGCTTTTCTACCAGCTCTTGCTCTGCCCGGTTGAGCAGCACGTTTCCCTTTCTTCTGCAGCGGGGCAGAGGTCTGCACTGATGGATCTCCCACCCTCTCAGTCAATCCCAGCCGGTACTTCCACCACGGGCTATTAAGCCCAAACGAAGTTGTAACAGTAAAGTTGAAATAGCAGGAGAGAGTCGAGCTGTTGTCAGAGGTGCCTCTGGGAGTGCTCCGCGCTTTGTCTGATATACCTCTGAACCAGGAGCTTTCAGTGACAAACCGCTTTTGGAAGGATTTAGGTCCCTCCCCATGCAAAACAAACCTCTAGGACTTTGTATTCCTATGGATCTAGAGTCAAGCACGATCTGGGTATGGGTGGTACAGTGCATTTAAGGGTGAATGATTATACCATGGAAAAAAAACCCCACAACCCAACACCAAATTAAACTTGACAAAAGACTTTTGTAATAGCCGTAAAGATTTATGTAATGTGTTTTTAAAGCTCAAGTGAACCATCAAATCAATTGGGGGAAAAAAGGGAGAAAATCAGTCTTTGTTATTAGACTGTTGAGTATAAAAGGCAATTTAGTGCTTTCAAAGCATTTGCAGTAGCTGTAAAACAAGCACCTATTGTTCAGAGTTCCCTGTTGCTCTTTAATGGACCAGGCTCAATGAATTCACTGGAGCACATTTTTAAAGCAAAAAAAAAAAAAAAAAAAAAAGATCAGCATACAAGATAACCAACTGACTAAATTACCAAGTTTTGTTTGAAAATCAACAGGATAGGTACAGTCAGTGCCTGATAATCCCGCCACAGCCTGCCATTTGAACTTTTAGTGAAGAGAACCCAAGGTCCTTTTACAGAAGAAAAGATACTACAAGTGTAAGGGTATATTCAGCTTCTCAATTATACAAGCAGAAATTGGAAATAGCAGATCAGGTCCATTGAGTTGTTCCAAGGATGGGCCATGATACACGAAAGAAACGTTGATCCTTGTGAGTACTTTGTGTAACTCATTTTTGTCAGTGTCCAGATGCAAATGCTACAGAGTAAATCTAACTGAAGTGTGATTTGTTTGACCTTAATGCAAGCATCGTGTGCATGGCAGTACACCGCAAAAATTACTTGATCTGTAAAAGGGGAATTTGATGGCAGACCTACGAGAAGCTCATTAGCTTCAGGAGAACCACAGCTGATTATTTTTTGAGAAGTGCATCCTTCTTCCTCAGAAGTGTTGCACCTTTGAATCAGTTCACATTCTCATTCAAAAATTAAGTGTCTTGAATCGCCTATTTTTCTGTATGCTATGCAAAGGAGGTGGGTGTATTTTAAAACCTGTTTCTGAATGATGTTTTTATACAATGATTGTGAATGAGTGAATAATTCTAAGAATGGTGTTAGAAAAAACATATGCATCTTTTTGTAAATACTGTAAGATTTTTGGAAAAAAACGCCACCACCCCTGTAACACCTTGCCTTTCTTGTTTGATTGCTGCATCAAAGTGTGATAAACAGTGTTTGAAGCTTGTGCTGATTAATCATCAGAAAGATGAATGATAACATTGTTTAGAAATGGCAAAGTTGTCAGCATGTAAATTAGGGACATTAAATACATCACACGAGATACCGTAGCTTGTATACATAGTCCTTTTTTCCAGACGTATCTCAGTATTTAACCTTCTGAACATCCGTCCAGGGGCATGTAATTCACACTAGCAAATGGATATGACAGACCATTTTGCTCCACTAAGAAGAGAGGTGAGCCCTGGGTGCTCTCTGCAGACCTGTTTCTCCAAGCCCACCACGTTACCATCACATCAGCTGCTCGCACAGAAGTCAGGTGCATTGTCCCTGGTACCAGGGTCCAGTTGGTTCAGGCTTTCCGGAGGCCTCGTCGTACATCCCACTTCCCGGCACTGGATGAGGCAAATGGCAACGAGACCTGGAAAACCAACACCAAGGGGCTCAAGGGCAAGGGACCCTAATCCTGCTTGAAGTTCCCCAAACCAACAATGTTTGTGCAAGAGACCGATTTTACTGAAATAAGTCTCCAAACCAAGTCGGTGCGATTTATCTTGGTTTTCTTACCTTAACTGATCACAGGGGCAGGGAGGGGATGACAGAGGAGGAGCAGGGCAGGTACACCGATGAGCCCTCGAACTCACAGCAAGACTCCCTTTGAACTGGCAGCACCACCGAGCTCTGCCCGGAGCTGCTCCCCTTGTGTCCCGTGAACATGGGTCCCATGCTGGAGGGTGCTGAGGGGCTGGCCACAGGGGGACAGTGCAGGAATCTGTCCCGGTCAGCTCCCCATAGCAGTGCTAACTGGCAATTTCCCACCTAAATAAGCCGAGCCTTTTTTTTTTTATCCATGAACTTGGCAGCCGCGTAAATGGCATCACAGGTGAGGGCCTGCCAGACGAGCCCTCCAGCATCCCTCAGGATGCAGCCCACCTCGCCCCCATGGGGACACACTCCCAGTGGCCCAGACAGTGGCCAGAGCCCTGCACAAGTGCCTTGGTTCAGTCACCTTCCTGGGCTCCCAGCCCTCGGCGCTGGCCGCCTTCCTGGGCTCCCAGCTCTCGGTGGAAGTCAGAGCATCTGCCAGATGGTAAATCCACACCTGGGGGTGGGGTGGGTGGGATGCAGACTGAAGATGCTCCGGGCACTGGGAAGTAAAAGGCATTGGGAAAAACTCCAGGTAACGTTTCCCCCTTCTCCTTTTCCCCGTAGGGCTGCGGCGGAGAGGGCAGGCAGCTGCAAATCCAGTGGGAATTTTTTAAGAAAACATGGCCCAGTAAAGGGAGAAGTTTGATACCCGCCTGTTGGGCAGGAGGAGCCTGCAATGGCAGGTTTGACAGGCAGCTTTCCCTGCACGGAGAAACGTTTTCCGTGCGGGCACAGGAGCACACGGGCATTAGGGGAAGGTTATTGCGGAGCGCTGGGACACAGAACCGTCCCAGCCCCCCCGCCGCCCGGGCGCTGCAGCTGCCAAGCGCCACACACATCTGTACAGCTGTGCAGGGTGTCCTGAAAAAGTACTAATTCTCTACGGACCGGCGAACCGGTGCAGCGTTACCCAGATCTGGCGCGTCTGTCCCAACGACACCGTGTCCGTCATTCACCCGCCCGATGGCGCCCGAAATTCCCGGCGAGCTGCCAGCAGGCCTGCCCCGCTCCCCCTGCCCTGCTCCCCCTGCCCTGCTCCCCCTGCCCCGCTCCTCCCGCTCCCCCTGCCCCGCTCCCCCCGCTCCCCCTGCCCCGCTCCCCCTGCCCCGCTCCCCCCGCTCCCCCTGCCCCGCTCCCCCTGCCCCGCTCCCCCCGCTCCCCCCGCTCCCCCCGCCCCGCTCCCCCTGCCCCGCTCCCCCCGCTCCCCCTGCCCCGCTCCCCCCGCTCCCCCCGCTCCCTGCCCTGCTCCCCCCGCCCCGCTCCCCCCGCTCCCCCTGCCCCGCTCCCCCCCGCTCCCCCTGCCCCGCTCCCCCCGCTCCCCCTGCCCTGCTCTCCCTGCCCTGCTCCCCCCGCCCCGCTCCCCCCGCTCCCCCTGCCCCGCTCCCCCCGCTCCCCCTGCCCTGCTCCCCCTGCCCTGCTCCCCCCGCCCCGCTCCCCCCGCTCCCCCCCGCCCCGCTCCCCCCGCTCCCCCTGCCCCGCTCCCCCCGCTCCCCGCCCCGCGGCTGCCCGGGTCCGCCTTCCCCGCGGCTCCCGCCGCTTTCCCGGCCGCCCGGGAAGCGCCACCCGCGGGCCCGCAGGCAACCCCCGGCCGCGGCGCGGAAGACCCCAGCCAGCGGAGCGCTGCCTGAAGGAACGGAGCCGGCCCCGCCGGCCCGGCGGGGGCTCAGCCCGCCGCTCGCCGGGGAAAGGCCCCGCGGCGCCTGGAAGCCCGCACGCTGCCCCCGGGCCCCGCTGGAGCGTGCCCGCGGCGGCGGCTGCGGCGGGCGCAGGGTCCCGGGACCGGCCGGGGCTGCCGAGCTGGGGGCTGCCGCGGGCACCCTGCGGCCCCGGCCCGGCAGCGCCCCCTGCGGGCCGCCCGGCGCGGCGCAGGCAGCTGGGGCCTGGGGGCTGGCCCGCCACCGCCGGCCACCTCGGGGCACTGAGGGCAGAAAGACGCAGCCCTCCCGCAAACACAAAACCACCACCACCACAAAAAAAAAACAAAACAAAAAAAACAAAACAAAAAAAAAAAAAACAAAAAAAAAAAACCCAAAACAAACAAAAAAACCCTCCAACACCAAGGGGGGACGCGATTTAAGCAGGCAGGGCTGGGGTGGAAGTGCTCGGTATGTTTTAGGCTTTAGGGTTGTAGCGAGCAAAGTAAGATTTGGGACTTTTCTTTCCTTCTGTGTTTCTCATTTGCCGTTTTCCCCTCTTTCTCCCGCTAATTCCCTTTCTGTGACCCTTTACTGTGGCCGGTTCCTCCTCCCGCAGCAGCGAAGCCCCGCAAACCTGGTGCCTCCGTGCAGCTCCCCAGCGAGCCCCCCCCACCTCCGTTCACCAGGAGAGCTGGCTGGTGGGGTGGCCCTTGGTGATCCTGGCAGGAATCAGCTGGGTATCAGCATTCCAAAGGGAGAGGCCTTGGGGCTGCACCTAGAGCCGCTTTGGTTGATATTAAAGCCTGATCCCGCTAGTGGGAAACAAAACCGGTACGTGCAGGGGGGAGCAGAGGGCGGCAGAGGTGGGCGACGCAGCCCCTTGCCCCTCGAGTCGCTCTCCCTTGGCTCCAGGCTGGCCCAGCCGTGCTGCCCAGGAGGGCTCTGAGCCTTCTCAGCTCAGGGGGGGGTCTGATTAAAGCAATAAAAGACAGCAAGGGAACAGTGAGGTGGGGGAGATGTGGCGCCCGCTTCTTGCACCAGCACTGATCGGGGCTTAGCTGAGCGCCGGGGAGCTCATTTCCTTCCTCCCTTGGCCACGGCAAAGGAGGAATTTAATATCAGGACTGTAGCGGGCTTCAGAAGCGAGGGGCACCAGCACATGTGCGGGAGTTGCGCTGAGGGGCTGCAGGCAGCCCCCGGGCATCAGCATCCTCCGCTGGGACCACGTGGGCATCTCCCCCATAGCCAGTTTTCCCTGACTGCAGAAGTGGGCACTGACAGCTCTCGAGCAACCTTCTGATGTTCTCCAGAAATTACTAATACATTCAAGCATTACTCAGCACTTACATATGTCGCTTGGTGCAAATGAAGCCTCAAAACTGGCCGGAGACACTGGCGTTGCTTCCTTGCTGGATAGAAAAAGGGATGCTGAGGCGGCACCGGCTGTGGCAGAGGCTGCGGAGCGCAGGCAGAGCTTGCGGGGGACCAGTAGCCACCTCTGCCAAGCACCTGGTCAACCTGCTGCTTCCTCCAGGCTGCTGCTGGGCAAGGGCTCCCAGCCACGTGAATGTATATAACCAAGCAACGTGCCTATAAGGGGTGGTTTCAGCCTTTCTCCAGCCGTCCGACCTGCTGCTTACCCTACGGTACTGAACCAAGCAGCGCGCCGGCCATCGCTGTTTCGTGCTCCCCTGCTCAGGTTAGTTTTGCCCCTGCAGGCTGTGGCCGTGCACAGTGTCTCAGGAAGGCCCTGCTTCTCATTTCTGAGAGGGACCCCCCACCCTCTGCATGACCCCTGGGCAGCAGCAGGCTCTGGAAAACTCAAAATGAATTTTTTAAAAGCGCTTATTTGCCTGCCTACGTATCCATCCATCCGGAAATCTCTCCCTTGCTACTCCTTCCATGTCTTCCCCATGTTGGTGGGGCTTTTGAGGGCAAGCCTTGCTTGCTGCGTTTGCCAGAGTAGTTTTCAGATTGCAGCTCACCGAGTGTCCCCGAGGATCCTGGGGGTGGGAGACGGGCAACCCCGGCTGGTCACATCCCACACCTTGCACGCATCTCAGCTGAGAAGATGCTGTCAAGAGGGAAAGCACCCCTTGGCCCGCCGTGGAGGGCTTCTCTGAGCATGGGTATAATAGGAAAATCACTTTGGGCTTAAAAATAAGGGTGTAAAGCCTTCCCATAGCAGCTGTTAAGGAGGACAAAAAAAAATCTTAATATTTTTTAAGGTGGATTTCAAGCAGCGTATGAGCTGCATTACACAACTTGCTTGTTTGCGGTGCTGCAGGGGCTGGAGGGGATGATCTGGAACATTCCCTCCTGCGCTCATCTCAAGTGTTTCCTTATAAAACCAGTTTTTACAAGGAAAAATAACTTTTGTTTCCCCTCTAAACAGAATAAACTTGAGAAAGCCCCGAGCTTTCTTTGCATTTCATACAGCCTCCTTCTGCAAGAACAAACGGGATGAGCAAACCCGAGTCCCACTGACAAGAAGATATTTGATATCCATGATGCAGGGAGCTTTCCAGCAAAAGTCAGACACTGTTTTATGCGGAAATAGCTGAATGCAGTCTGTAAAGGCCCAGCAATTAATCACGCATTTGAAGAAATACAACACAGTCGTAGAGGCTGAATTTCAAATGCTTGCTGCTCCAGTTTGGACAGTGACAAATTAAGGCCCAAAGAAAAGCAGGTGTGGCACTTGAAGAAGCCCTCTGAGGGCAATTAAAAACGGGAAAGCAGCTGGTAAGTGTGCAGATGTGACAGCTAGAGCAGCTTAAGAAATGAATACAAAGGAGGAGGATGGAGGAATGAAGTAGGAGCTGAGGCGAATGAAGCAAGACCTGCTCTCTGAAGGGAGTTGCTCCGTGGCGGGTGAAGTGCCTCGTCATGTCGGATGGGCAGAGCTGTGACAGCCACACGTCCCCGCTGCCCTGGAGAGCTGCCCCGAGCCTGCCACAGATGGGCTCCAAATGAGGCCCCTGCAAAGGACCCCTCAAAGCACAGGAGCTGCTGCCCTGCGCACCCCAATATCGAGCCAGGTTTCACGTAGTGCTTCATTGTTCCTGATCAATTCACTGTCCTGAATCAGCCAAGAAAACGGTTATTTTTCCCATTGGATATACATAAAATAATTCAGATACATGTCAAGTTACGAAGGATTTGTAATTTGCCATTAGGGTTACCACTTAGGAAGTGTTAGCAGAGTTATAAGTAGCGCCGTGACAACAAACTATGAACCAGTACAAGCCAGAGCTCCGTATCCCGTTTGGAAAAGGATGCCACCATGACCGTCATCACCATTTCACCGCGCTGTTCCTCCCACATTTACCCCTACCCTGCCCCTCCCCCCGCACCCCGCAGGTGGAGGCATCCCAGCACAGCATTCCGTAGGAATCACCTTCTGCCAAAGCGCAGGCTGGGCAACTGGTTCCATTTGCCTCATCGAAGTCTGTTCTTCCGAAGTCATTTGTTGATACAAATCTCTTTCCCGCTGTGAATTCTATGGACTATTTAAGAGAAAAATCTCTTGATGCACATGGCTATAGATGGCTTGTTTGGGTTTTTTTTTCGCCTTGTCCATAGGAAAGGATGGCTTTTGCTAACATTAAGCTCTGGCATACAATAATCCTTCTGGGGAGCTGAGCACAACAGCGTCTCATTTGGGGCTGCTGATAGTACGGCAGGGTGGACAAGGTCTTTACTGCTTTCAACCTCTAAGTAAAAAGAAAAAAAATCTCTAGTGAAGAACTGCTCAGCTCTTTGCCTGTCTCTGTAAGGCTGAGTATTTCAGCCACTTCTTTCTGGAAAAAAAAAAAAAACCACCTTATTTTCGTTGGCCTTATTTCCAGCACGGTGTTGATGAAGCATGGGAAATTTTCTACGTAAAAAGAGCTCTCTTTCTGCGCTCACCCCCCACTAGCCTTGCTGTTTGTCACCAGCGTGGGTAGTGACAGCCCCAACAGTGCCGTCCGAGCTAGCAATGCCAACTAATACAGCAGGTGGGCAGCTTCCCCATGGGAAAGAGCCATTCACCGCACCTCTGTGCCTGGGCATAGGTAGTCAGCGCAGCACAGAGACCCTGTTTGGTCTAACAGCTTTCATACACCCCCCCCCCCCCCATCCTAAGACTGAATAATTTCTCTTACAACAGGCTCAGCATCCAGGGCCTCAGCCAGGCAGGAGGGCCCCAGGCGGCCAGTAACAAACCCAGGCTCAGAAAGCGGTCCTTGCCAAAAATCCTGCAAGGGTGGGAAAAAGGAGACAACCAGAGCGAGCCACGAAGGCAGCTCGAGGCTGTACTGAGCACACAGACAGCAGCTGCAGGGCAGAGACGGTCCCAGACAGCGCTCTTCTTCTGCTCCAAGGGACAGGAATGGGCTAATTTGGAGTTGGCGGTAGGTAACTAAAGAGAAGACGTAAGATGAATGTTACACGATGATGTGAAACTGTTCTGCATCCTCTTTTCAGTTCCCCATGACAACCACAGCTAGAAACAGATGCCTCCAAGTGACGTTTAAAAGGTTCCCTATACTAGTGGGGTCAATAAAGGCAGCACCAAAACTTCCCTGCCTCTGAGAAGGGGCAGAAGGAGGAGCGATTGCTTGCGGCTTATCCATCTCCCTCCCGTAACCTGTTGTGCCTGGTGACTACAAACATCTGGGATGCATCACGGACCTTCTCCTGCTGGAGAGAGGAGATGGTTTTTTGGACGCAAACTAAACTTGGAGGTGCTCTGCAGCCTTTGCAAGGGAACAAACAGCAAGTTATTGCACGTACAACGGGAAGAGAGGGAAAGAAGGGAGAAGGTTTTAATTCCAAGATGAACGTGGGAGCCTTGAGGGTGAAGAAAACCTTCACGAGCAGAAACCTCTCGTGCACACAGGGAGGGGGAAGGCTGATGAGTTGAGACAAGGAATTATGACTTGTATTTTCAGGAACCGCCTGAGCGGAGGGGAATACCACCAGGAGCACCAAGCACCTCGCCAGTTTTGCAGGCTGTGCCTGGTTCCAGCGTAAAGCATGAAGGATAACAAGTTGTTCTTCAGGCCAGGAGTTAAGCAGGAGTAAGGAGAGCCATTGTGCCTGGATCCCTCTCCATTCCTTTCCCCAGGGCTTCTTCCAGGATCCCACCCCACCCGTGCATGGGGCACCCCTGGGTGCACAGCACCCCGGCGCCTGGCTGGGCATCATGCAGGGACACCCCGTCCCTACAGCGCAACCACAGGCACGTGTCAGAATATTCCAGTATTGGTTGGTCTTTATTTTACATCTGTATAAACTCTGAAGGCAGGCACATGTAGTTCCCCACCTCAGCTGGTTTTTGGGAGCCCACAGTCCTGCAACCTCCATGTAATGCGAAGACTTTTTAATTCTGCCTTGAGTTGGCATCTTTCCTCTCAAATTGCTGGTCCCAACAGTGACTCCCCTGCTACTAAAGTGCACACATCCTTACGTTTCCCTGCCCTCTTTTGAGTTTTCCTCTTTGTTTTAATGAAATCTCTCAAGTTTTTAAGCCCCGATACTCCAGTTCCCTTGTTCTCCTTCTGGGGAAAAGCATCTACCTTCCTTCCCTTCCCCTCAAATTGCAGACTCCAGTTTGGAAGTAACCTGGGCAGAAGCTGGTCACCTGCTGCCCCATCTGTTCATGGAGACCCGTGCTGGGGTTGCACCACCGTTCTGCATTAGCCACAGCACAAGGCAGCACTCATGAGACACAGAATTCACACGCTACATGTCAGCGTAGTCCAGAGATTATTTTCTTTTTACCAAAAAATAAATGGCAACACTCAGGCTAAAAAGCCTGACCCGTGGAACTAACTCGGTCGCTCTGCCCTTGAGGCTGAGGCTGGTGGTCCTGCCTGGCTGGACCTGATGATCCGTTAGCCCTGCTACTAAGCTGGTGTCAAAAAAGGCAGTTTCCTCCTCAGCAGCATCCCAAGCGGCTCATTTTTAAAAAGACAAACAGTTCTGAAATCGGCAATGGTCTAAATATTTTAAGGCAATAACCTTTTATTAGTTTCTGGTTCAAGGAAAGTCCACTCGTCTCCAGGCGAATGTTCTAAATGCAGCGAAAGTGCTTTTCAAAACTGTTTGTCATGCAAGATTTTGGTTTTCTGGGATTTTTCTTTTTTTTTTTTTACTTCTCTCTTCAAAAATAAGTGTGTTTCTCATTTTGTTTTTTTTCTGTAGAAGCTCTGATTTGGTGAAACCGTTATCTGCTGTTTAACAGCGAAGCATGAGAAATCCTGTCTCTCCATACTGGGTTATAGGTAATAATAAAACTGTAACAGGTGAAGGGTCTGCCTTTAAAGAGGAACAGTAAATAGACTGGCTGCCTTAGGTCTCAGGACTCTCGAGTTTCTTGGTCATGAATGAATCATAAATCTCTAGGGTCTGCTGGCGACTACTTGGGGACAGCAGAGCCGAGGAGCTGATGGGTTTCCTCTCCTACTGTGTGGGCTGGCCGCGTCCTGCCCCTCCATGGGACAAGGCGGGCAGCCTGGGCTTTGATGGGCGTCCCTCGGTGGGCTTTGCACCTCTTGCCTTTGGGCTGGGCACTGCGGTGGCTTTGTGTCCTTGCACCGGGACAGCAAACGCGGCCCCTGCCCCTCTCCTCCTCGCGGTGCTCCCCTGACCCACGCTTCTGCCACACACTTTGGCTGACGGTGAGACCTTTGCCTCAACCCAGAGTTCCCTGGGAAATTTCGGGCAAGGTGCCTCAGCACTCCTTTAGAAGGAAAGAAAAAAAAATATACTGCGTTGTCTAGGTGAAAAAAAAAAAAAAAAAAAAAGGAAGGAAAAAAGAAAGAAGTGGTGACTGTTTAACGGAGCAGCTCTGCCAGGGCCATGCCTTAGGTGAGAGTTAGGGCTGGCCGGGTTACAAGCATCTGAAAACCATCACCAGCTGACGTCCAGCAGAAGCACATCAAACTGCGGCAGCTGGATGCTAAATAGGACTTCTCTGGCAGGTCCGCTTTGGTCCCGAGCCAGAGACAAGCGCTGAACTGGACAGAGAAGAGCCTCTCCCCCCCACGGCCTCCCCGTGCTGGGGGCAAGGGGCTGGTGCCCCACGGCTTGCCAGGGAGGGACTGAGACTGGGGGGTTGGTTCAAGGCGACTGGGGTGGGCTTGCAACCGGTTGTAGAGCAGCACTGCCGGGGGGGGGAGGGGGCCCCGCCGCAGGGACAGGGGCAGCATGCCATCATGCCGTGGCACATGCCCTTCTCTGCTGTCCCCGTCCCAGTCACTGCCCACGACCCTAAGGCACTCCCAGCTCTGAGGTTTGCACTTGTGAGTTCTCTAGTTTGCAGCCTTGATGGCTGCTCCTGGCTGTCACTACCCGGTGGCACGTGCATAGCGGTGCGGGCACGGTGGAGACCACAGCTACATAGTGATGGCAGGCCCCAGGTACATGGGTCATGGGATGTGGTTTGCGTTCAAATTCTTTTGATGCGTAAGCTGCTCTGCAAAATCAATTGCCTAGGTCCTTATTTTCCAAACCCCCGGGTGACAGGACCCAAAAGGGCCGCAATTCTGTGGCTGTGCTCCTGCAGCGCATCCCCAGCGCAGGAGTTTCATCAGCCGGCAGTGCAGCCCCCCCGCGCCAACTGCTCTCCAGTGGGGGCTGCAGCTCGGCGAGCCCTGGCCGGAGCACAGCCCCGCTCGGAGCTAAAGCACCAGTGCGGCACCAGTGCCCTTTCACTGCTGCACGAGGGAAGCCTGCGCCCATGGGAGACGCCGCTGGCTCCAGCTTGTTTTCTCACCAACCGCTGCGAAGTCTGAATGCACTGGAGGCTGCTACTTCTTCACTTGCCCTCCTTGGCACTTCCTGGACAGCCAGTTCGATTTCACCAGCAACAAGCAAAGGGATGAGAGGAGAGGGATGCAAAAAAATCCAAACAAAAGGGCCAGAACAGGGGTTCGGGTCTCCTCTTTTAGCCCTCCAAGCAGAGAGAGAAGTAAAAAAAAGGAGCAGCTGTCAAAAGGAGGAAAAGAACAGAAGGACTAAAAGTGGGGGCATATTTACACTCCTCAACTTTTTTAAAATCACAAACCTGCAACAGCATGGCTTGAAGGGAAATGCTGACAGGAGCACCCATCCTGAAGCAGCTGAGCACCCTTTCTCCTCTTGGGGTCTTTCTGATGAGCAGGGAGAGCGAAAAAGAGAGAGTCATGGAAAAGGGGGAAAAGACACTACAGGATTAGGATGACATTTTGAGACGGGAGAGTGAGAAAAGGGGCAGAGGCCATTTCACGGCAACTAATGCGTGGAAAAAACCCCAACCTGAAAGAGAATGAATGTCAAAAAGGAGGGGATGCTGAGATGGAAAAAAAGATAAAATGGAAGGAGGACGTTATAGAAAATGTTGGGAGGAAAACAACAGAATCTAAAGAAACAGCTGAGAGGCTGATGGAGAGAAAGCCTGGCAAGAAGGGAGAACTTTCAAAAATGTCACCTTATAGATGTAAGGTAACTGTAGGTACAAAAGGATGAAAATCTGCTGTTTTGACTCCGCGCTCTCAGCAGAAAGGCACAATCCAACAGCCAGAGAATAGCTGTTCAGCCAAGCAGCGGCCCTGGACGTTTCATGTATGTTACAGGCCACGTTTCAGCAAAAAGATGTCACTTGCTTCAGATCTTCAGTTCACCTGACAGCAGAATTAGGTATAAAAAGAACTCAAGCCCGGTTTCTAAGCAAGTTTTAAAGTGCAAGGGGTGATGGGTTTGGACAACAGTAGTTTTTTTCTAGGCTAACTATCAGCCTAATCTACCACCCAAAATACAAGCCCACCACCAGGAACAAAGCTCTCCATGAGGAGGGAAGGGCTTGCAGACTTCTCCAGCAATACTGAAAAGGCCTTGGAAGTCTCATTCTGGCCACCATCCGAAAGTGGCTTTGCCTGTGCAAGGCACCAGATCGGTGCTGGCACACAGCCCTAACCACAGCTTGCCTGGCTTTGCCTTTTTTCTCCCTGTAATTCAAAAGGCACAGTTTCAAGGAGATGAATCACCCAAAGGGAGCAGATGGATGAAGGGGAACCAGCAAAGACTGTGAACAGCACGGTATTAGTATGTGCTGCTAAGAGGTGACAAGCCAAGGTGCTTATGACGGCACCTACTTCCAACGGACGCTGCTGTGGTTTTTCTGTCATAAATACTCACAGCCGACCTTGGCAAACAGTAGTTCTCAAGTCAAAACTCCGGCAAAGCTCTTGGAGCCTAAACCTCCTCAAAACTTTCTTCCAGGTGGTGCCAGAGGGCAGGAAAATGGCACCTGCAAGTTACATCGTCCACTTCAGCCTTTCCAATCAGCTGCTGTCACGGCATGGAAAAAGAAAGTAATTCTTTGAGGAATGTGAAAAAACTCCTTGCTAGAGCCCCTTCTCTTGGATGTGTGCACCAGGTCCTCCTTTGGCTCCTGAGGATGGAGAGGAGAGGAAAAGAGGGACCTGACACCTGTTGCTCTTGGCGTCAGGATGCTCTAATGGATTTCTCATTCCCTGGAGCTCAGGTGGATCTCAGCTGGGCGCTCAGGCATTCAGCGGGGATTCACGTTCCCCCTGCAGCCAGCACCTTCACGTCCAGTCCAAACCGGGATGTTTCACAATCGGTGAATTTTCTCCTTTGCGCTCTCAGCTAGAACAGCTCAGAGACCTTTTACAAAGCATACTTGAACACAGCAAGCTGTTATGACCCTTGTTTTTCTGAGATTCCTGGTTTTCTGTGCAAGGTTTCCTAAGTGAAGGAGAGAGGGAGCGTGTTAAATGGAAATGTATGTATTTTCTCTAAAGACCATCGATGGGTGCAAAGAATCCACTTAAAACATATAACCAAATGTTATTTAATATCTTAAAAAGTAACACGATCCAAAATGGATATTTCACACAACACTACATAAACAACATGAACACAATATTACCATATGGAGGGACTTTCAAATATAGACTTACAAAAATCCCTGTCCTTTTTTTTTCCTTTAAATTATTATACTAAGCATGACAAGTAATCATCATTTACAATATGGTACACTGACACAATAAAAACCATGTTACAAATGTGCTGTTATAAATCAGTAACGTTAGGGAAGACATTTCATGAACTGCAATTATTTCATATGAAATACTATACAATATAAACAGAACATCCATCTTGGATGACCTTTACAGCAACCAGAGACCAAGTAATTTTTTTATTTTTTTTTTTCAGTGCAAACACATTTATACAAGGCAGTCTTGGCTGCAAAACTCCCTTCTAACATACAGTAAGTCCCACTTGCATTTATTAACTCATTTAAACCTAATGCAACAGCCACATTCAGTCACTCACGGAAAATTACCTGCAGAATTATGATCCCTTCAAACGTAAATCTCCTCCACATATAAAAGTAACATCTGCGCCAATTACTCCAAGGGCCCTTTCATACTTCTGGGTGGGTATCCTTTGGGTGGCTCGAAGCGCTAGATGACAGGGGGGCAGCCCACCACCCGGCAAACGGCCCTTCCGCGGTGGGAAGGGGTGCTGGCCGTCAGCATCCAGCATCCCGGCCGGGCGGCTCCGCGTTTGGCCAGGGATCAACCCAGGCTGCCCTTCCAGAGCCAGGTGCCTGCCTGTGGCCTCCTGCTCCTTCTCTGCGTTTAGTGTCTCGGGGCGGGGGTGGGGGGGTGGGGGGGGGGAGGACCACGGAAACCCTCAGCTCAGAACTGAGCTTCAATGGAGTTTTAACGACCCGTTCCCATCTCCGTCAGATCCGCGGGAGACCAGGGGCGTTACGCCAGATTTACACCCACGTAACTGAAATCGACTTTTAGAGCGCCGCTATAAAAGAAGCGTGAGAGTCCCGTTTTCTTCTAGCACCAGCTTGGCTTTCGGTGGGTCCACTGCATGCCTCTCATGCAGTAAGGATGCACTTTACTTATGCTGGGGGGAACATTTTAGATATATACCTTCTTTTTTTATTTTTTAAAGAATTTAGTAAAAAATAGAACTTTTCTCTCTAATACTGTACAGTTTTCTTCAGAAGAGCAAAGAGAATTGTAAACTGTAGGTGTGATACCAGATTGGGAGAGCTATTTGCTTTCTCAGCACGAGAATTTGAACGACTGCATTGGGAAAAGCTCTGCAAAATGTATTCGAAAAACAAATCTTTAATTAAAGTAACGGTTTCCAAAACCATCGCTGGCAGTACTGATATGACTGAAAACTTGGGTTGGTTTTGGCACTGCTAATCCAAGAGTCTCTGCAGGACCACAGAGTAGTTTCCCCTCCTACTCAAACCCAATGCATCAAACTAGTAACTTCAGAGTATAAACAATAAGCACTTTGGTTAACTATTAAACTGACTCCAGTAACGAAAGCAACTGGTTAATAAATTAAGTCTGCAGACTCTTAGCCTTTGTTTTTTCCAATGTGCCTGGACATCAGCTAGGGTCAGGGAACTCTGCCCACCTCACAGGCTCCTGAGGCTCAGCTGGTACCACCTCGAGGGCTCCGAGGCCCTTGGGCAAAAAGGCATGACTTAAACGCAAAGTATTATCTGTGTTCATGATGGCCTCCCAGTACCCGTTTTCTTGTTCTCTTTTCTAAAAACAGCTATGGCTGGCAAGCGCTTAGGCCATAGTTTTCATTAAAATATTTGTTTTCCAATACATTTTGCTTCTTAAAGTCGAGTGAACATCGTTTCGCGTACAACGGACGTTTTACGGTGGTGCAAAGAGTCAAATGGCTAATGATGTCTTACTAATTTTAAACTGAAATTTTTAAAACTGCAAGATTAGCTCAACTGATGATTGTATATTAATTTGCATCAGGATAATGGTACTAGGTTTGCTGAAAGAGGTGTTCATAAATTGGGATTTGTATATAAATGTGATCTGCTTAGGTTCAAGTGCCACTTTCTTCCTTTGGTTTTTGGAAAATTCTTTCCTTCTTCCCTCTTGAAAGGTGGCTTGTTGCAGCTGGCTACTTTTCAAAAGCCAGCTTAATTTTTCTTGGAAATTCGCCCACGTTCCTTGAACAATAGGCACATACCTTGAGCAGGGACCCTAATACTGCTCCCGGCAAAGTCAATTAAAAGGCTGTTGGTAATTTCTATAGGAGCAAGTGTTTCAGATGCACACAGAGAACAGAGTGCGTATCATTAAAGGAAGAGCTGATTTAACACCCTTGCCAGTTCAGAGAAACCATGACCTGGTATGTTGACAAAGATGGAGGCAGAATAGGGCCCGAAGTATTTGAAGGCTGCCAAGAAAATACCCAGAGTGTCTTCTGTTAAACCCCAAACTGTCAATCATATTTCACAGACTGTAGATGTTCCTAATTTGCTAAATTACAAATACATTTTTCAAGTTCTACCAGGCAAAAATTTTAGCAGTAACTGGGGAGAGGATGGAAGGTTTCAGCCTCCCTTTCACTTTTATCCCAATCATGCAGCCCTGTCAAAGTCTTTAAGTGACTCATCTGAAAGCCAGATTGTTAATATTGTAGAAGGAAATTGTGGCAATGGAAACATGATGACTTTATACGCAAGCATTGACACACAAGAGAACGCCATGACCTAATGCTTCAAAGTTTTTAACCTTGCTTTGTACAATACACTTTTCATGTTGCTGCATTTCATCAAATTCATGGAGGTAGTTATATGTGTAAAAAAAATTACCATAAAAGTAACATGTTGTATTATAATAATACATATCAAGTGTGCAAAATGCCGACAGATTTGTGTTGACCCTTTACAGTTGAACACAACACAGATTCAACCTAATCTAACTCTGTAAACCTTTAAATTGATACATTAGAAGAAGAATGATAGATAAGCAACCATGTAATACAAGGCTATGATTTCATCAAAGGATTAGGGTGACATAAAGCACTCAAGCTCCACTCTCGTGGTTTTGTTACCAGAACCTCAAGATGGAATTTCCTTATATTCCATTGTTGATTTTAAAAGGAAAAAAAGGAAAGAAAAAAAAATAAAAAAGAATTCAACATTAGAACGTTTCTATTTGAAACTTCTGTTTACATTCCATATTCCAAGAGTCACATTAATATTGGTACAATGCCATGTCAACATTAATATGACATTTATGTTGTCTGCTGGTCTCTGGGAACTTTAGGAAATAACATACTATACAGTTTGTAGATATATACTATCGTATTTCGTTGGAATTATGTCTTCTGTACAACCAGCTGCCTGCATAAATTCTGATTAGTTTATGACAAACAAATACTTCCCCCAAAGGTGAAATTTGTTTTTGCTGTTCACATTTTAATACTGCTGTTAGTACTTCAGATCATCACTGTAATTTTTTTCATCATTTCGACATTTTTATTTACTGAATTGATACATACTACTGATGTCAGAGCTCATCTCAGAAACAAAATCACAGTCAGCCACTGCATAGTATATGACAATTCCCCACAAAAACTCTGACTCTACAGTTCGCATGGAATAAGTATGGCTGGAGTTACATACTGAATAAGAAGATGCATCATGCAAAGCATTATATGGTAATTAGAGCACATCTTGGAGGGTATGATAAGGCAGAAGGCTAAAGGCCAAGTGACTTTGATAACCAACCAAAAGCACAATAATTTCCTTTATGTGCACTGAAAGGTCTTATTGCTCCTATGAAATGGAAATTATACACTGAAACCAAGGAAAACAGACCCGTGCATTGACTGGGATCTTGACAGAACTGCAAACTGATTGTGTCTAGAGTTAGAAAGCTGTTTTGTAAGTAAATGAACTATATCCAACTGTGTAACATAAGGCTTAATCTTCAGTAAAGACTTCTGATGACAATAAAGAACACGAGTGAAGCTCAAATGACTTTGTGTACAGAGTAACACATGTCACCAGAACCCGATGAAACTACTGGTTTTTAATATGTACAGTTGGGTTTCATACCTGTGTACTACAAGAGCTAGACAATGTAAACGTCCCTTTTCTATGCAACAATTTGGGCTGTTGAACATTTTAGCATCTTTATTATTCTTCCACCAATTTGTCTGTTCTGATGTAAAGAAAAAAAAAAAAGTAAAAAAAAAAAGTGTTAGATTTGTAGTCAGTTTGTTGCACTACCAGGCTGCATGAGTAACAGAGCAGAATGTGACCCTATACCTAAACATTACTCTTGGAGTTTAACTATCCTTAGAAGTTACTCTGCAGTAATTAGCACGGCACTAATTACTTTGGAGTAACAGTTTAGGGGAGAGCAATTAGGATATACCATACCTACAGAATTCAGATTTCTACTGCCAACCATGTGGACACATTTAATTTCTAGAAACTAGACATGTCCATAACGTGCTAAATTGCCAGTAACATCCACTGAATAAAAAGGCCAGAAGTTTATAATTCTCTAAATTTTGTTCTCTGATAATCACTACAATGTATGCTATTTTTAATAGCCTAATTTAGGCACTCTATTTAATAAGCTACATAAAATAGATTTATGTCCTTCCACTAGAAAGAAATCAATTCTTCAGGCCATACTTGTCACCTATATCATAAAGAATATTTTTGTTCCAAGAAATTAGTTATCCTGATTCCTATATTAACGGCAAGTTGCAATACCAGAAGTGACACAAGAATTAGATAATCTTTTGTAAATGCTTGATTTATACTGAAGACATTTGTTATATTTTGTGTCACTCCAAGTTGTGGCTCCATGACAGTTATAACTTTCCCTTCCCTCCCCACTCCCCCCTCTACGCAAAGGCCCACCTCCTTATTTGTGACTACGGAAGGTCAATTAGCAAGTCTCAGTAAGTAAACATCTCTCATACTTTTGAAACACAAGAGGAGAAAGCCACCTCCCTTCCCACCCTCCACTCTTAGAAAAAACCAAACCAAACCAAAACCCAAACCTCTTTTTACTCACTTAAACGGGTATTTGCAAAATTGTGTCACAAAAACGCACAGTGAAAATGACTGATTCGTACTAATAATTCACAGATAGAGCTGAGGTCATCACTTGTCATGTTTGGCATTGTTTTTCCTCATGGTGATCCTGGCTGGTTACTTTCAGCAGTGGCTCAGTTTTTGAAGTAAAAAACGATCAACTCTGCAGCAGAGTTTAGCCTCTGACCAGGGGCATCACACATCTGTGGCATTTTTTTAAAATGAAGTTGGCAACTGCATGGACATTGAAAATGCAGATTACACTTACAGTGTCTAGACTTTCATATATGTGCTCAGTTACAATTAAGTGAAGCAAAAAGTGTACATATTATCCCTACTGCTATTCTGTTGCTACAGAGCCGCAAATGTGAAAAGCAATACCTTGAAATAAAGATTTCTTTGTTGCCCCTAGTCTATATAGCAGCACAGTTTAAGTATACACTAAAACTGTGGTTGAGATGCTTTTTCTGTTTTTCCCCAAAGATGTAAACGTCAGTCCCAGTGTCGTAAACTTTGCTGTATAGGATGAGACAGAAGATCTGAGGCAGGACGGCTGTCAGACACTAGTGACAGAAGCTTGCAGGCAGTTAGCAGGTTTCTGCAGTTTCTCAGCTTCACTTGTTGGTGGGTCTGCAGTGGCTCGGAAGTTGAATGTTGGGCCTGCGCCACCATGTGCAGGGCTCAGAGCAGGGTTCTGACGCCTGTTGCTTTCAACAATACTTGAAGTGTTGGATGCCAGGCTCTCACGAGTACTAGAACGGAAAAGAAATATATATACACACTCATATATGACATGCCCATATATCTACTGACCAGACAGGAAAGGAGAATAGAGTGTTTTATAACAGGCTTCCTGTGTTTGTAGGGAATGTCACGTCAATGAACCATCTCATTTTGATGGTACGCATGCATTCCTCCAAAACGGGTTCCAGAGGTACTCAGCAGTCATCATACTGTAACACAGGTATAGCACTAAGCAGAGCTGAAGCTGTCACACAAACTGTAAGCTGAACCAGTATTAAGCATCTGGATTTTTCAACCGAGGAAACAGCTTCCATCTTGCACATGGAACATGGTGATTTTCTTTCCTGACTGGTGCCTTTTTGCATGAAGTAAGTTCATCAAACCAGCTCTGTAACTAGGCAGAGCTAGGACAGCAATCATGTAACACAGCTTCCCCTGTTGTCTCCTGTTCTACCTATGTCTTCGTACACAAAATATCAACAAAAAATGCTCCTTTACATTAAACCCACAGTGCTTCTAAGCACAATACTTCAATTTTGCTTTGCAGCCGAGACAACTGCAACCTACAAGACGCCGAGAAATCTCAACTGCCTGGTCTGTGATCACGCCCTAAACAACTAGTGCTGCTATTTCATTCACAAAACGGACAATATTCCTTTAGTTCTAACAGGGTTTATCCACGGGAGTGACAGGACACTTAGCACTTTTAAGGACTAAAGCCTTTTAATGGTACATCTCATTATAAACGCAGAAAAGCCTGTATTTTAGTCTACAGTTCTTTAAACCTCAGCCAAGATATGCTAAGGCTAGATTTACCGCTACTACTCTTTTTGTTTGCTTTTCAATTTTAAAAACTTTTGATCTCCAAATAAGGTGTTCCTGTGCAGAGAGAGATCTGGTTTTCAAATAGCCATGTGGCCGCTGGTTATGTATCCTTCACCTGTATCTCTGCTGCTTTGCAGAATGACATCACCACTTGCTATGGAGATGTTTACAGAGTACGTTTAGAGGACTGAATGGGTTTGTTAAATAAGCGCTAGAAACAAAGATACTAATGACAGAGTTTCACAGTCAGTTTAAAGTCAACCTAAATTTACCTGCTACTGAAAGGGGCAGCTCTTGCCTGCCTTGTGTGGACCTGACCCTGCCACATGTTCCTGCTGCTTCCCTAATGCTGAGCCTTGCAGCCAGCCAGATCAGGGATCGCTCTCAGTTAAATACTAGCCCTATGAAAAAAAAAAAAAAAAAAAAAAAAAAAGATTAGTGCTAGCATCAGGGGAAGAGTAGGAATGCACAGCTTTGGACGTGGCAGGGGAAAAATGTGTCACTGCATGGCACAGGGGAAGGAAGAAACACCTTGTTTAGTTGTAGGGCTGATTTAAATCATCTTAACCTGACTGAATCTGGAAAACCAATGATGCTTTTAGAACTCCCACAGATCTTTTAATTGATCAAAATGGTACTGACCATCTTCTGCCAACTATCGCTTTATTGTCAATAGTTCCGAACAGCTACGACGGGTGACACACATAGTAAGAGATCTCTGTAAGCTGCAATGCTGCACAGGGCACTTCTGTTGCTCTTTTTTTTTTTGATTCCTCTCCCTCTGCTCTTTAACAAAAATAGATGCAACCTTTGTTTTTTAGAGATCGTTCAGTATTGTATCATTCTTTATGGGACCACCAATTCCAGATCTTCAAACATTTTCAATTCTGATATTACAAACTGACCATTGCAACACGTATACACAAAAACTGCAGTGAGAATTTTCCATGCAGCGTAATGCCAAAATTAGCCTTTTCTTTAGGTGACAAAAGAGCAGCAGTATTATATAAGCTTTAAAAATAAAGGAATAAAATTACTGTTGACAGCTAACATCTGCTATATACAACTTGCATAAAAGCAAAGAACAAAATACTGTGAGGCTGTTTTCTCAATGGTGATGTGTTCACGAATTTTGCACACAATAAGCTTTTGGTAAATGACCATTGCAAATCTTTTTAACTACGTCCTGGTTTTTTATTTTTTAAATGCCCCTTGTCACACTTTAGAAATATACTTCTTTCACAGTGTGGAACAGGTAATTTTGATTCCCCAAGCAACACTGCACACTTCAGTTTAAATAAAAAGATACTACCACACCTCAGGAAGTCGAGAGTTACACCATCAGGGGAGGCTAGAAGAATATACCTGAGAACTATCACTACATGCACATCCTGCTCTTACATTCTTCCCCAGGCATCTACTAACGGACACTGTCAGATCTAGGTGAATCTTACCAGATGGATGCTGGATGGCCTTTTTGTATTTCCTGGAAAAGGGCTGGGGAGTACATTTTTCATTATAAGGTAGGAAAGTAATAACAGCATGGTAATTACAGCCAAAGGGCTGAATTCACCCTCAGCTCAATTTATTTTTATAGACTTATACCAAGGAGTGACCAAAACTCAGCAAAAGCATCCAATTTAATCATCTTGATGCAAAGCTCGTGAAAGCGCCTTTGAAATATACAGACTATATGCTGGTCTTATAAAACGAATACACAAGAAAACCCTACAGAATGTTGATTATTTTTTTAAAAAAAGCTTACTTTATGTGGCCTTCCCAAACCCCAGACATTTCTTAATAAGTAAACAGTAAAATAATAAAAAAGGGATGTATGGAACACAATCATTATTAAAAGCTGCTTATCTGTTTCCTTTTTGATCTAAATAAAGTGGTATAGCAGCACTAAATCCAGTATGCTTGCCATGTTGTGTCCTCTTGCTAGCCAAGTTTAAGATTAACATCAACAGAAATTTTAGCTTTTGTGTAAATAATTAGGAGAGGAAATGTCTGCCTTTGCATTAACCAGAAATGCAAGCTTGATATGCAGCTGGCATACAAGTAGTCCAAGAACTGATTTTTATCCTGTTGACATCCTATCCTGGAGGTGAAATGCACGCTGTGGAGTAAGACAGGCTGAGCAAGAAGCAAGCACTACCGTATGCGCCCCCACAAAAACTGACTGCAAGTATAGCACTTCAACTAAAAGAAAATACATTTTAAAAAGGACAGCGCAAGTAGCCTCTTACAACATCTGTGTGCAAGAAAAATGCCAAGCATCTGCAGAACAATCAATAACAGGAACAAATTCAAAACCTTTTTAGGTTTCTTTTTTATGCTGGACTCAGTGTAAGTGGTATAATTCACTCAAATTATTTTTCAAATATTTTATCCAGAAAAATTACACATATGTTAAAAGCTTGCTCTAGTTTGATAATCACTGCACGCTGCAGCAGGCCCAGTAACTGCTGCTTTGTCATTGACATCAAGTGGGAGTAGCCATCAAATCCAAAGGAATTTATTCCAGAGTGACATGACTTTAACTGAAAATGAAATTTAGTCCTGTGTAAGAGCAGGAAATCCTTCACATGCCTTCCTGAGAGCCTTTGCTACATATTTGAAAAGAAAAATAAGTAATTGTGAGGAATAAGAACACCTTTTATGGGGCCAGGGCTTGAGGGGGGCACAGGGAACCGACGACACACCACCAATAAAAAAAAAAACAAATCCCATTTTCTTTCACCTAATACAAATCCAGTCTTGGAGGTTTTATTTTTAAACACAGGCAATAAATAATTTAAACTTAAGTAAGACACTATAAGAGAACTACTATTGTAAATTATTTCTGTGTTCTTAAGAGTCATTGTGCTGAACTCTGATGGGTTGCTATCCAGGGCAAACAAAACCAGTCAAGCTCCATTCCAGCAGGGATCTAGGACTGCCAAAGGTCAGAGGGAGAAAGAAGGTGGCTCGAGTGAAGGGTTCTTAACCCGGAATTAAGGTTGTGAACTCCCCAGGAGAGGGAACACACCAGTAACTCTGTCCTCCCTACGCCTGCAAGACTCCTAGCACACCGAGACTTCCATGGTGTCTGAGACCCCTGGAACAGAAATGACTAACCAGCACCACCACACGCAGATATCTGGACTCTTTTCCCAAGTATCTGAGGCCAGGCACTCCTCTCTCTGCTGATGCAGCGCTGGGTCACTTCTGAAGTTCAAACATCCTGAGCACTTTCAGCCTTGTAGGGGGAGAGGCTGTCCCAGTCTCACCAGTTTGGAATGGTGATAGATACACTTCCAGAATTTTTGAAGAAAACAGACAAAAAAGCCCAACCCCAAAACAATCATCGTATTTTGACTTTTTTTTTGTCTGAGCCAAAGATTATGCCACCTAGTCATGTCTAGTCTTCCAATTAGTCTTGATGATATCTTAGAGGGAAAGGGAAGGGGAGGGGGGGAGTATGCAGGTGCTCATCCCTTCTACTCTAAAGGCAAACGTACGTTTAACACAGAAAAAAAAAGAAAAAAAAAAAAAAGGATACAGGGATGTTTTCAGCAAACAGAAAAAGAACTAATACAGAGTCAATGCCGCAAATGGTCATTGGTTGCTCATGGTATGGTAGGAAGCCCCCACATCTGAACAGCAGATTCCAGAGCTGTAGAAAACAGTCTGAAAACGTGTGAAATTGTTTAATACAGCCCTACGTTCTGTCACCAATATCACACACACACATAGCTATAAACGGAACTTTCTAGTCTGTAAAGCTGCAATGAATGTGACAGTCCTACCGTGGAGAGTTGAACCCGCTGTCCACAGTAATGCTGCTGCTGTCCATGCTGTCCAGGCGGGCCGAGTGGGTGGCTCTCTGGTTGTTACTACTTTCTGTCTCCTTTGGGGTGAGAAGAGTAAGATTCTTCTCAAACTTTCGCTGTAGATCCCTCTCCTTTTCTCTCTCTAGGAGCCACTGCATCGTGCCAACATCATCCCTGTTCTTTTCTTCCTCAGCGTTTTTGTTGGTTCCTTCCTCTGAGTCGTCATCGTCAGACACGTTGTAGTAGTCAAAGGAGGCCTCCTGGTTCCCGGTTGTCTCTTGCTGTCTCTGCGAAACAGGCATGACTTGTGCGACTGAGGTTACCATCGCTTGCTCAAGTTTCTCACATCTGACTGGCAAGGTGTCAGAGGGGGGCTTCTGATGGGGCTTTAGCAGGGGTGTGCTAGACTTATGGTAACTATTCACCGAAAGAGTGTTGTGCAGAGGTTTAAAGAGCGTATCCTTGCTAAATATTTCTTTCCTTTTATCAAGGCTGCTTGATTCAGTGCTATGGTGTTGAACCAGCCGCCCATTTGCAATCACCTCTGGAGTTTGGCCAGCAACCGCTGAACCGCTGCTTGGGCCCTTTGGGGACTCCTCTTTGTGCACCCCAGGCTCCCTAGCGATATGTTGAGACTGTCTTTCTGTGGGAGTCATTTTTTTGAGCCCATCTGTCCCCGTCAGCGTATCATGATCCTCTTTATTCTTTCCCAGTGGCGATGGAGCAGTAAGCACAGTCTCACTGGATGTGTTGCACTGAAAATAGTCATCGACTGCAGATTTTGCTGTGCAGGAGTTGAGCTCGCTATACGATGGCAAATTCTCTGTAGGCTTGCTTTGCTCCAACAGGCTACAAGAACTGGGGGTTTCTACAGTGCCACTAGCTATTTCAGGGATGCAAGTCTCTTTGTAGCTTGCAGATGAAATCAGAGCCCTTTGATGACTGAGCGACTGAGATGGCCTTAAGGTACTATCGTCAATGTAAGTTTGGCTAGTTGTTTGGTCATCTGGGCTACAGCCTTCACCAATATCTTCAGGTGTGCCTAGAGCAGCCGAGCCCAGAGGTCCCTTGGAGTTATCCATGGATCTAGACCTTTCTTTAGCCTTACTGGACCGCTCATTCCTCGATCTTCTGTCCTGTGTATGGCTGTGGCTCCGATGGACCTTGGAGTGGGAGCTTCCCCTGGAAGGTTCAGGGAAAGGCATTTCAGTTCTTCTTTTGGCCAGCTCACCAGACACATCCCACTCAGGTGTCATTGGAAAGTGAGATTCAATCATGTTAGGATTGCTGTGCATTATAAAATTATCTCCCTTGTGTTCTATTATAAAACAGCCTTCCCGTGGGGATCGAGTCAAGGGATCATAGAACTCATACTCCCTTTCAGCAGGTATATCCAAATGAGAGCCATCTGATGGGTCTCCTTTGGACACCCGAGTCTTGCTGTGTGACCTCGACTTCCCATGAGACTTTCTGTGATTCCTGCTCTTTTTACTTCGTCCACTGTGGTGGGCTGAAGATCCTGCTTTGCTTCGTTGAGCTTTTTCTTCTTCAAGTTTCTTCATTAGTGCAGTGTGCCTCATGACATTTTCCACAGTCAAGTCTGGGTTAATGCGCCTGATAATCTCCATTTCTACCTCTCTAGGTATAGTGGTAGGGGTGTCCTCGTCCCTTAGCGGCCACTCCTCTGGAGGAAACTGGGCAGAGAAATTTGCCAACTGTTTTGTCTTGTCCTTCTTAAAACTTAATCGGAATAATTTGAGTCCAAATTTCTTAGACTGCTTTTCTACATCCTTAGGCTTTGTGAGCGTCTCTGCTTTGTAGGAAAAATTGACAGTACTTTTACTTTTCTCAGTAGGTGGGACCTGACATAACGAAGGAGGACAGTATGAGTCTTTACAGTCTTTTGCTGATTTCCTCTGTAGGGTAGATGCATGCATGCTGTGCATGTCTTCTCTGCAACAATGGCAGGAGTCGCAGTGGTTTTTGGGTAGTGTTCGGTCCCTGACGCATCCCGAGGTGGAGGGAGTTATAGTTCCTTGTTGCGGAGAGGTACACTGAGACCTATCAGGTATCCTCTCATCCAAATGGTACCATTTACTGTTAGTTCTTATGAGAGATGGTGTTATAAAGTACGTTTGCGGGGTTACAATGAAATAACCATCCGGAGTTGGATATATTTTCCTCTCCCGTACAAGCATATTCAAGGTATGTCGAAGGATTTCTGGACTGGGTGTTGGAACTCCTAGAAATGACAGTAAACACATATCAGGGAGTGCATAAAACCGTGCAGGACCCTCTGGTTCCCCCCTCCCCAATAAAAAGCTTTTTTCCAATGTGCAAGCCGGAATATGCTGAACAAACAACTCCAGTAAAGCACTTTGTTAGGCATTCTCTTGTCTGTTTGTTTTTCCACTTATCTCCTACACTTCAAATATATCAATTATTAATTAAATAGGAAGGAGGCCATTAATGGAGTGTTAAAAAAAAAAGGAAGGAAAAAAAAAAGAAGAAAAAGGAACTTCTCGTCACTTCTGTTGCACAGGTGACCTTAAGCTACAAGATGAAATCACTGGAAATCAAAGGGTGTCAGGGGAAACATTTCACTTTTATTCTTCTTCCAACCAAATATTTACATCCCAGTTCACCAGAACTATTTCTTACAATGCCCCGTCATGTATAAAACAGTGGTTATTTGTCACTTTGCATGCCTAAGTTGTTTTTCCACAGAAGAACACTACACAGAAGAAAAGCATTCCCCCAAACTACTCCTTTATCACAAACCTGACTGAACTGACTTGTTCTCCCGTTAAAATATGTTTCAACTACATCAGCTGCTCTAAAAAAGACACTCCTTCAATGACACAGTTCATCTTGCCTAAACAGACTCTTCCACGATGGTGGGAGTTACAGGTTTAGCTCCTAAAAATTTGCTTCTCAGAGTTGCCTGCCTTTCATGTGAGATGTGAGGGACGCTACCTAAATGCACGTATCACATACTGAAAGAGGGACAAGTATGACGACACTGCATCAATGCCACAGTAGCCACACATTGGACTTGGCATTGTGAGCACGGTCCTTCTCACTGCCAGTACTCCTGCTGGGTTCAGTGGTGCAGGACCAAGTCTTCAATACTTTATTAGACAAAATCCCAAGTTAGCATGCTGTGCATAGGAATAAGTTCCACCCAGAACTAAGGAAACAAGAAATTTAGTTCACAAGCTAGTGTAAAAAAATCTGTTTATGCTGAATAAGAAATAAAAATCCTTCAAAATTTTCAGTGGAAAAAGCTATCTTCAATCAATACATTTTTTTGAACTAAAATGTGTTTTACTTTTAACTTAATGCTTGGTACTGACCTGGTTTACATTTTTAAAACTAGAGATTTTTTTTCAAAAGTTTGGATGGTCTATTTTGAACTAAAAAAGTTAATTTTGTTTACTCAGGGCCTTAGTTTGCTTTTCAACAAAACTGATTTAGGAAAAAAAAAATAATTATCAGAAAGTACCTTAGGTTGGAAGGGACATCCTTAAGTCATCTGGTCAACACCCCTACTCATAGCCAGGCCAGCTTAGATCAGGTTGGTCAGGGCCTTGTCAAGTCAATCTCTGACTATTTTCAAGAGCAGAAATCCCATGGAATCACGCATGCAAAAACATTTCAGCAAAGTATATGCTTTTTACAAAAATACTTCCAGTAAAAATCTCAACCAGGTGTACCTGCCACAACCACAGTATCTTCAGTAGCATATAGTGTCTGGTCACCAACTCTTCTCCCACATGTCAAATGCTGAAGCCTGCAAGCTCACTGATCTCCTTGTGTTAGCAAACATGAAGATGACAGCAAGGGTTCTGGCACTATGCCCAACACCCCGTCAGAAGACTAGCGACAAGGAATAGAGAAGTTGTACCAACTCCTTGACTCACACTCTTCCTTGCTACTGGGTTGCAGGCAACATAGTAAGTATTCTTATGTCTAGTTTTGAATGCTGTTTGAATTTAGAGACATGACCGTACCGCTCACATCCAGTAGTATCTGTAACTAAAAATCTTGCTATGGAAACAGCAGTGTTAGGAATAACACGGACACATGAGTGAAAGCAGTTACAACAGAGAAGGTGTCAGGGATGAAGTACACGGGGGCAGTAAATGTATTTCATGCATAGTCCACAGAGCTGAAAGACTGGGGCCTGTCCAGACACAGTAAGTAAAGGAGGTAAAGAAAAGATAAAATTTGAGAGAATAAATGAGACTTGAAAATTGGAAAGAATATGCAAATGAAAGAATCATGAATAAATGAAGAATCATGAATATGCATTTTATCCCCTTTTCACGTGGGTGTCCTAGAGAGTAACGAAGACCTCCTGAATTGCTGCATGAGCAAGCATGTCAGAAATAGCAACAGATGGGAAAGGCAGAAATCTGGAGTGCTGTGGAAAAAAAGGACTACCCCTCCCTAACCCAGAGTCCTAAGTATCTCTGGACTGAAGGAAACAATATGCTGAGCTTCCCCGGGATTGTGAGGCAGAGGTAACTGGAGAGCAGGCTGCCCTCCACATGATCTTTCAGTAAAGCACAGGAACACAAAGAGTGATTTTAATTCCTGCAACAACCAGTGGTCATCATCTAACCTCTTCCTTCCTGCGGTGGAGGTGCTATGTCTGCTTGTACACCACTCCTTTTACATTATGCCTTGCACCACTATAAGTAGTGGATGACGCCAAACTCAAGCTCATGTGCTTCTCCATCCTGTGTTGAAAATGCACTGCATGATCCGATCCTGGTCCAACTGAGATGCATTCGCCGTGCTGCAGCCAGCCTCTCTTCCTGCCTCTACATAAACAACCTGACCAATCCATTGCATTTTCCACGAGCTTACACGTAAATACCTCAACGCACACCTATCTTCGTCTGCAAGAACTCGGTTGGTTCTTCATCCTTATTTTACTTAAAGACTTTTCCTAACATACTGTTTCAAAAACATTGGAACAGAAAAGAGAGGAAAGCATTCTCCTGGGAGTTTACAGAAAAGTTAGGAAAAGAAACTGAAATAGATCTTCTGACGTTTTACACTGACTTAGGCAAAAATGCGCTCCAAATACATGGGAAAAACAACAGTATGTATTTTTCACCCAGTAAACCATAATGACTGAAATGTGTTGGGTAAATGAGTCTCTAAACACCGGATGCACAGTAGTCACATTCATTGATTAAGTCCTGTGAATAGGGAATGTGCAGATAAACACCAAGAAAAAAAAAAATAATAGCGTGCCTGGGCAGTCAATGATGCTGTAAAGTTAATTGTCAGCCGCCTTCTCTGGAGCTGGAGACTATCACTTTTATCACTCCCAGCATACGGTAGATCCCTCTGGTTCACTAAGCCAGCAGTGATGAAGGCGGATGCAGATCTTTGGAGCTCAGCATTGCCAGCTAATGCCAGCTATGGGTTTTGTTCAGATCTCTTTCAGATACTCACAAAAGTACAAACAGATCCAAAGCCACACTAGGCTTTCCCGCCTGATGGACAGGAGCAATGACACTACTCTGGCTCCTATTGTTGCTATTTAAACACAGATTTCCCGGCTTTCTCAAGCCTTTTCTCTTTAGAGCAACCTGCCCACATCATGTCTATATGTAACTTACCCCACTGCATTCAGAAATCTCCTTATAGTCTCCCCTCCTCCATTAAACAGGAACAAGAGGAAAAAAACCCAGTAGTTTAGAGGCTCTAGCATATAAAATACTGCATACAGCAGTGGTGTTAAATTTAAGATTATGTAGTGGTTTAATAATTCAAAAGCAGAAACTGTCTGGACACTGCATCATCAGACATGTACATTTTCTGCATCTCAAGAGAGTCTACTATGCCATCCACCGAGCTTCCAGACAGAAGATTATGTCTTGTTTGCTGCTCACAAAGAACACTGACCTAGAGTGAACTCGGTTAATCTAAGACACTTAAGTGCTACACAGACATTTCACATATTTAAAGAGTGAACAGTTATGAAAGTGAATGTCGGAGGAATTTGCCAGCTTTCAGTAAACTTTGTTTCAAAAGCAACCTAGTCCAACACACATGTATTTTCTACACTGAAATTTTGAACACCTTAAAATTATTTTAGTAAGTACATGGACAAAATCAAGGGGGAGGGGAAAAAAAAGAAAAAAAATCCTTACTAAAAGCAGCATAGACTAAGGCTTGATGTTTTCTTCAGCCAGGTTCATACAGATAAGAGGGTCTGGCTGCCAAACACAGGAACAGAGGTTATGTTCTTAGCTCCTTATACTGGATTTTGAAGATTTACATTTAATGTACAGGATTTAAACCACGATCAATAAATTACAAAGTGGGACCATACGAACATCTCATTGTTTAATTCTAAGTTAGAATAATGGGAGCACGTGCAGCAGGAGCCCTCTTGCTCTTTTAAAAACCTGACAAATAACAAAAGCCACAAATAAGAAGTGCATTATCATTACAAACTTTTTCAATAAATTCATGAAAAATACATCTGAAGTAGTATTTAAATGGTGTTAAATCTGCTAAAATTATTTTCTCCTGAGCTGATGCCAAGGCTTAACAAGGGATAAAAGAAATACTCTGATTGGCTCATGAAATACTAGTTAAGGATGTGGAGTGGTTGCTATGTGATGTTATAAATAATTAGCATACCTTATTTCAGATAGAGCCATGGCCCAGATTTGTGCCTGCACAATGGCTCAGCAAACTGGAGGGCTAGCCTGCAAGTGTAAGACCCTGTACTGAGGAAAAAGGTTTATTATTCTTAGGCTGTTTGAGAATAGCATCTGGGGTTTTAGGAAATCTATACATGCCATGAAATGCAGTGAAGCATCTGTTCATCAAAACACAAAACAACATAGGCAGACAAGTGCTGCTACAGGGCGAGATAAAGAGAGGTTACGCGACAACGAGATACATCTACAATGGTAATGCTCTCTTCCCTCTCAGCTCATCAGCACCTAATTAGGAAAAATAAAGTATCAGAACATGGGAGGACAACAGGTATTTTAAAATAGCTAAAGTGAATACAAGGGCTCAAAAAGCCACAGCTGATTTATGAGAAAGTTTGAGCAGACAAAGGAAAAATAATCACTCAGCACAAGAAGAGGTTCTGTTTATTGGAAAGGACAAAATTTTGGGTAATCCTCACACACTGAGAGAACATGTATTTTTGCTATGTTAAACGTGTCATGGCTGGGAGAGAAAGGCATTTTCCTAGAGAGGGAAAAATCTGAACAAAAGATGGATTATTCCCCGCTGCCCCTCCAGAAATTTTCTTTACGTTTTGGGAAGTGAGGTAGGAAAAAAAGGCTCTCCTTTTTTTAAACTTAGACTTCAGTAACACACACACGTTCATGGCTAGTGGTAAAAAAAAGGCAGCAAGAGACTGTGTGCTAACTTGCCTCAGGCTTCTTCCGAGCAAAGTCTACAAAATAATCTAGCCTGTTGAATTATTTTTGATGTATGGTTCTGTCTAGCAAGAATAGAACAACACACCAAGTCAACTGATAATCATGCTTACAGGAAACCCAAGGGATGCCATCAATAAATTATCATTTCCATCACACAATAATATTTATATAAAACCAGATAGAATAATTGGAAAAATACTTGCAATCTGTGGAACTCTTCTAGTATATAGTTATATAGAAAACACAACTTGGCAAAAAATAATCAAAACACATTAAACTGGAATTATAATTGTGAACTTTGCCTTTTTTGCATTCTACTCTTACAACTTCTATTACTATCTCCAAAATTAGCCAAGTATACTGGAAAAAAAAAACAACTCTAATAAACAAAACCACAAATTGGGACAGAAAGCTAGTATTTACAAAATATACTTGCAGTATTTTTTCCCAAAGTGTAATTATTAAATGTCAGACAGAATTGTTTATTCCAAACACAGCTCTCAATCCAGAATTCTACTTTAAAATCTCAGAATTTAGTACCAGTTACAGCAAAACCCCTATAACCTTCGAGGCTTTAAGTAACTTGTGCTCTGAAATGTAAGCAAAAATACTGTAAGACATCAAAACATGGCTACGGTTAGGCTGCCTAGATGAGACAGATGAATCAGTAGTTTTTCTACTGAAACATTTTTAATTAGCTGCTTTTCACAGCTGTAAAAGAGGTACAATAGAGAAGTTTCTCAACTAGTTTAGAAAATTGTAAACTCAGGCACAGAAGTGTTAAATATCTTGCCCAGGAGCATGCAAAGCAGAAGTGAAAAAGTTGTGCTCTCTTAAGCAGTAAAGCTCTGCCCAGCGCTTTCACACCACACTTTTAGATGTTTCTACAAGATGCACTTTGCATGGTTCACCAACTCCAGATACAGAGTGCCACTATGGAAGCAGCATATTAAAGAGTACATTCTTAATATAGGTTTCCTTTTTTTTTTTTTAATTTTACAGTATCTCTAAGCCAAGATATTTTTATTTTACTGTTTAATAAATATTATCAAATGCTGGGAAGAGTATCTTCTGAACAGTACACCAGCATTTATGAACACAGCAAGTGTATCTGGTTCTCCAAACCTTTTGGTTGTGGAGTGAGTTGTCAAGTTAAAATAAATAAATCGATTTAAAATTTTTTTCAAGAAAGGGCAGTACAGAAACAAAAGCCACAGCTGCATCCAAGAAGGCTCTGAAAACCCCTGGAAACCAGGCTGACAACATCCTTTCAGTTTAAATATAACCTCTCCATGAAACAGGTATATCATCATCATTGGACTCTACTACTTGCATCAGGCCACACCAGTTTTGAGAGCCTGTCCTAGGAGGAAGACGTGCAGTATGTGGGAAATCTGCTCTTTAAAAGAGTGCTCTACACAGAGACCTCCATGAGGTTATCTCTATGGAGATTGAGACTGGATGATGACACTTGAACTGGTTGACCAATGTCAACAGAGCTTTCACAAGTTAGTTTACAACTGGCTTGAAAGCCACAAGGTGAAATACGTCTACTCTGGCTGTGACATATGCTTTGTTCTCTGTAACAACTGAAGAAGTCTTAAAACTCTCTTGACTACGATGATAAAGAAGGTTATTTTATGAGAAAAATCACAAACAAGCTTATTCTGATACCAGCCTGAAAAAATGAAACAGGCCAATATAGTTCGCTGCTTAGTACCTCAAGTAATTTTTTTAGTATTTAGTAAATACTAGAATTTAGTAAATTTTAGTATTTACAAAAAATCAGGAATTAACCCTGCAAAATGCATCTCAAATGAATGGCCCTGTAAAAGTGAACTCAATTCTCTGTATGTTTAAAAACAAAGAAAACATTGTAAGATTAGAACCCTACAGCTTCCTTTTACTTTTGGGTAGCACCTCGGGATTAATAAATATTCCCATCTGGAAGAGTGAAGAAAACCAGACTACCCAACATTGAAACTCCCTCTTTTAAGAAAGCCAAAAAGATTAGCAACCTTTTGGGTAGGGAGTAGAGATTCTTTAACAGACATGCACCCATCTGACCAATGATTTATTCATGTCCAGTTACCTGGGAAGCAGGTTGTTAGGTGCTCCATTAGTGCTTCTTGTGTGACTTGTTTTCGGGCAGAGTTCATTGCTGAGATGGCCAGGCAAAGGATTTCCCCAAGTGGAATAAACTGTGACTGACTGATGGGAGACATGCTGATGGGTGATACATCACCTGTAAAAAGACAACAGATGTGCAATGAAGCATTTTGTTTAAAAGTCTGCTCATAGAAGAAGGATGTAGAGATACAATCAGAGAAGATGCATACAGCTCTGTAGTCTTCACACTGAGCTAGGGAAAAAACTCTTACAATGGAGAACCATCCAAGAGCTTATTTCAAAACTTAAGACATGGTGAACTTTGAAAAATGGGAGTTATACACTATGCAGACATAGTTTCTCAAAGGGTGCAATAGACAGATTCAGAAAAATGAGAAAAAATTAGCACTTATGGTTGCAAAACCTCACGCTTGAATATACTACTAGGTAACTGCACAGAATAGTTGAACGTATTTCTCTGGACATAAAAGAGATTTCACTTCCCTTTCACAGGTCACCGGTATGGATCACCCACCATTTCCACTTGACAGAATATTCTTTATTAATAGAAACAAAGATCAGGAAAAATTTTGCTAAGTTAAAGCACAGACACTCTTTAGAGGCACAAAAGCATTGAACACCTAAAGATTCATAGCCTGAATAAAACTCTCCCGGATATACAGTCAAATGTCTTTGTACAGACCACGTATTTTTTAGAAAAGAAGTTTTAATGATTCCAGGACGGCCGGAAAATTAACTTTGTTGCAACTTTTCTCACATAGTCTTTAAACAGATTTTATTAATACATACTTAAAATAAATCACTGAAATATCTTCAAAATTAAAAATTATAGGAAAAATTACAGTTTGGTAATACTAGTTTGACTACACAAATACACGTGCGTTTGAACATGCTTTATGTAAGTACAGAAATGCTTTTAGATTCTGCTCTGTACCTCCTCTTGAACTGGTAATGTTGCTGCCTTAACTCTCAAATTACGGACCTCTGATTTAGTGTTTAACAATATGTTAAACAAGCATGTGCACAAAGTTTAGGTCAAGCTGACCCACTCTCTGGAGTTGTCAAATGACCCAACCTCTCAAGCAGCCAAAACTCAAAGCAGAATGAAAGGACTTCCAGTCAACCTTGGGAAACAAAGAACAGATAATGGAAAGAACACCGTTACCTAAATTACCCAGAAAGAAGCCTCCAAGTGAGAAAGTTCTGGCCAAGAGGACACAAACCGATAAGGTGTTGCAACCCACAGAAAATCAGTTGCGAGCAGGACAAAGATAATGGTAGTAAGGGAGAGCATGACCTCCAGCTCAAATAGCCCCTCTGCCCAAAAGAGGGCAAACCCCCACTTCGGGAGCATGCCCAGCTGGTAAAAAACCTTCAGCAGTGCTATCTGAGGATGCGCACTGATTTGCATCAGAAGCGAGACACTAGTATCCAATCCTGTTCGTGAACAAAAATGAATATGTAATATGCTATGAATATGCAAGCACTCTGCTGTGTGTAACGGGTACCCTCGAGTAGCTTGGTGTGTATGTTAGGAGGAAAGATCCCGCATGCACCCTGTGCTGCAATAAACCAGTGCTGGCTTTCTAAACTATCATTTGGTTCGGAGAGTTCTCCTGGTTACGATTTTCGGTAACAGGAACAGTTCTCCAATGATCCCAAATAGAAGGAAGCAGCAGGCTAAAAGATTTTCTTTACCAGTGGGAAAGAGTAAAGACAGAACAAGTTGTGCTTGACCACGAATCCATTTCTGGTCACAGGCCAGTCAATAGCCAGGGATTAAGGTTCACCTAAATGGCTTTGAAAATCACCCTATTTATGCTGTCACAGAGCAATACCTTGTGATTAAATCAGGGATCAAATTACTGGAAATTAATTCAAATTCAAACTTTCCTACACAATTTAGAGGATCTGTTATTTGCCCTATTAATTCTAAATTCCTATTATGTCTATTAAACAGGAAGAGCAATTTCTAAAATTGATTATCAAAATGCATTTAACCTTGCATTATACCCAGCACTTTGGAAAAAAAAAAATATTGGTGGGAGTAGCAAATTGCATAACCGCTTCAGTGAGACCTATGAGCAATATTTTTCAATACACCAGCTGTACGAGCTGTTGTGCAACAGTGATACACATTACCCAAGACACAATAATGACTTAAAATACACATTTGTGCTATACTGTCTTCTGATTGCTTCTGCTTAATCAGGCCTGACCAGATCAATGCTGCAATCCCAACACAGCAGCATTCCTCCAGCTTCAACACAGTACACCGCAAGATCCTCCTCTTTGTTATCTGACCACAGAATGATGACCTTAAAATACAAGCTCTTCTGGATCGTTTTTATTCATATACACCTGAAAAGTTCCTGCCACGTGCTTTATAGACAATGGCAATCAAGAAGATTGTAGGCAGTTTACAGGGAAAACATAAGAGAGAAGCTTTCACATGACTTGGGACCATTTGTCCCGTCATCATTTGAGAATGGAAAAGAACACCATAGTTATTATATTACTATTTACTAATAATTATACCTGCTGTCAACTTTAAACTTGTTTATAGATGAATCTTTGTAATCAGCCACAGAAGTTTAGCAACTTTGATCAACAGTCACCATGCACTTGACGTAGAACAGTTTCTTTAATGAGTAGTGTAATGTCTAAAAAGCATCAAAATTATAAGAAATATACAGATTTAACTAAGCAATTTAAGAAATTACTGTCTTTCACATAGAGATTATCTGTGTCATGGGTATCCTTGTGAGCACTACTAAGTTCACTTCAGTGCAATGTCATATATTGCACTCCTTGAGATTCAACCTTATCAGTTTCACTAGGCACCAACATGGGCTCCCTGAGTAGCTTTAAGGGCATCCAGGTGAAAGGCAGTAACTTCCTCATTTGTTTTATCTAGATCATCAAAGACCTGGCAATTTCTTAAAACAAAGCACCGTCTGGCAAGAGTATCCTTCATGTCTACTCCCAGCCATGTACTCACACTGACATCTACGCAGGTGCCAGGATGGGAGAGCAGGAGGAGACCTCTTTCTTTCCCTTGCACCTGGAATGATCCACTCACAGCTAACCAGAATGATATTTAAGATGTAAGGAATGGGCCTTAAAATCATAATCAGCTTCCTGATGGGGGAAAGGGACTGGAGGAGAGTTACACATGAAGCCTAGCAAGTGCTGCTAACTGACATAGGTTTGCTCTGCAGCCTCCCAGCTGCCCCCAGAGGGATCCTTGGACAAGAACTCAGTCACCCCCAACTGGGAATTAAAACTGGTTAAGTAAAAGTTAAGGAAGTATACCTGGATTTTAGTAACCTTGCATTTGCACTAGCTTTCCTTTCAAAGTAGGCCTCCAGCATGGAATTGCTTTTCTAGGTTAGCGTGCACAAAACGCTCAGTCTGCACGTCTGACCCCTTCCAGCTGTGCTCGTCAACAGGAACAAGCTAAGAGTTTCCACCAAAATACCAATTACACTTCACATAACTCATCGATATAAAACATTCAGTATCAGTTCCTTAATGTTAACACAATCTCTAGCAAAGCACGCTATAGTTAATATGCTAAGGTAACATACATCCTGCTTGCAAATATTTAGGAGCTTAACAACCATTTAATTAACTACAAAAACTACTATAATACTCCATTAAATCATAATTTAAATGGCCTTAAATGCAATAGAAATGGCCAACAAATATTGGTTTTTATGAGAACTTTTATTTCTGTTTCGTAAGGTACTACTGCCAGTTAAGCCTTATTCTTTTCCACTAAATGCTTTTCAACCTTCTTCATTTTGACAAGGAAATTCTTATTTCACCTCTGTTGTGCCAGAATTACCTCCATAGCTTGCTGTCCATGGCTGTCTGCTGGAGAAAATTACTGGCTCTTGATTTAAAAAGGCTAGCGCACATCTGTAAAACTTTCAGCAGACCTACTGATAGAAAGCCAAAACCCTCTCGCTCAGAGAGGCTCTAATTTGCCAAGTTTTATCTTAGCTATCCCTATGGCTCTGGGAAATTACAAGCACTCTGTGGTTATAGTTAAGTGAACAAACTTCTTTGATGCACAACAACAGAAAATATTTTGCGCCTATGATTTAATATTTCAACATCAGTTATGCACATAAATACTGTCTAGCCTGTTGAACAGAAGGTTTACAACTTCTTTAGAAAAGATCTGCTTAAAAAAAAATCAAATATGCTTTTCCTAATTTTTTTTGAAGACCACATCACTTACATAAAACATCTAGCATATGGCTCCTGTTAGCTCTGACTGATGCTTGTCTCAAGCATCTTTCTTTTGAAATCAAATTACTATCCTTGACTTTCACATGTTTATGTTCCCAATTAAATGACAACTGGAGCTCAAAAAGCAGTTTTCACCAGCTGACTGCATGTTTTGTTTAAATATGACACACACACACATATATATAGTTTTAGCTCTGTTTCTGCAGTGTCTTTCCAACCTTTTCTCTAAAGAATTTAAGCAAAAAAGTTTTCCAGTCTTCTTGTTTTAAGTGGCACTCAATTTTCAAAAATGTCTAAGCATGTAACAAACTATGAATGGGATTTGTCATCAACTATGCCTTAGGGATTTGTAGCCCTACCCTGTGGGAAAAAACCCAATTATTGTTACTTAGAACAAAAGATTATGTAGCACGTAAAATAAACACTTAGCTCTTACGTAGCACATTTCTTCAGTGGATTTCAAAACGTTCCAAAAAACATAAACATAACTATCCTTAACATGCAGATGAGAAAGTGATGGTCTGTAACAGAGCTGGGAATGAAAGTTGACACATCCAGAACCCACACCTGCCAGAACCTTTCCTGTGCCAGTTTATGTAGAGCCTCTGTTCTCTGAAAGTCTGGGTACCACCATCTTGAGAGAAAATGAGATAGACAATATTCTGCACCATGTATCAGCAATTAAACTATCAACTACATACTGATGCCAGAATTTTTATTTGTGATTCTGCTGCTGGAAATAAGTGACCTGGAAGTCAAACTTCCCGTCTCATTAAGTTTGCATGAAGATTGTTTGAAAAGTCACCTCTTGACTTATAAATGGAACCAATTCAGTACAGTCATTGTGAAAGAAAATCAAGGGAATTACAGTGCAAAGCCACAATATATTAGAATTTATACACACTATTTCCCTGAAACGGGAAGAGACCCTGTGATTATATTTTGCGTCCTGCAAAATACAGAAGCCAAAGCCCAGTTTCCCTTCTCCATCCAGACTCTCAACACCTTTTTAACCTTTTGCTTCCTACAGATCAAGACAAACTTTAAACATTTTTTTTAGCTTGGTTTCCACAGGAAATGAGGCTTGCACAGTCACAGTCTGTGTGCATGCATGTGCCAGGGAGTTGAGCCTCAGTAGACAACAGAGTGTTTGCTATGCATGCTCCATCTGCACAGAGCTTCAGGCATAGCCACCTCCCACTAGACAAGTAGAGAATCCAGTCAAAAAACACTTGTCAAGGGAAATCTGACTTCACTATTGCTGCTTACAGAACTACATTATTAATCAGAAAACATCAAACTAGAGTACAGTAACTTCATGGCACCTCATGACAAAAAATTGCTTGCCAACAGCCTGTTCTGGTCAACACTCACATTTCACTCTGGGAAGAACTACAGAAAGGTCCTTTTCAAACAAAAGGTAGATAACAAAACCAAAACTACTCGCTACGAGCAAAAAGAGGGCTCTTCAGTCTAAAATATTACCACTTTTTTTCAAGAATACTGTAAGTGAAAAGCCTGCTTTAGAAAATGCACATTCTCAGGTTTACTTCAAGAAAGGAGAGATGCTGAAGAAGTTACATGGCTGGCCTGGGTTGTACATGATCCCTTTCTCCCCCAAAACCCCAATGGGACTGAATCACTCTAATGACAGAATACTTACTAAGATGTAGCAAACAAAACCTTTCTTATGTGAACTCACAACAATGATATATAATTGCCATTTTAAGCCAGAGAACATTTCCATCTGATTAGACAACAGGAGGGAACAGGAAGAATATGCATATTTTTATGTATTATCCAGATTACTCTGAAATACATTGGATCTGCACTAGCACACTAGCACAGAAAAGAACACACTTTACAGGCAAAATCTGAAATAAAGAGAATTAGAAGGTGTGTTGCTTGCACTGCTCTCAGACATAGCTAAATCCTCCTTTTAAACTATATTTCCTGGAGTATTTTATGAACAAAGCTGCAGGTTGTGTTTACTAGACAATTAGACACATCAGAGGACTGATAACAATAAGAAAAAAAATACATTCAAGATTTGTCCATTTATTCCTCTTTAAGAGCAGCTTAAACAAAGGCTTGACAAATGCATTAACACACGTTCACTAAGCAGCAAGCTCCATCTGCACCCTGAAATGCACACACCTCAAAATGTACCTTTCCCTTGCAGACACAAATCACAAACACTTCAAGAATGTGACCTGGCAATGTGACCACTCCGATTCTAACCAGCCTGAAGAAAACACAGCAACCTTAATAATGACCAACCATATGACAAACACTTGCCTCTGAACAAGGTTCTAATCCCTTGCCAGTTATTAACTTTAACCACGTAAATTGATCTATTTAACCGTTCAGACCCAGCTAAAATCACGATCCCCAGGTTCACCAAGTGGCACTGACTTTCAGAAACAGGTGCTAAATTGCCCACGGTCAGCAGAATTGTCTTACATGCATTCATCCTGTGTATTTCCTGTGACTTAAATTTCCTTTTCTTTGTCCATGTCCTGTGGCCAGCTGCCTCCTGATCCAAAGTGATATCCCAGCACGTGTTACAACTACGATCATAAAAAGTTTCTGCTGGAGCACGGAACTTTCCCAGAGGATTCAGTCGAGGAGATACTGGTGGCATTGCTTATCCTGGGAAGGAGGAGGGTGGGACTGTGGTTTTTTAATATATTGTGTGCTTTAGAATGTATTTCCTCAATCAATGTTTTTCAAATGCATCTTTTATTAAATGTCCACGTCTATATTCCTGGCACACAATATGTTAAAAAAGGGGGACTTACCTGAACCCTTATAGTCTGGTTCCATGCTCCAGTAAAGTATGTAGAGTAGCTGTGATGTAACAACAATGTGCATATTGGGGCTTTATATCACTGTGGAAGCTGGCTGAATGCAGCATAGGTCAGTGCCACAGGACCTGAAAGAAGAAAAACAAAGCATGCTTTTAGGCAGTAATATGCTGAACACCCACCTCTTAAAGCAGGAAACAGCAGCTTCCAGAAAATAAAAAATAATGCAGTATCTATGCAGGTCCACTGAAAGGAATGCTATTTCACACAATTCTCTGATAAGCACAAGAAATAAACGGTTAAGAAATGACAGGGGAGGTGGAGAATCTAAAAGGGACTACAAACATCAATTCCCACACAGTGTTTTGCAAACATCTCTCTCTTTTTGCCCTATTTTCATGGAATGGCTGGAATCACATTCTGACACCACCCCCTGTTCCGAAGGCACTCACAGTCTTCGCAAAGCACCTCTCCACTGCAGTGCCTCAGGATTCTGCAGTGTCACTCCTCTTCTCCCTGGCTCTCTGCAAAGTGAAGTCATAGGAATGGATCAGCCAACCTGACTTCTCACTACCCTGCCCAGAATCCTTTGTGAACCGAAATGAGTCATCGCTCTGAAAAAATCCACAGCGCAACATTCCAGGTTTCTCCCTACGTCTGCGCTGGCTTCTTTGTCTTTGAAACGAAGTGCCTATGTGCCTGTGCTTCTGGAACGGTGCCCAGCTGCATTGTACAGGATAACAAGCCAGCCTCCTCATTTAGTGGACAAGAAAGCTATTTACATGCATTAGCAAAGACAAATAAAGCTTTAACCCTCTAGTCAAGACAAAAAATTTACCCCAACATACCTTCCTGGAATACAGAACCCTGCAATACAAAAAGCCACAAATGCAGAGACATACGTGCGGGCACACACACTGGCACAGAGCAGTATTTTCTTAAATTACTCACTATTTACCATGACACCAGTTTTTACTCTATCAATTAAAAAGAAAGATTTACTCTCCTTCATCCGTCCTGAAGAACACTGCAGACCTGCACATAACAAACAGCTCTGGTGCACACTGGATCAAAGTTGTGCTGCTGCAAACCGTTTATCAAAAAATTAGAAGCAGTGGACAAGTTCTTGCAAGCTCAATTTTCATCACCCCATTCACTATTTGGGCTCATAACAAAGTGAGCCCTGAAACCATGCCAGACAGAAAATGTCAAACTGCTCCAAGTGCCGAGAGCCAGCAGAACTGCTTCAGCTTCTGCTGCTACTGACAAAGAAGGTAATGCTCAGAACGGGGTCACTGTGTCAGGATCTCACTCCCAGTGCTACGTTTTCCTTTGCTTGGCAAGGATATGCTAAGCTAAAGCATCAGGAAAACACGGAAGAAGAGGCAGGAATAGTGTGTGATGAGAGACAGATGCTGCTGTTTTGGAGAAACATTTGTAGTTGTTTGAGGGTTTTCTTTTAAGTGAAGGAAACATTTTAAATTGCCTTTACTGTAAAAGAACTATTTCTAGTCGTGATCGAGTCATCAAAATGTGAAGACTGATATGCAGAAATGGAGGGGCAAAGAAAAAAAGAAGTGCTGCCATGAGGCACTTATTTAAAGGTTCCTATATCCTAAGCACTCTGAAATAGTTTGAAGCAGAGTAGGCACATAATCCATAAAATCCTGAAACACAGCACTTTAGGACTTACCTGTGCTGTGCTGAACAGGCAGGTCGCTTGGGTTCTGCCCTAAATGAACACACCAGGTGTTCAGGACTGACTGAAATACGAAGATCACCACCTCCCTACGCTGCAAGCCTGAGTCTTACAGCTACCCTGGCAGTGAAACAGTCAAACCCTGCCTAAAATAGGTCTATGTAAGTGTTCCAAGAGAGCAAGTAAATAGCTGGGTTACACAACTAACAAGTCACTTTAGTTTACAGGTCTATGACAACAGTTATGCAGCAAAGCCATATTATAAACAGGCTAATTTACAAGCGTAAGGTAAGCTGGGTGCTTTGCTACACCTGTAGTTACACAGTAGCCAAAAATCTCAACTTTAAAAACTGTGGTTTTGCTATACACACCGTCATCAATTTCTGTGTTCCCTGAAGGCCACATTCCAGGAAATCTTCCTTCAACTTTACAGGAGTTTTGTCTTCCCTGGGGCTGCAGGATCAGCAACAAAGCCTCTAATGAATCCAACTTGGCATTCTCAATGTTTGGGTCCCCCAGGATCATCGGACAGAAACTGGGTTGTTTGTCTGCTAAGCCCACACCCACTTTACAGCAACGAAATTAATTCCAAGAAGAAAAATTTCTGTGGGCTTAGAAGTGAATTACAAGAGGCACCTACTGAAAGAAATAATGAGAGCTCCAATCTGCTTTTCCTTTGCACTACACAACAGTCATGCAAAGCGAAACAGCTGGGCTTGTGTATGCAGTACCGTTTCCACACGCATGCACAAGTTCTTGCAGCAGTAGTCATGCTACTATCGCCGAAGTTAAAATACTGGCAGAAGAAAGATACAGGTAATATCACAGCCCAAAATACCCTTTCTAATAAATTTCTCTAGCACTTGCACCCGAATTACGTACACAGGACCAGCCTGACTACTCTGAACAGACAGAAAGCTCTTTGAATGAGACAATTCCTCTTGCACATGTGATGCCCTCCCTAGAGACACTTAGAATGCATCGAACATGCACAAGTACCTAGGGTGCACGTGTCTTGTGTGCACATGCACCTAGGCATGCCTTTACTCAAATCCATCAGCTCACAGCACCACCACACAGCCCTTTAATCAGTATTAAGCACCGCAAGAAGTGCCCAATACCTCAAGCATGGCAGAGAGCAAAAGTGAGAGACCACCAGCAGCAAATATGTAAATAAGAATGTTTAGAAGAGCTGAAGTTGATGGATAAACCAGTGCTGCCATCATCAGTGATGCTACTGCAGCGTGACCTCACAGGAAGAAGGCTTAGTCAAAATACCACATGTATTTCCCAATCAAGGCAGCTGTTCTTCCATTCTACACCTCCCCCCAGCACGAAGTGAGTTGGTACTGAAACAAAAGCTGCCTTATTGACAGCATACAGCACAAATACACCATATACTTCTCCTTGTGTGACTCCATGCATGCACATGCATGTGAATAGACCAGTACGGAATACAGTGTAGCCTGAGATCGATCTCCTTCCTACACCAAGAAAGTACATGAAGTAAAGATCCCATTTTCTTCCTTTACACATGCATTGTGTTGGAGTTGAACCCAGGCTCCTTTGTGAAACTCCACATTAGCTTGCATACATCCTCGAGCTCTCCCAAGCCAGAGCCTGGGATTCCCGTCCTTCGCCACAGCCTTTTCACCATCACCAGAGGAAAATTCAAGAAGAGAAACATGCTCGAATGGAGGTAACAAAAAAGGTTAGAAAAAAGAACACTACCAAAAGACAAAGAAGGTTATCAAGAGCATGAGAAAATTCAGACTAGCTTGTAACAGTTTCAGTGGATCCAGAATTTTGGAAACTAATAGCAGCCATCAGCACTCTGCATTCAGACTCTGTAGCCGCAGAGACTATGGTCATGTACTACTAAGGTTACTTCTACAAGAACCAACTTCACAAAGCAGGAAGCACCTGAACACCAGACTGGGAACACAACCAATGAACTGTGGCCCCGGAAGAAACCAGATTAAGGAACATCAGAAAGACACAAACATACACTTACGTTTCTTTATGAAATCTTTTAATTGTAAAAAATTTTACTTATTTGTGCTCCACTAATAACAACATATTTGTAGTACGCTAATAAGTTCCACTTGGCTTACCTGAACAAATCTCCTGGTTCTTTAAGAAATCACTCAAGAAAACACAAGAGGGAACATGATCAGGGTATTAAATTCAGCAACATCCCGACAAGTAATGCCTATCTGGTTTTGTGCTAATGTTGTCTAAGAGCTTAAATACTCCTTTTTTTCCCCTCCTGCAGCTTATACCCCAATGCATTTGCAGAGAACATACCTCCCTTCCTTCAGATCTTACATCACTGGCTTTAAAAAACCCATATGTTTAGTGTTCTTTCCTATGTCTGCCCCTCCTGTCCCTTTAATCTTTCTAGAGGACTTTTCTACATTTACTCGAACTTACATAACTTTTCTTTAAAAAGCAACCACCAGAATTCTGGACCATATTCTAGTGCTCCAGCTAACCTCTCACCTGTGTCAGGCACAAGATAATTGAAATTTCCATACTTTTAGTGGAAATACCCTGCCCTATACATAGTAAGAATTAAACTTGCTTTTTTTCACAGCTGAACTATGGTTCACTATTACCCCACAACTGAACAGCCGGTTCCAGGTATCTTTTTTATGCTACCTGCAACTCAGAGTTTGAAGCAAATACTCCTGGTTTGACTCCCAAGACTATGATCTTGCTCATTACACTTTAACAGCTCACTCTGTGGACATGACTAAGGATCTTTGACCAGACAATTCTTCTTATTTGTTATCCATTTTTTAACCATCTCCACTTTATCACATGCTAAAATGTCACAAAAACTAAAATGAGAAACAAACAATACTTGAAATGTTACCTAATGCAGGACAGAACCCCGTGCCACACTTGCTAATACAACCCAGTAAACTGCATTTGAATGAACCCATCAAGTCTTAACAGAAGAAACAAAGCCACCCACAAAACTCAGTCCCCCAAAAGCCCTGTATGTAAAACAATTGTCTTTTTAGAATTTGATTACTAAAAGTTTCTTTCAATTATGGCCCATTGTGAATTATACGATATTTTTAAATGATGCAGAAAAAATTTCTAACAGGTTTTGCAGCTAGGACCATGGTATGGGAGGGGAGGAGGGTTTGGGGTTGGTTGTTTTTTGCACAGAGAACTGTTACTATTAAATTAATTCGATTACTGTTAAAGCTGTATTATCATTGACTACACTGTTGCCTGAACTCCCAAATTACCGACCTCTGGTCAAACTGACCCACCCTCTCAAGCAGTTAAAACTGATGAACAAAAGGACTTCCAGTCAACCTTGGGAAACAAACAACACCGTTACCTAAATTACCCAGAAAGAAGCCTCCAAGTGAGAAAGTTCTGGCCAAGAGGACACAAACCGATAAGGTGTTGCAACCCACAGAAAATTAGTTGCGAGCCGAACAAAGGTAATGGCAGTAACGGGAGAGCATGACCTCCAGCTCAAATAGCCCCTCTGCCCAAAAGAGGGCAAACCCCCACTTCGGGAGCATGCCCAGCTGGTAAAAAACCTTCAGCAGTGCTATCTGAGGATGCGCACTGATTTGCATCAGAAGCGAGACACTTGTATCCAATCCTGTTCGTGAACAAAAATGAATATGAAATATGCTATGAATATGCAAGCACTCTGCTGTGTGTAACCGGTACCCTCGAGTAGCTTGGTGTGTGTGTTAGGAGGAAAGATCCCGCGTGCACCCTGTGCTGCAATAAACCAGTGTTGGCTTTCTAAACTATCATTTGGTTCGGAGAGTTCTCCTGGTTACGATTTTCAGTAACATCACCACCACTCCACCCCCTCAAAAAACAAAGCCTGCCTGTTTTCTGGCAGCAAACAGTAAATGCAAGGGAAGATAGAAGCATTAAAAAAAAAATGACACTAGACGAGATTTGGCAAGAAAGCGAGCACATAAGAAACAAAAGAAAAAAACAACAAACAATGATAACCCTGGCTGTTTTCTTTTAGGGTGGGAATTATAAAGGCAGAGAAAAATATTCCTTTACAAACTCCTGAAAGCACAGAACATGGCTGTTGAAACATAACAATCAGCCTGCCTTAAACACATGTTCTTGACTATCCTCTTCAGTTTAGCCAAAATACATTTTTCATTGTGGCTGGGGAAGCTGCAGCAAATATTCAGCAACAGTCCAGTCAGCAGCTAAAAATATTGAAAGGTGAAAGGACAATTAGCAATACAATCCAAACCCACAGTGCACTCTCATTTATATTGACTGCTGTAACCATGGAAGGATTTTCATCCCAAAGATGATACTGCAGTGATTACAGCTTCTCAAACAAATAGTCATGACTGGCAGTAACTTCAGGTTAAAATAAGAACCTGCAACACTGAACACAAGTCCCATGGTACTGCAGCAGCCTTTAACAGCCCAGTTTTTCCTGGCTGGGAAAGAACCGATGAAAAGGCCAGGCATGGAATCAATTATAATAGTGCCAAAGTGGTTTTAAAAATAAAAGGTTAGACACTCCAAAGACTTAGCAGTTGAGTTTACTGGGTCGTTTTTTTTCCCTGTGGTGGAAAGCAGAGTTTTCACTATGGCTGGAGTACATTTAAGAAGATGTACTTTCACGGTTATAAAATCAAAATGTCTTACACCCTAATACATGAAGCGGCTATATTAGGATATTCTGCCTCTATGCTCTACCTGCATGGGGTAGATGCAGTGGCCCCTGTTTCCCACAGTGGCTCAAAATACTTTCATATTCTGTCCTTTGGTCTCATTTGTGTGGGGATCAGCTGTGGAGATCGGAACACGGGAAATGCCATGGCACACCAGCTCAGCAACTCACCAAATCTGCTGCCTTTCAGGAGGGTCAAGCATCACATCTTAGAAGAAGCATTAGAAAACCAATTGCACACATTGACACTGGTACTGCATCTTGAAGGGAAATCTCCTTGTTCCAGACACAAACAGTTCTTTTGAGATCCTTAAGGATTGGCAGATTTTCATTTTTTTTCTCCCAATTAGTATGACTATCAGCAAATGCATACCTCCTCAAAAGAATGCCAGTACTTTGGAATCAGGGGTTCCCACAATTAAAACAACTCACTACGTTAAATGTTTCCTCCTATCCAATTCACATGTTTTTTGCTTCTTAATTTTACTGAGCACTCATTTTATTACAGGAAGCAGTAAACCAAAACCTACAACAGGTGTTTTACTACTATTACAACAGTAACAGCTCCCTACCTCCTGCTCTTTTATTTTTAAGTTAAATTTCAGCCATCTGAAAGCCTCTCAGTACATGAGCCATAAAACCAAACATGGTATCCAAAACAAGGATGAAATTATCAATTTCAGACAGATCCCTCTTGCATGACTTCTTACACATCTCCTAATTTCCAGTCTTGGGTTTGGACTTTTAATTACCAGCCCCTGACTCATCTAACACGTTCACCACTGACTCCAGCAACATGCAGACCATACTCCTAAAAAAGTACAAAAACTAACATACCTGAGCAATACTTTGTCAGCATTCACCACGTTGCCTTACACTATGTTGCTAAGGTCACTATTTTGCAGAATTGCTCAACTGTTTTACTCAGCTGTTGCCAGTGCTTTCTAAAGTCCTCCTCAGCACTCTTAACAAACGTGAACAACTGATCTGGCAGATAGGCTTACCAATTCATTATCCATTCCATCCTTCAGATTTCTAACATAGCTAGTAAACCCCAAACATTTAGTATTGATCCCTGCTGCACAGAACATTTGTTAACCATTTCCAGGGACCAGAACTGGTCATTGTTCTTTCTTCTCCCCAGTATTCTAAACTGAGCTTGACAAGACTTTTCTCTTGGACTTCCACCAAGCATTTGTAAAGCACTAGAGCATGGAAGAGTCCTTGTGCTCCCCAAGTGTTGCTATGACCCAGTTTTCTGAAAGATGAGAGCACGTAAAAATAGTTGTGTCTTTGCCCTCTTATTCAGTATAGAGAGAGACCTGAAGTAGGATAGCAAGACAAGATTCCTGGGATGATTTCAGGAGCTGATGATGACCTTAATTTACACTGAACTAAACCAAAAAGCTACCAAAAGGAGAGGTTTTGGGATAATACTGGGATAATTTGGCAAGTACCCATTGGACAGCGAGAGAAAATCACATATAACAAAATTTTGAGATCAAAGCATAGGGGGTGTATAAATCCAAGCTCTGAACTACTACATTTTATGCCACAGCAAGATATATTTTCTTCACACACGTTAACAACAAGAAAGGAACCATTCCTTTTCTTGTCATTCCTTATTCTGGACCACAAGAAAAAAGGCCTTACAGTTACTGCCATAATCTTTCAATGAGCTACCCCTACAGGCAGCACTTTAACTCACCCAGACCTTATGGGCTCAAGGGCACGACTCCTATTTAAAGGGCTACAAAGTGTCTCTGTCAGAGCTGGAGCTTGACAAGGAGCTCTGCTTCAAAATCATTTCTGATCATCAGTAAACACTGTGCTGCACATGGTGAAGGGGATCACAGAATCACAGAATGGTCAGGGAAGGGACCTCTAGAGATCTAGTCCAACCCTCCTGCTAAAGAAGATTCACCTAGAGCAGATTGCACACTCATGTCCAGGCAAGTTTTGAACATCTCCACAGAAGCAGATTCCACAGCCTGTCTGGGCAGCCTGTCCCAGTGCTCTGCCACCCTCAAGGTAAAGAAGTTCTTCCTCATATTCAGATGGAACTGCCTGTGCTGCAGTTTGTGCCCGTTGCCCCTTGTCCTGTCACTGGGCACCACTGAAAAGAGCCTGGCCCCATCCTCCTGATACTCACCTTTAAGGTATTTGTAGACACTGGTAAGATCCCCTCTCAGTCCTCTCCAGGCTAAACAGGCCCAGCTCTCTCAGCCCCTCCTCATAAGGGAGAAGCTCCAGGCCCCTCATCACCTTCGTAGCCATCCGCTGGCCCCTCTCCAGCAGTTCCCTGTCTCTCTTGAACTGGGGAGCCCAGAACTGGACACAGCACTCCAGGTGTGACCTCCCCAGGGCAGAGTAGAGGGGGAGGATCCCCTCCCTCGACCTGCTGGCCATGCCTCTCCAAATGCACCCCAGGATGGTACCATTGGCCTTCTCGGCCACCAGGGCACACTGCTGGCTCATGGGCAACCTGCCGTCCCCCAGGACTCCCAGGTCCTTCTCCGCAGAGCTGCCCCCCAGCAGGTCAGCCCCAGCCTGTGCTGGTGCCTGGGGTTGTGCCTCCCTCGGTGCAGGGCCTTACACTTGCCTTGGTTGAACTTCATGAGGTTCCTCCCTGCCCAGCTCTCCAGCCTGTCCAGGGCTCGCTGAAGGGCAGCGCAGCCTTCTGCTGAACTGGCCGCTCCTCCCAGTTTGGTATCATCAGCAAACTGGCTGAGGGGACACTCCGTCCCTTCATCCAGGTCCCTGATGAACAGGCTGACCAGGACTGGACCCAGCACTGACCCTGGCCCCCAGCTGGGCTCTGCGCCCCTGATCACGGCCCTCTGAGCTCTGCCGTTCTGCCAGTTCTCAACGCACCCCACTGTCCCCTCGTCTAACCCACGCTGCCTGAGCTTACCTGTGAGGGTGTTGTGGGAGACAGTGGCAAAAGCCTTGCTGAGGTCAAGGCAGACAACATCCACCGCTCTCCCCTTGTCTACCCAGCCAGTCATTCCGTCACAGAAGGCTATCAGGTTGGTCAGGCATGAACTACCCTCGGTGAATCCACTTTGACTGTCCCTGATGACCTTCTTTTCCTCCACATGCTTCGAGATGACCTCCAGAATGACCTGTTCTATCACCTCTCCAGGGACAGAGGTGAGGCTGACCAGCCTGTAGTTTCCTGGGTCCTCCTTCTTGCCTTTTTTGAAGACTGGAGTGACACTGGTTTTCCTCCACAGTCCTCAGGCACCTCTCCTGCTCTCCACGACCTTTCAAAGATGAAGGAGAGTGGGTTGGCAGAAACATCTGCCAGCTCTCAGATGGTGCATGCACTGCTGCTCACCTAGCCACTTGCTTTGGGAGGCTGGTACTGCTGACCAGCCCTTGGAAATGCCTACAGTGGATGTAAGTGGCCCTAAAAGCATTTTCTGAAACCTCCTCCTGCTTGTTTGGTAGCTACAAGTTTTAGTGTTGAAGAGCTGATGTTAGGGCCACTTAAAGAAAAAAACTAGGCTATAAATATTGAATTAGCAGCAGCAGATTGGAGAGAAAAACAAGAAACAATGTAAGTAAGAAAAAAAACCACAGGAAAGGTTAAGAGGAAATGTGAGGAAAGAGATGATTTTTGATTCCTAAAGCAGGCGATGCAGCATATGTGATATTAATGATGAAAGAAGACTTGTTAAAAGAATCCAAATGCTTAGCAGAGCTAAGCGGAAGTAGGAATAATAACCAAATGGTAAGAAATAAAATTAGTACATCCAGCTGTAGAAAGGCTGGGAAAGTATAAGGGTCTACAGGATTGCTGGAATAAGGAAAGTGGGAATGGCTGCATATATCAGTGAAGAAAGCAAACAAATGGACAGTTGTTTTGTGAAGGCCAATCTGCATGTGCTCTGCATCCACTTGGTGCTTGCCTTTGTTTTGTTTTCTAGGCTGACCTTCACCCCGTGCCACACAGAGGATTCAATGAAAGCCTCTGTTCAAAGTCTCAATTAAAAGCCTGAAAGAACAAATGTATCTTGCACTGCAGCCCAAAGCCTGGGCCCAAGTACCAAAACCCCAGCAGCAGGAGCATGCCTGGCAGTTCAGGCACCTGGCTCTGGCCAAGGGAACCTGCGAACCTGCATCCTACACTACAGCAGCTTTAAACAAGCCCTCCCAGTGTTTGGAACAGGCAAAATAGCTAAAAATAAACATTTAGCTTGTTCTTCAAAGGGTTGTTCCTAAGCTTTTGTGTTGGAAGATCAAAGCTAAGGAAGGATGGGGGCTTACAGGACAGTAAAGAAAGCTGAGAGTAAATTAGTAGTGTGCATGCTAATAAGGCACACATGGAACATCACTCCACTGAGGGAGTAGGCTAGTGGTTTGGGCAGTTTGAATGAAAACATGTGAAAGCAGTTAAGCATGTCATCACCAATACCGTCTTTAGAAGTGTTCTGCTGCTTTATGAGAAGCTCTTCAAAACACACATCCACATGTAGTTTCATAGAAAGAAGGTGTAATCCACAAGAACTTGAAAATGTGAGGCCGCCCAAAGCACATCCACCATGCCATGTGCTGTCTGCAAAGCCTCTGCATGAGGGTTGGGCTTTTTTTAAGTTACGGTATTTTATTTTAATTCTGGTACATTTTACTGAGGTATGGCAACATAGATTTGTTATGCAGCATCCAGTTCAGTACACTCTCTGAACAGTTTGGGGAACATCTGTGTAACAGGGATAAGATAGAAATTGACCTCAGGGCTTTGGTCTAAAAGACTAATTTACTGCCAGAATTATCTTGGTGTAATTATACCTACGTAAATGCCCATTTATTCTGGAATAAGAGCAGGGGTTTTTAACCTGATTTAGCTTATAAAACTTCCAAAAGTTGTCTCAACTGGGGGCAGTTGTACATGCATAATCCTGCTAAATTCCTCTGTGTGACCTTTCATATCACATATAAAAGTGAAAATTAAAAACGGAATAATCAGTAGTAGAAATAAAACACAGATTTTATTAGAGGCAAGAATGTGTCTTCCTGTTGTTCAATCAAATGCTTTCTAATGTATTCAAAAAGTAAATGTTAAAACAAAGGAATTACCCTTTTCTTTTACTAGTATTTTTTTCCCTGGGTTCTAACAGCTTCACTTTTGAAAAGCAGATAACCACTGACATTTAGAGGTTCAAGTACTATTTCTCTAAAAACTTCCTGTTATGGTCAAAAGCAGAGATATTAAAGGAGCCAAATTTGGTTCCTATTGCCATATGTTGTTTCTAATAGTCACAGCTTGAGTTTCAAAACTGATGTACGTTTGCACTTCCCTTTATCTCCATTGAGTGCTGCTGTACTCTCAGTACTTTGGAAAATATCAGGAGTTACTTAGGAGCCTAATTTTAGGCACTCATTTCTGGAACCTGGCATAAAAGCTCAGACTTGAACGTGAAAAGAATCCACCTATTGGCTATTTGGGAATATCTGAAAGCCTCAGACACAAAGCCTAAAGTTATGCATCTCCTTCACACTTCCATCTCTAAGTAAGAGCCTGAAAGCCTACTTTAGGGCATAAAGACTTGAATGTGATTTACATGTCTCTTGCCTTGCTCCTGACAAACTTTTTTCAATGGAAGTTTCGATGTAATTAGTGTTCCCAAGAAAAGTTTTGGGTTTGCAAAATTATATTCTTCAGATGAAGAGGGATACAGAGTAAGTTGTTTGTGGTTTCAGAGAATATAATTCCAGCATTCAGAGTCATTTCTTCATGATATCTCTGGAGATTTGGGATGTGAGAGCCTTGTGTAACTTCACAGTGACATTTTCCTCCTGATAACTTCTTGCAAGGGCAGAAGTAACCTTGCCAAACAAGTTTTCCCCTCATATGCAGCCTCTGACTGTATCATTCATCACCTATGCAGGCAGACATCATGCAAGCCTGTTTGCCAGATACTGCTCCTTAGGAAGTGCTTGCAGAACACCAGAGTATATAAACTTTCCCCCAGGCCTCCAGAGCGCGGGCCATCTCCTTCAACTACGGCTTCCATCAACAGTGAAGTCACAGTGCTGGCTTTGTGATATCACAGCATTCTCCGTAGCAACAGCCTATGAGGTCACAAATAAAGGATTATCACTTTGCTGCAGGATTAAAGGAACTAAGAAGCTGGTCTGTCAGGAAGATGGATTTTACTTCAAATAATGGGAATTAAGAGAAAGCTGAAAATAAATGGGTTGTAAATTGTCTTTGTCTGGCATGCAGCTTTTTCAATAATATTGTAAAATAAGATACTGTGTGCTTTGACAGCTCCCAGGTAACTGAGTGAACTGCAGGCTGCCTCCTGAGCTATTACATGGGAGATGAATCCTGAAACAACTTCCCTACCTTTTGACTCCTCAGTCATTTGCTTTTGAAAGTGCACACAGCAGGTCAGATCATTCTCCTCAAACTGTCTGCTGGTTAGTTTATTCACAGGTGGTCAAAGCTAGCAGTAAGTTCCAGAAAGTGACCCCCCAAAAAGTAGAAAAGGAAATCTGGAAACATTTTGCCTTAGCCCACCTTACTGTTTAGGCAAGGGTTTGTGAAGATGATTTCAAACCTGGGGTCTATGTTCCTAAGCCAGAGCAGGGGGGAAAAAATGCACTGTAAGTTGCGGTACTTTATACTTGTTAAAAATGCAAGAAACGGTGATGATTTAGAAGACCCATCCCTGCAAAATATACCTGCAGTCACAGGAATCTTTACTGCAAACATTACTGTTAGAATAACACGCTTGCATGAATAATTTTGTTACACGCTTAGTGGTTTATTTTTTTCAACAATATCTGGTAACCTGTCTGAAACTATTCCAAAGCCTTTATCTCCCTACTCCCCCACCATGGAGGAAATCAAGAATAGTACAAATACAATCACCTGACAAATGCTTCCTGGCCCCTCAAGGAACTACTGAGGCTTCCATGCAACTATCCAGAGCACAAAGTAAAAGTTAATTTAGTTTCAGCTTTTAAAGGGAGTTAACAGTCCATCGGGGGAAGGGAGAACGAAAGGAAGGATGATACCAGGCAAGAACAGACTGACTTACTAGATTATTCACAGAGATCCTATGGTCCATGCATGCTTGCACATGAAAACACTTTTCCCGTATTTTTGAAGTAATTGCCTACTTTTCCAGATGCCTGGCAACTCAGGCTGCCTGATGTCTGGAAACTAGCTACTGCATGCACACAGACTCATCTTACACGTGCAGCAGGTCCAACGCATCAGGTGTACTACGCATGAGTAATTTATGTCAGGGACTGTCCCAGATTTTAAGATTAAGATCTAAAAATCCTAAACCAGCCTGGTTTGTAGTTTTCAAACTGAACTGTGATGCAACCATAAAGCAGTTGTACAGCATCAGAGCATCTCGCAGCTTCAGGCAAATTTTGAGTAAGGGCCTACCTGCAGCTTACTAGAGCTGGAAGGAGAGGCTTCCAGCGTTACGAGTGTAGGCACTAATACCAATTTCTATTCTAGGATGGGAAGAAAACACTGGAGAGCACTGCAGTAGCTGATCAACACTTTACCTAACCTCACCCACCGGTCTGGAAAATTGAGTATCTATTTTGCAGTTGCACAACTGTTAAAAACACCGAGAAGAAATAACACAGACAGATGTTTCACAGTGGTTTAAATATGCTTTGAAATTTCATAACCTATTTAAAAACGTTATTTGTTTCTTTGCCCTCCAGCCCTGGCAATAAAGAATCTCCAAAGCGCTTAGATACACCAGATCTACTGGCTTTTCCGCTAACCTCTACAGCTTTCCAGGCCTGTCAGTACCGGCCGGGTCCAGCTTTCAAACAAACGCTGCTCACGGCAGAGCCGGGCGGCCTCTGGAAGCGGGCACAGCGGAGGCACACGCGGCCTGCCCCAGCCCGGCCACCCCCCGGCGGCCCGCCGCGGCACCACGCAGGCCCAGCCGCCAGCGCGCCCCCGCCGGTACAACCGGCCCGCCCGCACCAACCGACGCCCCGGCGCTCGGTGGGCCGCGCTGCCGCAGCTGTTACTGCGCAGCAAAGCGGGCAACCGACTCGAGCGGGAAAGAACCGCGGCCGCGGCCCCGGCCCGGCGGCCTCCCGGCGGCGCGGTACCTCACCAGTGGCACCTCCCGGCGGCGCTGAGGCGCGGCCGCCCCGCCCCGGCATGCCCCGCGCGGGGGCACGGCAGCCCGTCGCCATGGCAACGCGTGGCAGCAACGTGCGGGGCCCGGACCCAGCGCCTCCCTTCCCAAAGCCTAAAGGGAAGCTGGCAAGGCTCCAGGGCCCCCAGCACGGGCAAGGAAAGCACTATTCACCCAGCCCGACGATGCGGTGTCACCCCCGCCTTTGCGCTACGCACTTCCAAGCGAACCCGGGGGCAGTGCTCTCCTCCGGTGAAGGCCGCCCGCGCCCCAGCCATTTTGGATGCGGGCGCAGCTCCCGCAGGACACGGACCTCTGCGCGCTGCGACCTCACGAACCACCCAGGCCCCAGCCTGGTGGAGCTCAGAAACAAAAATCAAACATTTTTTTGTGGATAGGTTTCTTTGGGCTTGGGGCTGTGGGGTTCCTTTGTGTTTTCATTTGACATTGGGCATTTTACATGGTGGTAAAGCAGATTTCCATCCAATTCCTGTTTCCGCGCACTGTCTTTCTCACAAGAAACCCTCCCATCTGAAGCGAGGGCACAGCAGGGGCTTGGTACTCAAAAAAAGTGGTAAAGGTACAAAAATCCCTTTGCCTCCCCGAGGGCGGTGGCATGACAGGACGCGCACTGCTGACATCAGACGTAAACCTGAACAGTCACTGCAACCAAATCCACCCCCTTCTTCGAAAGGCTAAACCCTTCAAGTATTTTATGCAACTTTTTAACTCGATGTGGCTTCATAATTGATCCAAGGTTTTTGTTGTTTTGGTTTTAAAGTAGGTAAAACAAGGACCACAGCAAAATACTCCCCTCTGGCTGCTGAAGTAGAATCTGAACTCATACAGAAACTTGGGCCAATTTTCCACCTTTTAAAAAAGAAATTATCATCTAAAGGGACAACCATGAAGGAAATGCTTTTGCACCAGAATGGTAGAAAGACCCGCCACCTCTTTCTTGAATAGATGCAGGAGGTTCTATGACTCAAAAATGCTTTGTAAAAATGGTGACCAGCACACATGCTGAAAACCAAAGCTGCAGAGCAAAGCTAAAAACCTCACACTCTCCATCTCTCTTGGTTCTGCTTATAGAATGATGTCTGATTATACAGCCTTAGAAAACCCACAAATCCAAAACAACATCAAAAGCAAAGCACGCAGGAGAATTATAAAGGCAAATCACAGGGTAACAAGAGGTGCTTGCTGTATATCCCAAGGATGAATTTGAACTTTGCTCTGAACCTAGGCTGAAGTCTTTCTTCAGAAGTATAAATGGGCATCTTGGGTTTTAGGGCGGGTGTGTCTCATGGTCCATGGGCACTATGCACAGCCTAACCACACCAAACTGACCGACGTTTAGGAGAAAGCTAAAGCAGTATTTGTGCTACACTGGTGTTTGGGATGCAGCTGATGCAAGCTCTGGTAAGACAGAGGAGGTCTGCAGCATGCCGTGGTCAAGAATCAGCACCATGACCTCATCCTCCTCCAGTGCTCAAGCACGAGGGAAGCTGAGATTGGACTAGCAGCCAATTAACCACTGATTCAGCCTGAATTTCAAAGTTCTTCCCTTTATGAGATCACTCATCGTTTGAATTACTTAAAAGAAGCTGCACAAATGCTTTTATTCCAGACTTTGACATGCAACCCATTACTGGAGCTGGCTAACCTGAAAGAAATGGAAACATTATGCTTAAGCAATGGAAAAAAAGATCAAGAAGGTAACGCAGCAGAGCAATACAAATATGCAGCAAAGGCAACTGCCACCACTCTTAAGCAAGACTGAGAACTGCTGCACAGCAGCACAAGAGGTAGGATCTCCCTTGCCCTGCAACAACACGCTGCAAATGCACACGCAATCTGCAAGACCACTGGCACAGCCCTTTCATACTAAACAAATAGTTAAAACAGTGAAAAAGAAAAAAACAAATCAAAACAAAAAAAACTTGCTTTAAATCAGATTTCCCCATGCTAGACAGTACAAAAAAGCTATAGCACGCAACTCCTATGATCCTGCAGGAAACCCCAGGCCAAGGCTCAGCACAGAAGCTACAAGCCAAGACAGTGCAAAGGTTTTTAAAAAGCTATACCACCATATTGTGTCCAAAGCATTTTCTTGCCCATACATCTATTTCCCATAGTACTTCTTTGGCTTCTCTGTTCGCGATTAATCTTTGAAACCTTTAAATGCTGGCAATTGTCTTTCCTTCACTAATGCCACTGAAATCCATCACTTCCCTCTACAAGTCAGGTACAAGGAAATGGTTCTTTAGTGGGTGACATCAGCAGCGTCTGGCATTTTACAAGATCTGGAAGATGACCAGCCCTGCCCCAAGGAGTTCACAGCCTAGTTCAGACAGAGCTAACATGTTTCAGATATAATCTATGAGGCCATGGAAGCATGAGATCATTTCCTCCTTGTGATCTTCAGCTTTATGTACTTATCAATTACTTCTGTTGAAAAGGTTCCTTTGAAAAATTAAAAAAAAAAAAAAAAAAAAAAAAGAAGAAAGGAGGGGAAGGAAGGAAAGGGAAAAACGAGGAGGGGGGAAACGTGGTGGAGGGCAAAAAAGAAAGGTTCATAACGATTTTATCAGTTTTGGTATTTGGCTTTGGGACCAACCGTGTACCTGAAGTTATTAAACATTCATGATTCCCTTTTTCCTCAAGTACAGGAGGAGGAACCTGGCAAACAACCAGGGAGGACAAGATGACTGACAATAGCTTACAGCTAAACTAGCAACTGTTCAACCACATTGCACAATCTATAGAAGATGTGCCACGACTATTAGCTTAAGGATGGTAAGCCTACAATCAAAAGCCATCATTTCTATTGGCATCTCATTTGTATTTAAATAAAATAAGGAAAAACTGGGTGCTCACGTATTTCTGCAGTATCTGAAGGCAAAGGATTCCTTAGCTTTCTCCACACAGTTTCTGTTATCTGGAAGCCTGGAATGATCTAACCACTACCTTCACATACAGGATTTGCCCAGATACTAAAATTCTGGAATTCTGGTGGAAGCTTACAGGTGTTTTTGCTCTTTTATCCTTCACTGCTAAAAAGGAGAGATTAAGGCAAAGATTAAACTAGGCTAGGCACTCAATTTGTTCCAACCTCCCATCTCTCAGATGCAGGTTCAAAAATGTCAACCTGAACTAACAGATGACCATCAAGCAAATTAGTTACACCAAGAACCAGATTTGAGGCTGTGCACTGACTAGTAAGAACCCCAGGAGGAGATCCTCCAACAGCACACCTGGATTTTTCCAGCCACCAGGAAAAGCTCCACACCCAATTCCTGCAGGCTAATCATCAGGATTCCCTAAACAGCACCAGGAAAACAGCTCTGATTCAAAAGCAAGGAGTGGTGAAGATGACAGAAAGCTGCCCGACCCATTTGTGGTGCATGCAGTGCTGTGACTGTAACTGATGGAAATGTGCCTGGGTCAGCTTCAGGCTACCCATGTGGGGTAACGCCCTGACCGCTCCAAGAGTTTTTGCAGTCTGTCTTGAACACGGTGGTGCAGCAGCTACACTGCTTATGTTAAAAGAGCTGACTAGGTTAGAGTTAGCTCTGGCCTGCCTATACAAAATGAAGTCATGCTTACAGCCCCTAGTACTCAGCACATCCTAGACAGATGTTTGGCCCTTGTACACTTTTTTTTTTTAATTTTGAACTCTAAGCATCTGGAAGACTTTACTGACTAGTTTATGCAAAATGGTCTCTGCCATGACAGAATTTTTCCATTTATAATGGAGAGGTAGGGTTAAACAGGCAATTAAAAAATCCATACATACACATATTGCCCTTGAAACATTCATGTCAGATGCATACATTAGAAATTATATACTCTTGTCTGTGCTTAAAACCTTACTAGGAAATCAGGTGCTTTTAATAGGCAAAACCATCTAAGTTGGCAGTAGAATCAGAACCAAACTCCCTTCAGCAGCTCTGGAGAAACCAAAGCTGAGCTGTATGCTCAAAATGAGCTCACAGCACTCAACTCTTGCTCAGCTGCACTGCCAACAGGTGTGTTTGGGTAAGTCTCAAAAAGACCAAACCATCCCAGCCTGCCCTGGAGCAGAAAACAAAGCCATTGCTAACAACTGTTTTCAGCTAGATCCTCTGGACCAATACTGAAAACTGTTGGCTGGATGTCATCACTGCTGCTTCATATGGTAAGAGGAATCCACCACCATGCTGGCGGTATTTTGTGGTGTTTCTCCTTTGTTCACAGTGTACTGGAGGCCCTTACACAGACAAGTCATTGTTTGCCAAAGCAGTCATAGATGCTTAACTGCACAATAGAGCTAACCAATCTAAAGACTAACCATTGCTCTCCTCACCCATCCCAGGACAGCAGCTGTTCTCCTCACCCATCCCAGGAGGGCCAGCACTTACAGCTGATCCTCTACCATGAGTTAGTGTAGGAAGCTAACCCAGCAGAAGGCTAGTTCTGCTAGAAAAAACTGGGGTTTTTATGTTAGACCCTGACTGGGTGCCCTGTTAGGGCACAGTAGGCCCTGCCTCAGAGCAAAGTAATGGGCAGTAGCTCACAGGCAATGCAGGTATGGAAAAACCTCCTGCTCTGGGGGCTACTAGTTGTATATAAGAACTGTTCAGTTATCACGAAACTGCATTGTAATATGGCCACTCACTACAAAAATGACTGACAAGAGTCACCGCCCTGACAGTAAGTGCACGTGACAACTGGAATTTTCAAAGGGCTTTAAAAAGGCTTGCTGAATTCCATCTGTTTTAATGGCATCTGGGTTCAGATCTATCAGCACTGGTTTTATCTACAAAGGGCAAGTTTTGAAAAAGCAAGCACAGTTTGTCATATCTGATAGACCACTGAGACTTGAACAAAGTAAGGACAAATAGTTGGAATTAACAAGGATATAAGTAGCAAGTGCACATTCCAAGAATATGTTTTAAAATAGTGCTGTTTGACAGAGACAGCATGTACCCATTCCCATCAGTAGTACCAAAGGATCTGTTAAAAACCATCCCCAGCAATAACTGAGTTTCCCAAGGAATATGGTCTATTAGACATTGGACACCGACCATTTGGTCAAAAATAACATGCAGGGGAAGACAGGCAGAATCTTGCACTTCTCCACCCAGTGCTGGACTATCTCCCCAAAACACAGACGGCACACAGTAAGAATGAATGGCTTCACACGAATGACATCCTACTGCGTACAATACAATTCCACTGATACTAAAATGTATCAGAAAATCGTAGGGATATTGTGAAACATTGATTTTGGAGAGAGGGAGAAATATTTTGACAAACACCAGAACTTCCTGTTACAACATTCCTACGTGAAGTGTTTCTTTCTCTCCCTTCGAATTAGTTAGTTCTGAAAGGCTGCATTAGGTAGACTGATATTTAAAACATTTAAACAGTCCAATTTGAAACAAAACAGTCTGATCCTGCTGGAATTAAGTATTTCATCTGATCTGAGTTTAGGATTTTCTTCCACATGAAATTTGACTACTTTGGAGCTCTGTTTCAAATCAGAAAACAATTTCCTTAGAATCCAAAAACCTTCACAAAACGGAGCTTCTGTACTAGTCAACCATATGTAAGCCTCAAGTTTTACAACACAAGTTTCAACATATGTCCTTACAAGAATATCCAGTACCATGTTACTTCCTCATGCGAAGCTTGAGAATCTTAACACATTGGTTTCAAACGAAAACTTCCATTCAGTCTGAGCAGGATTTGAATTTGAAGTGTTTTTGCCTTGTCCTGTATCTCAATCCCTGTTTTGTTAATTTATCTTGCAAATGCAATACTTGATTGATTTGCATGTGTTTATAAATATGCATGTACAACTCGGAGTAGGAAAGCAGCAGCACCATTACATCAGCCTCAACACCTGCACGGTGTTGACTAAAGCGAAGATGACAGTGTATTGTTTCTCTTTCTTATTAATGTCTAACTTCCCAGACTTACAAACCCTCTCTGCCAGTTACTTCTCTGCCAGTAACAGAAATCATGTTATTTGACTTGTAATTTCCACTGTGACTGGAGAGGCAGGTCTTAAAAAGAAAAAAACCCACAAACTCAGTGAAAATATCCAACAAATATTCTTACAATTTTTATAATTACATTTGCCCCAAGTGCCCATTGGTGTGGAAAATGATAAAATTGTTCCATTTAAAAAAGTCTACAGTCCTAAGGGAGCTTTTAGAGTTATACGCAAAACATTTTCATGCAGATTGAGGGCATTAAGCACTTCATGCATTAAAAAAAAAAAAAAAAAAGAGCTTGAAGAAATGTTTCAAAAAGAAAGCAGGAATATTTTAATTCTGAGACAGATATCTTGTCCGTCACATTCACAGAGAAAACAAACTGAAAAGAAACCAAAAGGAAACAGCTAATAAACTACAACACAGATTATTTCCAAAGACTTAGTCAGCATCTAATGTAAATGACCGTCACAATAATCTTTCTAATCTAAAATGTAAACCTTAAAACCCACTTCATTTTGCACGACAAGTTTACTGCTCTATGCTAAGCTATGCATTTAGGGAGAACAGACAGTAAGAACCCAAGACAGCCAGTACTGGGGCTTGCTCACCATGCATCACCCAGAAAACAGCATTGTTTCAGCAAACAGAAAATACAGAGAGGAACAGAGACAAAGATCACTAGCCATGACAGCAGTGGGGTGATGGTGCAGCTTTCTAAGTGGAACAGTAGGGACAAAATCTGGTTTTAAAATGGATCTAGAGCCATTTGTGAAAAAGTTTATCAGCCACCTGCAGCAGTAGCAACAGACAGGACTCAAAAGACCCCAAATGCATGTCTTCAAATTCAGGCCCCTACCAGAAGGCAGCTGTGGGAACAGTGTTAGCTGGAGAAGCATCTGAATAGCTGGAAGACAGACTACAAAGGAGCAAGAATTAAGACAAACCCCTGCAGGGCAGCAGGACTGCTTTGGAAATGTTTATTTTTTATTTCAAGTCTTCATTCTGAAGTGATAAAGACAAGCCCCAAGCTAAGGAACCAGAATGGCGATGTTGTCTACAGCATGATTTCATCCTCCCCACCTTGCAAGTTGCTTATCAGCTCAGAAGGACACTGTCAAGCTTAGCAGCCCAGGCTTGCTGCTAGAAGAATGTGGAGCTAGCAGGGTTTTCCAGGTCAGGCTGGGACCTGGTGCAAGGCTGCAGATTAAGCAACTTGAGCAAGTGAGGCGGGAGTCTCAGGAGCAAACCATTTGCTCCTGGGAATAAGATCTGAAGTGCCTAACCAAGCATTTCTGTAGGAAGGGACTGCCAGCACTCTGTTCCTACTTTGATGTTCAAGGGATCAGAACGGGTAACCGTTCTCTTAAGTGAACAAATCATACTAAGAAAACACTGTGTCACCAATTTCTAATGCATACAAAGATACTCTGGAAAAACAAGTTTTGGTTGCTGCATGGCAAAAACTCCAAGACTTTTAAAGATCTGCTGTGATTTTGCTTAAGCCTCATCAATACTCAAAGCCCATGAAAAGCTGGCATTTTGTCACTGCTAGTGAACATACCAAACACCAATAATAAGCTTTGTGAAAAGAGGCTCTTACTGGTGGACAGATTCTTGAAACCTGGACATAACATTCTGGCATTTGTCACCTCTGTGATCTTATGCCTGAGCTCTGTGATCAAGAATCTAGATTACGTGCAAGTCTTTCTACTGTCTCTTACTAGAGCCCGGATTCTTAATATTAATAATCTATTAATAAAATTTAAACAAGAAAGTCCTATAACATCCTTATTTGCCTTTCACAAAGATGACTGCCTAACACCAGCTGTTTTCAATGGAAATTTAATGATGGATAGCGTCTCACAAAACAACCACTGGGAACGTCCCCATGCCACTGTTGTGCTGGATGCATCATTCTTCTAAGTCAGGGCTATTCACTAATCAGCTATTAGTTGAAAAAATAAAACGTCCACTAAAAAGTTACACCAGCTTTTTGGAAGTGCAGTAAATTAATACACAGCTGAACTTTAAAAGGCAGAAAAGGATTTTAGCTAGACACTTTTTTGCAAACTACTTTATCTAACTGGATCTCATACCTTGTAGAGAGCTGCCACAAAAATCCAGGTAGATTCTGAGCATGTGAAAAGAAGAAAAGAGAAAAAAAATATTTATGATCTTTCAGCAATACCATGGAAGGAGCCATGCAGCCTCTTCAGAAGAGAATCCCTCATCTTGGGAGTTAATTTTGTGTTGCATTCTATTACAAACCCAAAACAATGCACACAAAACTGTATGGGTGAAAGTGATTTAAAACGTGTTTCTAATTATGTTTGGATGAAGAGCGTGTGGAGTTATTCACACAAACTATTTCCGTTTGTTAAAGCCATTATCCTGATTCTCCAACTACTCCCGCTGCACCCCCTCAAGAAGAACCCCAGCCCCCCAAAACAACAACAAAAAAAAACCAAACCAAAAAGACAGATAAAAATTTAAATGTTTTGATGTGACAAATGCTAGACTCCCAAACATGTAAATGTGCTTGAACACTGCACTTAAAACTCTTATCCCAGTACCTTACCTCTTCAAATAAACCTCCTGAACTCATTCAAAGCGCAAGCACTTTAAACCTACAAACACACAAAGAACTTTCTAGCTCTCACAAGAAGATAATGAATCGCAAAGTTAACTTTTTGCTTTCAAGACGACTCTCAATTGTTGCTTCAGTGATTTTGGTTTCAGCCTCATCCTGTCCCAGTCCTGGCATGTTCTGCTCCAGAACACACACAGAGATCAGAAAGGCTTTGCTTAAGATTCAGAAAGAAGATAAAAAGTACCACTGATGAGAAGTGTACTCTATCCTGCCTGAAAGGATGGGGGGGGAGGGAGATGGGGATGGGAGGGAGCAAAAAAGCACACATGATATAATGAGAAACGGGAAATGCTCTTCCAGAACCATATGGAAAATGAAGGAGTCGGGGGGGATCTAAAGAGTTATGTAGGAAAAAAAGGAACAAACTGGCAGTTTTTAAATTCCTGAGAGAAAAAACATCTATAGCATTATGGAAATGGGTGTAATTTTTTAACATTTAAGCTAGAATAATAGAAAAAAAGATTTAAACACAGAAGCGAGAGAGAGATGCCTATCCCAAGGGTTGTCCCAGTAGATGCTGACATCATCCGTTATGAAGCCATGACATTTAAAAGGGAAGGTGTCTGGAAAATGCTTTTCCTTCAAAGAAAAACTGCGCAAGTCTATGATCAGGGGAGACCTATAAGCAAGCAAACATCATCAGCACAATGGTCCTGTTGGCTACCCAGACCGAAGAGACAAAACAAACAAGCTCTTTACTTGACCACGGGAAATTAAGGGATGGCCCTTTGGGGATGGCACGTGGCAGAAGCAGCCCTGGCCTGCCCGTACCGCTAAACAGGCTGAGCATCCTGGACACGTTTCCCAAGCATCTATTTGGATACATCTATTTGGATCCCCTGGGCTGCTGACCTGGGGGATGGCAGGACTGGAAGCAGGGTGGAATCCACAGCCTCCAAATGCTGCTCAGCACTTCCAATCGCAGGACAATCTGGTGTGGCAAGAAAGGATTTCTACCCAGGTTACTGCAGAACACCTTCCAAGCAGCAACACCCTCACTTCATCCCCACAACCTGCTATCCAAAATCAATTCCCAAGAACTCTATTTTGGGTTGGGGGTCCGTTCTTTTAATTTTTTTTTTTTCTTTCCTGGTTAACTCTCCATTCTCAGGACGTAATTAAGGTTCAAAGTGAAGAAAGAAGGGCAACCAGCTCTGTGTCAGCGATTAGCTCAACATCCTGTTAATATCCACCCACAATCTCTCCCAGTCTAGGCATGTATCACCTGAGAACTCTTCATTAAGACAGAGCTCACAACAGTTTATGAGACCCCAGGTAGATTAATTTTCCAGTGGTTGCCTCCATGGGTTACCTACCTCCATTTCTCGTTATACATTTCATTACACAGGCAACAAATAACGTCTCCTGTGAATACCTAACCAGCTATTACCTTTACCTCCATGAACCCTATCCTCCTCATAGCAGGCCCTGTACTCCCCCCCATGAGGAGTATAAGCTCAATTAGAAATGATACGCCCTGTTTTCCCATGCACCCTAGTGTGGGAAATGGGAAAATAAACATCCTTTATTTTAGGCATTTAAAGTACAATACAACCTAGTACAAGCAGCTAGAATGACCTCAAAAGTTTTATTATTTTTTTTTCTTCTGGTTCTTTTGCTTGTTAACAAATTGGGTTAGTTTCACAGTCTATGGGTGTTACCGCTCACAAAAGAAAGAAAAGATCAGCAAGTTATAGTCACGGCTTTTAATAAGTTCCCAAAGTTCCTTAAACCCCCATAAAACAAGTATCACTTACGTCCCCATCACCTAGCACAGTGATCCATATTGATCGAGTGCCACAGCAGCATATGCACACCATTTCCTTACAGCACTGCTCCACCAAGTCAAGCTGACATGTGGGAATATGGTAGCTCACATCTCCATTTTTTCCCGTTTCCCAGCCCCAGTGATGACAGGTAGCAGGTCTGTAACCCAGCTTTGTCTTGAACATCCCCCAGGCAAACATTACTGAGTCTACCCTTGCAGACACTGTGGAGGATTTTACTAGCCGCTGCGTAAGACAGTTCCAGCTATCCTGTTAGCCACAGGATTTGGCGGCAGGCAGGCAATTCCCAATTTTGCCTTCTGCCTACCCAACGTCTTGGGAAAACAGAGATTATATTACTGGAGAGAGGTGACCTAAATGCTAAAAAAACATACTACATCCTTGCTGCCGACAGGACTATTCATCTTAGAATGGATGGGCTCTGTCTATCCTGCCAACAGTTTTCTCCATTTATACACACACTCTAACACACACACAAGAGGTTCTCATCATCAGGCAATGGTTGAATGAGAGAAGGTTAAAAATCATTTCTATCTTTTTGTTGTTGTTTGTATTTTTTAAACAAAAATCAATTTCGGTTTATGCATCACTTATGGAGGTTGTTTTTAACTCAGCTGTCCTACACATAACTACAAGGATACGGGAGGTAATGACTCTGCTGCAAAAAAGGGAATAAAAGCTCCCAAAGGATGATTTATTCCATACTCTCCAAATTCCAAAGTGAGGTCTCTCTTGCAAACAATAGTTAATAATCTGGATTCTTTGCTGTATTATTATTTTACTGACAGAATTTTGTGGCAGTATAAAATGGAGAAGAATATTTTCTCTGTACATATTTTGCATCTCCATCTCTTTTTGCATCTTACTTCTCTTGGAGTACACTGTTTAGAGCCTAAGGCTTCACAGCATTTAGTGACCTTTATTTTCTTTGCCCATCACAATGGATACCCAACTGTAATACAAATAAATAATTACGGTAAGAGTAAATCGGCATTTTCTCTTCACCTGCACACCAGCCACGTGAACTTTGGTGAAGCCTCTGTGCTTGCAGAGCCAAGCCTTGAACTTCTGGTCACGGGCAGGTCATTGTCAATAGAAAGGGAGAGATGGGTTGGGTTGGAGAGGAAGGGTCAAGTCCAAGACTTACCCAGCAGAGGTCAGGCTAAACCACAATTTCATCATCATTATGGGTCCTAAGAAACTGTCTCCTTAGGTCCTTCCCACTGTTTCCCCTCCAAATCAACCAACAAGTGTTTTTACAATGTGACAGACAGCTACAAGTTACTGTGAGAAGTTATTTAAAACAGCAAAGGCTCAATTTTGTTGGCCAAAATACTCTTGAAAAAGACTGCGACAAAAGCGTCTGACAGCAAATATTTGAAGGCCTCAATATTATCACCGGGCAAAAATGTATCAATTCAATGAAATAAGAATGAAAATCCACTGTAGCAATAGCAACAAAACATTGTACTCTATCTTCAAGAATATTTCAACTGAATTTTGCTCAGAGACATAAAGCATAGTAAATGCTTGTAAAAATATGTACACATATGAGTTTTCATAATGACAATGTTCACAGGGAAATCGTGAAGGGTCTCAGAGTCTGGGAGTCATCTGTCAACAGAACCAAAACAAAAGCATCATACATGTGATTTCACCCACAGCACAAAAAGCGAAAGACAGAAAACACTTAAAGCAAGACTCAAGCAGATAAAGTAAGCCTGCATAATGTGCTCATATGCATGACAAAGCATCTATATAGCCCCCCCCCCCCCCAAGTTTTCACTTAAAAATGTAAAACCACTACAACAATTTAACAAAGCAGCTGCAGACAGCGTTCAGTACCACCGCACCCTGCATTGAAACAAACTAAATGGTATAGAACAAAAAAAGTACAGAAAAGTTAAAAAAAAGTGCAGACTCAAACATGTCTGCGTATTTGTGATACATATACATATGTACATGCAAAGATGCATTACTTGTTGAATAAACTCTTCTACAGACAACTTAAGTGTTGGGAGGGACGTCTGGAGCAGGTGAGAAAAACTTTAGCACAGGGAAGATGTTCACTATCATTTCTTACGACATCTAACACTAGAATATTGTAGACAAAGCTAATTTCACCCTGAACATTGTTTAAATCCAGGGGTTTGACACACCACCCAACACGAAGTATGGCAAGCTGCAATACTGCATTTCACAGGGGAAGACATCAGAGCTGTTACGCAGCCGCTACCTTAGGTACATAGGGAAGAAAAGCGCTACAAGTTTGACTTAGGTGGAGGTGGCGGGCAGGGAGTTGTTTGATTTCTGGTTTGAATGCATACATTTACAACCCAAGGCACTTTTCTTGTTGCAGCATAGCCATCTAGCACACTAGGCTATGCTGCGGTCTCCTCGCGTTGCTGCCTACCGGAGAACGCCAAGCCTGGAGAAGGTAACTCTGAATCCGCTTTGGGCTTCCCCCTCTTGGCCTGCTCCCTGGTCTCCGTAGGGTTTGGTTACAGCTGTCTCCCTGAAGCTCCACAGCATGCAGAAGCCTTACCCAGGAACATAACTTCTTTTTTTCCCCGGCCGTCACCCTACTTAGGGCTTATGCACTGCCTTCTAAAGGCATCCCTAACACTGCTTTTCACTCTCTGCACTGAGGATAGTTTTCCTCCAGGAAGATCGGTAGCTTAAAGAGCTGCCCCTCTGCTCCTCCTGCTCCACATTAAGAGGACATGTGCAGTCTAAATGTTCTCAATGACTGTATTTAAAGCACAGCTAGAACTGGTTTGCAGCCTTACCTGTATTGATATTTATGCTTTGATGGAGGGTTGCTTTCAAGTCTTGGCTGTGCAGAAAGTTGAAAAAGAAACTAACCACTTCAAGGGAAATGTATAATGCAACACAAAGTTCCAAAAACCACTGCAGCATTATTATAGGGCACACAAAGAGTTTTACCCATACAACACATGCACAAACCTTTCAGCTCTAAGTAAGAAAGAAAAACATGGTCATGTAAAAGATACTGCAGGGATGCCAGAAATAGTTCTTTTATAAATGGAACCTGCTTCTTCACACAGCTTCTTTAGCATGCAACTCCTGCAAGGACAGAAATTACTACAAAACCTAGAGATGTACAGTTATGTTTATTACTACAGCAACAGCTTCGACTGAGAACGAAATGAAATACAAAATGTACTATGGAATGACTAGTAAATACTACCGTTATTCTTTAAATACCTTGCAAAGCAAGAATCAATTACGGTGATTACAAAAGCTGGAATAGTCTCCCTCGTGACCTGAAAACCATCTATGAGAACTTGGGATGAAGTCAAAAGGGAGACACAATTCACAACATGAAAACAAGGCAGACCACCACTGCTCCTCCAGACACAGCCCATTCATCTGGGCATCCCCAGACAATTTTGCCTCTGTCTGCTATGCCAGCCACCCTTGTTCCATCTCCCCACTAGTGATTAATGACTTTTCAGGGCAGCAATTCCTCCAAGGCAAACCCTGGAAACAGAAAAGACACTGTGGGAATCTTACGCTTCACTTTTTAAGTCTGTTCCTCTATCCGTGAAACTGGAAGTAGTAAAGCCACGTGGTATCACAAGATAGTACTTCTGACTGCTAAAAGATATCCAAGACCTTGTGGTAGAGAGAAAAAACCAAAACACCACGAACCCATTATGCATCTTCAAATTAACTACCTAGGTGCCACTGAATACTTATCACATCATATATCTCATTCAATGAAAGTTTCTTCAATGGAAGAGAAACACTTTTCAAAACCAAAACCATACAAGCAACGCACTGTTCTGTGACTGTGTGCTGATATCCCAGCTCAGCCCTGGCTGTGCTTTGCCAGCCACAGAGCTGCCTCCTTATATTCTGCTTTTCCAGCCTGGAATTCATTGCACTGCTGCCATCACCACTTTGTCATCTTCCTCCATGCTCTTCTTGACAGCTCTTGTTAAAAACTAGCCAAAATGTAAGCTTGGTTTAGACAGGCAAATTAACTCACTTGTATGAAGGCAATCACCAAGCCTGCCTCAGTAAATTACATTTACAGTAATAATAAAATACTGAGAACCATTCTCATGGGCACATCTGAAATCTGGGGCTAGCTAGGAGATACAGCCCTAGCTAACTCTAGCACAGGTCCACCTCAGCAGGCAAAATGCATAGGACTGAGAACAGGGGTGTTTTTTTTCTTTCCTTCTGCTTTGTTTACAGTCTTGATAATGTCACGACACGCTTTCTTGGGTTATTCCATCAACTGGACACAAAACTGCACAAAAAATGAGAATAATGATATAGAAGTATATCACTATATCAATGATAATATCAATCAACAATAAAAAAAATCAGTACTTTTGCAATTAAAGCAAATAGCATAGAACAGGCCTATATTAACAAAATACGCTTTTCGGTAAGACCACTGATGACAAAAATGGGTAGTCCTTGAATTAGGGGCACAGTTTATTTTAGTGTGGGCTTCAAGCTTTTGCTTAAGGCCACTGTGATTTGCATGTACTAGTCCCCAAGTAAATTAACAGAATTTACCGTAATTTTAAAAACATTGGGCACAAATATTCAACTCTACTTGTGAGGAACTGCCTGGATTCACGAGGAAGAGGTTGGAATAAAATCACCCAAGATGCCTTCCAATCTGATTTTTATTATGATCTTGACCCTCCAGGTGTTCAGCTAGATTCAATTTGTACAGGCTACTGCGATGACTGGAGGCAGGGTCTGGAATCCAAGACCCGAACACTCCTATTGGAAATACCTACCAGTTCTCATGCTAAACTTCCGATGCACGTCATGCAACAGTCAACAGCAATCAATATGGGGTCTCAAATCTGCAGACTGTGACTCGTACCATCACCTTGGATATATTAGCAACAGCAGTTCAATTAAGCAGAAGTACAGAATCTGGGCCTTAATGCTATCAACTTGTGTATATTTTGAACAGAATATTTATAATGAAAACTCAACAGTCAAATCTAGGTAGAGTTCTTGTTATCTTGGCAAAATCCAAAGAGTCATTAGACAATGATGGTATGGATTTTGTGCATATTTGGGATTTTCTCCTTTGTTTTGCTGGCAGGACCAGGGAAGTCCCAGGGCTGAGACTGGTGGAGAGGCAGAGTTCCCAAGTACTGTACAATTGAGCGATGTTTCCTAAAGTAGGTTATGTGAAGGACAGGAGGAAAGGCACAAGAGGGAGGGGTGACTGTGGAAAATAGGGATGATGTCATCCTTAGGATGAGCAGATCTCTGAAAATATATGGCAGTGATTTATTTTCCTAGTGGTAGCTATGCTTCCAAAAGTTGGGGAAAATGCAAACCTATCCCAGTGTTTCCTTGTTTAACTGAATCCTTTTAACCAACTAGATCTGGAAATGTGGGCAACGTGGTTATAAATGGCCATGTGCTTAGCCTTTGTCTTAAGCCTATGCCCAGATGACCCATTTTGCACATTTCAACCAAGAATAAAGTGACCTCATTTTCAAAAGTGCTGAGCACCAGCTGTTCCTATTGTGTTCACAAGCCGCACTATAGCTTCCTGTTTTCAAATTCTTGACCTCAAAAGAATTTTGAGGCAGCAAAGTGATTATATGTTCTTCCACTCGCCATATGCATATTTATTTTAGTTCAAATATGAAAGTCTGACTAAACTACTTTAAAATCCTGAATGCACTGAATTAGAACAAGTACTCTTGCCACTGGAACATAAGTACAACGTAAGTGAGCCACATAATTGAAAAAGTATTTTTTTTTCCCCACAGAAGAATGACTAGATTGAAGGTCAGAGTATTTTAACCATAACTCTTAAGTTCTTTTTTTCCTTTCCTTCTTTTAAATGAATGGCTTAAGAATGGGGTAAAGGTGGCACCCCAGACCTGAATTTATATTCTGGGATGAAGTTTCTTTGCTACCTGCTATATAAAGTCAGGTCAACAAATTCCAGATCATTTTACTACAATTGCCAGCTAGCGACTTCTACACAAAATACGCATTTGCCTTCAGTTGTAAACTGTTACTTCAGCATACCCACTATCATCTTGGAAGCCAAAAACATCACATTGTTCATGCCAAAAAAAACCCCAAACACTATTACCTTATCTCTCCCACAGACCCTAAGGCTTCAGATCAGCAAAAAAACCCAACAAAACAACTTACCCACAAACAAGAAAACAAGCCATGCCAATGATAAGTGCACAACATTTGGTTTTGATCTTTAAGTTGAACTGGTTTTTAATTAAAAGGTAGCAAGATAAACTCAATTTATCTTAGCCAATTTGCTACAACTTCTTGTTGCATCTTTCCTGAAAAGACACTCTGATCTGCATCAAGCTTGGCCTGAATGCACTGCAGAGATCCCAGTAAAGCGCCCTGACTAGGTGCGAGGGAAGTACCACTCTTTTTAGGCACATCTGAATGTATCCATATAAAGACAACACACATATACACACCACCTAGTAATAAAAAAATCATAAATATTCTCTCTCCAATTACAACATTTTAATATAAACAGTAACTTGAAAAGCAATTGCTTGTACGACAAAATCCAATAGGTCTTGATACCTTGCTTATGTTGATTAGTCAGAGCTCTGTTCTGTTTCCCCTGTAAAAACGAACTTCGGTCTCGCTTCCTGAAGCCTTCAAAGCCTCACACTTCAAGCTCTGCCTACATGGCATCATAGCAGAAAGCGAAGTTGTCGGAAGGGCCCTTTCCTGAAAGCAGGGTCATCAGTTGGGGGCAGAGCGCCCAGAAGAGGTGAGGGTGAAGTAAAGGCAGCATGGTCTCAGGCTAAAGGCCAGGAGCAAAAATGTCTTGCTGCTGCACAGACGGACTGTCATTTGAGAGAACCAGAGGTAAGGCAGATGTGCTGGTAGCTCAGTCAGTGGCTTCATCTGGTTTTCCGAACCTCTCCTCATACTTGCTGACACTTTACAGGCCAAACTTCCTACAAACGTCACAGGAAACTATCTGGAGGTTGCTGGCAAAGTGCACAGGAAGAAGCTTTATTCTGGAAACAACTCAGAATAGAGCAATTCACTGTCAAACCACCAATGGTCCTGAGACATTTGAAGGTGTTTTAGAGGACACATTAAGATACCAATAAAGGAAGTAAATAAAAACGCGATCCCTTTCTCTTGGTGACACAATTTTGAAATACAACTTGTTTCCTCAGCATGAGGAAGGTTTGTCAGTGACATTTTGAGAAAAAAATGGCTATAAATCCTGCAAAAACACAGCTTATTAATCCCTTGACATGTCAGTGCTTTCAGCTTCAGGGTTCCTGAGCTATTTCTCCACTCTCACTTGTCTGGCTGCTCCTCTAAGTACCACAACTCAGCTCCTTCCAGGCAGACGCAACTCCCCTTTGTAAAATTGATGCTTAAGCTGTTTATCTCAAGAGCCAGGGGCATGATCAAAATTTCCAAAATATCATACTGGAGCCGAGGCCAGCCTGACCAATGGCTGGAGTGGAAAGGCTAGAAGGGTAATAAAAAGATCACAACATGGAAGCTGGCAAGGTACTTCTCAACACGGCAGGCAGCATTAAGGAGCTACGCGCCAGCAATTGAATACCACCAAGTTGCTGGGTTTCCCGTCTCTTTACCTAGAAAGAAGTAACTGCTTCTTTGGCTTCGCTGGTCCCAATACAGAGTAAAATTTAGGAATTCTGACACTGACCTTTCTAGTTATTCCCAACTGCAATAGGGGGAGTGAAAGGGAAGAGTGAAGAGAGTGAGAAGTAAGGGAAGAAGAAAAAGTTAACTTTTGGTAAGTCAGAATGAGAAGCATAGGAACTTCAGGAGTTCTAGATTTGAAATAAAAAAGAAACCACTTAAAAGCATGTGCAGTTACCGTTATGACCATTAAAACCCAGCACCACTTGTTCTGTACTGCTGATGCTTTGAGAACCACCAGAAAGCACATCCCACCTTTGTCCTCCAAAGCCAGACAGCAGTATTTCCGAGGTCTGCTCTACTGGTGAGCCACAGAGCATTTGCTAATGTCACATGAAGAGCTGGCTGGTCTTCTTCGATGAACTATCCTAAGAAAAGCCATAAATCCAATACTAATTTGTTCTCTATTGTTATTCCTCCATATAAACCATAGCTGCAACCACAATGGAGACATTGCTGCAAGTGATGAGACTGTCTTTTATAATCACAAAAGTGAGGAGAGGCAGTATCAGATGCCAACTTCGGTGGTTCACACGCTAAAATAAAAAAACCTCTGCCATTTTAAACTGTCCAGCAACCATGAACTTCTTACCTGAATGCAGGCTACAGAAGCAGGTTAAGCCTTTTGCTCTTCACAAAACAAAGCCAATACAACGAACGCACGTGCACCAGGAAAGATCTGATCATAACTATGATTTCTAGGTCTCTAGAATCAAGCCCTGCCTATGTATATACTCACTGCTGCACGAGCTGGTTTCAGACAGCTTTTACAACACAGCAGGAGCCATGAGACATCCAACAAATTAGCTTACACTATTCCCACACATTCACAAATGCTTGGCCAGACAGGCTTGGTGGTAGGCCATCAGCTCCTTATGCAAGGGGCCTCAGAGTCCCACCACCCTGCCCCTGACCATGGAAACAGCAACCCCACTGCCATCAGAGCCCTTTGTGGCTGTGAAAGAGGTGACAAGAAGGGGGGGGTGTAGGATTTACACTCATAAAAGATAAATATTTCTAAACAAAAGACTTCCAAAAAGGGTGAGGTTGAGACGCAAATGCTAAAGAGAAGGTTTAAATGCAACTACAAACATCAGCTCTTTGCAATTAAACTCATTAGACTCTGGCCTTTTCCTTCTGACTATATTATTTTTCCGTCTTCAAAGATAAAAGTAGTAAGGCCAAAAAAAATATCCCAAGATGCTTACACACAAACCTCAGCTGCTTAGTGTATTTCATTACCGCGCTGACTTCAAAAATACTGAGCAATTTAAACCTGCAAGACACTTGGCTTTAGCTAGAGATCAGCGTCTGAGATAAGAGAGATATAATTGTTCAATGCAATACCGTAGCACGTTTTATATAAACATTCACTAACACTGCACTTCATAGATTTTGTTTCAGAGTTGTGAAATGCTGCTGAATGTTCCAACTTTCTTTGTGGCCTGTTCCTTTAGTATTTACACATCCAAGGTTCCCCTTGATGCCAAAGTAAATAAATTATCCTAGGATCCAAGAAGAAAGGGACACTTCTGATTTGCGACAGAAGAGCACAGCTTACAGGTTTCTAGCAGCTACCCAGCTTACTCCTCTCCGCTGTTGAAGAGGCAGGGGGAAGATCTTAAAAGAATTTGTTAGTGAAGAGCTCTGAAATTGGGATTAACAAGACAAAACTTTTGCTCTCAATAAAAAATATAACGATATTTTTTTCTATAATCTATTAAGTAAATTAAATACTCTGAAGTTAGGGTCCCCATGTATTCTTAGGAGACATGTTTGTAGACTTTTTGGTGGGTCAGGTTTGATGATGGAACACATGGTGTGACGCTGCTGTCTCTCTTAGCCCTGCACTGTCAGTTCTTCCACATTGTAACTCTTGGACAGCATCAAGCACAGATGACAGCGGGGGAGTAGTCTCAAAGGTCTTATGTCCCCGCAAGTTTTGGTGAGCCATCACAAAGTGTACTGAGGAGAGGCTGAAGCCAAACCTCAGCCACAAAAAGAGACATCCGAGTACACCCAAGGGAGAGGAGCTCTATGAATGAAAGCAATGGGACAAGGCAGCCCACAAAAACTTCCTGGCTTTCTTTGCTTTAATAGCTAGTTGTGCATAATTTCTAGGGAAAGCCCTGCAGCCCCCACTTGGAGAAATCTCCCTTTGAACACTGGGGTTTTCTGCCTGCTTCACCCTTGCTTCACCTAAATACCAGCCTCTGGTCCAACTCCCTGTCCTCTGAACTATTGGTACAATCAAGGAAGGGACCATCATATTGCAGTGACAGCGAGGAGCAGCTCAGGATGACAGGAGGGAAAGGTAAACTCTATGGTGTCACATCACAGCACGTTTCAGCAAGGCATGACATTTTACACAAAATCTGGCACCTTGCCCTGATTTTAGGATTGACAGCAAGTAATACTTGGCAGTAACTGCTTTAGGCTCCAGTTCTCCCCCTTCCCTCACCTACATGCCTTTGACATAAGCGCACAGGGTGGTCTTCACCTCCATCTGAGCACCAAGAGCTCTAGGTCCCCTTTGGCCCCTTGTGCAAGCAGGGGATTACTAGCCTATACATGCGAGTGCAAGACCAGACTAAGACCACCACCACCAAAGTAGTAACACTGCTCATTTCAATGACGCTACTGCAAAGATACAGTATTACTCAATGTGAGCACGAATCTCTCTCACACTACAATAAACTAGCAACAACTCAATTAGAAATCAATAGAACTGCACTGGTATATAAAGAAGAATCTGACCCCATGGTCTACCAGGTCGTATCTTTTTCAATGATCTTACAATCAGAGAAGCCAAATCAAACATTTAACATTTGACCTTTGCTGTTGCTTCTAAATTAGCTAATACAGATTAAAAGCACATAGTTTTTTCAAGAGTTCATAAAATAAAGGCTTTAGATCCTGCAAGGGACATTTAATACGTTCTTACTGTGTGCTATGATTTAAAACACTAAGTTTTTAAACATGTAATAGTAACTTCAGACTCTAAAATAATCTACTTTGGAGTTACTCTGATTAAGCACCCACTATACAGTTAGATTAGATCATGGACTAGAGTGAACAAAAATCAATGTCCTGTGAGAATCTCAGCGCTACAATGGTAGTTAACGCCACTTCTGCAGAAGAAACAAGAAGTGGCAAATTCAAAGACTGCTGAGAATGAATTTGTAAATTTTCTTAAACTTGTCTATTACTAAAATTTCATCACTTTTCTACCATTTTTACTGATTTGCACCCTATGTTTTCTACCATTTGCATTGTTTTTCCAGTGTTTATATTTTGCTCTTGCTAGGAAACATATCTGCAACATCAATTACAATTACTAACATGCTAACAGCACGCACATCTAAATTAAACACCTGTGGATGTACACAAAGCATAAACAAAATACACTCACACCGGTATACGATATAGTTTTCTCAAACAGAAAATAAGAAATGGATGTGCTCTGATGCACTATTAACAAACAATATAAAACTTCAGCAGAAGGGTGGAAATTAAAGACAGCAGTCTTAAAAAGAACATAAGGTAAAATTATATATAACATACATATTACGCCACTCACCATCAACACACAGAGTGAAGTTATTTTGCACATACACAGCAAAAAGATGATTCCCACGAGCACCACTGAACGTACACATAGCATCCCTTGGGCTGGGCCATGTGTGGCGCACACACAGAGCATCACTGGAAGAAACACCACATGCAGTTGTCTCCATTCACATGTACACAAAACACCTGAAATCTATTTCAGAAAATGTATTTCTGTGATGCTGGTCTAGGTATTAATGGGGCTTGGGGACCTAAGTTTGATGGATGCCTTGGCAGCTCTGCAGACAGATGACAGCGACTGGACAGGTATTGAACTCTTATGCTCCACCACCATTTTCAAAGGCAACTTATTTGCAAAGCATATGGATGGGGTCAGTTCAGGCCCAGATGCAAGTCCAGACACGTGGATTTTGAACCACCACAGCCCTATTTACCATTCTTCAGAGATGCTGAAGGCTTGGCTCCTGCAAAAACCCATGCTTTCACAGACACCTTCTGTGTCACAAGCTCAGGAAGACACGCTGGAAAGTTATGGCCTTCAGCTATTTAGCTGAATCAACCAAGATTAATCTTGTGAGCCAGCCAACACCTCCAAAATAAGGAAAGGGGATACCTTGGAGACACGAAACATTAGGATCCACTTCTGCAGTATTTTCTCAGAACAACTCTGTCTTGAAACAGCAGTTCTGCCTTATAATAAATGGAAGACTTGGAAACAACATCTTGGCACCAGAACCTGCTTGCAAAATGAATCAGGAGTTGACATTTCTGGAATGTCAAGAGTTGATATAACAAGAAACTCCTGCTTAATGCAAGCCTTTCATCTAGGCATGTGTCTCCTTCAAGATGAGATGGCACACGATGCCCAGAATTCAGAGGGGAAGGAAAGGGGGGAACTAAGGGAATAAAATTAAGTGAAAAAGGAGGAGTAAGTGGAATTACAAAAATCATTAAGAAATACTTCTTTTGTGACAGAAGCAAATGTGTGATGATGTGAATGCTATTAATATACCAGTTACATGAATCTGGAATTTGTGTGTGTTGTATTTAGAGAGAGGGGATTGATACTGACTCTTGACCTAACAGCTGATCTGCTGCTCCTCCACCACCAAAATACCAAGAGCCTCAAAACCTTCTTCACACATGCATATAGCCTTCATTCGTGAGAAATACTGCAAAACAGGACAGGATGAGACCTAACGCACACCGAGTACTGATAATGCACACAACTCAAGGCTGCCACCAGGCAGCTCCTTGTCTACAAGGTGAGCAGTTGTCACTCCCCTAATATTCCCGTAGGTACCACACAGTATGCCTGCAAGAGAAACTGTTGAGGATTGCTGAACAAACTGCATTGCCTGAACCAGCTGGACGTGGGCAAGCACGCCAGGGGAAGCACCACGTGCACTTGCTCTCTTCTTCTACTTCCCTGGGCACCTGTTTGTGGTCATAGTTGGACACAGAAGAGTGGGCAAGACAGAACTGGGTCTTAACTGGCACGGCCACTCTTAGGTTCTCACTTGCGGTAAAAAAAGGAAAATTTTTCACGCTACTTCTAGCTCTTGCTGGAAAACTGTCATTCAAAACTGTCATTGCACGGCAATATATACCAGAGCCATTTTTAGATTTTATTTTTTCCTCCTTGCTGGTCCCCATAACAAAATCACCTTCCAAACATTATGCATCGCTATCACATACACACATCCCTTCAGGAGTGCAAAACACAGGTCAAACGCTCTGATCTAAAAAGTTGGGTTTGAAGCTTCATTTGCTACCGGAGATAAAAATGACACTTTCCAAGGGCAGCTGCACTGCCAGACAACTTTGCCATACCTAGTATTGACAGAGCTTGGTTTGAGACCAACCCACAAGTAAAATCCAACATCCAACATCATTTTGTATGCCTTCTCACTGTGTGAAATACACAATCCTATTCAACTGCCCCATTAACTAGTGAATGAATTATGATGACATAGGCAGATAAAGCTTTTTTCCTCATTTTTTTGCCTTACCTTTTCATGATTTAAGTCTAAGTGCAAGCTACAGTGAAACACTTCATTTTACTCCAGTGTATTTCTTGTAGATGTGAAAAAGGGAACACTATTAGGATAGAAAGGGGTAGCTTATGAAAAGCTGAGTGTACTGTACTGCTGCGTGCTTCTTGCTCTATTTAGAACAATCAGCACTGGGATGAAAACTGAATGAGATTATCATCTGGTAAGCAGAAAAAACTGTATCAATTATTAGCCTTTGAAATGAGCTCAGAGACACGCAACTGAAGGAGCAATGGTCCTGATTTAAATCCAGTGAGTTAAATGACTTAAATTGAAATCTAAAGGCAAGCTGGGGAAACGTACTTCTCACAGCCAGGATGCAAGAACACAAGCCTGCTCTGGCAGAACAGCAACTCTGCCCACGATTCCTCTTTTTGTTCACTGCCATCACACCCACCCCTTGTTTCTGGTAAGCCTGCCCCAGTTTCTCTAGCTCTCCAATCTATGGCCCTTATTCAAAGGCAGACTTCAATTACAAGGGAGCATTACTCAGCAGTACATTACACAGCTATGCCCTCCTCAGCTTTTCCAATTCCCCAACACAGGCAAAGAATATGTGCAAGGAAGATGGGTAAATGCATCATTCAGGGAAGCAGCACTGCTGGGAGTTGAGTTTTCCCACCTCAACAGCCAACAAAATATTTGTGCGTTTTTCCCACTGAAGGACAGAATCGGACCCTTGGGGACATGGCATGCCTTCTCACATATAGTCATTGGCAAGCATGCAGAATGCACAGGTTTGCAACATACAAAATCTAATACACTTATATAAACTACGCTTTACTGTGCTGCACAGGGCAATACAGCTGACCATGCGTTTGATGAAAAGTTATTGCACGTGGCTCTAAAATAAACAGTACCTTACTGAGCTATTCACCCTCTTGTGAAAAGAGGTAGTTAAGAATGTGGGGTTTTAAATGAAGTTTCTAAAAGATGCCTTAATTTTATATTCACAGTTACTGAGGAATATGTCTGCAATTAAAATAATTATACAGACTGAACCTAAGATTGACTCAAAGGAAAATGCTTTGTGATTTTAGAAAAAAAAATAAAAAATCTGCAAAATGTTTCTTCTAGAGATGGCTATATCTCTTTCCAGAGAAATTCTAAAAAATTGTTCAGAAACTGAGACTTCATTAGAACTGACTGGAAAAACATGAAGAAAATCAGTTTTTGCTTCCGTGTTCCGTGAAAATATTCTAAAGAGATTCATTCTTATGCAGATATATTATGGTATATCATATCTCATGCAAATATAATTTCAAGATTTCACTCCTGAAATTCAATACCTATGGAAGGACACTTGTCCCATACAGAAGCCCAAATGATTTTCACTGAGCCCTTGCCTCACAGTATTTTCATAAAACGATCCTATTGATTAAGTGTATATGTATATACCACTCTTCATAATTTCACTAAGATTTTTCATAATTTCCATCACAAACCAATATAACATGTACGACTGTAAAACATCTGTAACTAATGAGCAAGAAAGTAACTACATGCATCCACAACGAAAGCAGAGACTGAAGACCTATTAACATATCACAAACCTATAAATATTCCCCCAAAATGCATTTCTTTTGTTCATAATTTTGGACTGGACTAGTGTAAAGGGAGGGAGTCAGCACATGGACAAACAAAACAACAGCAAGCTGTGCTGCTCCCACCCGTGATCCTGTCCCTGCATCAGTAAACCTGTCCTGAAGTTGACGCCAGAGGCTGAGGGACCACTTGGGCCTTGGGTGAACTTTCCATGGCCGGTGGTACTGCCCTCCATCTCTCAGAAGAGACGTGCTGCAGACATGCCCAGTTTACACAGGGGGGTTGCAGCTGCTTCAAACTTCAGCATTAAAGCCAATAAACCTTTTCCTCTGAAGTTTTTGTTCCCTGTACTCACCCAGCCAACCATGCAGCATTTGCACCTAGAAGTACAACAAACCTTAAGAAAACCTTGTAAAAAATACTTCCTTTTCATCCTGTTTAAAAAAATATTTAGTTTAAGGCTTACATGTAGTAAAACAAGGTCACTGTATGATCCAAGAATGTAAATTCTCAGGGGAGCAGAATTTAAACATCCTATGAAAATGAAGAATGGTACTTTGCTCTAAAACACTGTGAAAATTTAAGAGAAAAAGTTCAGAACCACAACGAAATTTAGTACCTCATCTTTACTGCCTTGTAAGACAAATGGTCCCATTTATGGCATTTCAAATGTTATCACACATGGTCAGAAGTTCATCTTCTGAAACTAGGTCACAGGTCATCAACAGGAAATTCATAGGAAATTATGGAGGAAATGAAAAGAACACAAATGGGCAAGAGAACTAGTTTATATAATCTAGGTTCTCCCAGCACAGCTTCCTGCGTTATGATGAACTCAGCTTTCATACCAAACTTTGCCTTTTCTACATTAATTATTTCTGAATTGTCTATTATACTCTTTGGGCCTCAAAACATTGAGCTCAAATTCACTACAAAGGGCCATTCTTTTTTTTTTTTTCTTTGAACAATACAGCTGTGAAAGAAAATAGTAGCTGGAAAAGGTATTTTGAGATCACTAAATGCAGATTTCTACTTGCTATCAGCACCTCAAAAACAAGTGTGCGAGATGCTTCATGGACATGCATACCACACTGAGAACAGTACCCAGCTTCAGGAAGAGATTCTCACATTGCTTCAGTTCCAGCATCCCCACCAAACTGCAGCTGCATTCTCCATCATATTTGGGAAGATGACAGTGGCCACAAGTCTCTTCTAGCCTAACGTTAGGCATACTTTTCAAAATAAAACCCCTAGTCAATAAAACATAAGGAAGAGAGAGGGGTACAGTCCATCTAGGCAACCTGAACAATTTTGTAAAGAAAATCCGCTAAACAGAAGCAGTTACTGCTTTATCGTTTCAGCTGAAAACTAAAGCATGCAATGTACTGCCTAGCCACTGATACCTCTAACGGACCACAGAGAAACAAAAGTCAGGAGTAACTTTACAAGACAGATACAAAATTAAAGACTTGCAAGATGCCTCTGCTGTCTCTCTTCTTGATACTTTCATTAAATAAAAAGACCTCGTATAAATACAATCAACTTCTCTTTCATTCTTTTTCATAATACCCGAAATGCATGTGCAAGACATAGGCCACTCACACCCTCAAGAATCATAGGTCCACGCAAAAGTCCACAAATTAAAAGACTTTCTCAAAGAAATTGTTCATCCTTCCTCTCATCTTCTGCTTTCATACCTTATCAGATCCAGTAAAACCCACTGAGATCTGTTTTTTCAACAAAACTTGAAATTTTGAATAAATCGTGCATTTGTAGCTATGTCCTGCAGATAGCATTTCCCACTGAAGTAACAAGAACTACTCCTACCTACACTTTACAAATCATAGGAATCACATCATCTACAATTTGAAGAAAACCAAAACTATCTCTGGGTTGCGATGAGTTGGTTGACAAGGCAGAAGTGGTAACATTGAACAACAATCATTCCACATCATTTACTGCTGGTATTATCAACAGCCTTTCCTTTTCAGCTTGCAGGAATGCAAGATGAAAAATTCTGATGAACACCATGGCATCCAAAGGTTGATCTGGATGCAGGATTTCACTTGCAGAATGAGGGTTGCTCTGTTCACACTGAATACACTTATTTTTGAATGTTCATTGTGACCCACTGTTACCACTTTAAGCCCAGGGTTAAGAAAGGACCTTTTTTGTAACTGCAGAAACAGTTAAAAGTTCCCAAGAACACAAAGATGACCACTGACACAACACCTCTCCACTCCTGACTTTCAAACCCAGTGAAAAGGCAGACTTGCTATGCTTTTTATAATGAATTCAACCCTGCTGAAAATCAAGTTTTCTTGTTTCGGTTACCTTTTGCAAACCACTTAAAAGCTGCCAATAGAGCCCAGGGCTCTGTCTAAACTAGACTGTTCAACCCACTCCATCATGCTGCATGCACAAATATGCTTCCTGTAAAGCCAGGTCTTCCTTTTTTCTTTTTTCTTTCCCTTCCCCTCTACAGTCTATTTGAGCAAGATAATTCCAGCACCTGTATGTCGTCCAAGAGTGAGATACCAAACAGCATCAGTAGAGCAGCCAACTCAATACATGTGCTGAAAAAAAAAGCAAGCCAGTAGCTATAAACAACCTTCATACCCCCAACCCCCTGCCCCATAGCTACAGGCAGTCCCTTGGGAGCAACAAATGCTGGTTTGGGAGTTTTGCAGCTTCAGTATTCAAGCACTTTCCGGTTTCCATGGGCCTTGACACCAGAAATAATTTCAAGGACAAGTACAGAAGCACAGAGTTTCCTGGACTCCTAGAGTAGCTTTTAAACTGTGTTTCTGCTTCCTATCCTCATATTTAATCTACCTAAAAAAAAAAAAAAAAAGACCTATAACTGAAAGCACCAAGTTCAGGCATCCAGATCTCAGTTTCAATGGTTACTATTACTCTTCCTTTTTCTGGTGAAAAAGAAAACCAACAGTTCAGCAGAATTGCATGAAGTATTCATTAGGTACTTCTTACAAAGGGCAACCCATATTTCTAGGCTCAGATTTACATCTACTCCACCGAAATCATCAAATACCTGGTTTTAATTTAATGGTAGCTTTATCATTTGAAATAATGTAATGTATCATGCTTTTCAAGGAAAAAAACCCACAATTAATATTGCATTATTTAACAATTCTTACACAAGTTCTAAATTAACTGACAATTTTTGGTCACGGCTTTAATACTGTCTGGCCTCTTCCAACCAGACAAAAAGCACGCTGAAGAGGAACCAAGAGTCATTGTATCTGAATGTTTTTTTCAGCACTGCTGTACTTGAATCATGGCCCAGCGTTTAGGTGATAGAATGCCGATTCGGTTTTAATGCTGTTCACAGAGATATTCTACAACCTGCTATGGGTTATGAAGCAGAGTCATACTAAAGAAGCTCCCCAGAACACTGAAAAGCACGCCCCAGTTTTTGGAGGACTTCACAATGTGCGTAGCAAAACAGCATCTTTTTAGTCCTCATACCTAATTTTACTCATGCCTCTTTTAAACTGTGCAAAGAATGTTACAAAGATGGTAGTTTACTCTGGGATGAACAATCCTGCATACAAATGAAGGCCTATTGTTGCTCACAACTGAGCAGGTCACCAGGCTAAACCAAGGTGATCTGCAAAATCCTCACATTTCAGCCTCCTCCAACAAGTAATGCATTCTGTAAAGATGTGGCTGCTATTCAATTCCAAAATGGCAAGATATTCAACACCCTTCGAGTTTATCAAATGTTGCCAACAGAGTATAACTTCCATACCTGTGAAAGACTGGGAGCTATTTGTGAGGAATCAGTACTGTGCTTGTTCCGAGCCCCTGCTTGCCTACTCTTGAAAGAGGAGCTTCCTGTATCTTCAGTAAGCTATCACGATGCCTAGTGTGTGTATAAAATTTTACTTCAATCACTTTTTGATTACTGAGAAACACACCTAGAAACGTATTCAGATTCAGACTGACACCTCTGTGTAAACACCAGTGAGATTATACCCTTTGGTGCCCCGATCCCGGAGCACCTCCGTGCACCCCAGTCTGGCTGAAGGTCCAAGCAAACCAGCAGAGAGAACACGGGGACTTTGAATGCAGCAACAACAGAGGCTGGAAAGGAAAAATTACCTGAAACTTAGCCCTGCAGGGACGGGTGCTTTGAACTGAGATAGAAACATGAACAGGTCTAGGTAAGATAGGCACACACAGAGACTTCTGTTCCTTTCTTAGATTCACTCCTCTTTGATTTTACTTCTAATGTCATGAACAAAAAAAGCGGCCAGGAAGAACAGGTACTCAAATGCAGCCTGGTCAGCTGAATGCACAAGTAGTACACGTGACACTGTCCGCAGCTTGGTCTAAAAATGAAGTCATGGATATGCAGAAAATATCTCCATACCTGGTGAGAAAGGACCAGGCATGGAGACACTGGCCTAACACACAGGCATGGGCACACACTGTATGTGAATTAACACCAGACAGGCAATCACGAGTGAAAACCAGCATTCCACAGAACGAGGAGAAAGAAGATTGTCTGTTGTGTTCTTTTAGGCAAGAAACCAAGGAAGGAAACCGAAATGAGCTAGAAACTGTGCAAAATGACTGGTCTGTGAACCTGGACCAAGTTTGCGGTCTGAAGACAAGAATACATTTAGACCCACACCCCAGATCAGGTCACAGTTCAAGTTCCTATTTCTCTGTCAAGGTGAAGTGGATGCTGCAGAGGCCAAAAGGTGCAGGAAGACACAGCCAGCCCAGAAGCAGCTTCCCAAGCAACAAAGCAAGCACAGCCCCTGAAGTAACTGAACAGAATGACCCAGCTGGGGTTCACCAGGTCAGAACAGGCTGAAGCAAAGGAGATGGAGCAGGAGCCAAGTGGCAAAGCTAGCCCTGCTAGCCACTGACACCTGTACGCTTCGTTTTTACTGTCCCACTAATGGGTCTGGTCTCAGACAGCCTAAACTACTCAGAATTCAGGGAAGCGAAGAGATCGCATTACTGTTAAGCAGATGAATTGGAAGGTGTTTAATACCACACTGAAAGAAAAAGCAGGTGATACAATACTGATTATTCCATTAAATATTAATTACAATACAGCTACTTTCAAGCTAGAATATATTCCTTTAGACAACAGAATGAAGGGTCAGGAGAACTGAACAAGCTTCAAGGCTTTGTGTGTATCTGAAATTTTTCAACTACGTTAAACTGAGTTCTTCAGTTCATGCACGGCTATCTGCAAATACTAAGAGTTAGAGGTTCAAGCTTAAAAAAAAAAATACTCAGGACTCAGATTTGCTCAAATGACTCCCAAGATCCTTCTTACTGGCTCCCTTACAAGGAGGCTGAAGAAGCAGTCCTAGACCTTCCATCAAACATCCTTGAAACAGAGAATGAGGATATCTTTTCCTCCTAGAAATTTTAATTTGCACACAGTGCAATTTGCATCAGTGGATAGTGGTGTTAAATACTTCTCTCCTTTCCCTTCTGCTTCAACTTGGTAATCAACCTCCAGTAACAGCGCAACACTGAGACTGATTTCTGCCCTTCAACTTCAGAGCACTGAAACCTCTGCAAGGAAATTTTATAGCCAAGAACAACAACGTAATTGCAAAGTTTTCGTAAGGTAATCTTCAAATAAGCATATTCTGAATTGGTTTTTACCATTGTAGAAAGCTCTTCAGACACTGCTTCATGCTGCCTGTGCTAGCCTGTTACCCTACACCACCCCCATCTCAACCTGAAACACCACCTCCAACACCAAGATCTTCAATTGAAGTAGCTCAAGAAAGGCTGCAGGAAAAAAATTATTTCTTTCCAGAACTCTAGTCAGTTCTGGTAACTTTTAATGGCTGGGTCAACCACAGGGTGCAGTTCCTCTCCCCACTAAAACAAAATCCGGGATTTGCCTTTGTTATTTAGGAGAGAAAAAAAGCAAAAAGCTTCCAGCATTTCAAAAGCTATACGTATTATTTCGTGCGACTGCTTGAAGCCCTCCTAAGTTTCACTGAGTTTTCTCCTGCTTGGCAGTTTCATACGATTCCTTTATTTTCCCTTGAAATAAACAGCAATCGATCAAAAACTTTGAGTGTATTCCCCCTTTTTCAATAATGTGTATGGCTTTTATTGGATTCAAACTTCTCAACATCTCTTTTCACACAAGGTCAAAACTCTACATTGTTGTAGTTTTCTTTTTCAGTGTTTTTTCTCCAAGTCAGTCCTCCACTGGGAAATTAATATTCCGCATGAACAATGAACTCCTCGCATGGCCTTTGAACCTAGCGGTTGCTAGGAGGCCTAAAGAAACCCTGGAGTACAGCCAATTTAATAGCAAGTATCAAGAGATTATTCAGCAGTAAAAATGTGTGATTTTCTAAATTCCCTGCTTTTTTTCCTTCTTACTTCCATCTCCCCTCATCTGTCATACCATCTTTAAATTTCAGATGAACTGCATCTGCATCAATTTTCTGTAATTATGGGCAGTTTGTTCCCCAAGTACTGAAAACATCACTGCCAGCCACCAATGCTGCTTCTAATCAAGCAAGTACTAAACTGGTCCTTACTCAGTTTTACTGAAAAGGCTGCTTAAAATCAGGAGTGCTTCACCACTCTAGCATGAGGTTCGCACTTCCATTATACACATGGTTCCGCTTAGAGACTGTATTTTCCCCCCCAAAAAAACCACCATGGCATTGACTGCAACACCATTGCTCAGTATTTCTCTGTGCTGAAAAAAATACATATACAATTCTCCATGCCCCATCCAGGCAAACGTAAACATTTCAGGCTTTTTAGCATCTTACTGAAGGCCATCCGACTGTCTGCGTTTTCATATTTTCCTAAGCAGAGTAACTGAGGCAAAGAAACCCAGGGTTTCTTTCCCACCCTCTACCCCCATCCCAAACAATGCAGCGTTTAATTAAAAGAGAACCACAACAATGGTAATGGTGATGAGGTTAAATGGTTGGATAAACAGAATGCAGCCCTCTGAAAAGCCCATGTGTTCAGGACCCTTTCTCCCCTGCAACATTCTGGGTGACAAAGAATGTATTTGTATTCCTGATCCCCATAACTTTTATGCCAGAGGACTTCCTATAGATTTTCTGCGAGGAAGAGACTTTCCTTCAAATAGTGAGAAGTGTTTCGATACAGTAGCCATTCCTCCCAAAACTACTACTTGGAAAGGCAGCGGACAATGATCCTTTAAAAATAAATGAATGTGGAAACTATCCATCAAGAAAGAACAATTGCATTGCCAGCTAAAAGCCTACTAAGTTGTTGGTGCTGGGTTTGTTTAGTTTTTAAACAAAACAACAACAAACAATTGCCGATTTTAATTTTCAATGTATTCTTCCCCCAACAACTTTAGCAAATTACTCAAACTAAACATGACATCTGTCCTCCTTCTCCAGTTGTTGCAATTGAAATCCACGCACTGTATATTTATAAACATGGGATTCAGGGGGTCTGGAGATTACTTTAGAACATTTATAGCAGATTACATATTTATGCCCGCCCCCACTCCCCCCACCCCCAGCCAAGGACACAGGTATCTGCCAACAAATGGAGGGTGACACATCTGATTCTGCAGATCGCTGGTGTCTGACCGTCTGGTTGGATTGTACCAGTCTTGCCAAGATAAAGCTTTTACAGAGCCAGACTGCTTCCCTGAAGAATTAAAACCAAGCAAAAATCCACACCGCCTGGCACAAAATGCTCATGTGAGCTCCTTCTCTTTTAAATACACGCTTCCACACTGAAAGAAAGAAAGGCCTTGAAGTACAGACTTCAACAGAACTGACCCAGCATATCTTAACAGTGGGAATATCAGGATGTTCACGCAGAACAAGGATCTTCACGGTATGGCCAGATTTGGCTTTCCAGCTGCTTTCAGGTCCTGCAGCAGCAACAAAACAAAACAGCCCCTCCACCACCACCACCATTCTCCTCTTCTTCAGCTGTTCAAGTATAAATTATCCTTGTCATTTCCTCTCGGTATGCGGCTTCCCAGGAAAGGGAAAAATCAGAGCAGCTATTGCCAAAATAGCACAATATTCTTACACAGGTGGATTTTTCAATAAAATGCCTATTATTTCCCTTGTGCTCGGGCATTAAAGAAAGAACAGTCACAAGACATTTTTAAAACATGAGAAACCAATCCTGACTAAAGAGATGTGTTTATTAGAGTCAGAGATAGGAAAGTGAGCGTATAACTGACAACCACAATCTTTGCTCAACCTTTGCAGCAGAAACTGGGGGGACAGGGCACAGGCTGAAAATGTTTTCAGTAATGCGTAATAAACTCCTTTAAAGGTGGAAAAAAAGGGAGAAAACAAAGGTATCTGCCTACTCAACCTAAAATGAGCCTCAGAGGGAAAACGTGCCTTCATGATAAACTGGAATTTGCCATCATAGTAACAAAACGTTATGTCCAATCATCACAATAAGCAGGCAGCAGAACAACAAAGGAGGTTTCCAGGATTTTCTGCCCTCAGCCCCCTCCCCATCAGCATCTTTCCAAGTCTTCTTTTGGGCGTTTATGAAATGTCTAAATTCCAAGGCCATTAAGATGATTTCAGGATGGAGCAGCTTCCATTAAACAGTATTGAGGCTTTCCAAAATCACACCAGCACTCTGTTGAAGGCCAAGCCTCTTCCCGATGCCTGCCTTTCCCTGTGCCGTTTTTTGTTTTGTTTGCGCTCCCTCTTTCCCGTGCACAAACATGTTGGTGCAGTGTCCGTTATTTCCCTACAGCCTCCCTTGAAAGCAATCAACAAACGAGTACACATGCACATGTGTGTTCCCCCACATACGCAGGTCCGGTCTCTTACACCTCAAATGCAAATGTGTTTACAGTCATTTTCACCAAAGTGTTCTTTGCCTTTACAGAAACATGCAGCTGGAACCTGGAGAGCCTGTAACAAGGCAAGAGTATCTGCAATCACAGGTGACCCCTTTCCTTTCCAAAATGGAAAAGCACAAAAACCCGATGAGTTAACTAGTTAACTACATTTAAAGGGGAACGTGTGGGGCAGCTGTAAATATCCAACACATGCTTTTACACACAAAAGGAGCAAAGGGCTCCATGCTCTGTGCACCCAGTCATTTTTATCTGCCCTTCCACGACAGATGCAACCGTTTCTCTCATACATTTATTTCACTCAACTAATAGATTTTAAACACCATATTGCGAAGGCCCCGCTGTGAATCTTGCAGAGGTACAAAATGGTGGATGTATGCTTTTTTTTTTTTTTTTTTTTTTTGCATTATGCATAACAACTTAGGCTCCCAGTCGCAGGCTCCCCTCCGTACCCACCGCCACAGCCTTCCCGGGCAGACGCACATCCCGCACCAGCCTCCCAATAAAGCTCTCTCGCATAGACAAATTATGTTACAAACCTGATGTCATGTATCCCCGTGATGCCTGGGAAATAAAAGCTGGTGGGAAGTGTTTGTGCAGCCGGTAGTCCTTCTCGCTGCGGGACCTCATGCGGTCTGAGGCCCGGTCGGAGAAGTCGGAGCTAGGCCAGGCGCGCCGCAAGGTCGTACTCCGCGTCTTCTTCATCCTGAGGATGCCCGAGCCTAGTCCTCCCAGCGCAGCATGGGTCAGGCCTTGCGGCTCGCCGGGTGTGCGCTGCCGGGCATCAGCCTAGCGCGGGTACCGCCGGGGCGCAACCTGCGCGCATCCCGCCGCTCCCTCTTCTAGGGCGCCAGCCGCAGGTCCCTTCCTTTTTTTTTTTTTTTCCCCTCGAATGATCCAATTTTACACACGTCCCACAATGCATTACACTTCATTTGCAATCGGTCCGGCTTACAGCTCCCAGACTTGCGTGGAGGAAAGGCACGTTATGTGGCTTCTCGGGCAAAAAAAAAACAAAAAACAAAAAAAAAACCGAGGGGGGGGGGAGGGGGGTGGAGGGGGGGATGGGGATGAGAGATGTGCAGCGTGGGAGCTCGGGGGTCCCGAACAACGGCCCGATTCAGCCCGGCCGTGCTTAGCCAACTGTGAGCCGCCACACAAAAGGCCCAAACAAACGAGGAAAACCCCGCGGCCGCCGGCTGCGACCCCGACCGCGGCGCGCCCGGCGCTGGGGAGGCGGCGGCAGCTCCCGGCGCGGCGGGAGGAGCGGCGGGAGGAGGAGAGGGAGGAGGGCGAGGAGGCGGAGAGGAGCAGGAGGGAGGGCCCGCAGGCGCCTCTCCCGGCCGCGGGACCGGCGGAAGCAACCGCGACCCCCCCCCCCCTCCGCCGCCACCGCCGCCGCCCCCCTCAGGCCCGCGGCGCCCGGGCGGCCGGCAGCTGCCCGCGGCCCCCGGCAGCGTCACGCCCCGCCATGGCCGACCCCGACCCCCGCCCGCCTTTCCCCGGGGCTGGACCGCCGCCGGCTCCGCGCTAGGGGCGGCCGGCGCGGGGGGCGAGGCCACCGGGGAGGCCACTAAACGCACCGCCCGCCCTCCGCCCCGCCGCTGCTGGAGCGCCGGCCGCCGCGCCGCCGCCCGGGCTCATGCTAGTCCCGGCGCGGCCTGCGGGTCCCGCCGAGCCCCGCGCTCCCCCGTGCGGCGCCGGCCGGGGCTCGGGCCGGCTCGCAGGCACCCGCGCACAAAGCCCCGTGCACCGCGGGGGGCCCGGCCTCCTCCTCCCGCACCCGCTCCCGCTCCGCCTCCTTCCCGTCCGTCCGTCCCGGCGGTGGCTCCTGCGGGGCCGGGGGAGGCGGGCGGAGCGCAGCGCCGGGCACCCCGCACCGCCGGGCTCCGGGCGCCGCCCGCGGCAGCCAATGGGGAGGGGGCAGCGGCGCGCGCGCCCCGAGCGGCGGGAAGCAGCGGAAGGGCATGGCGGGCAGGGCCCTCTCCCCTGGCCTCCGCGCCTTGGCCTCCTCTGGCATCGCTCCCGGCCCGGGCAACCTCGGGGAGAACGGATACGGCGGAGGGGAAGGCGCCGGGAGAGATCTGTGTCCCCGGGGCAGCCCCGCGTGGAGCCGGCAGGGCTCACCCACACATTCCCCCCTCAGCGATGTTGCCTGCCTTGTCCCCCTCAGCGACGACGCCTTGTCCCCCCTCCACCGCTTCCCAGCCCTCCCTTGGAGGGCCTGGTCAGCCACACCACCACGTTACAAAACCGCTGTGCCCCTCAAGGCTATCCAGGGTGGCCAGTCTGCCCGCCTTGCTGGTGGGAAGGGGGTCGCCCACGCTCTCGGCCTGGCAGCGTGTGTGCCTGCGCCCAGGGCGCCATCTTGAACTAGGCCAGGCCACCGGGCGAGCAGGGTTCTACCAGCTCCCGTTAACCAAAACGGAGCAAAGGGACACGGTTCTTCCTCCGTGAGACAGCTCTGAGCATGCTTGACATTGACGGTGCCAGTGTTAACCAGTGTCACATTTCTAAGAGCATGGAAAATTGGAGGACTAATTTTGTCAGTAATTGAAGATTTTCAGTAGTGGTGAAGCAGCAGATGAATGACTATCCATGAACGAACTGAGCATCAAAGCCAGCAGACCTCGAGACATTATCCCTTTGCTGCCTCCCTCACTTAATCCTTTCAGTGCCCACCTCAGCTCGCCTGGCCGTACTACTGTGGGCAGAACACAGACCAAAGAATCATCCAGGGTTTCATGTGCAGCCATCCCTTCCACATGAGTAGAAATTACGTGAATGAAACCCAGTAAGAACACTGAAAATTAAGCGCTATGGGGTCCTTTCTCATTCAGTCTCATCTCCTTCCAACTGTATGAAAAGCCATCAGGAATGACATGTTTCCGTTGATACTTTGTATACTGGTAGCAACATGAAAAAGTAACATGAGCAAAAAAAATAGCCTAGAGGTCCTCTGATAAAAATATATTTTCCATCATGCAACTTACTCATCTAGAAATTTACTCCTCAACCTACGCCAAGCTTATAATAGAGCATGTTTTCACCCTCAGACCAGAAAAACCGTACGGAGAACTTCTAGAATCGTTCAGCTTTTCTCATCAAAGGCTGAGGCTGAGATAGATTGGTTAGCGCTACCTAGCTAAGTCAAATGTGAAAAACCTACCCTTTTTATCAGATGTAAAAGCAAATAAAATTCTAGCCAGGAGCGTAAGCTCTCATTCTACTCTCTGAAAGCTGAATGAACAATCGCTGTGCATTTCCAGCTTTCAAGAAGTGGTTGAATATAGCTGGCCAGATAACTTCAACCTACGGCTGAACTAAGCTCAACCTTTCTCCTAGTCTAGACACAGCCCTAGATATCAATCTGTTCCATTAAAAAAGACATGAGACAAGAGACAAATAGGAATAAGCAATGAGGAGGAAAAATGAGGTCAAGCAGTAGAAAGACAGAACAAAGCGAGGGGGGGACGGGGGGGACAACAAACAAGACCACAGTGATCCTTACGCTGGCTTTCTGCATAATTGTTTCCAACTAAAAATATCTGAGTCTACTTTCAGAGCTATTCTACCAAGTATCAAATCAAAAACTAGGGGACAGCTCTGCAACTGGAAGATAAAGCACACATATCCCAATTCTTTCTGAGCAATTTGCTGTGCACTAATGAATCAGTGAGGGTGCACAGAAGTCTTTCAAGTAGTTTTAATTGATTTGATTTCTACACTTGCAGGAATTGTCATGAAAGTAATACAGTACATACAACTAACACATGGTATCTTCTACTTATTCGCCTGTAGGAATCAGACTGGGTCGTAGTTTTGGGCACAAATAATAGGAAGCATTTTCATTGTGTGATAATTTTAAGCAAATAGTAATTTGCTCCTACAACTATGAAAAGTTATTTTCATATTAAAATGGGGGGAGGAGGGAATGAGAGGAATAAGCAATCCATCTACTAAGGTCAACTTTCCCTTCCCAAATGTGGGGAATATATTTACTATTATATATTATATATAATATATTAATATATAGTGTGTATTTATATATATATTTCCAAAAAATTGGAAAAATACCAATTTTTATCATTTGGTATTTAAATGTGGGGAGATTCATTTAAAAGCAACTTTGGAGGCCTCCTCTCAGTACTGAGGTCAGCTAGAATTCCTTGTATTCAGTCTCCCCACAGTTCTCTTGTTCCGTTTCAGCTTAAAGTTTTCTGACATAGTATCTGAAAGAGTTCTTCTCTTTGAAGTGAGGAATTCAGAGCAAGTTTACTCCTGCTCTTGCATTGTTTGAAGTCGAGTGTTGTTACTGGGGTGAATCAAATATATAATTAAAAACCAAGTTTAAGTTTTGGTTGTTTTCTTTGGAAAAAGAGCTAGAACAGTGAGTGTAATTGATGTTTTTGCTTCGGTGGCCAAACTGAAATAAAATAATTTTCTTCATGTGAACTGAAAGCTACGATTTGAGGGCTTTAAAAAAAACCCCACAAATTCACAACATTTTATTCCTAGATATTTTAAATTTTTTTTTATTATTATTATTTTTAATAAAAGAAAACAAATGTCTGGATTCATACAGCTATGTTAGAGCAGGGTGGGGAAAAAAGAGTTTCCAGCTACAAATGGCTGTCCTGCTTAGTGAATAACAGTACAATACCCTTATAAGCACAGACTGAAATAAATAAAAATATGCTGTTTAATCTGACAATTCCAACAGGAGTGGGTAGGACCAATTTTCTTTGGCTGAAACCACTAGGAAGTTCTGTTTTAATTTACAAATATTTTCGCTTACCTGTTACACACTGGTAAAGTTTTGCCTAACTGCAAAAAGAAATATGCAAACAGTCAGACAGAACTTGCCAGGAATAAGGAAAAATACTTCTTCCAAGCAGGAATGGAATTGATGGGACTCTAATCACTTGCTATTGATGATGAAGAGGAAAGGGAGATGGTTTCAATACCTTTTACCTTTTATTTATTCACCCCCAGCTTTTTGTTTGTTTGTTTTACTAAAGGAAAGCATTGATTTCAGAAGCTTTTTTGCTGAGAATCGGATAAGGCATTTATTTTTATCATTTGGTATTTAAAGTTCAACAGGTACCATCTCTTTCTGGAACTACTAGAGGGAGACATGAGGCTTGGATGGATATACCATAGAGATGTTTGAGAAAAAAGCCTGAACTAACCCAAAAATAGGCATCCTGCCTCCCTCTTAACCTAAAAATTTCTTATAAGGAATTGGCAACATAATAGTAGCCATTTCAAAGGCGCTGATTTAACAATATGCATTTCAAAAAAGCAGCTTAGGTACCTCTAAGACATTACAAAGGATTCTTATGTGTTCAAGCTTTCAGTCACAACCCTGCTTCAGTCCAAATTCATAGGGAGCCTGAAGGCTTTTGGAGAAGCAATTAAAAATCTTAGCTTCTGAAAACCTTCTGTGTTATCTATCAAAAAGTGAGAGAACAAATATTACTAAGGGTATCTATTGCATTTGATCTTCATACACACTCACTTATTAGTTGCTAAGCAGGTCTGTTCCCATTTTATAGATGGAAAATGGCAAAAAGTACATAACTGGCCCAGAAGAGTATAGGAAATCGAAACAAATACAATGTTAAAAGTCAAGGGTCCCAGCTTCCATTTCATAGACTTATTTTTCCTCAATTGGAAAATAATAATTACATAGCAGAGTACAATATGGTGAATTGTATGTGTATATTTTTTTTTTTTCTCTGCATGTGTGTGTGCTTATGCACGTGTGCATATATGGTAATTGCTCTCATGTAATGTGGTATTTCAGGTTTCAGTTGGGGCTACTTCTTTTTTCCTCCCCCCCGACAAACAAGTTTCCATAGGGGAGAGCAGCAGGCTACAGTAGCCGAGTGGACTGGTGTTACCGCCTCCGCTTGACTGGCCTGCATGAGGTTTACAAACAAAATAAGCATGTAAGTCAAATACTAAAATAAAAAGGGGAAAATAATAGGACACGCAAGGAGGAAAGCAATCCCCCTCTTCGCTTAGACAAGCTACACGTCTAAAATCATTGTCTCTCAAACTATGCATTCAAAGCCTGGGTTCTCTCCTGCACTGGCACTACCTTGCCTGTTGCACATTGCCAACTGGCTGCCTTGCAGGGAGGAAATTAAAAGGGCTTCACTTTATTACTGTCAGCTGAGCTGGTGTCTGACAAGCACGCAGCACCACCAGAAGAACAGCACAAAGCCTTGTGGCTTTACTCTCTGCAGGTCTATGGTAAGGGTCCTTTCCCAGTCCCCAGCTTAAGAAACAAAGACTACAAATAGTGTTGGTATTAGTGGGACACAGGGGAGACTTTGTCCTTACAAAGGTCACAGTTTCCGACAGCCAGGTAAAATAAGGAGCATTTTGTCATTTGTCAACAAGGGCATTTTGTGGCCTATGAAAACAAAACCATCAAATTCTGTAACTTTTTAAAAGGTGGAGATAGGATGCTGCAAGATGCTGGGAAGGAAATGGAGGGCCTATGAAAGTGGGAGAGGAAGAACAAAAAAGGAATAAATAGAAAATATAGGGGGGAAAGCCTGTAGTACAAGTAGTTGAAAAGCAGTAAAGCAAAGGAGGGGTAAGAAAGTTGAGTGTAGGAAGGGGTGGAAAAAATGTAACTAAGAATTTGGGGAAAACCACCAAACTCTGGTATAACATCACAGGCCTTGGCAATAGATGGTTTTGTTAGATCTACAGCCCTGCATAATAGCCTTCCTTTGAAAACACTTTACCTGCATTTCTAATACTAATAAATCCACGAGGGGAGAAAATTGCCCACTGCATAAACTCACCACTTTCATGTGTGGATTCTTGTGTGTCTGTATTAACAAGTCTGCAGAACTCAGACTCTAATAGAGATGGTTTTGTGCAATCCCTTACAGGTTAAGGAGGTCTGGCGAAAGGCTGCAACTGTCCTTGGCTGGAGGAAGCAGCAGTTTTCCCTCCCAGGTATTTGTAATCAATATACTGGCGAGAACAAACCAGAAAACTCATGATGCAGCACATCCTCTTTCACCTTAGACTTCTGACACACACTATTGATTTGTTGTCTCTCGCTAGTACTTGTTGTTACTCAAATATGCAAGAGAAGCCAAGTACTTGTAATCTATGATTGTGGTCCAGGTCACAAAATAAAACAGCCTGTCTTGATGGATCCGGCAAAGGCAGGCATGGATGGCCTTCCAAAGGAAGGAAGAGACGGCAAGGGGAAAGTTGGGCTTTCTCCGACAACCCTCTCTCCTTGGAGAGACCATTTGGGAAACTCCACCAAAATAAGAAAGAAAAAATCCCAAGGGCAAAAGTGTAAGTGAAAAAAACTCCAAATATAAAAAAAAAGGAAAGTGTTTCAGAGCTTATCACAAGCAAGTCTTCAGTCTAACTCTAACTCCAGAACGCTATCAAGTTGTGTTATACTATGGTAGTAACCCTGACTTAATTACAGCACCTCTTAAACCAGTTTCGGATCATATTTCTCTCACTGTTGTGCTCTGGGAATGCGTGATGACAGGAATGCAGTACTGCTGCTGCACACATGCTGTAGCTCACTGATTCATTTTTCTGTGTGCTGGTTTATGCGCTGTGGTATTTATTTTAACTTGCATGACTTTTAAGAAAAACCTGTCTCTGTTATGAGAAGAAAAGCTGCCCTGTTTTGTTTTCATGCCAGACTTGATTGCATTTGTGTTTCCTCTGCGCGAAAGACAATTGATGCAGAAGGGTTTAAATCTGGGTACCCAAGACTACCTGAAAATATACCAGTGTACCAAAAGGAGCACAGGCTGTAGGACACAGCCTTTGCTGTGATGCACGCTTTTCCTCTCCTATTATCACTGGCTAAAAGCTGACTAGTTAAAACGGATGGAAGCTCAGCTTGTAACTCCTCGGTGTACAAAACTAACTGGAGAGGCAGGCAAGCCGTGAATCCTGCACCGATTTTCCCACAGTCAAGTATTTATTAAACCTCTCCATATAATAGAATTCAAAACCTTGGAGAAGTGGAGTTACAGCAACTCAGTTCTTTCACTGGCTGCTCTTCCAAAGGATATAGGAGTGAAAGATGTGCCAAAAATGTTGGCCTCAGCTTTCTTGTTTTCCACTGGTGTCACATATCATTAGTACCCTGGTATTTAAGTAACGTACTGATATATGGGGGCCAGCTGGACTGTGGGTTAGAAAGACAGCCTATCCTTCTGCTTTGGGAGTTGAAAAAAATAGAGAGCAAGAAGCAAGTAGGCAACGCAGATCCCACCAGCAGTAAAAGCCATTACAGATTATGTTTTTAAAGACTAATTCACATGTCTCTGTGTCTCTTCCCGTTCCTCGACAGAGCCTGTGTTTCTGCTTTATGCTCGTGTAACACCTCACAAGATTGTGAAGATGGCACCAAGCACCAGCCAGCCTTGGGCTCTGGTGAAGCTCCTGGCTGCCACAGTAACACAAACAACAAGCAGATTCTGCATGTCAGGTAGGTACCGTTTAAGGAAAAGTCCATTGAGAAAGAAAAGAAAGCCCTTGGCTACAGCAAGTAGGCACTGTTTTGCATGTTGCATGGCTATTATTTATCAGGATATTAGTTTTAAACTCTAAATTCTTGTCTAGAAGAATTACTTGCCATACATAAAACTAAACAAAGCACCGCAGGCATGCTTGCAAAAGGGACAACGAACATATTTGATGGGCAGTCCTAAAAACCGAAGCAGCATACCAAGGGAACTAAATCCCTGCAGCTGCTGTAACTCCACAGAGCATTTGCTGAACAGCCCAGTACTAAGTTGCCTCTCAAAATTCTTGCTTATACAGCTGGGCAATATAGTGAATATATTTTATAGATGAATATATATAGCATGTATAACAGGCAGAGAAAAAAACCTTAGAAAAGTTGGGAGGCCTGAAAATAGGCTACTCCACCCTTTGTAAACAACCTCTTGTCATGAATTTACTTCCATATGTGCAATGGAGCTCTGCCTATATTAAATAAGCCTTCAAAATAGTGGTTTAGCACTGGAAATATATGGTTCCCACCCATCAGTTTGAAAAGAATGCAAGCAAGAGACAAACCCAAGAGTGAAAAAGCACTGATTCATCACCTGACAGAAAAGTAATTCAATTACTTCTTGGATATTTTATTAAAGTCTTGGATTCAGAAGCTGTCTCACTGGCATATACTAGTATTTGGGCAGGAAAAACTCTAGAGAGGAGTCATAAACACAGATAGAAACTAGGTGACTCAACACATGCCTGACCCAAAGGCTTCTGGAAAACCAATGCAAAACTACCAGCCTGCATGTTCTCTGGACCAGACTGCAGTGTTGCAGTCAGTTTGTTCCCATGAAAGTGGTACTCTTTAGGCACCGGTTTTCGGTGGGACCCTGGAGCTTCTCTGGTCTCTTCTGATGCTGCATTAGTGCCTGTCGGACTGGGACAGCCACCCTGCCTATTTCTGGTTACCAGTTTGTTGCCACCCTCTGCTTGGCTTTTGAAGCTTTGACATTACCCACCTGTGTTCACCCAGAGACAATTTCCCATTGCCCTGTTCAGATGCAGGTTTATGCAGGCACCACTTGCACTTGCCTCTCTGTAGAAGCTGTTCTGAGCACTTCTCCTGAGTGCAGAGATTTTTGTATTCTAGTAGAGGAATAAGAAAAAAACATTTTATAGCACTGGGTCTTGAACTTCTCCCATCACCTTGTAAACAAGTTAAATTCTTCAGCAGGGGACTAGTCCAACAAAATAATTGTTGTCTTACTAAGTGACACCCTGCATAACAGTGCAACCTAGTAAAGCAAATGTATTAACCACAGGGAGCTCTACCACTTTTTTCTATATATCCTTCTATATTACTGGCTGGGTGTTCGTTGCTTTGTTATTAATTTGTTTTTAAATACAAAGAGGGACTTAAATCCAGCAGAGCGCTGTTACCTCCCAGATTTTCTGAAGGTCAGTGCAAGATCTTTAAATCCTCTGTGGAGCTAAGCAGAAGGGAGCAGCACCCAAAGATTCACATTAGCAAAATGTTTCTAACATAACGAGTGTCACACTGGATATAAGAGCAGTCGCTGGTGTGAATTTTTCAACCTATAACTTTCCTACCAGAGTCAAGGCTGAGAACAAGTGAAACATGTAGATGTTATGAAGAAAACCATCCCTTATTGTAAAGGAATATCATTGCAATAGCCCAATTGAAATAGTGAAATTAAGTAAACAAAAATAAAATTAGAAAAATAAAGAAAAATAATATCTCTCTAGTCCTGAAAAGCATACTCCTGACTTTCACCACGGAAGTGTACTTACATCCTTTAAAGCAGATGGCACTGGCACAGGATAAGGTTTCTTTCAAAATGCTTTTTATATTATAAGGCATTTTTTAAGGCACAGAAAACCATTTATACTTAATATTTCTGGAAATCTAAAAAGATCTTTTTCAAGAGAAGCAAACATCTTAAGTGAGACGATTTACATGAAAGTGAAAATTCCCAGCATTAGAATTCTATTTGAAAGAATCATGTACAAAATGAAGAGCTAGAAAGTCTTTTGTCTTCATTAAAACTGATCACTATTGAGCTGAACTCAATACCTACACAAGCCAACTGTAGTAAATCTTATTAGCTATGGTGCTCATCTCAGAAACTCTTGCAAGGAGTCACCATGTTCCCATACATAAAAATTCCAAGTGCTCTTTACCCCCAGCTATTCCAGGAATCAACAAATACTCAGGACAGACATTTCTTGGTTCTAACAGAAAGTAAAAGAAAATCCGTATACAAGTGCTCAGTGACTTGCCTTTGTTCTTTTTCTTGATGGGGGAGATGTTTGGTAACCTTTCCATCTCTCAGACAGTGTAAGGTAGATGAGACAATCTGCCTTCAAAACTGGCAGATTTCAGATTTGTCAGAGCATGATGCTAGTGCCAAATTGTTTTTGTCTTCCTTCCTCTCCAAAGATGGATCTTACTATTATCCCTGCTGATGGAACCACGACAAAATAAACACAGACATCCAGACATCCAGGTCTGAAACAATGATAGACTATCTGAGAAGGCATTTAAGTGCCCTCAGTTGTCCAAGGAGTAAAAAGTTATAAAAACAGGTACTTCTTTTTATTGCCCACATCCCCGTGTCATTGCTGTGGTACATAAGAAAACACAAACCCTACGGGTTTCTACCCACCACATAGTAATTACTGAAACAACAAAGAATTGGAAAAAAGTATTTCCAAAGCCTGATGCTATTACTGAGCTGCCAATGAAAAAACTCTCACTAACACCCCTTAAGTCTGTCCTCCTGCACTCCTAATCTGAACACAAAAGGCTGGGTTTAAACACCCCCCCCCCCCCCCCCCACCCCGAGATTAAAACCGCCTGCAGTTTTCAGCTTCAGGCCAGCAATGACAATACTTTAAATCCTTGGCTACAAGCTTCATGAAGACACAGCCTACAGACAGTCCCCCCAAAATTCTTTGAAATGTTAAATACAAAGCAGGAGGAGGTCATAAAGGAAATAATATTCCTTATAAAAGGAATGGATATCATATGCAGGCTTTTCAAATACATTTCTCTGTTGCTTTGCTTTCAGCCACCATATTCTCAATTCTGCTTTGTCTGAAGCTTTTGAAATAAAATTCAGGAATAAAACGAAACACACAAATTAGTGCTGTAAACAGCTGCCAATATTTGTTACCTTTTAGCTCTCATAAATCTCTCTGATGTATATTGTATTCTACTTCTTATCTGGAGAGACTAATTATTTACTTAATAAATGGTCCTACAGCAATTATCAAAAACCCAGCCACTTAAAAGTAACATATAGGTTTTATTGCATAATCTCCTGTAGCATCTGCCCAATTGTTTCAGTAGAAGCCAGTGCGGTTCCCTGCTGCACTGGAAATCCAGCTATCTTTCTGCCAAGAGCCCCCCAGTGCACACAAAAGGAATAAGGATTGAGACCTGTTTTATCCCCTCTTATCCCATAAATGAACAAGCCTTTTCTCCACTGCAATTTTTTTCAACAAATACAGGTAATTACACAGGAGGATGGGATTTTCAAGGTAGGTTAAAAAAAAAAACACAAGGAGGGGGGGAAAAATCAGATTAGCATACCAGCTTTGCCAAGAAGTACCGTCAGCTTAAACTATGAGCAAGTTGCTTGCAGGGTAGGGGAGCAGGCAAACACAACGGTGCCCTGCCACTGACATAGGCGCCAATTTGAAGTGATGAGCTTTGTGGTTCAAAACTGTTGGTAGGTGGTCAAGTTTTCCTGTCCATTTGCATTCCCCTGGAGGCAAACAGGGTGGTAGGAGTTTTATTTTTGGCCCCTGCCCCACCCTAAACACTCAATGCCTCTCCTTCCTCATTTGCATATCTTATACTCAACAAAAAATGAGTATTACACTCATTTTGAAGACCTTGTGTTTGGTTTGCTCACCTTGTAAGGTCTTGTGAGCCCAGTCTATACCAGCTTCTGACTAGATGCTACCCCAGACATCCATAGAAACATCCCTGTCCAGATTCACAGATTATGTAGTTGAGGAGGAACGTAACCGGTTGCCACAGTGATGTCCCCAGTCTGAAAAACCTTTGGACTTCAGTCTCATGAAAGGTACCAAGAGTTAAAACCCCCTTTAATTAGATGAAGTGGTTAATGGAAGCAAGCGCTCCAGCCAGCAGCAAATGTGTGGTTTAAATCACTGGTGATCCTGGAGAACTGGGCTACTGCAGTTTGAAGGTATTCAAGCTGTTTAATATAATATTTGCAAATTAGTGCAGCCCAGCCCACAGAAACTGCCACTGCTGTGACTACGTGCATGTTTGACAAGCTGTTGTCCTCTTTTTCTAGATATAAGCATATTATTGGGGTACCTTCACAGGAGGGAAAGCTTGTTCACAGCAATATTCCAGCTACAGAAAAGGACTGAAAGGTTATAGCAAGCTCAGGAACATCACATGCTTTTGGCAAGGTGAGATGGAGGAGGATGAAAGGCAAAGGAGGGTAAGCAGAAGAGTTATTGTTCCTTGATTAAACAAGCACAGAAACTATGATTACAGATCACAGACATCTTTTATAACATGCCAAACTAGCACACAGAAGAACATGCCTCGAAAATTCGGTCGCACAGGCAGTATTGGCTCTCCATGCTTTGAAAGAAGACGGGGGTCTTCTGAAATAAAGGCCCTGCCCCAACACCCTGGCTTTAGGCCAGTGATGTGGTACAGAGCCTTTGAAGTACGCTGGAGAACAGGCACTGCCAGACATAGCCCCGGCAGACAAAAATGCTCCTCATATTCAGTCCTCGCTCTTCATGGCAGGGAATCAACGGAAGGATACGCAGTGATCTCTGCCAGTCTGTTGGACTCCTTACCCCTCTAAAACAAGCAAGAACAAACTCCAGGTAGTTGTAACCTGCACCTAGGCTTCAGCAAAGTGCGCAGCTAAGAAAGTGTCCCTAGAGGAACCCTGGTAGGTAGGTAGGTTATTGTTAGAGGAGATCAGATCCACAGGATTTCCTAGGAGTCAGAAGCAATGATTCACGGACACAGTTCAGGCTTGCCTTGACTCACGCTGCTTGCAACAGCAACCACAGTCAGCTTGGTTTGTCCAAGAGAAAAAAAACCAACCTCAGTATGGAACAAAACTAGTGGTAGTCTCTGTCCTCAGCTAAAGTAACCAACCACCCATTAATTGCAAAAGAATGTTAATGACTCAATATTAATTTTTTAACAAAATCACATATTTCTGATGGGTAAGACTTCTTGTAAACTTCAATGAGACATATACCGCTAACATTATAAAAGTGTGATATTTTTTTCATAACTGTATGCTGTCAACAACTCATTTAAATATTTTATTCTACTTCTTCTTTCAATGTAACCAGTCAGAGAAGTTTCCAAGACATTTTACTTTTTCCTTATTTAAAGAAAAAAACCCCAAACCAAACAAGAACACCGATCTCTGGGCACATGACTACAGTAACACAGATTACCCTTTTAGCCAATTGAGATGTTGAGTAGGCCACTTCAAAAGTGGTAAGATTGTGATTCAGAGAACAGGTTCCTATTTAACTGCACCACTTCAGAAAACTGTATTCTCCCTGATTGCTACGCCTTGAAAATCAGTGCTAAGCTTGGTGATTTCAGAACAAACAGACATGGCTAGAAACACAAATTTCACCATATCCATCTTCTAATAACAATATTCCACCACCCCTGCAACAATTAGGTAAGAAACTCAAACCTTCTAACTCATAAAATAATGTTTAAGAAAAGAGACCTGAGCTTACCAGCTGTAGGAAAATTCAGTGGTCAAAACCAAGAACAAATTCAGAAAACGTTCAGACTGTCTTTGGCCTCTCAAAGAAAAAAAAGGTGACAATACGCATCCCTAATGAAAAGAACTGCACGAGTCCTTTCCAAAACAGGGTGCATAGCTTTGAATTCTGTTACAGAGGTGTATGCAGCAATGTGAATACAAACTACTACAGGTACTACAAGCAGGAACATCTCCCAAGTGATGGAGGCAAGTTATCGGGTACTGAATGCTCCGAAAGAAACTTACACTTGCCCATGTTTGAACCTATACCTGCAAGAGCTAGGGTTCACATTCACTGAAAAGGGTAATTACTGGGTTTAGATTAAAAATAAGTAACACCAGTAACAAAAGTTATTCTGACAAACTGGATAAATCATGTTCATAATTCATGCATGAGTTCACGTTTGCTTGACTTTTTTGGAAGCCAAATTTTTCTTGGGTATCATGATTTTCATGGTCAGAAACAAAACATAATCACCCATCATTCCCAGGGATGAATGTGACAACTGAATTATCTGAAAATGGCAAGCTGAAGCTCCCTGTGATACATTTTTTTATCTGAAAAGCAGGCGAGGAAAACAATGTCGCAGAGAGAAGCAGATGGCCAATGAGTTATCACTCTTGGTCTGATGACTTATGTGGGCTAAACTTGTTTATTTACTCACATATTTGCAAAAAAGAAACTTTGCTTATGTTAGTGGCTGCTGTATTTTATTTTTTATATCTTATATACACAGTACATGTCACTACCTACACAGAACATCAAGGTATATACCCTCAAGTTACCACAACGACAGAAGTCACAGCTGATCCTTCCCAGGGCCAGCGAGTTAAGTGTCTGGTATGTCCAACATCGCAGCTCAAGAAAGGGTTAAAAGGGGATCACAGAGTCACAGCTGCCCTGCTTACTGGCTTGGAGACAGAACAGAAGTAACTCAGGTTCTCCAGGGCAGGGAAGTGAGCCTTTCATTACTGGCTAGATCCTTTACACGTCCAGGAACTGCTACCTCTGCGCGTTCACTACCCCCTGCTGATGCAGCCCCCTGTGCTAACCCTGCATGGCGCATGATGAAACCACTGTCACATGGTCCTGAAGCAACAGGCACTATTTGTGTGTCAGCGAGCCCCGTCATATGAACCATCCTTGAAAATACAGATTTCTTCTTAGATCATCTCACCCCCTCTTTGGGATTGTTCTCGTTATCTTCTGGGCACAGAAAAATAATGCAGCCTTTCCAAGCACATGAAATCCAATTATGAATAAATGCAGCGTTGGGAAAAGAATTAAAATATTTTAGATGACAAATCAGTTGTTGAAAATCAGGAAAGAAAGGTCAGTGTATGACCATTTAACCCCCTGAAAATCACCAGAAAGTATTTTCTTTCTGCAGTTACAGTAATGCTGCTGGCCTCAGCTGTGGTTAACAACCAGCCTTTCCATGTAAAGGCTGTTGGTAACCACCTCCTGGCCCACGTTTTCTGGGCAAAGAGCTTTTACGTTATTTTCTCACCAGCAAAACTTTCACTATGTTCTTGTACTGCAACTAAACAAGTAAAGGATTAAAAGCAGTCAGTATAATTTTACACACTAGCAAGAGTCCTGAAAGTAGAGCAAGGCGTTTTTCAGTAGATTCTTTGGATTACCAGGACATAAATGTGATGCAGGGTGTGCTTATCGGCACCCTCACGGACTGGTATGTGCTGAAAAGATCCACTGCATGGATCAGCCAGTTACAGATCGGTTCCTCTTCGCATCTTCACATCCGTAGGTATCTTACCTATGGGGATGGGCAAGGGAGCCTCTCTGAACAAACTACTGAGCTCCAAACAAGTTCCTCTTGCAGTAAGTACCCCTGCAGTCCTGGGGCCTTCAGCAGGACCGTGGTATGGCAGAGCTCACCGCAGCAGTCCAGAGACTGAAGCCCAAAAGAAGTGGGTACAGTGCAGAAAAGCCAGGCTCCGAGCAGGAGCGCTCACATCTGACCCATCAACATCTGGTGCAAGACAGCCTGGCGCTGTATCTGGTGCAGCAGCTGAGCCTTTATGCCAGTGTAGAGAAGTCTACCCTCATCCCTCCACCCACTCTGTGGTGTAGGAAGTGTTACACAGACAGACTCATGAACACCATCTGCTCAACTGTAGCATTTGACTCCCTTCCTCTGGCACATAATAGTTTGAGATGGTCTAAGTGCACTAATACAATCCTACATTTTCCATTTCTGCAAGTCGTGAAGAACAAAGTCAAAACGAACTTTTCATCTCCCACAACATTGCTCTGAGTTTTCTAACTGGCTCTGCTTGCACTGCTTCTTTAAAAAAGAGAAAAAAAAAAAGAAATCCTGTGGTAGCATGAACTTTAACTAGAAGAAATTCTTATTTCAATAAAAATTAACAGGCATAAGTATGCACAATACCGACATCTGTACAGGAACATAAAGTCTACAGAGGAAACAACTTTTTTTTTTCCTGTGGCATCTTTATTCATTCTACCATGAAGAAAGAACACTGAATTTCATACCCTAATGCAAATACAATGAAAACTTCTGTCCAGACCATCTTTCTAAATATGTGAAATCACTAGCCATCTTTTTTCTTATTCACACCCACATTTTAAAATTAAAAAAATATATAAATAGTTTTGCAAGTACTCGGGTTGTCATGTCAGTGGATTTATTAATCACACACAACAGTGTAGTGTGGTCTATTAATTATAGAATACATTACTTACAGCATTTCTGTAGCTGGGAATACAAGTAACTGCAATAGCCTCCCAGCACTCTGGGAGATACGACAGCTAGTTAGACAGACGCACGCAGTACAGAACGTACAGAACTCTCTGTTTTTAAAAGCTGTCCAGTGATTTTGCTTGCCTCATCTTTCATCGTGAAAAGGGTGATGTTTTTAAATTCATTTTTTGCAGAAGTCCATAGTCCCAACAACTGCAAATGCAGTCACTTGGCTCTCACTGAGCTTCAGCAAACCAGGAAAAAAGAAGGAGAAAATCAGTTCCCAGCAGGCTCCAACTGAGAGTCCCAACAGGGAACACCCCAGCGCGCTCACTGCTCGCTCTCCAGAGCATCCCAGGGACCTCGCCCAGCACCACACAGGGAGCAGAGTTAGAAACAGCACTCGCATCTCCTAGTGCCAACCCTGCATCTTAGCAAGAGATGAAAAAGGTGCTCTTCCTGCACGTATTATCTGTGGGCTATATGTCTGCCTCCCCTAAACTGACAAGCATCGATAGAAGGACAGGGTAGCTTCTGAGACACACAGATAGAAACGATCCCAATCTCTCATTCATCTTTAATGCTAAACTATCTGTACAATGTGCCCTGAAAAAAAAAAAAAAACAATTTAAAGGATTTTATTTTTTTGCTCAGCTTTATGCTAAAACAGTTCTGTTTGACATGGGGATGAACTGCACGGGGAAAAAAAGGAACACGCTTAACAGCAGCAGTGATTTAAGGCAGGAAGAAGAATGAAGACTGCTCACAGGGCTCATTATCACACCAAAACCTTTCACCTGTGAGAGGAAGCCCCACCAGCCCCAGGCTCACGCTGCGGATCGACTTACATCTGAAAACTGGTTCTGCCCCAGCTCAGCCCAGTTCCCAGCAGGCATGCCTGCCTGCCTCCAGATCATCCCACCCGCCCCATCACTGGCACTTCCTGCTCAGAGCTAGAAAGAAGGGGAAAGCAGAAGGATTCGAAAAATACCGATGCTTATCTGAAACTGTATAAGCAAGTAAGCAAAAGGGCCAACTCCAAGCAAGGGGGTTGTTCCTGAGTCTCGTAAGATGCAGCGGTTGCCAACCTAAGAAAAATATGAAGCTGTTAAATGAAGCGCAAAAGGATGACACAGTTCGACACTTACTGAGTATTTGCGTGCGGACAGGACTGGCTTGTTTGGGATGATTAAAGCAATGCAGATCAAACCTTGGAGCGTGTACTTCTGAGCACACTCCCAAGCCTGGGCAGGCCAGCCGGCCACAGCAAAACCCAGCCAAGGGAAAAGCTGTTCCTTCAAAGGCTGGCAAAAATACGTCATGCACCACCCACCAGAAACCAGTGCCTGCTTGCTCCGGGCAGCCACAGCATCTTGGTACCCCTTGGTGTGTACACACCCTGCTCTGCGCCCGGCTCTCCCTGGCAGATGCAGGGAAGACAAGCCCTGCTCAAGCAGGGGAACATCCCACCAGCAGGCTGGTGCACCTCATCTTCTTGCACAAAGCCCTGCACGAGCCGCAGCTGCGAGGAGATGGGCTCCCGCTGCTCAGTAAAACCCGTCGGTGCAGGGTTAGGACGATTACGCTGCGACTACAAAGACTCCCTTCAAAGACGTCAAGCCATGCCTTTGATGCCGGCAATACTCTGCTGGATGGAGATGCAGCAAGTGCGGGAAGTGCAGCTGTAATTCCCTGCCGGGACTGGCTGCCTTTCTGCTGGACTTACTACTGTGGCCACGGGACTCCTGCAATGAACGCACATTAATTTAGTCCAGAATTCTATGTTTTGGTCATTTGAATGGCAGACAGCATTTGTAACCTGCTCAAATACCTTGACTCTCAGGATAAGTCATTAAGGAAAGCAACCATTCAAGTTACTATTCTAACATCCTGCAAATTGGAGTTCTATTAGTGGAACCGACAGAATATGTATGGAAGGTCAGGGGGAGGAAATATTAATATTGCAGTTATCCAGTTTGTATTATTTTAGTAAGCTATTCAACAAAAAAATACAAGAAGGTAGCATTTGAAAACATTTAGAGAAACACTATCTTACCTGAGGCTGGAAAGCCATCTGAATAGATACAGCAGAAATCTTCCACGGGTGTGGGTTTATAACTATGATTTATATTATGATAGCCAAGCAATGAATGCAGTTTGTTAGGCACCTGAAACTGCTTTACATTTATGATTCATTTGCACAAGAACTGCTTTCAACAGCTTCATTTTTTTTAAAATTTGAATTGCAAGACTATTAAAACAGAAGAAAGGCCCCAGCAATCCCCAATACATACCTAGCCCAATATTTAGCTTCCTAAAGAGGCCAGCAGTCCACAGCCAGGGAAGAACAAGGTGGCATTCATACCTCTTCCTAATAATCTCTGTGTCTCCCCCCATTTTCAGCTCAAGGGATTTGCTGTGCCTGCTGTGATTCCTCTGTCAGGCAGTGCTCGTGAGACGCCTCTGCCCAAGGTTTGCTCAGTCTCCCTGTCAGCCTACATAAAGTTCTTGCATCTACAACATTGTCCAGCCAGAAGTCCTGCAGGTGACTCCCTCTGGCGCAAAGAATTACTTCTTCTTCCTTTTGAACCCAGCGCCCTTAACTTTTATTTCCCAAAAAACATTCTTTTGTCCATGACAAGCAGTACCCGGGCAAGCAACAACTTTAAAGTGTATCACATGATGCATTATGGCTACAAGCTGAAGCATCATGTCATTGCATCCTATGATTATGTTGCCTTTATGTACTAGCACAGATTTAGACACTATTGACCTCGCCTGATTTGATGGGGTAGTGGCTACTGGGAACTTCAGTTTTATTTTTTGAGAGTAGCGTTGCTGTCAATACAGAAAGAATTCAGCACTGGCATTGTTGAATACTGTAATTTATAACCAAGGTTGCATGCGCAAACATACCTGGCAAAGGCTGACCACAATATGCTCTTTCTTCAGAGAAGAAACAGTTAACCTTTTCATCTCTCACCGTGAAGAATGTTTTCATCCCTGATGTGTTGTGTTTAAAATACAATGAACTCTTGGCTTACTTTAATTTATTTTTGAACCAGGCAAGTTGAATGTACTCAAGAGATGGTACTGATATAAACTACTTTTTAGTGTAGGGTTATGAAACTTGTGATGAACCATCCCACACACACTTTTTATATCAGACAGCTTCCAGAATTATTTTTATGTTGAAAAGTGGCTATGGCATTGTGCAAAATTTCCTGCCTGTAGAAATCATCACAATACTTCAGTCTCCAATCTTGCAGTGGTTGCTCCAGGTTGGTAAATTCTTTAAACTCTAACCCTGTTTTTCTAGGAGTTCAACTGCACCATCATTGCAGGACAAGGGATCTGTCCAGGTCTTCCCCAGTGTCATCACGATTGTGCCTGGAAAACTTATGAGGAGTCATAGTGACAGGGATGACTGCAGATGAACTAAGAAAATTAGTATAATATTTGATTATTTTTTTTTCCCCCAAAACATGTAAAACTGCTGGCAGACTCCCTTGGATGGGCCATCTCTCTAGGTTTTATGAAGACACAATGGAAAGAAACTGACAAAGGCACACAACAATGTACTAGACGGTAACTGAGACACACAAGAAGTATTCTTAAGGCTGCTCTCTGGGTAATGAAGAAAAAAAAAATGCAGAATTTTGCTGTACTGTAAAGCTAAGGACCACGCAGTGCCCTCTGCTGCATACAGAGGTAATAGGCAAAGCACCACAGAACAATGACATCACTTGATATTAAACACCACGGTACGTTGTATGTATGACAAATATTTATTTCCTTAATTACGCTTGTTTTCTAAAAATACTAATAAATTATGCAAACATCTTCAGTACCAGCTTAGAGCAGCTGTTTTTTACACTCTCTCTTCCCATCTAGTATCCTGCATTCTGTCTGCGAGCAAGCTGTCAACTCGCCTCCCACATCTACATAGTGGGAAATTCATGCTGAGTGTGAGCCGAGATGCTGGGCGGCTGGGTGGGGGGCACGCACAGCACCCTCAGCATGAGATTTAATCACGAGATGCTCATGACGACTAAACAGCTCAGCGGGACATGTCTACACACTGCCCTCACTGCTCCTCCTAAACTCAAGTGAGCTGGAAGGGCCTGTCTCTCCCTACCCTCAGCTAAAAGAAACAAAACAAAGACAAACAAACATAAGGGAAGGCCAAACCTCTGATGTAATTTTCAACTTCCAAATAAATGTGCATTAACAGTCTATAAAAGGTCCTTCACGCACAACATGAAAGAGGTAAACAGAGGCTGGAGGAACCGCGAGCCTGAAGAGGATTTATTGATTGTCAGACGGAACCAAGGAGGTCTCCTAATGTGGAGTACAAATATTTAATCTGATTCTGAAATCTTATCTGCTGCCTTTAAGAAGATTAAGAAGACATTCTCTAGCGGCAGACTGTGAATTCTGATCCATTTCATAAACTAGGAATATTTTCCAGAAGCAAAGCTTGTGCATTTTAACTAGTTTATTAGCATTCTACTCAAAATCAAACTCAGAAAAGCTGATCAAGATTAAAACCTGTACAAGGAAGTTAGGTCATAAAAAAAAAATGTTATTTGCATTCATACATGTTGCATGAAACAGGCATATCACATGCATGCACAGACATGAAAGCGTAAGCTATCTTATTTCACATGAGACATGAAACATTAAAGGTCTCCACACTATTCCTGAACAAAAAACTGGCATGAAGATGTTCTGGTAGAAAAGTTCTTTCTAAAAAAAGTTTTCTCAGACTGATAATCTCTGCTCTAGCCTGGAATGAAAGGAGATATTCCAGAGAAGAGGGATGAACTTATACGTATATCCTTTTTTCTGTCTTACACAGACCGAGTGCAAGGCAGACAGCTAATATCGTCGCTGTGCTTGGTTCTGCCCTATGAATCTGTGTAACCGGCCAAGTTTCAGGCTTCTCCTCCATTTTCCCTTTAAATAAAGTGACAAGGAAAGGGAAGTACGGCCAGCTGGCTTGCTGTGGCTGGCTTCTGTCCCCTGGAGGAAAGCAAGGGAGCCGTCCTTCTCATTTTTTTCATTTCTGCCCGTAGGCTCAGCTGGCAATGTACCAGATAGCCCAGTCTTAAGTTTTCCATATGTTTTTTCCTAGAAATCCATGGGCTCCAGTTGGGTCTATCTGAAGTAAGAAAAGCATGGTAGGCACTACAGTGAAGGAGGGGAAAGACCTCTGCCATCTCTCCCTCCTCCTATGAGTTCCCCCTGAAGAGCCAAAGTGAGACAAGATACTTGGGGCTCTGCTCCATGGTCACGAGCCACGCCAGGCAGCTCGTCCTGCAGCCCTGCTGAATGCACGGCAGCTCGGCTGGGCTATGGGGATAATGTGATGGTGATGCCAAGTACCCATTTAAAGTGGGACCGAGAAGCATCATCACACAATCAGGTGACCCTCAAGCATTTGGCAGGCCTGGTTTAGATCTGAATTGGCGGGTCGAATTCAGCCTGTTCCTGTTTAAAACAAGCCAACCTGCATTTCATCGCTAAGTAGGGCTTCAGCTGGGAGCGGTCAGCGCTATGAAACCAACCTAGCAACATACATACCAACAGTCCTGCTTTTTTTCCCCCAATAGTCAATCCATAATGAAGCCAGCAGGTATCCGCACATTGTATCTGCACCGTTAGCCCCAGGGCTTTTACCTGAGATGTAAAGTCAGTCAAATAATCTTGCATTTGTCATGAGCAAAGAGTTTGCATGCAGTTGCAGCACCTCATGTAACTCAGGTTGGAGCCTTTAATCTTGGTAAGACCCTGATCCAAGGGCAGCCCAGACCAGTCCTCAAGTACAGCACCGCGTGGACTTCTGCTTGCTGCCCAGAAAGGTACCACTTGCACATGTGAATGCCTGCGTCTTTCCCATAGCCAATGAAATATTTTAATTATATTTTCACCATGAAAAAGTCCAAAGGGCATTGCTCTTTTAAAGTTCTATGGTAATTCTTCATATTATCTAGAACAGAAATACCTCTCACGCAGATGTGGACCTGTTGCCTCCCGAGCCCACAGGAACCCATGCACCAGAACCTCCTCAGCAGGGCAGAACAAGTACTTCACAACCATTATTTCTGCACATAATAACCACAGTCACAAAGCAAGTCTCCCCTACAGCAAAAAGAAAGCATTTAACAAGGACTCTTGCACAATTTCAGGTAAAGCATATTAGTTTCCAGCTCTCCCTGCATCTTCTCATGAAGATACCCACCTGGTGAGAAGATGGATCAACACCAGAGGTGATGCCATAATGCCACAAGTGCGTTTGCGTTGCCATAGGACAGCCTTCCTAGTGCAACGGCCCAGATTCATGTGGCCCTGACTGTGTCTTCCCTCACGCACCTACTGGGTGGCTAGTATGAAGTCCTGGGGGAAAACATGCTACGTGGTCATATATTCTCTCCTGCTCTCAGCTGTAAAATGACAACAGTAACACATCCTTCCCTAATGGGCTTCTGTGACCACAGAGACAGAAAACCATCATACATGTTCTGGTACAGACCAAGGTCCATACACGTAGCCCAAAAGAGTCTTTGTCCATCATGACCCAGAGGCAGGAGAGCATCAAAACTGAAGGATGTACCAGGAATTATAAATCGGCCACTTTTTAAGCTGAGAGTGGTTGCCTTCAGAACTTTTAACTTTAGGTTTCAACACATAAATTCCTATGGTATCTTAAGGAAAACAGAAAGGCTGCCAATTACACGCATACACATACCCTACATCGTACATGTACAACCCTAAATATCTGCTCTCTTACATCGTGGAATATACTGCCCTGATGGGCCTCACTGCTGAAGGCTAAACCCATGTTGCCTCTGCCGCTGCTGCCACCAAGAGTACTTTGTGCCAGGTTTTAAAACAGATTTTAAAAGTTATTTTTTCCTCTTTTTTTTCATCTTAAGCCAAAACACTAATTTTCTGTGCAATATATTCAGTAATATATATGCAAAATACTTGTTGGCACCAGCAGCTACTACATGAGATTCATCAAAAACTCAAATTATACCAAAAAAATCTTCAGATTAGACAGGTTACATTGGACAATGCCTGTCGAACTTGATCCTGAACTTCAGCACACGTTCTCCTCCCGAGCGATGTGAGCTGATAGGGAAAGGCTATGATTACTCCGGGAGGAAGCAGGAACAAGAGAGAGCTGCATCCCCAGCACTTCTGCAGGGCCTGGAGGGTGCTCCTGGGCAACTCCCAGCTGGAAGATGACAGACTCCTTTATCACCTGGTGCCCTTCAGCAAGGAACCGGGGGGTATCCGCTGGGTGCTGGGAAGCTCTCCTTCATCTCGCAATTTCCTAGGCAATCCCAGAGCCATTCTGGCTGCTGCTGCTTTGAAGGCTGTGTAGTCAGCCAGAGTACGTATTTTCTGGCACACCTGAAGTTTTCTCAAGGGATGTAGGCCATGGTAAGGAAATTTTTGCTTTCTAGCGCTCTTTTGGTAAGAGCAGAACTTCCTGAGTCAAAGATGCTCCCCTAAGCCAAAGGCAAGTTACATGCTGCTGCAAACAAAACCAGTTTTAGAGTTCCTCTCCCCCACCTCCTGCTTCCCCTAAAAAAAGGAAAAAAACCCCCAACCCACCAACGTTCACAACACAGTGCATTTGGTGGCCTAAATATGGGTGTTACCAGATTCCTCACTGACGCAAAGAGGTCAGAACTTGAGAAGGTGAGAAAATGACTTAAGCTTCCGTAAGAAAAATTGACCTGGAACAACCGACCTGAGAATGGCACCAGGACGATGTCCCAGAAAGCTCATTTCCAAGACAATCTTCTACTGGGAAAAGATTAGCAGTTCAGGACTGCTGAGAGTAAGTTCTCACATTTACACCTGACACAATGAATTCCTTTGGACACGCAATACTCTCAGAACCCATCGGAAAAAACCAGCTGCTTTTTGCTACCACATCCTTACATCATTTCCTAACCTCCTTTGTAGAGATGCTAGGAGTAACGTGCCACCCTATCCAGTACTACTGACATCTGCGCCCGGTATAGAGAAAGGAAAACTTTGTTCTGCCGTGGCAAAACCATTGGGACCCTTCGAGAAACATCCTTGTCTCCCAGAATGCTGCCTGCTTCTCACACTGATTACCATGCGCCACTTTTGATCTTCTTTACAAATTTTGATACACTTAAAAATGCTTTCTTCAACTATAAGCTGTGGGTTTAACACTTTTTTTTCCCCTCAAATGTGAGAAGTAAAACACCATACTGTGTTCTGTCCTTCAATAAAATTGCCTACACAGCTACTTTTGAACTATGTGTGCTTGTTCTCCCTCCCAGTTTTCTCTGCAAACCTCCCCCCACCCCCCAAGACAAACTTCGATGACTCGATTTTATATTTCTTTTTATTAGCCGCCTGCTGGACCTGTGTTAGTGCAGACAAACACACGAAAAAGTTACAAACCAAAGAAAAGAGAGGCAGATAAATGGGCTTTCACTAACCTTTTGCCAGGGTGGGGAAGCTGCAATGGTCTGCAAAGGTCGAGCCAAAGGGGACCGAACCAGACAGCAAATTTGCTCCCATCGGCTGGTGAGCAAGTGAGCGAGCCGGGAGAGCTGGCGCTGGGAGGGAGGAGCTGCCTGCCAGGGCGGGTGAGTGCTTAGCTACTACACAAGAAGCAGCTAGGAATTGCAAATAACTGTACGCTGCTTGGGAAGCAAAGAGGAACAGATCTTTTCTGCCAGACTGCCCTGAAGTGTCGAACACCTGCATTTTTCGCTCTGCTAGGCTCCCTGCTCCCCGTCCCCTGCCAGCCTTCCCTGCTCAGCACCTGCAGACAGTGGCCTGTCACCGGGAATGCCAGCTGGGTCCGTGGGACAGCGCAGGGAGCTGCACGTGTGCACGCACCTGGGGAGGAGAGCTGAGCACCGCTCACGCCGGCAAACCTTCCTCTGCCGGCAGTGCTCCCCGCACCAGCTTCAAGTCTTTGTATGGTCAAGGTAGTTGCAATGTTGCCAAAATGCTAAGATTGCCCAAGCTGCTTCGATGGCCTGAGGAGGTCTCCAAAAGCCTGAAGCAAGGGAGATGCGATTAGTCTCCATAATAATGCTTCCGAACACCCCTCTGGCGAGGAAAAGTCAACGAACAAAAAACCTGCAACCTCTGACCTACACTTTTGCTACCCAGTTTTCTGTTAGAACATACCTCTGATGGCTGTAACACCCTAAAACTTATAATTATGAAGCTGAATGTGTTTTCGTCGTGGATGGATGGTTGTAGGTGAAGTAATTTTTAAAAGCAAAATGACTAGAGACCTTTCACAACCAGAATCTCAGACGTCACCTGAAAAGCCAAGAGGATTCAGATTCAAACCTGATCAAGATTGTATTGAAGCCAAAACAGCAAAGACCTTAATTTTCCAGTCAACCCTCATATAGGAGGAAGAGACCATGGGGATTCCAGTGGGGACAACCAACTCCTCACAGTCCTCAAAACATTCCTGGTTTAATGTAACTGCAATCTTGTGAGAATAGTCGGCTATTATATATAGCATCTTTGAACAAAATCTTGCTCACAAGATTTCAACGTCACTGAAGTAGATTAATCACGGCCTAACCCCCAGCCCACGTGAAACTAACACATCCTCATACCATCTCTGAGTAAAATTAATAGCCTCCCAGCTCCCGCACCCCATCCTATTTTGGCTGCTCTTCTTGTTCACGTTTCCGCTCACAGAAGTAATACTTAATCCTCTCTTTCAGCAGACTGTTCCTGCCTTGTTTTCTGTAATCATCAGTTACCTCCGAACGTATCGTAAGGGAACAGGACACAGCACCACCGTGCCTCACTGACTTCTCCAGCAGCGTCCTCTGGCCCACGCTGCACGTGAGTCTTTGCTCGGTGGGTAGCATCAAGCTTTCACTTGTACAGTGAAAGTTCACTGTATACAGTGACTAGCCTATAGCTTTGAGAGTCTTCGGTGCCTTGCCCATGTTTAGCAAATAATTACGCCGTTAGTGTTTCTACTTTAGTTGATCCTAAGACTCCGGTTCTTTTTCCAGCAGCAGAAATGCAAATATGTATTAAAGTAAAATGCATCTTTTCCATTACAACTTCTAGCTGTGCAATCTTCTACCAGCTGTTTCCGCGTATTTGTCTCCTGAGCTCTTTGTAGCTGATGTTTCTCTTTAGACACCTACAGTTCTATAGCACAGGAACACCAACTTTATTCCTACATCCCTCTCCGACCACTTTTGATGGCAGAAATGTTACATGCAGTCTGGCACACCTTCAGTCTGCAGCACATTTATTCTGTGGGTATTAAGGGGGGTTTTACTTTCCAGCCCAGGCAAACCAACTCATTTAAATGAGTAAAGGGAAAGGGGGGTGTGTGTGGTGTGTGTGTGGGTGCGTGTGGAATGAAAAGAAAAAAAAAAAGGGAAAAAAAAAGGGGAATAGTTCTATAACATAATTGCATACTTATAAATAGCATGCTTTCCATGTGTGTCAGATATCAAATAGCTTAATGACAACTGATAACTGGCTGATTTCTGCAATCTGCCATCAGCTGCTATTTTCAAGAGAACATGAGCTATTCCTAATACCACAGTACAACTCCACTTAGTTGTGTAGGAAGCTTACATTTTTCAACCAGATGGCAGGTATATACTATGTTAACCAAAAGCCCGTTTTAAGAACAGCGGTCGATATAATGACAGTGCTTGACAAGCCAAGAGGCATATGAAAGTAGATAACTACATAATACCATTTAGTATTGCCCTTTAAAAAAATAACATACTTACGAATGGCAGCAGATGGGCCAGGCAATCAGGCTGCATGACCTCATTTACTGGGGGGGGGGGGGGGGAAGTGTTTTGTTTGTTTTTTTAATTAAACTTCAGCCTTTATTTCCAAAATACACTTTGGAAAACTTGGATGCGATTTTTCTCATCCATGAATCAAGCCAACAAGCCTCTGTTCCCTGAGTCAAGCAGGGACGAGAGCTGTTCGGCTGCATTATCGTGTGATTAATCCACAGAACTGCATTAACGCCCAACAGAGGGAAAAAGGCACCTCTAGAATACAGGGTTTGGTATGATACAAATAAGTTGTTGTTAAAGATCTCTGTCTTTCGAGCAATGTCTACCAATCAGCAAATAAATGATTTACACCAGCATTTCTATTGCAGCAGGAGACATTACCCTGTTCTGTTTTGCTGCCACCTCCTAAATGCAGCAGCAAACAGTAGCTGTGAAATCCATTTTACATCTCGCAGAAGCAAAATAACCATGTTTTTCAGAACTGCCTTAGCCTGGACACATTTTTTCTTCTTTCCCTGCCCCGGTAACCAACATCAACTCCTTTTTGGATCTGATCCACTGCAGCCTCATATTACTGCCCTGAACACAGGACGTGGTTTGCCCCTCCATACTTACATTAGTGCCTGGGGTCCTCTCTTCAAATACAAATGGAGAAGCAAGAGAAGTAGACTCTGGGTGACTGAGCAGCACACTGAAACACCCCAGGTGATCACCGCGGCTTCTCCTCTCTCCCGTGTCAGAAGCTTCCCTTGTATTTAAAGCTAATTTGACTGGAGAAGATCCGATGTCCTACCAGTCAAACACACGGAGCCTTTGGATCCTCTAAAGCCCTACCAAAGCATTTAGAGTAGCTGTCCGTATATTTACTTTTGCCTTTTTTTGGATGTACGCCTATGCGAGAAGGAAACAAACTCTCTTTATATTTCACACCCATTCACACTGCATTTTTTTCAGGGTGTTGCTAAAAGAAAAAAAAAAAAAATCCAAGCTAGTTCAGCTCCAAATGGCCAACCACTCAACCATTTATTTTCCTCTGGTTGTACTGACTGGGTTATTTTCCCACACGCTCCTGATGTGGCGAACGACTTGTCTGAGCAAGCAAGATAATGTGCTAGGCAGCAGATTAAAAAATGCGAATGTGCAGGGAGGCCAACAGGTACCTCCTGGGCTGCGTCCTGCCTGGCAAGGCTTGGCTTTCCATCCCCAGCTGAGGCTTCAGGAGGTGCCCACCTCGCTGACGGCTCACGGTGGGGGTGTCAGGCACCGAGTGAGGGGCTACAAGGTCCCTGTGCCCTGACCTTGTGTCTGAAAGCAAACAGCAAGAACGACTTCTGCCAACAACCCAGGGCAGACTATTTCAGCCAGGACAGATGTATAGCTACCAGGGAGAAAGGTGGACATCTCAGGAGCACCACAGTCCCTACTCCATCACTTAGATATGATCAGGGAAAACCAGGGACAGAAGGGGTTGGACTGGTTCTCACCCCCTTGCTCGGCAGGGTGGCTTTGTTTGCCCCACACCTTCCCCCAAAAGAAGACAAAGCAGCTCCTCATCCCCTGCACCCACCTCTTCATGGCAGGGAGCACCATGTAGGAAAAGTGTCCCAGGCTTGTGGGGTCATTGCTTATACTGCTTCCTAACCAAAAAGGGTCCCAGGAACATCTTCTGTGGAGCAAGAGAATGGCAGCACGTATTCACCTCTGACCGCTCTAAGTGCCGAGTGGTAACAAGCAGCAAATTACCCCGAGTGTCCTGGAAGAGGTTTCCCAGCAGGGCTGGACTATCCACGTCCCTGGAGGCTTTGAAAGACGTGACTGGATCAAGCCTTGAGCAACCTGGTCTGATCTGGCCAGAGACCTCCTGAGGTCCCTTCCTACCCGACTTCTCCTGGTATCCCCTTCTGTTTGACCTCCTCACTCAAACCAACACGCTGCTGACCGTTTACTATCTGGGCCAGCAAGTCCTCCCAAGCCCAGCACCCTCACGAGCATTTTGGGGCCAATTCACTACAAAGGCACAGCAAGGTACCCTCCTCTGGCCAGGAAGGTCTCCAGACCAAGGTTCTTCTAATGGCCCCCCCACTGAAGAGCTCCTAACACATACAGACAGGGGTGGTAGTCTAGAAATCCAGAGATAAACGATGTCTCAGCTATAAGGAAGGGTTTTCTAGATTTCTCTGTAAGCTTTTACTTTTACTACTTTCTCTGTAAGCTTTTACTGCTCAGTATACTTTTTTTACATTGCAAGAAAATCTGTATGGATCTAGCAAGAACAAAGACATCACTTTTTTTAGTATTTAGAACAACCAAAAATTTCTGTCACGTTAAAATCTTAACTGGAATCAGGAATGAATTTTACAAGTGGTAGTAGTGAAACAATGCTGAGAAGGAGCCCCCGACACCTCTTTTCACGGGCTCTTCACTTGAAATTGCAATCGTATTGATCTCGGTACAAAGACAGTTCCGACATCTGGGGGAAAAAAAATCACTGCAATACAAGAAAACACCATTTTCAGTTTGCAGAGAGATCCTGAATCACAGGCATGCCTGGACCATGGTGGCAGGATGGGTCTGTCAGCTGCACCACACAGTCTCCCCCAAGCTACGGGCTCATGCCATACTCAAGAGCACAGCCGAGATGCCCGGGGCCACATCCCACTGCTCAGCAGCACAGAGTGGAGTGGCATCTTCTCCTGGGCAGGAGCACAGTAGGAACAAAAGCTAGTCCTGCTGCAAAGACATCCCAAGAGCTGCAGCTTCTCACAATGCCAAGTCGGTCTGGCTTCCTTCCATCTGACTCATGCCTACGTACCAACGCAGCTGGCGCACGGCTGTGCAGGGTGGGAAGCCACATTTCTCCCCTAAGGGAAAGCTTGATTCATGCTAAAGGACATACCGGTCTAGATCCTGGGAGACATATCTGCCTGTTCTTGCTGACACCAGAGTTATTTAGCTCCCTCCCAGTGCCCAGCTCAATAGCCTTCAGCAGTTTGGGCACATCACACCTGAGGGGCAGAGGGATTTACGGACAGAATGATGTACCTCAGATGTTCAAAGTCCCCATATCCCATTTTAAAGTTTCATAGCAGGAGAGGAAAGGGAAAAAGAGAAGAAGAAAAACATAAATGAAAAAAGTAAAATAAAATAGATACGTCCACAGAAACCTGAAATACAGACAGACAGTCGCCCTGTTAGCATCGCTGCAGCTCGTTTAAAAGCAGTACTTTTCCACGCTGCAGTCACATTTCCAGTTCCTTCACAGACCTACCTGGAGGGACCGAATAATTTGCATCTATCTTTTCCCAACATTCCACACATTATTTGCATTTATCGTGAAAGGGTGGAGAATAATAGCGCTTAGTGCAAGAAATAAATACATTTAAAAAACAGATCAGTCAGTGCTGCCAGGCAGACAGATGCAAAAGTTGACAAAATACAGCCTTTCATTATTTTTTCATTCCCACCAATGCACAAAATACATGAAATATAAAAGAGTGCCTCACATAGATTTTTTCCAGCTGAATGGAGCTTTGACAGTCAAGAACACTGCATTTTTCACATAATAAAATGTGATTTTCCATCAATTGTACCAGTAATGAAAATGTAGCATACAGCACAATCCCTTGAAAGCCAGGAAGTTGAAGCCAAGGGTGAGGCTGAAAGTTGCAGAACAGCGAGCCTCAGGGGAAGAGAAGCAGGGGATAGATGGGAACTGGTCCTCTGCCATTCGATTACTTTTCTTCCAATGCCCTCCCCCCCAAAAAGGGCTCCCCCTCCTCCCGTTCCTGGTGTTCAATGGGAGGGGCAGCCAGAGCAAAACCATCCATCTGGTTCCCATCACAGGAAAGACTGCCTAGGCTAGCTCCTGCCAAGCCTGTCATTAGCAATCAGCATGAGAGAGAGCATGAGAAAACACAGCGCAGCTAAGACAACAAACCTAATACTTTTAATACGCTAATCATAACAACACTACTTAATTTTGCTCTTTATAAAAATATCACGCGAGTCAGATGGGTCATCGTCGGTAGCCTCATTTTATCAGAGAAATTAATGTAACAGGCAACACAAATGTTATTTTCTTCTGCCATGGTATATCCGTCAGCACCTATTAGAAGCATCTACAGGAATGAACTATGGCAAGGAAGGATAACTCGATTAAGCGGTGCAAAACCTTGCTACCCATTAATATACTGTGTCTCCTTTTAGCTACGGCGTAATAGACATGGCATTTACATCCTGATGCAGCTGCTATAATCCAAGCTCTTGTGTTTTATGAAAGCTTGGAGAGATAACCATCAAACTGCCCATGTCGTCTCGCCACAGAAGTTCAGCACAACCCTCCCCACATCCCCTAGCCTCGCCAGCCAGGTGGAGCAATGCCATCATTTCCCCAGCGTCCACAAAGAAACCGCCCTTCTTGAGTACCATCCTTTAAGATCTGTTTTATCACTCTTTCATTTCAGGTGACCAGGAAAAAACCCAACAAAACCCAAATCTGCATCCAAGAAGTCTATAGCAATACCTCCCATGGCTGCTGCTGCCATGGGGAGTGAAGATCTTCGGCGCTCTTGGGACCTTGTACTGCTGGGCGCTGCATGCAGATGAAAGCAAGGCTGCCAGATGGACTTTGCAGCCACGACTTTCCCCCACCTCCCCGGGAATAGTGTCACACACACCCCTAATTACTGAATAAGCGTGTTTGTTAATTACCTATCTAAAGTAATTAAGTCTGACTGGGGTCAAAAGTGAACTGCCAGCAGGCAACAGAGAGAGACGGCCAGCGTTATTCTCCAAACCTGCCACAAGCCTCCAACCAGACCCTGCAGGAGCTCGTGTTCTCCTCCCCACAGGCGACACCGACTCCTCCTTCAGAGCATTTGTCCAGCTCCCTACGAGCCACGTTTTCCCCCATCACTTTGACAAAAGCTGTCCTGACTCCACTGGCTCAACCCCACCATCCTGGCAGAGCAAACACCCTGGGATGTCCAGGAGAGCAACCTGAGACCAGCTGTGCGTCACGATGCCCCTTCAGCTCCTTGCACCACAGGAGCAGCAGCATCGCGCCCGACACTTGCACGGCAGCGATCACAGCTACTCAGTTTCTTTTTAAAGACCTCTCGCTCTCCAGTCCCCCTTACTGGGAGCAGGGGGCAGAGATGGGAAATGGGGAAGAAAGAAACCTCCTTTGGGAAGAATTACCACGTCTCTGCTGAAGGGTGGCACAGCTCCAACTCCCTCAGGACTGTCCCCATGCACATCGCTGTCACCTGGCTTGCCTCTCTCAAGCTTCCTGCTTTTGTTAGGCTGTTCCCACGCAGATCTAAGAATATCCTGAACAGATGAGTGAATACGAATAACAGCTCTTTCTTCCTCCTTTTAGGAAACTATTTCCCCATTTGTTCCTCTCATCTCCCTGCTGCGGTATTTAGCTCCAAAAGTTAATGACCCATCCAAGAAGGGGAAAGCATCTTCTAGGAATGACTTGCCCTGGCCTATTCCATGGGCCGCTCAGAAGTGAATCTCATCATTTGTACCCTCTTCAGTCGAAGGACAGTCCCAGGACCAAAGGGATGCACAGCTAGACACAGACATGGAAAGAGGGGGGGGGGGGAGATTTCCTCTGTCTTGTTCCCTCTCGCACCTTTTGCTGGGTTTACTATCCGAGTGCTTTAGAAAATAAACGTCACCAGGAGGTAGAGCTGACCACCAGCCCAAGTCTGCTCTGACTTGCTGCCTGATAATCAATGAGAAACAACTTTTCAAAATAAGTCTTTTTTTTCTGCTGAACCTGGCCAGTGTCAGTCCTTAGCCCCAACCTGGCTGCGCTCCATCGCACCTCCTGCCCTTGGCTCCTGCTGTCTTGGCTTGACACCGCACACTCCCCGGCGGGTTGGTGAAAGGCTGCCTGCCTGCTTGACCCCTCCAGGTTGCTCGCTGGATCCCAGGGACCACTCCCCTGCCCAGGAAAGAGGTGCACAACCGGGGGACACAAGTAGGAACCAGCCACGGGGCCCTGCATGCCCGAGAGAGCTGAAGAGCAGGACAAGACGGAGAATGAGGACAGACAGCTCTGTGCAAAGCTGGAGGAGCAGCTCTGAGGGAAGGGTTATGGTAGAAACGGAAGCTGAGCCCCTGAAAAAGGGAAAAGAACAAGAAGGGCTGTGGAAGAGCAATCCAGCTGCTGAAGACCAAGCGGTTCATATGGGGGAAGAAACAACCAGGCTACTGCTAATGGGTGGGAGCTCAATTTCTCTCGTAGATCTCCCATCGTGAGAAGATGGAAAAGGGTTTGTCAAAACCCTCAGGAACCACTGCTAGTAGAAACATACCTTTCTTTTATCCCTTAAAAGTCACGGATCAAGAAGGCTTTGCCTCCCTTTCGCCATTCTTCTCATCTCTGAAACATTTTCCTGCTGTTTTTCCACTCTGTGAACTTGTACTTTAAAATAGCAGAAGCCAGTGTGTATAGGAAGCCAGTCTGTCGTTTAGACGCAGTCATTCAAACCTAAACAACACGAAGAGGGGGGAAGAAAGGCGGAGGGGAAGAGACGGGCAGATGGTGGTGAGCTGTGCAGACAGGCACTGCGGTCCGAATGTTCCTGCAACATGCTGAAGCACGGTTTGCCAGAACTTCTCCCTCCCTGCCTTTTACAAGTTTAAAAATGCAAATACAAAGTCTCACTGTGAGGCAGCGAGTCGGGAGCTCAAGTTTCAGCTCAAAACTACATTCCTAGTGCTGCTGTACTTAAGATCATAAAAACAATGCATCTATATTGAAAAACCTGATTTGGTGTGCCTCTAAAAGGAACTAAAAGAACGTTAATGCATATGTTTAAGTGCTTACATATATATTGTTTTCACAAAAGCGTTTGCCCAAAATTCAATAAAGCTTCTGAATGCGAAGGAGTACCTCAATACTGTTGGGTTATCCTACATTTGAAAACCAGCTTTGGACAGTGTTTAAATACATAATGTTTGCTATTATATATACTATACGCGCTATATTTTACAGGGTAGCACACAACAATTGTAAAAATATATCCAGGGATATTCGCAATAGAAAAAAGATGTATTTCCCTTCCCTTTCAGTTGAAACAACTGCAAGCCCCGACGGGGTGGGCTGCAAGGAGAGGGTGAGCACCCAGTGACACCTTCCCCGAGGATGCCCAGAAGATGCCCAGCGTGCAGGCTGTGCTCCCTGCGCCCTCCCTGGAGCTCGGATACCACCCGGCATCTCCAGCTGTGTCACAGCAGCTCAGCCATGATGAACTGTGATGAACTATCCTCATTAACAGTGAACGTCTTTGTTTTGATGAGGTAAATGAACAACTCCGTGCCCTAAGTGGACTATAAATCACCGAGGCACTTAGCCAGTTAACACTGTCAAATACACTTTGCACCGGCCAAACACAATCCATATGATATCAATGTATGCAGCTGAAGTTTTCAGGCCGCCAGTAATTTCTGCCTTAAAACCCTCACGACGGAGAAGAAAGGTAAGAGAGATGGCAAAAAAGAAGAAAATAGGGAATAACGTTAAGTACCGCTGACCTAAAGCGGCACAGATTTCCCAGAGAAAGTGACAAGGAGGGGCAGAATAAAATAATCTAGAGCTAAAAAGGCAGAGGTCACACTTTCCACTCAGCATTTCTGTGATGTGCCGTTGCGTGTCAGCAGACAGAGCGCGGTGCAGAGGACGGCATCTACCAGGCTGAGCTGTAGCGCAGATGTGGGTGGGGGTCGCCGTGCCCCCCGGGGACACACGCACCCCCCGGGACACACACGCACCCCCCGGGGGACACACGCACCCACCGCTGTGCTTCCAGCTCAGGGCGACCGGTGGGGGGCTCGGCTTTGGGACCTCTGTGGGGAGCCGGTGCCCAAGACCCCACACAAATCCAAGGGCCAGGAGCACCGCCGCCTCCCGCTGCCCTCCTGTCGAGACGATGTGAAGCTGAAAAACCTCACCAAGCCAGCCCGGGTCTGGCTGCGGGACCCCCCCTCCCCCACGGCCCAGCATCCCCCCACCTGGAGAGGCCTCTAGCGAGGGCTCCCCACCGGCACCCCCACCCCAGCACCCCCAGCATCCGCTCCATCCCAGCTTCGCTCATGGAGCGGCACTGGCATCGCTCCCAGCCACCACCATCCCAGCGCCAGCGCGTGCAGGCCCGGGATGCGGGAGCCGGACCTGCGCGTGGGGTCCGTGGGCAGCCCCCCAGGGAACGGCGCCCCGCACGCCGCAGCCACAGCGGGTGGGACCGGCACAGCAGAACCCCTGGGTGCAGGCTGGGGTGCAGCCCAACCCGCCACCGGCACCCCGGGAGCATGGGACACCACCGCTCCTCCGCAGCCCGCTCGCCACGGGCTGCCCAGCCCCTCACACTGGGAGAGGCACCCCAGCAACTGGAGGGGCAGCATGCCTGGGGGGGGGGAGCTGGTTCCAGACAGCACCGAAGGCTTTATTTGATCTTATTTTTCTTCCAGTTGCCCGTGACGAAACCTGGAGCGGCAACGTGATCTCGGTCAAGTCATACAGCCCGTCAGTGTTCGCCCACCAGTCTGGAAAAGGGGGATAACGGCAAGGCTGAAGGCTGGGATGGCTTCAGGGCTGTATTCGCTGCACCATGGCTACCCCCCACACCCCCCGCCCTCCCAGTGCATCCCGCGGGGATGCGGTTAGGCAGGCAGCGGTCAATGCCCCACGGAAACATGTGCTGTGACAGAACTTCCCACCAACACCAAGTTCAGCACAATCACCGCGGAGGTCCCTTTTCCACTCCCATCTCGAAGTGGAATACCCAAGGGAGTGCAAGCTCAGGCCACGCTGCTTTTCGCTCACCTCTGATGCCCACGTTTACGAGAACCTTCACTAAATAAGGCTGTCCAGGTGGGAAGGGACCTTGGGAAGTCTCCATCCTCCTGCTCGAAGCAGGGCCAACCCTGACCTCAAGTGACGTTGCGCAGGGTTTGGTCCAACTGAAAACCTCTGAGGCTCCTAGAGCCCCTCCGGGCAATTTGTCAATGCTTATTTATCCTCGTGGAGATTTTCTTTTGTTAACGTTTTGTCAGAAAATCTCATTCCGGTTTGCAGCCATTGCCCCTTTGCTTTGCTCTGCCTTTTCATTAAGTTGCCCACAGGCAGGGGCAGGCTGCTGTAAGGTCCCCCCCAAAGCCATCTCCTCCCCAGGCCGAGCGAACCCCTGTCCCTCAGCCTCTTCTACAGCGTGTGCTCCAGGCCCCCAGCCACCAGAAAACCCAGCACTGTGACTGTCTTCGGTGAGGCACTACTCATATTTTAGACAAACTAAAACAAATGCTAAAATACATGTGTGAAGCCACGGGGCAAAGATTCAACAGTTTCCCAACAAAACAGCAACGGACTCGCCCGCCATGCATTTGCTTCAGGGAAAGGCAGACAGCAGAGATCATCTGTGGTTTAAAAAAAGGGCAAGCCTCCTTCGAGGCAGCAGAGGGAACCTACTCACCATTTTTCACATGCCTCACCCTGAAAGACACATGAATATACTTAGCTCCTTGAAAACAATGCCTTCGGTATGAAACGCTAGCGTGCTTTGTACCAAAGGAGACCTCTGATTCACACAGTGAACAGGAGTATAACGATGATTTGAGGCAGGTAAATTATTTGTAGCAAGACAAGCGTCGTATTAGAAAAAGACACGCTGTAGTTCAAGAGACTACGCTCAGTGCCCAGCACTTGGGGAAAAGCAGAAGAGTGATTAACAAGTTTGTATACGTTGATGGAAATAGCAATAATTAAACATTACGAAGCCTGAATAAAACTCCCAGGTGGAAGAAGGACGGGAGGTATACCTGGCCAGCCTGGGGGGTTACTCTGGCAGCAGACCTCCTCCTCTGCTACAGCCACAAGCCGCATCTTTGGGCAAAGCTGCTAAGAAGTGCCAGCCCCCGAGCCAGCACTGCACTCAAGCCCAAGGAAATTCAGCCTCTGTGCGAAGTGACCTCAGCACACCCCGTGAGTTCACACCGGGCAAGGGCTGCCACCCAAACCCAGGCACAAACGCAGCACCCTGGCTCAGGGACACTGAATAAAACTCACTCATTCGGCTGCCTTTCTGCAATCCGGGAAGACGGCACCAAAACCGCCCAGCCAGACAGGTTGGCTGGCTATTCCGCCCCTCTGCACTGCAATCAGGATTTCCAGCTTGCTCCCCAAGCAAGCTGGAAGGATGAGTTGTCACCATGACAGAGCTGCACCAAGACATGATGAAATCACCCGCGAGGCTCCCGCTGACCTCAGGTAAACTCAACCGCACACCACAACAGGCTCTCCAAAGGAACTTGACAAAGACAAAAATTAACACCACTACTATTTTGGATGGGGAAAAAAAAAAAAAAAAGAGCTATTTCTTGTTCTTTTTCCTTACGTTTCTGAGGACATCATTTGGAAGCTTATCTTTAACTAATGGCTAATTATTTATTTTTGTCCATTGGTCAAAAGCATCGCACTCATTCAGAATAAGGAGGTAGCAGAACAGTCAGCAGGCCGTGCAAACTCTTTGTGAGCTACAAAGCCACTGATCTGGGTGACACACATCTTTCTTCTTTCAGCAACCATCAATTGCTATTTTTTCAACCTAACCCACACAGAAGAAATCTCCATTACCACTCAGCACGCCAAAGCATACTCGAACTGCTCTGACACGTTATGCTGGAATTAAAACAGAGTTATTTCTGCTTTGCTTTATTTCCTTGCTAATGTGGCGACTGTTTTAGGATCCTCTGCCAAGAGCAGCTACCCTTTGCTGAGCGTGAATGAAGTTAACATCAAAAGCAGTTGCGTGCTGGACCAGATCAATGCCAGGGATCAGGTGGAAGCTGCAGGGCTGAGCAGTGCAACACACTGCGCCCAGCACCAACGTGCTGTTTAAAGCGTGGCCAAGATACTATAGATTCCATACTAACCAGGAGCGAATTAAAACCTTTGATAGATTTCGAGGGGGGTTGCTTACTGAACAAGATAGTCTCCCCCAGACTGTAAAGGCTGCTCGTTAGCTGCTTTCTGCTTGGCTGCCCAGTGGGTTGTATAAAGATCAATAGCCGCACCTATTGGCAGGAGGTCACGGCTAAACCAGCGTTAACCAGTACCTACCTGTCTCTGCTCCCAAGAACCTTACGGGGGAAGTCAGCTAAGCAAAAAGCAAGCTTGCAAACAGGTAGTGTGCAAGATGGATGCTGAGGCTGTGTCGTGGGACCGTGGCGGTGAGCTGCAGTGCTGGGGAGCAGCAGGGAGCCCTCCTCCCTCTGGCTCCAGCTCAGGGGGTCTCTCCAGCTCAGCGTCACACAGGTGGGATGGTAAATACGCCTTGCTGATCCTTTGCTACCCCTGCAGCTCTGTGCATCTTGGGGTGCTTTGGGAAGGAGGGCACGAGGCACTGATGCCCTGCCAGCCTTGGAGGAAATGAGCAAGAGGTAACAAATTCAGTGTCAAGGGCAGCAGCAGGGCTGGGGCAAGCGAAGACGAGTCCCACCCCGTGTGCAAGAGGCTACCAAAAGGCTTTGAGAACAACCCAGCGTGGCAGGGAGAGGGTCCGGACACAAACGCCACAGATTGATGGAGAGACTCCCGCCAGCTCGAGCTGGGACCTTCCGCTCACAGCCGGGGAGGTGTCGCAGCATCCCGCCAGAGCTGGGACCCGGCTACAAAGGGCTGGCAACCGGGGTGCTAATTCATAACGCATCCGTAAACACCTTTGTTTTGCTGGAGCTACATCAAGGTCTGGAAGCAGAAAAAACAGTTACTCCAAACCCAAACCTGGCACGGTGGCCCCACCTGCGATTATTTAGGAGCCAACACGTTCCCAGGACAGTTAATAGCCCTGTGCTCTGCTTAGAAAGAAGGACTCCACAGAAACAGAAGTGGAGTGAACGGAGAGGCAGCAGTACCACCCAAACACCAGGGCTACGGTGACAGAGGCTGGTCAGGGGTCAATGACACGCAGCTTTTGCAAAGCCCACCAAAGCACGGCTTTACAGGCCGTCACAGGCACGGCTCGAGAGGCTCACGTCTCTCTGCTCAACAGCCGTGAGGCTTCAGGTGGGGACTTTGTCCAGCCTGCGAAATAACCCTTTCGGAAAAAGGCAGCGCGTTTGGGATAAAGCCCAAGAAGCAAGCAAGAAGAGCCAAAACACATCTGGAAACGTGATCTGTAGGTATTTAGCTCAGAAGATTAAAGGAAGCTTACAGAGGTGGCAAACACAGCCTGAGAATACACACTCCTGAGACCAGATGATGGTACAAAAAGGATGGTCATCAGTTGTTCTACTGCACAAGGGAAAACAACCCCCTGCTCTACACCTAAGCAGTTTTGAGGGTATTATGAAAAATCTTTCCGAGTGAAGGCCTGGCACAGGATTTGTTAACGGCTTGTGAAATCACCTTCATCAGAGGTTTTGAAGATAAACATCTATCCCTCTTGGGGGCAAGGAGATGCCTGAATTTCTAAAAGTACCTCTGTTCCACTGGTATACGCTCTCTTGTCAGTAGGCTTTGATTATTAGCCTTAAAAAAAATAACAATAAAAAAATAAAAATCTTGTCTTCATTTAGTTCTGTGATGCCAATTCTCATTTTTCTCCCATCTTTTTTAATTATTGTTTTAAGTCATCAAACCATATCCCTGTATCAAACTTCAGTGAACAGAACTTCTTGTATTCATACATATAACTAACACGGATACAGAAAACATCAGCCCTGCCGGCTTTAAAACAAAATATATTGAATTACTCCATGGCACCACCCCCTCGAGTCTTGCACAATACCCACAGATACTAGATACTGGCTTATCAGAAACAGAGAATTTTGCTGAGCAGTGGAAAGAAAGAGGTGAGGAGCAGCAGTGGATAACTGAAAGATTTAAAACAAATATGTAATAGTCAGATCTGTTTCCTCTTTCCAGAGGTAAAAGAATTTCCTGTTTCCAGAACTGGCTATTTAAAGAAAACCCTGACAACAGAGAGTTTGGTGGGTTGGTTTTTTTTTCCTAATAATGTCAAATAAAATAAATTAACAGGGCTAGTGTTCCTGAGCTCATTCTTTGGAGAGGAGCGGCCTCTCGTTTGCAAGCCGCGCAGATCACTGCTCCGTCGGGTGCCTCGGTGGCCCAACAGAGGAGGAGGAGGAGGAGGAAGGCACAGCAAGCACCTGCAGCCTCTGCACCGGGGCTCTGCCATCAGTCTCTTCTTTCAGCCCATGCCATAAATACTGAGATCAATCTAGAGGGGACTGGTAGGTACATGGGAACAGCAAGGGGCCCCACGGCAGCTCCACATCTCAGCTGCTGCAATTACTCGGTGAAATACCCGAAGACTTCTTTTCTCCAAGCATGAAGCTGGATGCTTTTCATTCCAGCTGTTTATACGGATTATTTTACAGTCAAAGAGAGAAAAGAAAAAAGAAAAACAAAAAAAAAATCCTAGATTGCTCACTTGTGGAGTATTTCTGTCATGTTGTCATTTTAGTGGTTTCTATCCCTGCTCTAGGGGCAGTTCAAACAGTTTAAAAAAAAAGGGGGGTGGGGGGGATCTTCTCAGTTCACAATAACAGTTGAATGTATGCAGACTGCTTTAGTGTAATATTTAGCAAGGCCCTATAGAGAACTGTTTGCTCACTTTCAAATTAATTGAAAGTTACAGTCCTGCTGATAACTGCAGGAGAGCTCTGAGCTCCTCACTATAAAAAAAAAAATGTTTGAAATTGGAAGTACACCTGTGTTGTACACTGTGCATTTTGAAAACTTGAATGCTTCATAGACTCTACACAATTAGAATTGCTTCTTTAAAAAAAAAAAAAAAATAAAAGAAAAAAAAAAAAAAAGGAAAAGAAAAGAAAAGAAAAGTTACATTTACAGGTTTTCAGCACGAAAGTGAAATTCTGTCCAGGTTGGTCCTGCGGAAGAAAAAACAGTGTGAAAAAATACACTGTTTGCAGTGTATTGCGGCGGGGCTCCGTAGTGATTTCTGAAGGAAAAGCAAACCAAGTGGCTTGCAGAGGAGGTTAGCTGGGCCAGGACGTTCCTGCAGGAGGTCACCCAAGTAGAGGGGAGCTGGTGCTGCTTTTGGGATGGGACCGAGCTAGGTGGTGTTACACCCTCCACCCTGCCCAGCTCGCACATGCACAGGCTTGCGGCTAGGGACACTGCCAGGGTGTCAGAGGAAAAAAAAATACACAATAAGACATTTCTAGTGATGGAAATAAGGCAGCCCGTGACCAGCCTTCTCCTTCCAGCCCTCCAGGGCCCCACTTTGTTCTTTCGTACCTAAAATGACATGGGGCTCATAGTCACACAGTCCTAGCCTTCATCTTGACCAAGCAGCCTTAAGCAAAAATGTTAGTGCTCTGCAATCATTCTGGTCTAGAAGTAGAGAGCAGAGCCTGAGGAGTTCCACCAGTATTCATAACAAAGGGGTTTCCCGATGCTCCTCTTACTCCTGACTCCACAAGAACACACAGACGTAGCCACCTTCCAGTTATGCAAAGCACGAGTAAGCAGGCGGAACCGTGGGGGGTTGGGCAGGGCTGCCACCAAGTACCCTTCAGCTCCCTTGCATCACTCCTGTGAGTAAGGGAACCGGAAAGATTTGTTATGGGGAAATGTGAGGGGTGTCCAAACCCAAACAGGGGAGCGGGAGGCGAAGACAAATGGGTAGAGGGGAGGGGTTAACGCTTTCCCTGGCTACCACTTCACATGACGCAGGGCTACCCATAGTGCTGGTTTGGCAACGGTCACCTTGGATCGGAGCAATATTCAAAAGCTGTTGCTTCAGATTTTTGCAACATTGAAATGAGACATTATTTTGCTATTGATATTATCTCAGCTGTGAAATATTTGAGGCATTTGAGTTAATGCACAAACAAGTGTCAAAGGGATTGAAAGACCAGATTTCCTGCACTTTTGCATGGAGAAACAGATGCCAAATGGAAGCACGCCTGCTCACCCCAGCTGCCAAAACCCAAACTGCCTACTGCAAAGACCTGGTCCATTTTTCCTGGACACATTTCCCACCTGTTTCCTGCTAGGTAATGACACCAGCAGCAGGGAAACAGCAGTGTTTCAGGGTCACTGGTGATAGCACTGCCCGCACAAATCGGTGCACGATCTGTATGTCAGATCCATTCCCACAGGGGATGCTTTTACCCATCACACTCCGGGTTTGGGTTTCTGCACACCAACGACATCCATCCTCGGCACAAGCAGTCTGCAAGGGACAGCCTTCCTGCGGCCAGCACGAAGGAGGGCTCGCATGGGGATCAGTAAAATGGCACTGTGGTAACACGAGGGTGCTGAGCCTGCTCAGGGGTGGCCTCTCCACGTGACGGTCCACCTGAGAGGCTGCCCCAGGCAGACCCAACCACAGAAGCTCCTGGGTTGATGTGAAACCCTCTAACACCCCCGACAGCCCAAGGCTTTTCCTGAGCTGTACTTTCAGAGAGGGCCAGGCACAACCAGGCTAGGACCAGGAAGGTCTGCAAAAACTTTTCACAGTGGCATTTGATTTTCTTTCCGCCAGTTAAAGAGACCTTCTTGCAGCCAGTAGCTATTGCAGGGCTTGGCCCAAGTCGCAAAGACATTCATGTCCATCCAACCACGCAGAAGCTACAAACATTATCGCACGCATTTCACGGACACTACAGAGTTTGCCACGATGCTGTAAGACTCCCACCGTGCAACCACGGCGGCATTCCCGGGATCTCAGGGCCTGAAAAGGCAGCAAGCGTGGCACACGTTCAGTCAGCTCCAAACCACTACAGAAAAGGCAAATTCTCACCTCCTCGCTCACTCTCCCAGCAGAGGAATACCGAGCTGGCCACACTGAGCCCCTGACAGCATCACCAAGAGCCACATGAGATGTTTCCTACCGGAGAAAGATCAAAGCTGCCTCCTGAACGAGCGCCCCTTGGAAACAGAGCAGCCATTGAAACAAGCCTGCAGAATCATGCCCAAAAGTCAGGTTAATACATCACAAGTAGCAGTAAGTTATTCAGCGAGCTGAAGCACCAAACCTCCAAGACCTGCAGTCATTCAGGAAGTCTGGAAGAAGGCAAAATTAGCTCCGATTTCAAAAGCAGCAGAGCAAGTGCAAGCTTGACAGCAAGCACTCTGCAGCTCCTGACCTTCAGAAAATATTGGAAAAGCTATTAAGCAGGGGAAAAAAAAATAAAAATTAAAAAAAACCAGTACATGCCTAGACTGCCTCTACCCTACCATTTTACAGCTGAGCACTTCCCAACATACCTCTCCTGTGAGGTGGGGGTGGCTGGCAAGGCCAAGAAAGGAGGGCTCCTGAGGCCAGCAGTAATGACCTAAGTGACATGACTAATGAGAGCAGGAATCAGTAAGCCTTGCTTACACACTCACTGTCATCACTGCCAACACCAGCACGAAGCATCTGCCAAGAAAAATCTAGTCTAGACCGCAGGCAAGGCATGGAGCTGCCTACCAGCTGGTGAGTGCAGCGACCGATGCTTCCAGTTCCACCTCTCACTCGCTCCACCAGACCACACCACCTTGCTTCATTGGGAGAAACGTGTAAGAGGAACCACATGCGGTGTTTTCTTTTCGACGTCAAAGTAATAGACAGGAGCAAGTTTCTCTGCTTCTTGGCGCATAACCTGTGTCCCACACAACACAAACGGGGACATCAGGTATTAAATCGAGGGCTTGCGGAACGGGAGATTTTAAGCATGGGATGCTGCAAGGTTTTCCTCTCTCACCATTACAACTAATGGCCTGAATCCTGCATATTTCTGGCTTTCTGCACTGTGGTTTAATGCTACAGTGACTACAGTCTGAATTAGTAAGACAGCTTGCACACCAAGAAAATATTTAACTAATATTTAAAAACAAGTCCTGAGTTTGGATTTTAAGTATAACCGGGGAAAAAAATAATATATATAAAAATCACGGTGTGTAGGCTCGGTGTTAGAAAAAGTTATTGGGAGATATTCTAACACCATTCCTGCAAAAACTTTGTGATCATCATGAATTACTTGGTGCACAAATAATTCTCCAAACCTAGGTATCTGCAGACCACACACATTAGCAGAATCTAGAGGAAAGTTATTCAGGCCATTCAGATAAACAAGCAATTGCTCACGGTGTCAAAACCAAGTACAGGGTCACTTTCCCCTTGCTCTTACACAGCTAAAACAATTCCATTTTATGTACTTAAATTATTAAGCGCTGTTGAGATACCACGTACGTTTAATAACTTCCATTTCACATAGAAGCTGTGGAGGTCAGTCAGCTGGAAGAGACAACAGCAGTGATACAGACCGAGAGGAGGTAAGAAGGCGACTTACACGGGCAGAAAAAAAAGTATCATCAGCATCACCTCCACACAACAGGAAGCAAAACAGCAATGAAACTGGAAAAGGAGAAAAGCCAGGGAAAGCAAATAATATGTCAAGTCACACTACACAGGAAAGCAGTGAGACTGGAGCTAGCCTGCAGACACCAGGAATACTCTGATACTGAGGCTTTTTTTCAGACAACATCAATCAGTGTTTCATCTACCTAAAAGAGAAACCAGGGCTCTCCATTTTATCCGTCGGACAGAACTGTTACTGGAAGATACCACTATTGGCACAAACTGGATAAGCACAACGAAATCAAATCAAAGATGCAAAGCAACACAGGACAAAAAAGTTAAAGACAAGAGTGCAGATTGCATCAGCTGCTGGATGGAAAAGCACCTCAGGGCTTTTAAAAGTTAGGGGCAGTCTGAACTATTTCTACTTAATATTCATTTTACCTAACTACACTCTCATACCTCCATCTACGCAAACCTTTTGGAGCACTATGAGGTTCCCAAAAATCTTCATGGAGTAATGCCTGACTCCACTATCGGTTTTCTCCTTGAAGACATGATAAAATCTGCACAACACCGAAGGTCATCTCCAAATCTTTTAAAATGACCGCATCGATTGCCTGCCAGGTTTCAAGCTGAGCAGCCTTAGAGTCAGGAGACTGAGGAATCACTAAAAACAACAGGTCTTACATCTTGAAACTGTCTCCTCCCGCATGCAGTTTCTACAGTGAGACCAGGACACACCATAAACGCCTTAAATGCAAGGCATAAGCCTTTGCCTATATGGTACAGCAGGTGTAATGCTACAGCACAATATAATTCCTTGTACGATCACTCCATCTTACACTTTTTTCTAAAGCCACTGGGGTTTATTTACAGGGTTTTAAACATTTACATGGGAAGACTTAAAATATAATATCTGATATACATATGGTAGGTATCTATACCTATCTTCAGAAGATCACGGCACATCTGCATAGCACGTGCATTACTGTCAGCCCTGCAGGGGCTGGTGTAGCCTGCCTTCAAAATTTCAAGTCTTTTACAAAGCAGAATTTTAATCCTGTCAAAAGCAGTAAAAACGTGCTATCTGTGTTCACAGAGTGTGTCTTAGGACCCCAGACCTGAAGAGTCATTCATCAGCAATTTGTTAGGGAAAGAGAAATTCGCATTCCCGTTCCCTGTGACCCTGCTCCCATACCACCCAGGGAAACGGGGGCTCCAGTGTGCCTTGACCCAACCCCACGCAGCAGCTTCTCAGGGCTGACCGATGCGGCTTTTACCACCTCCTGACGACAACAACTTTACACGGATTAGCTGGTTTGACTCACTTCTCTTATAAAACATTCATACAGCTTCAAACTACCTAGGAAGCAGCACTGCTCACGGATTCAGGCTCCCTGGTCAGAAGAGGAAGATTTGGCTTTGTTGTGCTTCGAAGCGTGTTTGCTGTGAGGTTTCACTCCCTTCTGGCCCTTTGAAGTGGCCAGCCGGCTGCGTTCGCCCGCTGGCGAATTGGCCGTACCGTGACAAATGGGTCCAGGGGCAGCGCGGGCGGGCTGGGTGCTGCCCAGGGAGGCGTGGGGAGCCCCGGGCTCGCAGGCACGTGTTCCCCTGGCATGGTGGGACACATGGAGTGCAAGCGATAGGCACAATAATTAAACAGCAAGCTCGCCTTTGGTGCTTCTCATCTGCATGCTCCAAACACTTAATATTAAAGGAGAAGCAGCGTATTATTATTGCTGTTTGCAATGCGGGCAAACTGAGGCACGGAGAGCTGAGTTTCCCCACTAGGCTCACGTAGTGGGTTGAAACAAAGCTTGGGGAGGGACCTGTTAGCACAAGTTTGAACCTAAACAGCAAAGAAAATGAAGTTATTATCTGCATTCCATCAACTGCTGTTCCATACGGTTAGACATGGGCAGGAGTCCAAGCTAGGCACCCGAACGACTCCTTCAGCTCTAATGCAACAAACAAAACCCAAAACTTGCATCCTCGTATTAATCAGAGAAATCCTTTAAGCTTTGCCTGTGTTTCTGCTGGCACTATGTGATGAGGATCTACCCTGAAAATTTAACGAAGGATAAACCCAGCAGATGAGCACGGTCTCTTAACGTTACATATACGCGATCCCATCTTCCCAAACCTCTCAGCTTCTGAGAGGAGATTTTCTTATACGACTACAGGCTCTTTCCACTCCTGGTAGGATGGTATTTTCAAGTAAGCTTTAACCAAGCTCTTGCTAAGAGCACCTTGGTTCCTGATTACATCTCCAGCATGTGTCAGGAAGGTACTGCACACACTAATTAAGCACAATCAGAGATTCTGAGATTTAATAATTCATTGTCTGTGATACAAGAACTAGCAAGCCTTTTGTTATTAAATATTGTACAGTTTACCAAATAGAAGGAAAAGGAAATTAAAACCAGATATAAACTGTCTTTACTTCCTTCGAAAACTGCTTTGTTCTGCTGCCCCGCTGCCTGAAGTATATGACCTAGTACGCCCAGAAATGGCGAAAACGCACCAGGGGATGAAGGACAGAAGAGAGGGAAGCCTTCACCTGGGTCCTCTGCGCTGACGGGCTGAATATGCAAAGATATTTTGTATGTTTAAAATGACACCTTCTTGGGTTTCTGCTCTCAAATCTAGGATCAAGCCATCCTGCATTGAAAACTCTGCCCTCGGAGACCTGCCAGAGGGCCTCTGAGATAAGCAGGGGGAAAACAAAGGGTGATACCAAGGATGTCCAAGCCAGTGTGAATGCTGCAATGCTACTTCACGCCTCACATCCCGGGGTTTTTCCTACTCTGTATTTTAACAGTTCAGGCATTTAACCCAAAAACCAGCAGTGACAATGTTAACTGTGCATCTGTGGCGGGGGGGAGCAGGTACATTGAAAAAATGCTGTTTCTCTAAGAAAGCCTACTTTCTTTTTATGCCCTCCGTAAATTCACAGGCAACCCTGCAATTAATTTCCAAAGTGCATTCGTTGGTTTGGCTTTTTTTTTCTTACAAAGGTCAGTATAAAAATTTAACCTCGCTGACAGGCAATGTTACAGTAGGGCTGAGTTCACCAGAGTTGTTAATAAATATTTCAGTGCCGAATAGGATGCTGCCGTGCACTTCCCAGGACAGCCTGAAATGTGGAAGCACCCTTATCTCGGAGGGTGGCCGCCTGCCTTAGACCGCGGGAGAACTAAGGCAACAACAAAACCAGAGCAGTTATTGCGACGCTGGGCTTGGACAGGGGTGGGAGATGCTAAAGAAAAGACACGTCCACGCCAAGGTTATGAAGGTATTCAAAGGAGGCAACCGTCGAGGGTATTGCAATATGGCAAAAGTAAAGCCCAGCCAACCCAGAAAGATGCTGCAGACCTGCATGAGCGGGTCCTTCCACACCAGCGTGATGGGGAAGGATGACACGGGGGACGGTACCTGGCTCAGCAGATGAAAGGAAAACTAGGCAGAGCCCGCAGCTGAAGGAGGTGTGCCAAGAGGCAGCGACAGCAAAGATCCAGCGCAGATGATCCGATGGTTTCACGGGCTAAAGACCTGGAGGAAAATGGGATGCTGTATATGTACAAGTGTGTGCGTGCGTGCCTGTGTCAGGTAAGCCAGCAGGAAGGAGGTCTCGGCGATGACAGCGAAAAGTAATTACAGCCTGCAAAGGTCTGAGCTCGTAAAGACTGAGTTAGATTTCCTCGAAAGTTTGTAGCCAGAGATTGGGCACGTAGTCCAGACGCAGGGGATGAGCAAGAGGCAGAGACTGAAGAACTACTACTCACTGCGTGCCCGAAAGGGGTGGGACAGGCAAAAATCGTGGAGGGATTAAGAAAAGCGTGTTTGGGATGGAGAGTAAGAAGACGGCTTATACCAGTAAGTTACACAGAGAGTAACCTCACAAAAAAGGCAGTGAAAGGCTAAATGGAAAGAGACCAACGAGGGAGAGCAGGTGAGTAATATGGAAACAGCAGGTGAGCCCCCGGGCCAGGCTGGCGTGCCCAGGCAAGGGGCACGGGGCATGCCTGACCGGAGCGCCAGCAGGGGCATGGGGACAGCCCGGAGAAGGGGCAGCGAGGACCGAACCAAGGAGGGGCTGTGGGACAGCCCGAGAGCTCAAAGGACGTCAGGGGATAAGAAAAGAGGAGAGCTGAACACAGAGCAGCCAAACAGAGAGTGAAAGGTGCTGACCTGACCAAGAAAGGGTCTAGAGACAGAAAAGATTTGAGGGTAAATCAAAGCTCAAGGAGAAAAGAAAGATTTGAGGGTAAATCAAAGCTCAAGGAGAAAAGTTTCCTCGTGCCCAGGAGAAAGAAGATAGGGAAGACAGGGAAAACCCCCAGAACTTTTATACCATGTTAATACCAGAACCCCAAATAGAGAGGTAGCCCACAGGCATTAGTAGTCAAGAGTTTATATAGGTGTTTTGCCTTCTGACTGACCCTCAAATACTTCAAGCCAAACATACGCATTTTTCAGGGTACATTTAAACTTTGCTCGCCGTCCCACCTCTCTGCAGAGGAAACCCAAAGCCTGCCATGATCCCTCCCACTTCATCGTTTCCTTTCTCACTGCACCACGAGGCTGGACCCGCACAGTGATGGGATTCAGAGAGCCGTGTTTATTTCCCTCAGCTCTGTAGGGCGCAGTCCGGCCAGAACAACGATGACAATTGTTTCCTACAATTATTACCACGTTTCACACCCTTTCCTCTGGGTTATGAGAAGCAGCACCCCTTCCTCGACAATAGCTCCAGCCAGTTTCCTTCCCCACCGGAGACCTGCCAATGTCCAGAGTCCTCCTGGGTTTGTCGCTGCTGTCCCAGCCTGCTTCCCCCTTCCTAAAGTAACGGGGTCTCATTTTCTACCAGAAAAAAAAAAAAACAAACAAACCCAAAGACAACTCAGTCCACAATTTCATTTGAAGAAAAGAATTCACCTGGCGCTTGTTGGAATAATTTATAAAAATATTTTCCAAAATCTCGTCTACGCCATTATTGCCCCATTCGGAGGTAAACCGGTTCTTCTCCAAATTGGTACTGATGGCTGGCAGAAGGCCACATTTGGCCCATCAGAGGTAACCACAAGGCTGGGTGTTTTGCTGTAAATCAAAGGGCACCGTTCTCCTGCACACCCTCGGCAGGGAAGGCTTTGGTTCAGCTTCCTCGTCACTTAAGGATGCCACAACATTTACCACCCCCTTGACGGCACTATCGGTTACTTGTAAAAGGATGGTCATTTTACCCCGACAAATGAATTTCCATCATTTCAAACGCACAAATTCAGGCAGAAGGGATTTCCCAACCTCTTAACGTGATTTTGCATTTGCTTAGCATCCTCTATCCATAGATCTTCCAGGGATGTATAAACAGGGAGCCAGAGAGCATCAGCTATTTTCAAGAGCTCTCCGCCAACGTCCCCGGCAAATTCACTCCAAGAGAAAGCCGTAACAATAGAAGTGCAGGCAACAAAGACTTCCATTTTACTTTCATTTTGTAGATGAAGGTGGTTGAAACAGAGACACAGTTTGTGTCCCTGAGGCCTGAAGAGTTGGTCACAGCTCACAAGGAAAGCTGTGCATTGTGTGAGTGCGCTGGGGTTTGGCTGGGACAGGGTTAATTTTCTTCACAGTAGCTAGTATGGGACTGTTTTTTGGATTTGTGCTGGAAACAGAGCTGGTAACACAGGGATGTTCCTTATCGCTGATCAGCGCTTACCCCGAGCCGAGGCCGTTTCTGCCCCTCACCCCCCACCAGCGAGCGGGGGGGGGGCACAAGGAGCTGGGGGGGCACAGCTGGACACAGCTGGCCCAAGGGGCAGCCGATGCTCAGCAGATACCCCTGGGGGCAGGAGAAGGAAGGGGGGGACGTTCGCAGTGACGGCGTTTGTCCTCCCAAGTCACCGTTACGTGTGACGGGGCCCGGCTGCCCTGGGGATGGCTGAGCCCCTGCCCGGGGGACGTGGGGAGTGAATTCCTCGTTTTGCTTTGCTGGCACACGCGGCTTTTGCTTTACCCATTAACCTGTCATTACCCCAACCCACCAGTTTCCTCACTTTTACTCTCCCGACCCCCTCCCCCGTCCCACCGGGGGTCAGTGAGCGAGCGGCTGCGCGGGGCTGAGCTGCCGGCTGGGGTTAAACCACGGCAGTGAGATCCCAGAACGAACTGTATCAAACCAAGAAGACACGTTTTGCAGGTCATGTTTAAACTCCACGCACCTTCTCACCTCTCTGTAGGGGAAAATCAAGAGTTTTATAGGAGGAAAATGCTTTATCTCACTTAGACAGAAACACCCCATACATTGACAGGGGTGATCTGAGGAGAGCTATGCAGAAGTTTGCACCAAGCAGTGAAAAAAACTCTTCAAGTAACAGTGTAAATTGGATGTTTTGGGACAAGAAATCTCCTTTTTCAGTATAAACGCCGTCTGATAGCTAGAAGACACTTAAGGCACCATCTCCAGATACTTCCCATCCACAGGCCCAAACACATCCCACCTTGGATCCAGCTCCAGCTCCAGCTTCCTGACCCACCTCCTCTCACTCCCTTCCAGGTAATACTCTTTTAATTATAACTGAGATAAAATAGCTAAATGGCCACTCGCAGGCTAATAATGACAAGGCTCCTACGTGCCTCATTTCAGAAGATTGCATCAAGCGTTCCTTGTTGAGCTGAAACTGCTCACACGACTGTGGGGGGAAGGTGGCGGCCAGCTCAGCTCCCAACCAAAAGTTGTGTATTTTGCAGGAGAGAAAAGACAAGAGGAGGAAGGTCCTGTACGACCTTTAAACGAGGCCGTGGGAGCAAAATACGGCTGTTTCTTAACCTTCTTTACCTGTCAGATAGGCCTAAAACACAGCCCAGCTTGACAGCAGCACTCAACCATCCTGCATTCTTCACCGAGATAATTACACCCGTAATAGCTGAACCTCTGTTCTGCGCTGCATCAAAGGGGTTTTTTACCTTTTGTAACATAAACTCGAGAAATGACAGAGCAAAATGTGTTAGGCTTTACCAGTCAGCCAGCAAGACGCACATGCCTTCGCTTCCACAAGGTGACTAATAAACTGGACAAAGACAGAAGTGAGAGAGAGGGCAAAACCAGTATGTTTCTATGGATCAACGCAAGTAAAGATGCACTTTGCTAGACTGCTGCCCTGTAATCAAAAAGCTCGCCCAAAGCAAAGATAAAGTCCCTATTTTGTAAAGCTCGGCCACTGTTTTAGAGGTGGAGGGTAAGCACCCGTAATGCCAATAGAACCACCCAGGGATAAATCCTCCCAAATACTCAGCAGAGCAACCCGCCGTGACGGCAAGGAAAGCCACTGGATTCCAGGCTAATACACCTGAGCTTTTTAACAGGGAAGAAATGTTTGCAGGGAAAGGAGACCGGGAACCCAAGATCCAGTGATAAAACCTAGCTCCTGAAGAAGCCACTCCTTGCCTACTCCGTTGAAAGTTTGATCATTAAATATTCTATATTCGATTTTACATTAAACTTACAAATTATTTCTAAGTCTTCCAGACAGAACGCCTTTTTGACGTTCTGCTTACATGAAGGCCAAAGCACTGAAACCCCAGCCACACCGGGGCACGTGGCCACCGCCACAGCACAACGTACCCACATACACGTACAAGACCCAGAGGATGACTTACATTGGCTACCCTCTCCGAACAAATGTGTATCACACCTGCTCTCCATTTTTACTATTTCTGTCCAATTCCTTTCCTACCATTTTCTCTTCCCTCTGCTCTCCATAAATCTGGGTTACCACTAGGTACATCCCGTACAGAGATGCCGATCTGGGTGGCTGGGCCAGCTGGATACCACGCAAAGGACGAAACTCTGACATTAGGATTTGCTTCTGAAAATTTTCATTTTCTTAAGCTTGAAGGTCTGATTCCTTTGCATACAGTTATGGCATAAATTCTCCTTAATATACAATCCTACTTTGCTTTTGCAGGTTATCAGTGCAATAAATGCTCTCTGTCTAAAATCTGCTTTTGTGCACTGCCCAGCAAGCATAGGGGAGTCATTATCCCAAAGCATCCCCTGGGATTTAAAGTCTTCTTCTAGGATGTGGCATTTCACAAGGCGTGTTGCTGCTGTAGGAGGATGCGGTCTGGCTGAGCCACACTAGCAGACGCAAGAAAAGGAACAAGGATGTGATTTTGAGAATAGCATTCAGCCACACTGAAGCCACCGAAGCCAGGAAAAGCTATTGCGAAGGGCTGTGATTGTTCAACAATTTCTTCTTTCTCCTCAGCCTGCCACACCAACATCCAGCGAGCCTTGTTGCAAACACGGGCATCAGCCTGTCTCACCCAGGAGCTCAGTGGCCAAGGGCGCAGTCCCTAACGCGCTCAGCTTCCCCTCTAACTGGCATTTTTGCCACATTAAGGATGTGCACGGCTCAGCTGTTTGCTTTCTTTGGGGTTGGCAGAGCAAAGCAGTTCTTGAGGACACCCCGTTCTAGCTCGTGTCAACACGAGGTAAGTCGCAGCAGCAGGCTGACGAGCTCTTCATTCTCGTTGCGACCTTTCAGCAGGTCTGTGCAGAGAAAGACTTACGAGTAACTACTTTTAAAGCCCCTACATAAGACGGTGTAAGAAAGGCCTCTTTCAAGCGAGCATCTTGCTTCTTGGTGGTCCCTACGGCACTTACAGAGGGCGAAGCTACTGCTGTCCCTCCTGCCGCCTGCTGTCATGTACAGCCCTGCACAACGTCAAAACCGGGAAATCATCCTCGTTGGCGGACCCAGCCTTGAGGAGTGATACCAACAGAAAGCAAGACCACTATGGCTGTTTCATGCTGAATTATCCCACCAGGAACATTAGGAAAAAACCCACCCACCCACCCACCAAACAAAAAACTCTCCAAAAACTGAACCCAAAAAACCCCTAAGCAACAACCAGAAATGAGCAAAAACCCTAAATGAGACCCTGTGTTCCACAAGAGTTCAGCAGGTGTATTTTTACTTTTGAATTTACTTTTGAAACTACTGTCAAATAGTTTCACATTGCAGAGATAGTTTTGTTTTGGTTTGGTTTTTTTTTTCTTTTATTGGAGGTATTAACGAACTATGTTATCTTTATTCTGCTTGTGCTATTCAAAAGAGGCGACAAAACCATTCTCTCCATCTCCTTGGATTACATGTTATCCCAAATGTTGGACTTTACACTCATGCTATGGAATCACACCAAAGTCATTATAACTACCCCACCGAAGAAACATTTAATCACTTCTTTGGGCATTTGCAGAGATCAGGGCCCAGAAACCACTAACACGCTGCCCTCAGTTCCAAGCTCAGCAATTTTCAGCAAAACAGTCTATTTTTAAACAAACACTGTAGTAAATAGCAACTTTGGCAACAAGGCCCTGACATCAAAAGCCCCGGCTCCACGGGGATCTTTACAAATCTATAGTAAGCTCTTGGGAGGTCCCCAGGTTTTTCTTTCAGCAACGGGGGCACATTCCACAGACTCACTTTTCTGGTCCTTGAAGCAAATTATCAGCTGAAGAAAATGATGCGTCTGTAAAAGCAGAAGAGCACAGAAGCGGCGGCATACCAGTGCGCTGACCCCCTTCAGCTCCCGACGGGGAATTCAAACGCAGCTCAAGACCACCCTGTGCTTTGGCTTTTGGCGAGAAGGGCTCCCTGCCTCCGGTGCCCGCTGCCCACCTCCTCAGCCCAGTCAAACGGTGGAGGGCAAGCTCTCGTCGCTCTGAGACCACAGGCAAGGGGCTTCCCCCTGGCCCTCGGGGCTGGCAAGACCAGAGAAGGGAGCATCGCCACGCGTGGCTCCTGCCAGCTCTTCTGGGAGCCACCCGTGGCTACAGAAACTGGCTCTGCCTCAGTCACAGGAGGAGCCAGGCAAGGTCTGGTTGTGCACAAAAGTTCCTGCATATGCCAGATTTTTCTTCTGTCGACGTATCTATTTACTCTCGAACAGAAAAACTTTCAGGTTTTCAGGGGGAAGGTTGTTTCGGTTTGGTATTTTTGTTTGGTTGGGATTTTGGTTTGCTTTTTGGTTGATTTTTTTTTTTTTTCAGAAAACTATTTTATATACAATATGGAGGATGCTAAAGGTTTAAAACATTACTTTCTCATTGCTTTATTATGTTTTCTGGAAAAAAAGTATCTCTTTTGTTTGTTTCAAGCTTATCTCCTAATAATTTAATTTCATGTTCCCATATCCTTAGATCAGAAAAGGCAAAAAAACATCATTGCTCTATTCATTTTCTCCACAGGACTCATAATTCAGTCAGCTTCCACAATATAGCTGCCCCATGCTTTGCATTTTTTACCTTTCCTTGCATCTTTTCTAGTTCTCTGGCTTTTTCGATGCTTTTTTGGGGTGGGAGGGTGGTGGTGTCCAACTTGGGGAAACAAACTTCACACAGTATTCAACGTACCTATGCACCACAGCAGTTACACATTGGTATCCTACCATCTTCAGTTTTATTTTCTATTCCTTAAACCATAAGTTTGCAGAAGAAAAAAAATAAATCATATATTACATTCAAAACAAACTGGTAAAACACTGTAAGTTTCAAAATAAACAAAGAGGAAGCCTAAGTTCCTGCCTTTGTTTCTGCAATTTTCTATTTACCTTTCTATTATCAACTTTAGTATGTTTCTCAAATGTTTTCCTATCCTTTAGACAGAAAATGCCCCAGTACTTGGGCTGCTGCCTGAAGAAGGCTGAGCAAAAAAAAAACAAAAAAACACCTTTGGTCCAGTTGTCTTCTCAGCGAGAATAATTACACAAGAACTCCTGCAATGCAAAAGCTGTGACCTTCAAAAAAGAAAAACAAACAAAAAGCCAACTGTAGTTAGGAAGGTAATTCACACCCTTGCCTTTAAACAAACTTAACCAACATGTTCTTAAAAGGAACAAAGACATTTTAATTGTGTTTGTTGTGCCTCTGCATTCTCAGCCTTGTCCAGTCATCAGCATGATCCCGGTCATGAGTGCCTGGAGAGTGGGATGCCCAGTGCCACCACTACAAACAGTAACACACACGCTGACACCCTACGCAAACATGGGATGGGGAAGGGAGAGCGATTTTATTTACATGAGTGGCAAATGGATGGAGAGGAGGAAATAAAAGCTGCACCAATAAATCCTTTCAATACAACATCTGTATTTTGGCCCTCCCTATTTACCACACACAGTAACAAGTTTCAGAAACCTCCGCAGAAACAGGACGATGCTTTTCCTTTCAAGGAGTCCGGAGCTAACGGTGTGAGATAGCTTGCCCAGACACTGTGAGCTGGTCAGATAGAAAAAAAATAATTAGACAGGAGTCTATTCTTTGGTCAAGTCACTAAAGCTATCTAATGAAGTCAGAGAATAGAATCCTATCTAATAAAGGCAGGCACGCCCTTACCAGTGTATTAGTCAGACAGGCGGCTCTGGCTTCTACATTTAGAAAATCTTGTATATAATTGCCTGGGCTTGCAAATGCCACTATATTGTATTTCTAGCGATGCTCTGGGCAGCATATTTTCTATGAGTTATACCATCAGGAAAGCTATACGACCTCACTCAACTAGCAGCACACTTTGCTTACACACACACACATACTTCTGAACTGTTTGAAGGTGAAGCAGAATAACTGGAAACACATGAGCGGGGAATTGCTTGATTTTACCCCACCGTACCTTCTACAAGTCAAGTGAAACCAGCCACTCACAGCACTACGAAGAAAGCCACAGTTTGTCCAGAAGTTAATAGAAAAATGTATTTACTCTTGCTAGCGACTAAAGAGCATCAATACTCAACTTCACCAGCAGCCTTCATAGTTTGCCTGGAATAACAGTAAAAAGTGTGAGCTGCCCTCTTTACTGAGTCCGGGGTGAATTTGACTCCAGGACTTACAGAACAGTTTTACTCAACTGTCATTATTCACGTTATCTTCACAGCCATGATGAAAGCTGTGAATTGTTTCTGAAAGAGCACTTTCATTTCTGGAGACTGAGAAAGTATTTCCTGGCTGGACCCTCAGAAGCAGATCTGTTAATGATTCAACAGCAAAACATATTTTCTTGGGCAAGAAGAGAGGAAATGAGTATGAGAGTTAAGAATAAGACAAATCACAAAGTCTGTGTTTTCATATGTTCTTTCTCTCCTGTGTTCCCCTTCGCTTAAGGCATGTCTATTCCTCATGTCACTAGACATACAGTCTAACTCCTACTGTCACTGGAAAATTCCCACTGAGGGAAATAAAAGTTGGATCTTTTATATAAGATGGGATGGGAAGCTCTGTAGTTGCCACGCTTGCCTCCTCCAGCAACCCACCAGAAGATGAATGCTGAATAAAGCAGAATTTATTTTGCACGTCATTTCGTAGCCCAGAGGGTATCCATCAGGCTGCAGAAACACTGAAATTAAGTGTGAATGGTCAGTGTCTCCTCCTCCCCTCTATGCATGGAGACCAGCTCCACGGCCGGCAGCCTTCATTAAGTGCTTTCTGCCAAAAGGCTGAGATAAGAATGAAAGGCAAGAGATAAGAAGGAAACGAAACGCTCACTAACCAGAGTAGTTTGTTGAGTCTAAAGCCAGACTGAAAACATGATTGAATGAGCTGAGTAAAAAGACTGTGGTTGCACAAGGAGTAGGTCCACTGCAGACAGAAAAGTCTCAAAAAACCTGAGGTTACGAGAGAAAGAAAGAGCACTTGGCCAGTGGAAGTTACAGAAAATGAGTTAACCAGGTCATTACGACGTGCTTTCTCAGCGTTTAAAACTAAAGAAAGGGCAGGCTTACTGGCCATTTCCAAAGGTCTACCACAATTACGTAAAGCAGCTATTGCTGGGTTTCTAGCAAAAAAAAATTAAACCATGGATTAAGCGGGTGGCAAAAAACCAAGTCCTACCCAAGAACAAGCAGTGCGGTGAGAAGAGATCCTCCTATAAAGAGCTGCTGGCAACCATGACTCTGTCAATCACCTTAAGGATCTGTCAAAACAGACAAATACAGCCAAGGCAGACCAATATTTTGGGGCAGGTTTTGTGCTTTTGGGTTTGTGGTTTGTTTTTTTGTTGGTTTTTGTTTTTGGTGGTTTTTTTTGTTTTTTTTTTAAAGAACAAGCACACTGGGACCGATGGCACCAGCTGCCTAAACTTGTTCTTAAGCTGTGCATTCCAGAAGGTAGCCCATTTGCCTCAAAAATCTGGCGTCCAAACAGTGTGGGTGGAAAGCCAAGCCAGCCGGCCGGTGCTGTGTGCTTCCCAGGTCTCCCATTCCACAGAGCAACTGGAGGCAGGAGGACCAGGGGAACCTGTTGTGCAGGAGCCAGGGTTACAAAAGGACCTGTCCATAGCAAAACATGCAGGAGATGTGGAAATCATCCATGAGATCTAGCAGAAGTGCTGTTAGCTGCTGCTGTCTTCAACAGGGCACTATGGCTTAGATGACGGATGCAACCTGGCCCAATGTCACAGTTGCGAGCAGGAGGTTGGACCAGAGATCCCTGGAGGTCCCTTCCCACCCAAATTACCTTAGGATTCCACAAATATCTGTTTGCAGACTATAACGCAGAGGAGATAAGGCTGCAGGTCCACAGCAACTTATCCCAGTCTCTCCTCTCCTCCCCCACCCAACCCCAGCTTCGGCTTTTGTGTTTGAGCTGGCTCACTGTGGGCTCCCGTGTCAGAGCAAAAGGGAGAGCAAAGGCTGGGAGACCTGCACAGCGCTGACGCACACCAGCTCACACCACTGGGGCAGTGCAGATATGGGGAGAAGTCTGGTTCCTGCCAGAAACGATAAGGAGGGACCGTACTCCTGCAGTCAAACATCTGAAAGTGGACTTGCACCATCCACGATGAAGAGGAGGCGGAAATAAAAAAGGCAAGTTAGGGAAACACCAGCAAGGACCAACTCAAGCACTTTCCATATCAACGCTGTTAGGGCCCAGCAGATGGTTTCTCAGCCCCGTTGTCCCCACACTGTTCAGCACCACACCTTGCCTTAACCATCTCAGGCTTTTAAGGGTCAAAACCATGACATCTACAAAACGCGTGGTCTGACCTCTGAGCAAAACAGCACCGTACCGATTCCAAGAGCCAACTTTTGAAGGCTCAGCCTCAGCTAGCACCAAATGCAGCCAACGACATTTCTGGAGCCATCAGGAGAGGCAAGTCTCGGAGGAAGGTGGAAATTGTAGAAGCAGCTAGGGCAGAGCCAACAGCCGACCAACAATGCCGCAAGCAGGGGGGTGGCAGGTGGGCTGGGAAGGGACAGGCTGTTATCAACACTTCATCAGGCTGGTGTGATCCTGGCACAAAGCCACCATGGAGAGGAAGACAAGAGCTTGCATGCTCACGCAAGCTTTTAAGCAGAGAGATAGCATTGAGAAAAGGTCAGTCACAGATAAAGGTAAAAGCCACACTTTTTTTTTTTTTTTTTTTTTTTTTTTTTTTGGTGTGAACAAAAGTTCACACAAAAAGAAATTCAAAAGGCAGGAAGCGAAAAGCCTTGAGAAGTTCACTGCAAGTTTGTAAAGGAGGGTGACGGTATCCCAAGCCTGGTTATTAATACCAAATCTGGGTAAGGCTGAGCTAGCCTTAACCTAGGGACTTCAGTCACTTACTGTGGCAGCTCATCACAGGCTGCCTGAGCAGCAAGGGGAGTCAGCACTGCCAAAACCCATAATTATTGCTGGAGTTGAAGAATGCAAACCATACCTGAGCTGGCTAGCTCGAAACTAGCTCAGATACATTTATGTTCAGCTGCAACACACGCAGGAAAAAGTCAAGAAGCCTTAACCATGAAACGAAGCTTGGTCATCTTGCAAAAGTTCTGAGACCTATGGTTTCAAGAAGGGAAGAGAAAACCCCACTAGATATCACTTGCCTTTCCACCCTCGCTTTTCCAGGATGACAGTAGGTCACTTCCCCAGGTGTACTCCTGGGCATTGCCACAGACAGAAGAGAACAGGGCAGTACCGACAAACGTGCTTCAGTAGAAGACGCGGAGTTGCCTTGAGGTGCCAATCTCATCTTTTCTTACCATAATTAGGAAAGAACAAGCCTGCGAGAAGTCATATACAGTACTAAAACCTATAGGTAACATCACACAAGAATCAGTTTGCAGTTTTGTGAAAGAAACACCATATAAAGCATTACAGGCTCCAGCTCCCTTCTGCAACACTCCATGCAATCACTGCCGGTGTTTCCATGGCATGTCCCACAGACCAGGACAGATGACATGCCTACTCTTAGGTCTACTGACCCCGTGGGCCTGGCACTCGTTTTTTTAGTGAACAACTACAGCAAATAAAGTCAGGACAGGATAGCTGTTCATGAAGCATTACATGTTTACGGCTCCACATTCAAGGCAAACACGTATCTAAGTATCTGTGACTGCAAACCCACTGTAGCTCTACTCCAGCTTTCAAAAAGACTTATGCACGCAGCTCATTCATGAAGCAGGCTGAGGGGTGCCACAAGAAGTAATTACTACAGCCCAAGCGGTGAGGAAACAAGTAAAGCAAATCCAGGCAGGTTTTGAGCAAGAATTCTTTGCCTGATGGCCTATTTAGAGATTACCTCTCATTCACAAGTAACCTCCTATGTGTGTATAATTATCCAGGGGTTTGCACCGTGAGAGCACCTACGGACTTCAGTGCCAGCTCAGTGCTGCCGTGCCCAGCACAACGTCGATCTGACAGAGCCACCAAGTTCTCTGCCCAAAAGCATTTCTGCTGTCAAACACAAGGCAAGGAGCATCGTTTTCCAAGCTTTCCAACAGGCAGCCCTCGAAGTGCCAGCTATCCCCGTACGTGGTTAGGTGGGCTGCTCCAAAAGTTACCACTGCAGGTGTCCTCAAAGCAGAGAAGGGGGAAAAGCGCAGAGCAAGCACCGAGCTTCGGGGTAGCTGCCATAGATGATGAATTGTGAACTATGAGAAGGGAAGGTTTGATGAAGTCTGCAGCGTGCTGGCAGGGGAGCACGAGCTCCAGCCGCACAGGTACCTGACGCTCTGGCATTAAATGGTGAGGGCTTGGTGACCTAGGTTTTCAACTTTGGGTCTGCAGAACCCCAGGTGATCTGCGAACTCTTTTCCAGAAAGATAAAAGTGAAAAGCTGTGCTTATATTTGCTGTATTTCTGCTGGAAACTCCGCAGTTCGCAAACTGAGGAAAGCTGCAACCAGCAGATTATTACTCACCGGGACAGGAGGCAATGTAATGATTCAAAGCAATGGGAAGATCCTCAGGAATTGAAATGGGTGCACAAGCCACTGAGCAAAAGCATTCACCGGCGTGGAAACAAGAAAAAAAATAAATTGAAATAGCACGTCCCAGTTGTTCAACATTTTCCCAGCTAGTGGGAAAACAGTTCTGTCAAAATTATTTCCTTTTTACCCTCGTCGGTCATCACAAAAGCCAGCTCTGAAGTCTGTAGCTCACTTTTCTTGCATTTCACAAGATGATTGGTGTCTAGTGGCTCCCAACAGACAGGATATATTTTGGCCTCTCTCCCAACACAAACACTGAAGAGATTGGAAAGACGGCACTGGGATTAATTTAAGTAACCATTGAAACCTGAAGCCCAACAATTATCTAAGGGAAAAAAAAATAATTAAAAAAGACTCACGTGCTGCCACACAGATAAATCTGCTTTCCCTCTTTAAGATCAAACATGTCACTGAACGAGACTCGTTATTGACAGAGAAAAGCAGAACAATGATGGATGTAGCAATTCTGACACTAAAGCATTTTACAGCCGTACTGCACTTGAAAGGTAGCCAAGAAGCAAGTCCCTGCAGACCTTCCAGCAGCTATTTGGCATCAGCTTCACCGAGGAGCAATAGCTGTGCACCTCTAACAAAGACAAACGAACCATCAGAACGTACCCTGGAAACAAAACCAAAGAACTTGAATTAATAAGAAATCTATAAACGAAAGGTTACAAGCTAGTGCCGTAAATAAAAGATGTAAGATGATAGCCACCAATTCCTGCCCAAGGAAAGAAACCAGACTGATTGTAGGTCAAGGTGCCTGCTTTTTGTGACTTCATCTTTATTGACAGAAGTATTAATTAAGACTTCCTTCTCATAACTTTATTGAGGAAGTATTAATTAAGACTGCCACTTCATACTTTTATTGAAGAAGTATTAATTAAGACTGCCTCTTTGTACTTTTCCTGAAGGCATCTACAGACCCTGGATGACCTGTTCTGCTGTTTATTTTTCAAAGTACTGTACACTTCAAAAATAAAAATGCAAAGAATACTAGTCCTGATTCTGCAAGCTTAATTCTCAAAGAGCTCCTGGCTTTGATGCAGATGACCCACTCTGGGATTAACCAGGCAGAGATTCCTCTGTTCCTGTGGCAAACCTCTTAACAACAGTCAGGCAAGTGCAAGAACATACAACATGCCTATATTTAAAGAATATATTATATATATATTCTACTGTGGAATGCTTAAGCACACAAAAATTCTTTGAGAAACACCACAAAGCTTCATAGCCCTATGAGTTCTATGTTCTTCCATCCCCACCTTGCAGGGATCTCCCAATCTGCTGAAGGATGGAGATGACACCATGTAGCTAGACCTCCTAAAAAAACACATTAAGTCCTATTGAAGTCTCTGCTTTCGACAAAAACAGAGCAGACCTGACACCTGTCAGATTTGCTTCCCTACCACATGAAGCACTACATCCAAGATTATCCGTTCACATCACTCAGAACCTGGCCAGCCTCCCTTCTCTTTCAGTCTCCTACTCCTTCCAGATGTTCATATTCACAAAGAAGACTTCTCTACAAGGCTGACAACTGGTCTGAAGATGACTGTTTAAAAAATATACTTGTTTCTAGAGCACCTAAGATTGCAGAGACTGGTTTCCTGCTCACTGTTTACCCCCTGTTTACCCCTTAATGACTGTTCTCTGCAGCTTCTCACAAAACATTTTCCTCTTTAACTGCATAGGATTTTTCAATCAATAACACCAAGAAGGTGTTTCTTTTAATCAAAAGGATAATTGTGACAAATTAGCAATGACTGCAGGAAAGCTCAGTGTCCTTAAAGCTCTTCTCAGCCCGGCTTCAGAAACAGCGGGTGAATGTGCCCCTTTAAATTCCCTTTTCTCAAATTAAACTAGGGACAAAACTCCCACCCTGGTGTTGGGTTTTGGTGTGGGTTTTGTTTTTTTTAATAACCCCTCCTGCTAATAGCATCTGCTATGTTAGATACTGCTTTTGCTTTAAAATAGACCTTAAAACCCTGTTTGTCGGCTGGCTAAGCTGCCATGTGAACACGCAGCTACCCAGGACACCCCCACAGCCCCGGCTGCCCACCGCGCAACACCAGGCACCTGAACCCCCCCCCCCCCACACACACACACACACAAACTCACCCGGCTGCCCACAACCCGCTCCTCCTTTGACTTAAACAGCCACATGAAAACCAGGAACGTGACGGCCCACCAGGACACCTCCTTCCTCTGCTCTGTCCCGATGCTGTGGATGTTTCCCCCTCTCCCCTGGGCTCTCAGGATTGCCCACGCCAGCCCGGGCAGGGGCATTTGCAAAGCCTCGCCGGGAGGAACGGATGGAAATCCTCGCACAGGTGCTGACCTGCTTCTGGCTTCCGAAGCCAGAGCATCTCGACAGCAGCCTCAGATTAAGCAAGGTGTACGGCTTGCCCTGAGCGAAGACGGGTAGCGACAAAGGAGGCCCTTCAGGGAAACCCAAAGAAAACCCTCGGCTTGCTCTTAGTGCCAGCTTTTGTTATTTCATCTGTCAATTAAGAGAGAGGTTGTCTGGGCACTAACCCTGCAATAGGCGCAAGCAGGAGAGCAAACATTTAATGCCGGTCTGCCCCAGGGGGAAGCAAGTGCAGAGCCCGCTCCCACACGGGCTGAGGAGCGGCTGGAAGGCTCAGGGGCAGGCTGAGCAGTCCTGGCAGCCAAAGAGCACCCCAAGAATCCATTGACTAAACCCTCTAAAAGAAAAGGGGGAAAAAAAACCCCACCAGAACCAAAATCAAAATAACAAAAACCCCAAACCAAGCCACCAAACGTGCAGAAGTTCACTGCAGCATCACATGGAGTTCACAAGACTTCAGTTACCTATCTAGAATTTGAACACGATCAGTTAACAGACCATAATAAATCTCATTTATGTTGGGTTGATCTCTTTGGGAAGGGACATGGGCAATGAACTGTACATGCATTGCTGCTGGCACAGTTGCAGGGCTTGGACCCAAGGATGTCAGTAAGACAAGGTGAGTAGACACCATATATTTATTAGGCTATAAAGTCTTCCTCACAATGACCTGGAGAAAGGCTGATACATCCAGAAACCGATCTATTTCTTCTATATTTTTTGCATATAGGAAGATATCCATAGATATTATGACCAAAGTGGAAAATACAGCTACAGTCTGAAAGAGTGAATATCAATTTGTCTTTCTTCTTAAGCGAGTTTCACTAGACTTGGTATAAGCTTTTTTTAAAGGACAAAAAAAAAAACTTCCCATTTTTCAAAAAGAAATACTCATTTTGTAGCCCCACAATAATACCTAAGATGATGCTGCCAAATCGCAAACACACTAGCAGCACCCAGCTGCTTCTGATGCTAATAATACACGGCGAGTTTTACAGCTCCAGCGTTAAACACAGTCCTTGCAGTCTCACCCCTTCTCGAGAGCTTCTGAACACCCAGCGAGCGCGTATGTTACTGCACACGCGACTTCCAGGCAGGAGATAAGCAGGAGTTCCTAGAGCTACAGTTACTGGTGCGGATGGATGCAGTGATGCTCTGCCCTGCTACCCACGCAGGGACTGAGCCACTGCTCAGCCGCAGTCCAGCCCCAGGTCCCCCCCCTCCCAAACCACATTTTTCTTTCCCCTCTGCTGGCACCAGGAGGAGGAATCAGCCTCCCCCACAGCCAGCCAAGTTCTGCTGGCCACTGAGGTTTAGGCCATGTTATTGGGAAAGCCACTGGGACTGGTCACCTTCCAACAGCCCCTCTCCATTTTTTCGGTGGGATACCTCGTACCGCGGCCAGCAATGGGCCCTTCAGCATCCTGGCTGTCCTCCGAAGGTGAGCGTGAGCTAGCATGTGTACCTTCTGAAGCACTGGCAGCTAGCAAAAACTGCTTTAAAACCAAAACTTCAGGAAGGTACCCACACCACACTCTTCAGATGGAAAAAACTTTTGTTGTCACAGTGTATACATTTTGTAAAGAACTACGCTTGGAGTCATTTCCTAGTGTTTAAGTGAACAGTTTACTTTTATAAAAGAGCAATCTTTAATACTGCTGCTTATCCCTTTGTTAATCATCTGATAGTGGAATTCAAGGTTAAGCTAAAAGGCTCTGTATTTTACTCAGACTTCTGCTGTTTTGCTGTCCTGTCCCACCCATCCCCCCAAAGAAAGGAAGAACAACAACAGTCTCATATTGCAGGGGTTAGAAGTATATCCAGCTCCACAAAACACACTACAGAAGTCATTATACTCTGCATATTTAAATGCACGCTATAGCAACTTTCTTTCATAAGAAAACCAAAAACAGGCTTAATAAGCGCCAACAGCAATATTACACCATTGCTTTTCTGCTGCAGAAAAAGCAGTGACGAGAAGAACCACTATTCAGATTCCCTGAGTAGTTACTGACCTCTGAATGCATGCTCTATTGCTATTGTGGCTGAGAACAGGAGCCCGATTAAAAAACGGAGCTGTGAAGACCTGCTCAAATGTCAACAGGAAAGCACTTTGTTTCATCAAAATATACATGTTTGTACATTCTTAACATTCAGGTATTTCTTGTTCCAGGTTTCAGGTGAAAAATCCCAGGTCACAAACTGAGGGATCAATTACACTGGACAGAAGAAAGCATGTTTACATATTAGGTGAAGAGATTTTATTCCAAGAAGAACATAATACCCTTAAAAACCTTTCCAGATCTGGCCCACCCAGGGAGTAGTTTCGATACTGGAAACTGGAGACTGCAATAACATTCCCAGCAGTCAACATCATTAGAAAATAATCAAAACATTTATGCTTTTGTATTTAAAAGAAAGAAACAAAGTTTGGAGAGAGCTTGAATGTTACAGAACCCTGTTAAATTTCTGCTACTGCAGAAAATTATTATTAAGAGGTTCCTCCCATCCTCATGTTTCTGCAGGGGAAACCACCATCTGGCTGCAGCTTTTATTTTCTCCAAACGCCTCAGCCTTTCCTTGACTACCAAGAAAAGAGGAGCCTGCTCATCACGTGTTTGCCGAAGCCAAGGGAAGGTGTGATGCTGCTCAGAAGGTAGCTCGGGATGCCAAGAGTCTTGAAGGACAGCCAGTCCACTTGAAGGACACCCAGTCCACCTGGGTTGCATCCTTTCTGCTACCCTCTCCGAACGGATGTCTTGAGTGCAGATGAGAACACGGTAAAGCCCTGGCATGCCCTGCCTGGGGGCCAAGCTATAATCCTCCTGGCCAGCAGAAAGGTGGACAGGTTCACCATCTGGATGAATGGCCCGAGGCAACACCACCAGCAGAGCTGGGAGAGAGTTCCAACTGCATTACCATTCCCTTTACAAAGAAGCCAAATCAAAAACCTGCCACTTACGCCCCCCGACAGCCGTGTCTGCATACGTAGCTGACCCTTCCTATAGCATCGTTGCGCTAAACACACATTTCTCCAGGAAACAAAACGAAGCCGTTTCAAGCTAAATTTTAACCGCTGGCAACACACCTAGAAGGTCTGAGCTTAGTCTGCTAAAATCATTGCAATTTGATTAATAAAACCTTAGGCAACGTGCCCCTAACAAGCAAATTAGAAAGACAGGACAAAGCTGGGAACGTGTTCCTGAGCTTTTGTGCCACCAAACGGTGAAGAGGAGCGGGCAGGGTGGGGGTACCTGTGGCCGGTGGCCCCACAGCCCTTGCCACGGCCCCTGGGCACCCCACCCACCTCAGCCTTTCTAAAACCAAAACTGACTGTACAGAAGAAGCGCGGGACAGATGGAAAGGCGATGCAGCAAGTGGCCCCGTGGCACACGGTGCTGGCAGCCCAGGAGCCCGCTTAAGCGCTGGGAGTAACACTTGACAAGGGCTTCATTCAGCCCCCGGCTAAGACAAGGGCCCTTCGAGGAGGGAAATAAGGAGCATTTAATTAAAGACCGGACCCTCACGCGCGGACAAAGAGACGGAGAGCGTGAGGGCTCTGGTGCCACTTGCCCTTCGGCAGAGCCCCACAGCCAAAGGCTGCCGGCGGCCACCACAGCTCCCTTACAGCATCTCTTCTTTAACTTGCAAGACCGGACGGCTTATTTGCCACCGGGAAGGGCTCTTGACTATACAATGGCACTCTTTGTGGGGGGGCAGGAGGTGGGGAGACAGTACTGGCTGCCCGTTGACCTTATAAATCCTTCACTTGAGTTGCACAATGAATACCATGCGTCAGTGTCTTTGACTTCGCTTCTTCACAAGAAGCTGCTTTGAGCAGAAAAAAAAAAAAAAAAAAAAAGGAAAAGAAACGAAGTCTAATAGGTCAGATCTTTCTTTCCTGTGTTTTTTTTTTTTATTTTCACAATACGTTTTAGACAACCTGCATCAGTCTTGCAGGCCATCCACAGCTTTCTTTAAAGAGCAAAAAGCATTTCTGACTCCAAGATTTCACTCCCAAAACACAAGCACAAAACACACGCTGCGAAATCCGGCACTTTCTATGCAGTCCATACTCGTTTAGCTGCTGCCTCTCTCTCCCCAGTCTCTAAAAGCTGCTTTTACAAAGTACATTAAAGGCCCAACCCAACACTTGTGAACAACAAAGTTCTTTGCTGAGAGTTGGGAGTAAATTCATAAGCACCTCAGCCAGGCCATCAACATTTTTTATTTTTTTTTTGGGCTGCAATAACCACCTCACAAACATACAAAGTGCTTAGTGGATCTCTAACCATCTCTAAGTTGGGGTGGGACAGAAGGAGAAAAAAAACTTGTAGTTTAAATCCCCTGAAGTTCCCATGGTAATAACCACAAGGCATACAAAAGGTGCAGATGAGTGTGCAGTAACCTCCTCCTCGGAGGTTTTATTACTATGAAACCTAATGCTCCCTCACTGAAAAGAAATTTTCATGATATAAAGGAGATAATTGGGAAGAAAAAAAGACAAATCACGTTTTATGACTGGCTATAGATGAATAACATTTGATGTCCGACAGTCTACACTGCACCATAATCATCCACTAATGACTCGAAAACTCACTGTGAAAATTACAGAACCTAAACCGGTGGGGTGTTAATTTAATTTTTGGAGGCAAGAGAGAACACGGCAGGGAGGGAAAAGAAAGGGAGCACTTAGCTCCAACTCCCAGCGTGGCAAAAAAATTCCTCCCCCCCCATGCCTGGCCGGGCAGGAACAATGCACAACAGCCTGGCCCCGCCGACTTTGCTGAATTATAACTCCTGCTAGTTAGTTTAATTATTGCACATACATTTCTGGAAAACTCCATTTGAACATCCGCTTCTAATTGGAGAAATTGCTCTGGGCATGACTGAAGGGTTATTATAAAGTTTGGACACTTCTTTTCAAGCAATCGTTACAAAAGGGCATGGCCCTTCCACGATGCATATGAAAACCTCTCAAAGGTGCCCATTGTCCAAGACACAGAAATCAAGTGCAAGAGATGCAGAAGGAAGTCTCCGTTGCGAACACAAAAGGTGATGAAGACAAGAAATTGAGGTGCAACACCCTGCTACACCACCAGTGCCTCACACAGAAGAGCTGAAAGGGGGAAAAAAAAATAATTCAGCTTCCAGGATGACAAATATCAGTAAGTGCAAATGGAAGGTGTGTCAAAGAAAGAAACCTTATTAAAATACTAACGCTCATTAAAGACTTAAATTTCAAAAGCCTTACAAAGTTACAGGAAAGCCTCAAATCACTCTTACCAAAGACAACGAATTTCATCATGGGACCTATAGGTTTGCATAAGGCTTCCTTGACCCCCTAAATCAGCATATTTAGCATGTGCTGGTTTGGGATGTTTTTTTATTCAGAAACTGCGTATGTTTCCCAAAGCCTCCCCTCCAGCCAACTTAAAAAACCTAGAATACACCCACCAATTTCCTAATACCCAAGTAACTCTTGATCGCTGCAAAAAATGGATGCTGGGCAAGCTTTGGTGGCATAACCATTTCGTTTAATAAAACTTCCAGAGAAGTAAGTTTTCAAGTCACACATGAAACATCCCCTGTATCCTCAATCCCTAAGGTGTTGGTGCTAAAGCAACTTTCTGGTCTGCTTTGTATTCCTGCCCTCTTTCACGGTAGAATCTTATTGTATAATTCGAGCTAAATCTCTGTACACTGGAATCTCATGTGGATTTAATCCATTTACTTTCTGGCTCAGATACACCCACACCAAGGATACTAGAACTGCCCAGTCCCTGTTAGCTATAGATTACACTTCCATGAACTTTTCATTATCAAGCCAGGGTCACTTAAACGTGGAAAGACTATTCAGAGACGTCTCTCCTCCCCGTTTACATTTTACAGTACCAGCAGCAGAAAACATGCTATGCATATTAGAGGTTTAGTATTCTTTCCTTCTCACCAGCTACTTTTTCCTCCAGTTATTATCCCTGTGGCCATCACAACCCATTACTCATCAGACCAGCCAAAGCTCTGGACCACAACGAACAAGAAATAGCAGCTACACCAGCAGAGGTTTGAAAGCCAGGCTGCGGTCGGAATTCCTGGGTCACATTAGCACTTCACCATGTGGTTAAAGGGAAGCGTTGTCCAAGGCTCTCCGGTACCTGGGCACGGAGGTGGTGCAGCTGAGGAGGCATTTCTGTCCCTTGCCCCCTGCCAGGCGGCAGTGGGGAGTCAGGACGCTTTCCCCACGCTGCTTTTGGGGCAGGCAGCTTGGCCCCCAGCTACCCCATCCAGCCGTGCTCCAGGGGCAGGTGGGGCAGAAAGCCACCTCCACCTTTGTGCAATGAGAAAAGGCAAGACCGACCCCACAGCATTGCCCGGGTTCTCTACACACCAGGGCCATGGGGGAAAGACCCCCATGCACCCCCTCACTGCTACACCCGGCCAGGGCAACCCCCTATTCCTGCCACAGCACGGGGGCTACCAGCTGGGGCAGAAAACAGCAGCTTCACACTCATCAAAAACACCGTGCCCCTTTTTCCCCTTGATCCCACCAGTTATTTATTAACAGTAGTTAAGTATTACTGTTCCGCACCTCCCAACAGGCAGCCCTTCCCATCAGGCTGAGATAACCTACCTCTGGTTTTGAGAAGCAAAAAGCATAGGGACTTTTTGTCTGTAGGTGTACTGTTTGCTTCTTTAATGCTACAAAGTGGAGAATAAAGTGTGAGAGAGCTCCTAAATAAGTCACAGCCATTTACACATTAGGCACCTAATTATGTTGAAAATACAATTACACACATTTAAGCAGCTGCTCATGCCCACGGGCCAGGCCCGTTACTTTGACAATTCTTTAACTACCTAACTTTACAGTAAGTGCAAGTTGAATTCTCTTAGATACTAAGACCTGAATTATCAGTCTGGGTGTGGAAAAAAGGCAGTGGGGGAAACAAACAACAACAAAAAAAATCAATCAGTTGTTCTCATCTCATTTAGCGCATCTAAGGACACTGCACAACAGGCAAGACTCCCACAAGGTCCCCGCTCTTCTTGCATAGCCTTTAATCAAATACTGAGAGGCAGCTGCTATTTTTAAAGTCGAATGAAAACTTTTGGCTCCGGTCTTGTGCAAATTCGCAGCAAAGATAACCCACCCCACCCCCAAGGAATGTATATTATTATTTACACACCAGCAAGCTTACTTATTAACGCAAACTTCTAGTGAAAGTTGTATTTCCGTGTTTTAAAACCGGTCACAAAGACCTGTTTACATTCCCTGTCTGGCTTTAGTAACATCAAGGTCAGAGCCCACCCTTCCACAGCCCTCCTGCGCAGCGGGCTGAGGAATGTCACCTAGTGGGTAGAGTTCAGGGACACCCCACAAACCAAACACTCCTTTACACTCCATCAGGTGATGGCACCCATTCAAAAGCTCTTCATCCTTGGTCCAGCTGGAGCCAAAAAACCCACATGAGCTACACTGAGCAGCTAGCGTTAACCGCTGCCCGAATCTCTACACTTACCAGCACACCCTGTTGCAAAAGTAAAGGCGTGAGGATGTAAAGCCCTGGGTGGAAAGCAGCACTCGCAGGTTTTCTCCCCTTGTTTGCTGGCCAAAAACAGCAACTCCAGCCAAACTTCTCCAAGTTCACTACCCAACTTTCTACCCTCCTCTAAATACTGGTGGAATGCAGAAAACTTTTCTAACACTAGGACAAGACTTACCACCTGCTCTCCAACACTGGTTTGTCATCAGAGGTTCAGAGGAAATTTCACTATAATGAGGGAAAAAAGGTCCATCAGCTCATTTTTAAAGGGACGGCCCTGAGCTTCCCTATCATCACGGAAGAAACGGTAATAGTCGAGCAAGTCTATGGGGAAATAGTGAGCCACACAAGTGTCTGAAAACCGTGTGAGAGACAGACCGCTGACAAACAGAAGAGATCAGACTCTGCATTGCCTGTTCCAGAAGGGCACTGACAGCTACAAACATTCAAAACTGAGACTGAAAAAAGAAACTGTGGAACACTGAATATTCAGACTTCATTCTTTGCAGGAACCTTACACAGCTAATATTTTTAAAAGACTTGCAGGCGAGCATCCCACTTTAAGGATCTGAAACTCCCAGTGCAGAGCGCGCATCCCTAGCTCTGTGACCTGGTCCAGGTACCCGCTGCATAAGGCACAGATGACAGAGGGAATACTTAAGGAAGAGACAGTTTGCCTCACCATCACCGCTGCAACAGCCACGGGAAGCAATGAGACCTTTGAAACAATAAACCAAATCTTCACAATTTGTCTCCTCTCCATAAGAGAAGCTGCCTGTTTCAATCTGTGAAGGCTGCAAGTTACCTTAAATCCTAAGGAAATCTTCAGTTCTGCTGTCCTTCACAACTCCCCGATATATACAACAAATAGCTACAGCTTTATTTCTTAGAGAAGGGGTGTTTTTGGGGGGTGGGTGTCAAAACAAGTGCTGCAAACATGTTTGCTCTCCATGCTAGGATTTTTTTTTTTTTTTTCCGCTGAAGTCAGGCAGAGATGCACTCCTTCCCAGGCCGCTGTATACACTGGCGGGATCCCCTTGGGGAATCATGCCATAACTTGAACCTCCAGCCCACCACAGAGCAACAGCCTTGCCATCTACCGCCTGCGCTGCAGCCACCTGCCTTGCACCCCAAAACCGCCTTGCCCCCCAAAACCACGTCCGTTCCTCATCTCCTGCCACTACCCTCACCATGGCAGACACCCTCACAGCAATGCAGCGACACAAGTTTAAGCTACCGAGTAGATATAAAGCAAAACACTGGTTCAGCGAGCCTAGAAACGCTAGACCGTACTTTTAATTTTTCCAACGTTGGCAATTATTATCTTTGATTAACCGATTACCAGTCTGGTGAGAAGCTCGCATTCTTTGTAAGCGTGAGCAGTTTTGTGCTGAACGGTGTAAAGGTCTGGTAGCACAGGGGGGCGCGGGACCCCGCTACCGGGAGTCGCCTGGGACCAGCACGCCCGAGGAGCGAGCTGCGGGAGCCGCCCGGCGGGACAGCGGGACAGCGGGGCTTCACCTCGCCCGCCGAAGGAGACGGAGGAAGGCGCCTCCCCGGCCCGGCCCGCAGCTCTCCTGGCGATCCCCGGCACCCTCGTAACGCCGCCGGTCCCGTCCCGGCTCACCCACCCCCGGCCCCTGCAGGGGCAGCTCGGCGGGGCCGCCGCCACCCGGGGCGGAGACACCCCCACGTCCCCCCGGCCCCGACGGCACCTACCCAGGCACTTGATGTGGAAGCCGCTGGGGGGCTTGAGGGAGCGGCGCGCCCAGCCCTGGCGCAGCACCTCCAGGTGCTCCTCCTTGCCCTGCACCAGCAGCACCTGCTCGTCGATCCAGCCTAGGAAGAAGGTCTCGGCCACCGCCGCCGTGGCCCGCCGGTCCCAGAAGTGCTGCATGTTCTCCCGCTTGAAGTCCGCGAAGATCTCGTAGCCGATGCGGTGGCGGCCCAGCTCCGTCGCCGGCCCCGCGCCGCCGCCGCCGCCGCCGCCCCCCCCCCGGCCGCCCCCCGGCCGCGGCGCCCAGGACGATGGCCAGGGAGTGCGGGGCGATCTGCAGGCACCGCTCCGCCCTGCGCGGCATGGCCGCTTACCGCCCGCCGCCGGGCATGGGCACGGGCAGGGGCAGGGGCAGGGGCATGGGCACGGGCACGGGCAGGGGCATGCCTCCCCGCGGCCGCGCTGCCTCCCGCGACCGGCTGTCCGCCCCCCGCGCCGCTCCGCCCCCGCCACGACACGGCCCGGCACGGCCCGGGCCGCTCCGCCCCCCGGCACACCCCGGCACGGCACGGCACGGCACGGCACACCCCGGCACGGCACGGTTCGGCGCGGCACGGCACACCCCGGCACGGCACACCCCGGCACGGCACACCCCGGCACGGTCCGGCGCAGCACGGTCCGGCGCGGCGGGGATGCTGCCCCCCGGCAGCCGTTTCCCGCAGCGGGCAGGGGCCGCCGCCTGCCGGCGGGGCAGCCCGCACCCGGGAGCACCGTCCCCAGGGACGAACCGAGCCCGCTGCCCGTCCCGGCGGGGGTGCAGGCTGCTCGCACCCGCCGGTGTCGGGACACCTCACCCTTCCCCGTCTGAAAGACAGGGGCCTCCCCCCGCCACCCCCGGGTTATCCCAGCAAGTCTCAAGGTCGCTGTATTTGTGCTTCTTCCAGTGGTTTCCCAGCTGCAAACACCCGGTGAGCTGCACCCACCCCGCTGCACCCAAACGTCCGTCACCACCTTCGTCGCCCGCAGCCATGCTGTGTCCCCCTGTCCTTAGGGGTGCTGCCAGCCGAGAGCGATGCTCGGAGCAAGTGCAAGGTTTGCTCCCGACTTCTGTGGCTTCGTTCCAGCAGTTTAATATTTTGCTTCCTCTGCGCTCGGGGTCACCACCTGCCCACCAGGCGCGAGGGAGAGCCCAGCGACAGCAGGCAAGGTGCGAGCAGGACTGGGGGCCCTTCCCGGCCTGGGCTGTGCGTCAAGGTGGCTGCCGAGGCGCGGGCGGTGGTAGCCAAGGTGCCAGTTACACTGGTGAGAAGGCAGATTGAGGAACCTCGCTCCATAGAAACCCTCCACCCCACAGTAAAACCGAGTCTCAGTTCTGAAGACAGGGCTCGAGTTCCTGAACCGGCTGTAGCTGTTGGGCACCTTGGTGCTGTGCCGACTGTGCCGGTGGCTCCAGTGGCACCCGTGCCCTGCCCCAGGCAGCGGGGCACCGTGGCACTGGGGAAATGGGCGGTGAAGTGTCGGAAAGGTAAGGGACACCAGGAAGAAAACTGAGCCAGAGAGAAGAGGGGCAAGAGTGGAGGCAGAGGAGTGAGCCCCACTGGGAGGAGAGCGGAGGCAGCGGCTGCTCTGCCGGGCGCTGTGGGAGCTGCTGCAGCCACTGCGCTCTGCGCTGTGCACGAGCTGGGGTGGTCAACCTGTTGCTCCTGAATTCACTCACATCAACATCCCTCGTCACTTTCGGCCCCTTGAACTATCACCCATTTGGTTCTAACCTCGTTCACATCCTCTGGCGCTCTCCATTTGGTTTCATCCACATCCTTCTCCAGGGCGCTGTGTAACAGTCAGGCTCCTCTGATACCCCCCACTCCCCCACTTTTGGGGTTTCACCCGGTGCTGTCTAGGTACTGAGGAAGGTCAAACTTACCAGGATTGCAAAGGCTTTTACAAGGGCACAAATTGAACGAAACCAACTTTACCAAAGGGGAAATCAAAGGTAAAATATATTATCCAGAATCACAGTGAGTCATTTCGAGCCGGGAGCAGAGCCTATTAAGGCTGGCTTGCAAGTCTCTAACCTCTTCCCAAATATCCAGCACAGCCAGATCTCAAGAGGCCCTTCATCTCAGCCAGCAATAGTTTTTTGATGGTGCTGCTGTCAATATTTCAAAGGAGCGCTTTCGCGTTGTCATTCAGCCCTAAACTTTGCAAGAAGACCCTCCGGCATCCTCATTGTCCTCCAAACTGCTTCCCAAAGTTCACCTGAGCCACTGATTCCCTGTTAAAAGAGCTAGTCTTAATGTGTTGAAACTACTGTCATGATCTCGTCATACTTGTGTTATTCTTACCTTGTGCCTTCCTCCTCTCTGCATTGTATCAGCCTTTTATCTTGCCCATCACACCTGGATTTCAGGTCTCCTGGGCAGGACTCACCTTTGCGTTGCCTTTGTGTGGAGCACATCACATTGACATCCCAACCGCTGATCGGAGTCACCAGGTAACTTAAGGGCCTGGATGGCTTGTCAGATTTTATTCCTACCTGCAAGAACGAAGGAGCCAAATTCATCCTTTTGACTGTTTTTAGGTTACTGCAGCAGATATGTACTGAGTGCTTGGATGCAGGGTCCCACGTCCCACGTTTTGCCCCCAGCCCCCAGATCCCGAGGGCTAGCCAAATCTGCCTGCGATCCTCCTGCTGCCTCTGGAAAAGGCGGGTGCTCAGCACAGCGTATCTGGCAGCCTTTGTTCACGGCATCAGCGTTGCTCTCTCCATTAGCTGCCCTCCTTTTCCTTTCAGTACTAATTTCTGAAGCAATTGGTGTGGCGAAACATGCCACGCAGTCGTTTTCCTCCCCTTGCGAGGCATTTGCAGTAACGCTTGTGGGCTGTCAACATCTCTCCTACCCCTGGCTTGTTCTCCTGTAAAGGCTGGTCCTCAGCCTGCTAGTCCTCTCCCACTCCGCTGTCATCACCTCTTCCCTCACACTGCTTCACGCCTCTCCCCTGGGCTCCAGGCTGGCCCTCCCTCCCTCCATCCGCACGCTGCCCCTCGCCGCGGCTGGCACGCGTGCCACGCACAAGCGTAACGACAAGGTAAGGAAGGAGAGTATGCTGTGATTTGTCCCAGACGTGTTGGATGGGGCACAGCGATTGTGGCACAAATCAAAATACACCATGCGCCAGGGGTCAGGTGCTGTCCCCGTAAGAGCCAGTGCCAGGATTGTCTGAGTGGGACCTCAAGGCCCTGGTTAAGAGACTCCCCTTCCTTCACGGGCCTGGGGAAAGGCTGTGGATGACAAGTATGTACTGAGTAAACTGTTCCTCATTCCTTATTCCCCCTTTTTTTCCCCATCTCATTCCCGTTTCAAACAATTTTTTTTGCCTCAGCATTATTTTTTTTGGGGGGGTGGTTTATTTGGGTTTATTTATATTTTGTTGCTTGCCAGTTTGGGGTTAAAGAGCATCTCCTTCCTTTTCACTTCAGGGGACTTCTTCCAAGCAATCAAGATCTATAGCCAGACTAAAGCTGATCTGGCACTTCCCGGTAAGAAATACAAGCGAGATGACAGCCTACAATCCTCTTAGAGCCGAGTAACGAAAGCGGGTGAAGTGGAATCCCAAAGTGCCTCTGAAGTGTTTGGAGAGGCAGAATTTTGCCTTGCTAGTTGGGCAAAAATCCTGAAGAGGTAGGCATGTCCCTGAAATGCATCAGTGGTGGCAGGAGATCTGCAGCAAATGGCACCGTTTATTCCAGGAGGGAGCAGAAAGCCAAACCAACCTGACCAGGCTGTGTTCTCCAGCTGCCTGTGCTGATCCCTGTGATCCAAGGCCACCGAATGGAAAAGAAAGGCTGAGCTGTAATACATGCATAATTAATGATGGTTGTGCATCCCGGATTTGTACACAGCAAGGCAAGTTACACAGTTCCACAGCCTACGCGGTATTTCAGCAGGTGATTTGCTGCAGATGCTGCGTTCAGGTAGTAAATCAGCAAGTGCCCTACTCAAGATTTCTTCTGTGAGAGGTTTTGAAAGAGTATTTCCTACCGGAAAACTATTTTTTTTTTATCTCTCCAGTGGTTTTATACAGGAAGAAATGATACCTTCCCTCCTTGCTGTCTGCCCAGTGTTGTTACCTGCCGAGAGGGTCCAGCACACTTCCCAAACGAGTCACCTCATTCCCAGGAAGAAGCTGCTCTTACCATTACATGGGTTTTCAGGTGGTTGAAGTGTGTTTGCAAGAAACCCCCAGCTACAGGTTGGATTTATAAGATATTTCTGTCTGGGCTTCTTTTGAACATGCCTGCATCTATTCCCCTGCGGAAGGCTGGCTGAAGCTGGAGACTCACGCTGGTGGCCCCGTGACACAGAGCTCGGTGTGACTGCCATCGTCAAATCCGGCACTTACTGCAGCCCCAATGAGACCAGAGCTTACAGACCTTGATAGTAAACGGTGAGAAGGGCTGCCCCTTCCTCCTGCCCTAGCTGAGAGCTACGTGAGCCCGGCCAGAGTCACTTGGACACGGATCCGATGTGAACTGGCTCTGGCTTCTGGCTTTGCTGCCGCAGGCGTGCAGGAGAAGGGGCAGGAGCAGGTATGCCAGCAACGCGCAGGCCTGACGCTGCTCTCGTCATACCCTGAGAAAAACCAGCAGCTATCTCAGCGGAGTGAATGCTGTAAAACGGCGGCGATCATGAACAGTGACGGTGATTTGTATCTAAGAAAAGCAAGATGACAGGAGACGTGCTAGCAGTCCTTCCTTAAAACTCTGCCCAGAAGCGTGGCAGCCTTTGCAGGTAAGTACAGCTCTACAGTCGCCTAGTTTGTGTCGCACGAAGACACCGATTTTGCCACTAAGACTTTCTAAACCAGCACCTCATTTAGCCTTACCCTTTTGTTTTGGTGACCAGTTTTTGTAATAGGGGCATAATAATACTCACGTTTGTAAAGTCCCTTGAGAACTGCTATTAAAAATCATCCCAGGAATGGCTGTTTGACACATTCTGCTCTGGTAGGAGCTAAGTGTTTCTGCCTTCGGTCCTGTCCTGCGATCCTCCACCACGAAGCCCTGCTCAGAAGTCCTGGCTCAGGCTGAGTTCCCAGTGAAGTCAATGGGAGTTTCCCACGTGAGGAGTGATGAGCTAGGTCCAAACTAAACACCCAGCTAATAAGCAGCGTAAGAAGCAGCTGACTGCATCATTTTTAAGCTCTGTGCTTTTACCTGACTCAGACCTGCTGGCATCAACAAGGATCCCAGGGGCAGGATGCGAGCCAAGAGAGGAGAGGAGATCCCTGGTTGTTGCAGGTTTGCCCATCTTCCTCCTCAGGAAAATCTTTGGCAATGGCATTAAATCTTTGCAAGGAGGTGACTACTGCTTGGATAGGTGAGCCGGCAGGTAGACAATTATCTATTGTCTGCTTAACAATAGCCTACACATAGTGGTGAAGTTACGCTGATCAGGAGAAAAATCAGCTCCCAGCAGACATGGAAAACAAATTCCCACTTTACTCACAGGACACGTACAATTCAGGGTACCAGCCTCACATTCAGACTCAGGTGCCTTACGTTTAGACAGGTAAATAACACTGCACTAAAAGCCTGGGATTGGAAAGCCCTTTACTTTTATTTATTTATGAAGTTGCAAAGCGGGAAACAAGATTTATAGCTATTTTGAAGCCAAAAAAGCTGGTAAACAGCTCATCACAGCGCTGCACGCAAATGGGGCCAGAACAGATTCCCTGCATGGGAAATTCTTGACTGTACATTAAAAAGGAGGGAAGAGAAAGGTATGTTTATATCTTAATCCTCTAAATATATATTTCTCTAGAGTAGAGAAATTTTTATGTGCCTTCCAACCTATAGTTCTCTTATCTGCTGTGATGCTGATGGCTGCTATCAGCCAGATTACAGTCAGACACTAAGGTGGGGGCTTAGAAGATGTTTTCGACAAAGAGAGGGTTTTTTTTTCAAACTCTGCAGTGGTGCCCTACTGAAGCCATACAGGAGTCAATACTTGCAGGTAACATGCAATCTTAATTATGGAAACGGACACTAGCTGGCTTAAAATATCTACTTGTCACATTGCTCTGCAGGAACTGCTTCAAACACGGTCGGTGCAGCTCAGGCACTGACAGACCGAAAGAACTGGGGTTTGGTTTTACGATTCCCCTGCAAGTACTGGAAAGACATCGTGAATGAAACACCCATTCATTTTCACGAGTGCTCTGGAAGAGAGAGCAATAAAATGCATTTCTCTACCCTTTTTCTCCCTGCCTTCCACAGCACCGTGAGCTGAAGCACTGGGGGCTCTGCTGCCTCCTGATCCAGCCAGGCAAAAGCGTGAGGCTGATCCCTGGCGGTCCTCACATTGAGTTAGTGACTCCACGGTCAGCCCAAGGAGATCAGAAGGTCTCCGCCAGCCTCAGCGTTCTAATCTGAAGTTTCTCTTCTTTGAATAGATGGGTTTCCTCCTACAGCCCTTTCTCCTGTAGCGCAAGTTGTGAGTAAGTGCTGCGGGCAGTGCGAAACTGCGCTCAGGAGAACAAAATTACAGCACAATACGTATACCCCTAAGAGTATGCAAATGTAAATGGCTTACACAGGCAAAGTGAGGTAAAGGGAAATCCTTGTTCCTGTCACATGCATAGCTGAGAGCTGCAGCCTGTACTGGCTCAATTTTCCCGTAGGGATCCCACTAGACGGGGGACCAAAAGGATAGCTCGGTGGCCTGTGAGCCTGCGCTTTCGTTCGGAAAGTCTGTTCTGTGCTTAAGCCAGAACGTGAGGCAGAGCTGACCACTTCTAAATGAACAATTAAATCAACTCTTCCACCTTTCAGAAGAAGAATTTATGTAGGGGCTGCTGTTGCAATACCCACTTGGGGGGGGGGGGGGGGGGGGGTGGGAAATTAAAAAAAAAAAAAAAAAAAAAGAGGATCCTGAGCAACAAGCCACTCCACAGGCAGGGTGATCAGCCCACAGGGTGTGGGAACCAGAGCTGGGCACGGGCTTGTAGGCAGCCTTGGCTCTGCCCTGGCAGCGGAGCTGTGGGCGATGAATAGATGTCAGTCTCAGCTGAACAGCTCTGATGTGGGCTCGAAAAGCCTGGGCATACCACTTCTCTCACTCAAACTGGAGCTGTAATATACTGGGTTGGTGAGAACTGCGCAGTCCATCCCTGCAGGTAGAGGTGAGGGACCTGCACTTGTGCCCCCAGGCGTGGGGGGAGCTGGCACAGAATGCTGGAAAGACTAGTTCCTGCATGTTGGCTTCTTGGAAACCCCCTTGGTGGCACAGATCTGGGGAGGCTTTCCCAGATCACAGGATGGAGAAGCTCCACAGCCATTTGGCGTGCCAATTTTTGGATGACAGCACCCCCTTTCCGAGTGGGGAAAGGGAAGGTGACCGATGTTGCTGGGTTTCAATAAAAGCCCTTTGAGATTTTGCCTTGCCTTTCAGGCAGGCAGGCAGCCATGCTGATATGCAGCAGAGGGATGCAGTAAATTAAGGTAAAAGGAGGCTCCACCAGTGCCAAGACATTCTTGCTTTTCCTGCTGGGAAGCACAGGCTGGCCAGAGGCTTGCCCTCTGTAACCGGCTGGTGACATCCCTCCACTCCGTGTCCACCAATCCACCACCACAACCCGGCTCAGAAAACACGAGCCAGGCTTACAGCCTTCCCCTGGGCTCCCCTAAACCAAGGGCACGAGTTTCCAACGCCAGAGCTTTGCAGGAAGAAGATTTCTGCACTCAGGGAAGGAAAAATGCCTTTCTGCACTCAGGGAAGGAAAAATGCCTGTGGGAAGGGGGACAGATCCCTACCACAGCCTTTGAATGCAGGGGAAGGCTGGATATAGCAAAGGGCATTGGGTAACGGACTCACCTCGGGTTTTAATTCACCGCCCCGCTTGCTGCTTCTCCAGCCACTGACGTCCTACCAGCATGCATTTAACACGTCTGTGTCTCTTCTTGATCAGGACACGGATTTCTGGCGTTTCTTTGCTTGATACAGACGCCTCTGGAAAAGGACAACACAGCTCTGAGGAAGAAATTACCATCACGGGATTTTTTTCTCTTTTTACAGAAATCTCTTACTGTTTGCTGTGTTCAATAACCTTCTCTCTTCTCACTTCACCTCAGGCCTTAAGTTTCTTGCCCTCAACGAGCTAGTTCAGTCAAAGCCACGCTTGGTTTAAACATATGAAGGTAACAGGCACCTTACAGCTGCTTACAAAAAACAATTCTTACTTTTAAAAACAGTCCGGTACCTGTTGCGGTGCGGCGCGAATCATCCCCTTTTACTCTTTGAACTGGTGGGGGGCTGTGGGATAGCCCAGCGCATGCTCACGTGTGCGGGGATGGAAGTGCCAACCACTTTCTCCAGCAGGACCAGCTGCAGCCCTTCCAGCACTGGTTTTGTACCCGTCGGGCGAGTGCCAGGAACTGGTGCACATGGAGGTTGCGGTGCCTGCCAGCCGTCAGCTAGCTTCTCTGCTGCCCCAGTGGGTTCCTGTCACTTGGAGCAAAGAGAGAAATGCGAAGGTTGATGGGCTAGGTGCTCACTTTCAGGTCCCCTTTGGCACCACCAAGCCAGTAAAGGGGTGGTGGGCTGGGCGTAAGAGAATTTATTCCTGGTTTAACAGCCCGTCGTTATAGCTAAGCCCTTTGCGCAAACGGCAATTTGGCTCCCATCGCCTGAACGCTGCTCCCTTGCATTAGGCTTTTTATAATAGCTGTAATTACAGATGCAAACTCTGCTTTTATTTTATGGGAGCCGAGGTAAACCTGCCCGATGTCACAACCGGCGATCCTCAAGCACAGCCAAGTCTGTGAGGCAGCGTCTCCGGCTGGGATTTCATGTGCGAGTCATAGCACAGACCTGCCGGTTTCCACGCCAGCCCTGCCTGCTCTCAGGACCGATCTCTCTCACAGGTATTTTCGGCAGCCATCCTGCTGCTCTCCTGCCTCTTCCCCTTGCCTCGGCTTGTCAGGATTAGACGGTTTAACCAATGCCCCCAGTTGTCATCAATCTCAATATTGAACGCACCGAGATAATACAAGCAACTCTCTGCTCTGTGAAGACAGGCATTTATGAAGTATTTGTGAAATCATTTCAGCTAAAGAAGACAGACGGCTCTATTTTGTGTCTAATATTGCCTGACAGGTGTGGACACACCCTGGGATAACTCTCTTGTCATCCTGACTAGAAGGTCAAGACTCTACATTTGACAGAGAGAATCGCCTTTGGCACTCCGACAGAAAAATGAGAACACAGCACCATCCAGAAAAAAAACAAACAACAAACCCCTTTGTAAACCAGATGCGCCAGATTTAACGTTTCCCAGAGCTTAATTCCTTTTAAATTTTGTAGCTCCCCTTTGAAGATTATCCACAGACCCAGCACCAGGCTAAACCAGAAAGTTTAGCTTTTGTTCTTCTATTAGTCATTATTATTGGCTTGTCGTTCTGAACATCCTGGGTGCAGTGAGCAGCGGGTCTCTCTCCGCTGTGCTCCTCTTTTCTCCTTTCCTCCCCATCCAGCACCACCCACCCTTCCCTCTCCTCTTCCTCCTTCGTTTTCCTGCTTTCCCTAGGGATGTCCACGCCACCCCGCGCTTCCTCGCCATCCCCAGCGCCCAGCAGAGCTCGGCTATAGAAGAAGAGAGCAGAAGCTGGCCTCGGTCACAGCGGCGGCACTGCTGGGACCCACCACAGCTCCTGGGGGAAATCCTGGCCCCACCAGGATGCGGAGGGTGGGCTCAGGTCGAAAAATTTGCCAAGAGCTCAAGAGCTCTTTAGCGGGGCCATGAGATGTACCAGGGAAGAGTCAGAGCTCTCCTGGGGCTGTTTCTTGGGCTGGTGCAAATTTCAGCAGCTAAATCTGAGCCCACTTCACCGGTGAATGTCAGACCCAGAAGGAAACATGGTTTCCTGGTAAGGCAGTGAAGATGACTCCTATAAGTGAATTTGGTCTTGATTTTCATGGAAATGAGGTTGTCTGTTCATAAAAAATGGACACATCACTGCTTCATATTTATGCAGAGGAGGGTTACATGAAAGTATCCAAGAATCAGATCATTTCTTTGCAAGGAAGAGGTGGGAATGAATAATTTTTACCATTGGTGTTATGGAATGAGCTTTGTGGTGGATTTAGAAAAAAACCTACTTAGCCTTTTCCTTCTTTTTGCTGTACAAAATGCCGCAAGCTACGGAACCGAACAGCCAGCTTCTGTATCCCTGCTTCCCCACACTGAAAGAGCCCATTCAGAGGTGCTGCAGCCATCGACCGTGGCCAGCCCAGCGTGACCTTGGGGTCCCTTTCGAGGCCAATCTAGTGTTGCTTTCAAAGGGTGGGTGGTTTCGCGTGGTTCGTACCAACACGGGCACGAAGGAGGCAGGAGTTTATTGGGAGCGCGGAGGAGGGAAGAAACCTCAGGGTTTCCTTGCCTCCTGTTTGGCTCACGCTGCCTTCCTCGCTGTACGAAGCGCTCCAGGCGGTGCAGCTGAAGACCCCTGCAGGGATCAGGGCTGGATGTAACCCTGCTCCGACCGGCCGGCCGGCGGCTGTGGCGGCTCCACCGTTCTGAACATCCCGGGCACAGCGAGCAGCGGGTCTCTCTCCAGTATGCTCCGCTTTTCTCCTTTCCCCCCCACCCAGCACCACCCACCCTCCCCTCTCCTCTTCCTCATTCATTTTCCTGTGCGGAGGGGAGCAGGGGCAGCTGGGGTGACTGCTGCTGATCTGAGCCTCAACCGCTTCGGTTTCCAAACCCGGGATCTTTTTGACATGCACGGAGTGCACGGGCACCCGCAGGGCTCCAGCAGCCAGGCCTGTGCCTTGCCCCCCACCCTTAGCCACAGGCACCCTCGGGGGGAACCCGAAAGCACAGAGCGTGGCTGGCACACCTGGCACTCACCGAAAACCAAGGGTGTAAGGAGTGTGGCCGATGCTGTTGGGGTAATGAGGGACCTGACCGACCTGCTGCTCCACCAGTGCTGGTTTAGGTGGCCCTTGGAGCTTGGCCTCCATTCCAACACCTTCCCCTTCTCCAGGGCCAGAGGAGGAGAAGGGGAGGAAGGAGGTGGCACCCAGGCCAGGGTAGCGAGGGGACGGCTGGGTCACTCCTCTTCCTGGGGATCTAAGCCTTGGCCAAGACTTCTTCAGGCTCCAAAGTGGGCAGCAGTACTTCACAGCTGGGGGTCCTCACTCCTTCAGGTCTGCAGTGCCTCGAGGTCCTTTGCCCAGTCCATTTCCATGGCCCACCAGGTTTTGCTTTCACACCCTTTAACCACTGCAGTCCCCAGCACCCAGGTTTCCCACAGCGCTGCATTTACCTTTCAGCAGATCTGGTCCTTTTCTGGCCATTTAAGAAAATCAGTGAACATTTTTCTGCTCTTTACAGTAACGTCCTTCTTTGCCCTGGCTGAGCTATGATTGTTTTCACTTGGTCCCTGTGCAAAGCTGGGAAAGAGGTGCCCATTTCCATCTGGGAGCACAGCACATACCCCCTCCAGCTTGCACGAGCGTGCCCAGGAGGAGCAGCAGCATTTTTTACCCCAGGCATTTTCCACCTGGTGTCCAGCCCTGGGCTGGGCTGCAGCCGTGCCTGGGTGCCTCAGCAGTACCGGTGTGTTCCCAACGTGCGTCAAGCTTGCCCAGGGCTGGTGGGACAGAGCATCTTGCTCACAGGCACACTCCAAATGGGCACCATCTGGTCACTCAGCCCTTGCCAGCAGCGCTCCAGGCTGCAGGGCTCACACCCTACTGTGGCTTAGGTTGAGGAGGAGCAGGGGTTCACCCCTGCCAGGGAATGCATCCAGGGAAAGCCCCAGTGGATGCTGCCTGGCATAGGGGACGCGAGGCCGCATGAGGGTTGAGGGTGGCCTGGCTGCAGCCACGGGTGTGCGCTGCCTGTGGGAGCCCCTCCGCCTCCCTCATGCAATGCAAACAGCTCAGAGCACGCCGCAAACTAAACATGACAGAGAAGCAGAAAAATCCCAGTTCAAGATTTATGTAAGTTGGGGAGGGGGGGGGGGGCTTTTCTTTCTGGCAATAGCTATACAAAATCAATCACTGCTGTGCATATACCCTCAGGAGACTGTATGGGAGAGGCATCCCTGCAGTGCAGCCCCTCCTTCCCGCAGCAGCGCAAACCGTGGCTCCAGGACACAGCAAACGCAGAGCTCCTGTTCTTGGCGCTAGCTGGCTTTCCAAGACAAGAGCATGGATAATACCCAGCTGCTTTTGAAATCCCACATGGTCACTAACACGTAATGTCATTATTTTGTGATTTACCGGCAGAACAGGTGAGGGTCCGTAGGACCCCTGAGCGACAGCACAGGCTGGGGAGGGAGCCTGGGGCTGCCGTCGCGCTGCGGGCTGCGGGCTGGCCTGGCTCCAAACAGGAATCCAGAGCACAGACCACATGCACCGACACCACTGGCAGAAAGACAGCCTGCAAGCAAGAAAACGAAGGTTTAACCAAGTATTTACCAAGTGCCATTAACCCAAAGAGAACTGAGAAAGTCTCAGTTCCTAGAAAGTCGTTTCTCTGAGGCTTCGTGGACTCCAAACGGAAAAGCTCATCCTTTATTTTGTTGTTTTTTCTTTTTTTTACCATGAAAAAGATCACCATACTTGGCAAACTGCGGCGTGGGCTGTAGTCACCCTAGGAAGGTGTGCTTGAGGAGTGCTTGGCAGCTTGCTCCCGGGTGGGCAGGAGTACAGCTTTCCTTCCAGCCTGGGGGAACGGGGCAGGGAAAAAACTCCAGGAGATCCAGATCCTGGTTTGCAGGGGACAGCCATCGGTTTTACAGCCTAAGAAGGCAAGTTACTTGCAGTAAAGCCATATAGCAGAGTTCAAACAGCCAGCATTTGTTGATGTCCTCATAGGGATAAATTAATAAAACATCAAATTAATTTGCCTAGAAATAGGACAGCAATCACAAGCCAAACTTTACCGCAACGATTTGCATCACAGTAACGAACGCGAAGCTTAATCATAGCTGTACATCCCTATTTCCCTATGGAACACGCTACGCCCTCTCCTCATCATGGGTAGCTTATAACTGATAGTCCTTGTAACTATCACTGGTTTTCCCCTAGCAATAACATCCCGGGGCAATCCCACGCGCCCTGCTCAGCAGTGCACGTTTGATCCCACTGGCAAACCCTGGCACAAAGAGCATCCTGCCTAATTCCCCCAAGTGCAAAGGGGTACAGGTCCTTGCCAGTCACTACGGCAACATCAGGTTGCTCCTGCAAAGAGCACGGCCTCCCATGGACACGTAACTGACCTAGGAAAGAGAAAAACATTTCTGTTAAAATTACCTCGGGTACTCGGTAGTACCTGGCCGAGGGGGATAAGAGCATTCCTCTCTCACTACCTAAAAACTCCTTCAACCGGATTCATTAATCATTCTTATCAGCATCCCCTTCGTTCCTGGGCTAGAAGCATATTTGACCTAAAAACTTCTCAAGTCCAAATGCACCGTGTGGAGCGCTGAGTATCTTCAAGGTCATAAATCAACACAGGCAACTGCTGTGTTACCTACACAAAAGTCCTCAGTGGAGGAGCAGTGACCCTGAGAGAGAGAGACTTCATTAACAGATAACATTTGTCTGACCGCTCTGCAACCTCCTAGCCAAGTAAAGGACTTTATGAACAGGTTATTTTGTAGCAGACAAAATAAAATTAGTGTTTTCCTTGTTATAAAAAGACCGGTAGTTGAAAACTGGATTAAAATATTTTTATTTTGCTTTTTAGCTTCCCAGCGTTGGCCCACAGAAAAAAAAAAAAAACATACGGAAAACCAAAGAGTAAGCATTCTAACCTTTTTCAAGTGCATTTCTAATTTCCTTCCCTCTGTGATCACGACGCATTTTTTCATATTTATTACAGCTGTTTGCTTTGTCCCTTGTGGACTATCTGGAGAGAGGACAGCCCTTACAGCTCCTTACAGGGAATCTGTTACTGAGCATGTATGCCCGAGTACCAAACTTCCAGGAGATGCTAAGATGGGATTCCCTGACATCAACAACAAAATAAAGGATCTGTGTGTGTATATATCTATATACACATGTACATACATGCTTATGCCACTCTTATAGCTGGTGACTCTGGGAAGGGTGGGGTACTGGCTGCATGGTTTTGCTCGCTTTTTAGGGCTGGAGCAGGCACTTTGAACAGCCCCAGCTGAGCATCCCCTACTACTGCTCTCAAAAACAGATGGCACGAAGATTTCTAGGATGGCACCACGTAATCAAACGGTGGGGAAAAAAAAAAAAATCAGGCTAAGTTCATCCCATGCTGCAAGCTAATGGAATATCTTCTGCGCGGGACGGTGAACTGAAATACAAGGGGGTTACCCGCATTTGGGTGTTGATTGCTGTTATACTCAAATTTATTTATTTCACTGGCATACATAGGTGTGTGTACATATGCATGTATGTATATATAAAAGCTACATAATGAGAACCATCTGAATTCAATATATTACACTTGATTACTTCTTAAAACTGTATGGAATGAGAACTATCTGAATTCAATATATTACACATGATTACTTCTTAAAATAGTTTGGGAAATGAGTTTAAATACTGGTTGAATTTCTTAAAAAAGAAATTCAAGTATGGAAACCAAAATATTTTTAAAAGTTCAAGCTTTTCCTTTAATAAGTCTAAAATATTCAAAACCCCCACGGTAATTGCCGAAGAGTGCAGGTAAGACAGAAAAGCTAAACATTTGCATGCAAAATGCTTTACAAGGAGAAAGTACGTGCATGCTTTAAAGTAGAAATAGTGTTGGAGGATGAACAATTAAACTTTCAGAAAGAATTATTGAAATCTCAGCCTGAAGGTCACCTTGGAATGTTCCAATGGAATCAGATACTTTTTAGCAACTCCTAAATGCAAGCAAAAAAAAATGCCAGCTACGTGTTTTCATTTACTTTCCAGGGAGAAATCTTTGACTCCCAGATCTCCCTATCCCACTGACAAGTTCAGACTATGGTAACTAGCACGCATAGTTAACATAGTTTTGCATTAATACAACACATCCTCTGAGCATGGCTATACAAACTTGATTGCCTTTGCCCAGTATCATGTTCCCCAGCAAATTATCTAGAGATCTGGCAAGGAAATTCGACATAATTTTCTTGAAAAAACTAAACCAAAATATTTACATTCTGTTCAAGTGAGGGAATTTATACTGTATTAAATAAATCTTTGGGGTGTTTTAAAACTCTATTCAAATACATAAATGCTGGGGTTTAGCTACCCAGCACTTACCATCTCTTTGGAAGTAAGATGACAACACTGAGAAATTCAGAGTTTTCCTTTCCTAAAATCTGATTCATTTCCATTAGCATTTGTAACTTGCTCCTTTCGCATCTCCCCCAGAATTAAAACTGTTTTTGTAATGCTCCCAAAGACAAACAAGATTAATCAAGCTGATTCTTTTTCACTTCGCTTATCATGCCCAAATCTAACGAATGCAACACCCTGCAACGTGAAACGGTCTTGCATTTTTGTTAAGTTTCACTGGCAATGAGACAAGGCAAGGAATGCGAAGCCTTCTGTGGTAAAAGGCGAGGAAGGCTGGTTACTTCTAACCCGAGGGACTTTAAGATATATGACCAAATACACGTACACCAAGGTGGGAGGCTTTCCAAGCTCTGGATGGCATCCCTGGGGGTGTGAAAGAAGAGGTGGCTCAGAAACTGGATAAAAAAGGAGCAGAGCTCTTTTAGAGAAGTCGTTTAGAAGAGTCAGAGTTGCTTTCTCCCAGCAGGACTTGGAAACGGGGGAGAACGAGCGAGCAGCCATCTTCAACATGCCCAGGTGAGCTGGCACGTGAGTACCACCGTGAGGAAGCCACGGTTGATCAGTAGTAACCATCCTTCCTCCTGCCAGCTGCTGTCCCTACGCCTAGCCATGCTACAAGGGGCCAGGGGACATCGAGTGGTTTCCACCAGTCGCTGTGGAGTAAACAAAGACAAGTCTCAGAGCTGCGTTAGGACTGGCAGCTTCTCCGAGTCCTGCACCCTGCCCACGTGGGGCAACACCAAACAGCATTCCCTCCTTGCCCAGAGCCTGGGGGAGCTCTCTCAGAGCAGGCTTATTATCACAGAAACCCACCGGCAGAGTCTCACAGCACGTCCCAATTCAACCTGCCGTAGAAACAAAGCGACAGTTTTCCCAGGAGTGCTTTGCCCTGAACAAGCAGAAAGCTAAGGCATGGCCGGCATCCGAGGTGCAAAGGACATTTCAGCCAGAGTTCTGGGGTCCAGGGAAGGTAGCAGACCAGTTAGGTCCCTGACTGATTACAAAAATCAGAGTTTATTCCAAAGGAAACTTGCAGAACTCTTTTCAGAAAAAAAAAAAACAAAAAACCAACCCTATCAGAAAATACAATATAACGTAAGAGAAATCAAACAGAAAGTCACAGTGACTTCTAGAAGCAAGTACCTGTCTGCAGAGGCAAGCGAGCAGGCAGGGAAGCGCAGGGGCTGGGTTTGAAGGGAACCTTTGAGCGATCTTCTGGAGAAGCAGGGACCTCGCTCCTGCTGAGCCCCCTCCGCCAGGGCAGCCAGTCACCCTCTGCACGGGTGGCGTCTTTGCCAGCAGAGAGAGATCGCCAATATCTGAGCGGCGAAGCAGAACAGCTGGGATAAGTTCTGACCAGTTTGCATCTCTCGGGACCAGTCTGTGTATCGTCTGCAGTCACCTCTGTGTGTTTTGCAGAGCACAGCGGCGCAGCCCAGCATACGAGTCCTTAGACTTTGCTGGATTAAACAGGGCCCGGGTGGCACTTAACACTTCCACTAGGTTTGTTCTTCCCTCGTTAAAAAAAAATTATATCAATAAATCTAGGGTTTACTTTAGCAGAAACCTCAAAGCAATGAACTGGTTTTCCCCTTACCTAGCTTTATCAGAGTACAGTACCCAAAACAATCCTCACAGACAGCTCTAAAGAGCCAATTCTCTACATTTATTTCACACATCATATAAACTTATTTTCTGAACCTTCTTTAAGCGCAACGGCTAATTGGAATCTATTTTTACTTTTTATTGACTACATTCTTTTATTTATCTGGGGTTTATTGCCTACACAACTCGCTTTCAGCAGCACTTGACAGCTATTCGAATGACAACCACCTTGCCGGTGAGGCAAGAAGCCTTACAGTCGTCAACTGTTCTGTAACCCAGCGTGGTGGGGCAATGGGACAGACCTGCTAGGCTCCAGAAGCTGCCTCAGGACCCCACTGAGCAAACAGCAGTCAGGGTGCACCTGACACCCTGAGAGCCAGAAGGTGTAGAGCAATCTGCACCGTCTTCCCGAATCTGGGAAGCTGAACACACCAGCGTGAGTCCTGCACAGGTCTCCATCCTCCACTTAACCCGGCAGAACGCCTAGTCCTTGGGAGAGAGCAGAGATGAGTGCTCTTAGCCCTACCAGCCTCTGCTTGAAAGCAGCCCTGGAGGAGGACTGGGCAGGCAGGCTGGGGTAAGGTACCTTCACTGTCGCTCTCCTTTAGCTTAACAACTTCGTTATTAATAAAAAAAAAAAAAAAAGCCACAAAGCAGGAGCAGCTCATTGTTTCTCAGAAAAGGAAGCAGCAGAGTAGGTTTACGGAATGAGGTGCTTTTGAGAGTTTGGGTTTTTTTTTTTTCCTTCTTCCAGCTCTGCACACAGCAACCTCAAACCTGAGAGTCCTAGTAGAAGTATCCTCAGAAGCAGACTTCCAGTCTCCCAAGTGAAGGCAAGAGAAAGCATGAAGAGGAACACCTTGTTTATTAGGATACGCAAAAAGGAAGCTGGCAGAACCTCCAGAACCCCTGTGTAAATCAACAGTCCAATAAGACATCATGCAAAACGCTAAAAATTGATCAGGAATTAAAATCTTTAAATTATTCATGTTTCCTGAGCTTCTTAGAACTAGAGTTCAGTGGTCAGAAGCAATGAAGGAGGGATGGAGCGCCTTCCTTTGCTCCAGACTTCACCGTAGGCCAGGAGATTGGAGGTGATGGGACATGTTTTTCTCCTCTTCATGCACTCAGTAGTGTAAAAGGGGAGGAAACAATCTTCCTAGGGCTAAGTCTCCAGCTCAGCAGCAGTCTGGACATGTTGATCTTGCAGGTTTTTTTTCCCTGAAAGCTATTTTTAAGCTAGTCTAAAAGTAGCTTCTCTTTTCTTTGATGCTTAATTAGTTCCAATTAAAATAGACTACAGTTTAAGTAGTGTATGTTGAAGTTTGAATGGTGCTCATCAAAATACAGTAAACTATAAAAAAGCTGCACTTAACACTGAAATATACATGCCCTTTTTATCTCCTCAAGACTTCCAAAAGGATTTGGGTTATGAATCACAAACATTCCGCTCAGCATCAGAGTCTCATGAGTCAGGAAGATAGTCATCATTAATCACTCCTCAAGTATTTTTAACGAGGTGGCTCCTGCTTGCTGCATGTTTTCATTCACATCAGCCATTTACATAGCAAAAGAGGTGTGCCTAGTGCTCGACAGACAACAAGGACAAAACCCTTGGCTTTGTAGTGCTTACAGCTACAGTAAGATCACACAAAACAAGAAAAGATTCTCTTTGCAAATTAAAAAATAAGTATACGTTACAACTATGGCAAAGTATCAAGGAATTTTTCTCCATGGTGGGAGAAGCTTGTGTTTGTTTTTATACAGTTCCTACTTTTACTACTCACCGTTTAAAGTAGAAAGCTACTTACATTACACACTTAGACTTTAATGTCATTGTCAGCATGAACAGATTTTATGCCATCCCCTTTCTCAAAAGGGATGCAAATCACCGTTCCGTTGTTATACTGTTTTGGGGGCAGGGCAAAGAAGGCACCCCAGTTCTCACCGAACACTTAACACCACTTGCATCAACATGCCTTTTAAGAAGCCGTAGCAGAGATGCCAGAGTTGCTGTAATCTCAGTGGCTACTTAAAAAAAAAATACACCTGGAAATGAAATACATTTTCCACTCTTAAAGAAAAGATGATACCTATTCCATAACTGCCACTCAGTTCATCCTATTTAAGCAAAGAATAAGGAATGTTTCATTTATTCTTCCCAGCATGGTTTGTCAGTCATCTTTTCCTCCTCCTCTATACACTGAAAAACACTCAGAATACAACTACATCTGCTCTCCATATGTGTATATGCTCATGCATATTTTTTCAGGACTGCCAATTAGCCTACAGTCGTTTCACTGGCAAGGAATGTTTTACATGCTTCTCTAACACTTTTCTCCAAGTATTACAGCTGTTATTTTGGACTTCAGCACCCCAAACGAATATATCAGCCCACAAAACAGACCAGAGTTATAAAACAACAGCTGTGAAAACAATGCAATTAAGGACACAGTTTCAGGAGTACTCTGTCACAAGCTGTTTATTAGAACTTGACTTTGACAATAAATAAGGTATTTTCCAAGCAATCAAAATGTAATTATTTAGAAAATTAAACTGAAGTTTTCACAATGGTTTTTTTTTAATATATATATACACGATTTACTGTATTTTAAACACCAGTTCATCCAGAGCTGTACAACAGTAGGATGTCCATTTTTTAGATTCACATAGCAGGAGACTACCAAGACATCTCTTTCATCTGGAAGCTGTGTGTGTAAAAATAATCCAACACCGTATCAGCTTCAGGTTGGATACTCCAACTGTTATGAATTAATCTCTCTGTTCATTAGACTAGCTGCTGAATTCAAATTTGGATATATGGCTTACCCAGGAGAAAGAGTGCTTTTTAGATTTATGGTTTTAAGGAACCAGTAAGCCGTGCAACTCCAACAGTACGACGTAACCTTTTGCAGCTTACTGTGCTACTGCACACCCTGTTCTGCCCTCAACACAAGTGGCACAGGAGAAACTTCTGTAAAGGATGATAATTTTCAATGTTATAAATATCTAATAGTAAAGAGAAACTTTGCACTTCAACTTACTGCTAATTACGAAAACATTTTTTTCAGTTTCAGTCAAATGAATTAGCATTTCTTCACTTAAATACTCAACACATTTAATATGCCTTAATACTTTCAAGAGTTTGACATTCAAAGTTAACTTCGAAAGAATGTTCCTGTTACATAAAGCACTGAGTTTTCCCCATATGTTTATTCCTTAAAGTCAGTCTATGAAAGACTGATTTTTTTTAAACATTTCTGCTAAGAGTTGCAATTTAAAAATGAAATTTAATTCTTATAGTTTCAAAGCCATGTTTCAAAGTGAGCTTTACATATCCTGTGCAACATCCCATTTCCTTTCAGTGCAGAGGTACAGGTCTCAAAGTTACGCAGCTGCAATCGAGTTATCATCTGCTCGACGACCCTGAGGCTTTAAGAAAACAGAGACAGAGAATTAAAAGCAAAAGCACAAAAAACCTGCCACAGACCCAGGAAAGACTAAGGCCATTACGAAGCTCATTCTGCAGTAGGTGGCGTTGATCAATGCAGCTCTAGTACCCAAGCGCAGCATTAAGCCCACCCTTAACTCCTAACGGCTTCCAACAGTAGCACGGAGAACATCCAGCTGGAATTTCAGTTTGGCCCAGCGAGTACTTGGCAGAAGCCTCAGCTCCTGAGCTGCCCCGTTAAATGTCACCTCCATACACAGGTGGACAGCTTAGCACAAGGCCTGGCTGAGCGGAGTTCCGAGTATCACTGCAGTATAAAAAGCTGATCATTATCAATGTGTAAATAAGCAGCGGGACTGACAGTTTCTTGGAGGAATTTTAAGTAGAATCACCAGAGATGGGAGAGAGCAAAAATAAAATATTCTTTTAAAGAAGAAAAGGCATCCTTAGAATAAGTTTTTTTTGAAGTGCCGACAGCTCCAAAAGCAGAAGGCAAGGCATTCTGAAGCCTGAGAGATTCCACAGGAGCATCGAGAACACTGTGCTTTTCAGGAAAAAAGCCTTTTGTATTGACTTTGGAGGACATCTTGACAACCAATCTAGAAGAGCCACTGATTGACAGCATATGCAAAAAGTTAGTTCTGCCTATCTCTTTTGGCTAAAACATAACTGAAAGAATGCCAGGCCTGTTTCCTGGAAACAGGATTACAGATGTCTGAACAAGTCCACCTCAGGTCATATAAACAAACTCTTCAGGCTCCTTGATCGCTAAGAGTCTGACTAACGAGCGAATACAACATTCTGGAGACAGCAGCAGTGGAATGAGAAAGCATTGTTTTGGGCAACTGGATTTAAATGGTTCTTAAGAAGTCAAGAGAAGCCTGTGATCCATTTTTCATGACATGATCGAATTGTCTTCAGAGTCATACCACTTAAGAAAAAAAAAAACCCTAGACTGAGTGATTCACTGAGAGGATGTGTTTTTAGAAGTTATTTAAAGAGGCGTGGGATGCTACAGTGTTTCTGAACCCAGTCATATGGACTGCTCAAACACTTTTTTTTTCCCCCCAAAGTGCTACAAATTATGGTATTGAAGTATTTCATTATGTTTAGCTCACTCCATTGTACTCAAAACGGAGACAACTTTAAAACTAATTTTAGAGTAAGGCACAGAACAGGAGACAGGCTAAGCCCGTTCAGCTAGTTTATTTAATTGCAACCAAATACCTGTTGCACTAACAGATTTCCTAAGGATTTTAGTTGACGACACCAACGCACAACCCAAGACTTTTCAAAGCAAGTAACTGTTCCAAGCCAGCCATTTTAATCTGCTTAGAAACACTCAGCTTTGAGCAGAGCTAGGGTGGTAGCCCCCGAAAACCGAGCAGCCCCACAGGAAGCCTTTGTAGACACAAGGCACTTTTCACAGTCTTACCTTTACGAAAATGTGCGTTGGTATGAATCGTCTGAGCAACTGATTAGTGAAGTTTGGGAATCGCAGCAAGTTGACGTGAAGAGATGGTAACTGCTGGTATCCAGCCATCAGAGGATAGAAGTTATATAACATTTCCTGCTGTGTGCCAGGAAGGATTCTTAATCGGATCTTAAAAAAAAAGAGAAGACCACAAACATAGGTAAGTTCTGTGACCAAAAGTAGTCCTCTGTTTATTTCTATTTATATACTATTTACTTTCTGGAGTTGGAAAGAGTGCAACTATTTGCCTATTCCAGTTAAACCGTCACTTCTACGCTGGAACACCATGCTACCCATAAGCAACACGACAAACGGCTCCTGGTCAGGCTTCCACTTAGCCCTTCTTTAAATGCAGGCTGTATCCACGTGTTCCTCCAGACAGAGCTGACCATAATTTAAACATCTAAACCCCAATGAGTTTTTCCTCTCTCCACATCGGTGTAAGTCTAATCAACATATCCTTCACTACCAGATAAGCCCACAGGATCAGTAGAGGCGACAACTTTGTACCTGTTTGAGGCCAGAGAACATGAAGGCATCACTGGGTTCCACTGACACCTCCACATCCTGGACTAAGTTGGTCTTATTTTGCAGGTGATATCTGACAGGCAGAGACTCTCGGACTCGACCAAACGATGGCAGATCTTTGGAAAGAAAGTAATCTCAAATACAAAATACATTTTAAAGTTCCATACATAAAAAATACCTGCAAAGAGCAGTGAAAAGTTTGAAGAAAAAAAAGATACAATAACAAGGCATCTAAAGCATTTCTGACAAGAATTTTCAGAAAAAGATTAAAGAACAGAACACAACTTCACGACAACTTTTCAATAATGCATCTTGAGCATCTAGTTACAAAACCTCCAACTGCCAACACTGTCCAGGAATGCTAACTAGGAAGTCACTTCGGTGCTGCCTGATATTTGCAGCTTACCAAAACCTTATCAGATACTGTCAGGAAGCTCCTTCAAAATAATTTAAGAAAGGATGGTGGAAGAATCTCAGTACAAATGAAACCGTCCCAAGGAAAGCATAGGAATTCTGTGTGTTTGGTGAGCATTCTGGTTCTGCTCTTGGGCAGGTGAAATGCTAGAAGAGAAACAGTTCACCTGCCTGCAAGCTGCTCCAACCTTTCAGGCTTACTTTCCTGGGATGGAGCCAGGGTGTGGGTGGATGGAGTAATTCTTGCCTTAGATCTCTAGAGAAACCTACTGGGAAGGTATCATCAGCATCATCAACTCTGGCATCTGTGCTGTCACGCAACACAGGTCAATCCATTGACAGCTTTTAAGAACATACTTGTGTAACCACCTTCCAGCTCCTCCCTTAAATTGAATGGGGGGGGGGAAAGAGGGGCAAGGCTTGAGGCAGTCTAAGCAACGATACAGTTTCTTTCACTAGCTCCATAACATCCAGCAACAGTTTTCTGTCTTCTGCTACCATAAATGCAAGCTCTAGACACTGAAATTTTGGCAGTCCTAAAAATTCCAACTGGGACGTGTATGGTGCCAAACTAATATTACCTGCATTAACATGGAGGGGAATGCTCTCTACAATCACATGTGGTAGAGTGATGACTGTACTAACAACAGGTACACTTTCCACAGGTGAACTTCTGCAGGAAAATGTCAAAACACAGACCGCATTGGAAGTTATACAAGATAAAGTATCAAGTACATACACCAAAAGAACATCACTTACATGTGACTAAACTAAAGTTACAGTAATTTCAGTGGTGGAAAGAAAAAGCCCAGATACTGATATTTGATTGTTTGCAGTGAGTAAAACAAGTGCCACAGCATGGAGAGAAGACAAAGAGGCAAGTAAGGAAACTAAACCGCTCTAAAAATAAATAAAAGCCAACTAAGAAGATTGATAAACCTCAAAATTTGTCTTTGAAAAAACTGAGTGACAACATAAATCCACAATCTAGGGTGGGAAAACAGTTTTCCCATTTAAAAAGTGTGTTTGTTTCTACTGCTGCAAAGCTATTCTTCTGACTTGGCTTCTCAAGGGCACTATTTCATAGGAGAAAACAGGGAGCAGAAGGGGACAAAGCAGCTTTGTAATTGACCTAATACCTTACAAAAAAAGCAAGCTTTGTGGAATGTCAAAACCATAACCACATAGCATTTATCTCAAGTGAAGTACATATTTAATCAAGTCTAATAAGCTAAACAGTAATTAGTAAGGTCCAAAGTCTAGATAACGCTTGCTACAGGAAGATCTAAAATCAAAAAAAAGAAAAAACCCAATGACCACTAAACACCCAAAACAATAACCGTCCCAAATAAACCCAAACAAGTCACTGGGATCCCTAAAAGCTAACCAACTTATTTGCTCTCCCCATCCAGGCCAAAAGATACTCACCTCTTCCAAGAAATTATATAACATCCAGTTGCCACTCCACTAGCATTAGTAACTGGAGGACATCGAAGGCAAAAGCACTCACTGGCACTCTCACCTGTCTGTAAAACAACTATCAGCAAGATTTTGTTTAAAAATCAAAGCATAATCATTACTGCAGAAGCCACCAAATCTAAAAATCCAATGACACAAACAAGTATACAGCCAGAAAGGTCTTTGAAGTGCTTTGCAAAGCATACCTACATAATACGTACATTCAATAAAGATTGTGAAGTATCCCAGTACACAAAAAGGTGGTGTATACAAATGTTTACTTTCTGAACAGCACTATGCAGTCTTTCATATACACACAGAACAAGTCATTGCAAATGTAGAGTTTGTGCACACACACACAAAAAAGCAAAAATAATGCCAATTCAAATTCTGTACTTCTCCCACAGCAGATTTCAAGACATCAGCATAAGACTTCTCTCGTTTTAAAATGAAAACGAACATGGACATTTCTCCTCTCCCATCCAAACGAGTGAGAGGAAACAAGAAGAATCTACTAGCTTTGAGTTTTCACTCTTCTTAATTTTTTCTTTCTCTCTCTCCACTTGAATGAACTAAAGAAAAAAGTACCTTTTCACTTGGAGTGATTAAAAAAAATAATAGATGTTCTGGTCATTCAAAATTAATCATTAATATTTAGGTCTTACAATGAAAAAAAATAAATCGTCAACAAAAAAGTGGACAGCTGAATAGCTGGTATCTGAAGGGGTTCAAACCTCCTGGCAGTTTGCTCTTCAGAAGCAACAACCAGAAGCCATGAAGCACAAGGTGCCAGAGCTGAAGATGAAATACCATAGTTTGAAGACTAAAGGACCTGGGAAAATTGCTTTTTGCCAGGTAATCCTTGAATCTACGGAAGAAGTAGAGTCTTGCAAGTCCTTGATTACACTGGCAGACAGCTGCTCCACGATCAGGCAGCCACCCAGACTGCTGCATTGTATTCCAAGTTTTGACAGAATACACACATTTTCACATCTCTGACTCAGCAAATGCAAAGACAACATTTTGCTGTAAGACTTTGGATCAGCTCTACTGCTAAGTACGCCATTTATTTGACTTTAAAGTTAACATGCTGCACTCTTCAAAATTGAGACCTGCAGGATTTTTAAATTTTATTTAACATTTAAGTTAAACTGTTAGGATTAAAAATATATATATATATGTTCAGTTCTAACTGTTCTTTATAGCCCAACCTGCTTAGCTTCGCATTTTTCAATTTCACAACTACAATCACATACATGGACCACTTCAGCCTTTGGATGCTGCCTGTATCAGGTGGTAAAGTGTTTGCATTCCAGAAAGTAAATGCACCTCAAACACTGGAAATATTGAGTATGTTTTCACATGGATATCTAAGAAGTTGCATATCAGAAGTACTTTCAGGTGCTTTCCCTTAAGCCTGTTACATTTAAAATTTGGTTACCATCCATCACTCAAATCTATTTACTTGATCTAGTGAAGTAGAACTACTTTTTTGAAGCATACTGATAGTTGTTTGCCAGAACACAACTTATATTATTAACCAGCTTTCTTCCATTTAGAGTTTGATAAGAAAATGCTGTTTAAAATGTCCCCATTTCTTTCTCCCAACTTATGCAAACAGTATCCTCCTTATAGAGAGGATAAGCTAAGAAAACTTACCATTCTCCACATAAGATTCCAGTTGATCTACTGGGGTCATGGAAGCTGACAGCTGTAACTGGCTGGTTACAATAGTGAGAGGCCAAGGAGAGGCACTCAGGATGTCAGTCATCAGTAAAAATGGTAAATCTGCAAATACTCTGTCCAAGTGCTCCAACTGTCAAGACAGACACAAGCTCTGGCTATTTTAACTAAACAGGGTGCGACTACCGAAAGTGGCGTGACTCCAAGATATCAGCAACTTTTCAAACACATACCTTCGTGGAGACAAATTTGACAGCAACGTCAAAAGGAAATACTGTTTCTATGGTTACAGTTTCATCCTGTATAGATAACAAAGGGTGGGAAGAAGAGGGAGAAAAAAAAGTTATATTCAGTTTCAGACCTGGCTATTGTTGTCAAAGGTTACTAACGTAAAGTTATTTTTAATCTTTATTTTAACCAATTCCTCCTCAGGGCAGAATGTATCTTTAAGATATTTAACGAAACACTTATTCTGATTATTCTTACGAAAGTGCTCACCCTAAACTGGTCTACCATACAGCCAATTTAGCATTTTTTTCTGTCTACTAGAAAGGCTTCTAAGAGCCTTGGAATGACAGCCTTTAGATTGAGAATATTTCTTGTATTTCATTATCTCCAGCAAGTAGTACATCTTTACATCCTACCCGGTGGCACTTGCAGATGATTTCTTTCCCCTCAACGACAGTGTTGATTAAGTAAGAAACGTAAACCAGAAACATTCTTGCACCGACTGTTCCACAACGAATGTATATTGGTTTTTCCAGCTGCAAAATAAAGGAGACAATATGAGCCAAACGATACCTAAATTATATTAACTGGGCCTAGAGCTGTCCAAAACTTGTTAAATATCTTACTTGGTCCAAGAGGGCAATAGCAGAATGGATATTACTTTGACCATAAAGAATCTCCTACAATGTGTGATCTTAGTAATTTAGTGAATTACTTTAATCAGAGCAGCACAGCTCCAGTTGCTTCACTACTGATGCTTGTCTGTTACTTAAGGGTACAGGAAAAGAATCATTACTGTGTAATATACAATATACCCAACTTCTAATTTACTAGTCACAATTCCAGTTTGGTGCAACATCTGCATATTTGGTCCTCTACCATGCCGAATCGCACTTGCTGACTATTATCTCCTGTCCGTTAGGCAGTGCATTTAAACTGTTGAGATTAGCCTCCTTATTTTATTTCTTATCTCCCACCTGTTATCATCAATCCCAGAACGTACCTTACTCCCAAATTTAGTCCAAAAGGGGATCTAGCTAAAGAAACTTTAAGTAAACAATAGGTAAAGTATGCCATAAGCATTTCATTTACCAGTTCAGATATTTAAAAGTAAACATAGGTCCTTCTAAGAGTTTATTAGTTGATCCCCATTTTCTTCAGTGTGATATATAAAGAAGGTTTTACGCCTTCACCTTTTCCCCTGGTTGCAAGTCTCCTATAGGGATATCGGGAAGCAGTGCAGGAAAGGAGTCATCACATGCATCTGTTCCATGAAGAGTCACTTGAGTTTTCTGAGTCAGGTTGGCATCTTGCCCTAGGATTAAAAATAGGCTTCATATCCAACACAGGTTTACACCACTGCAGCATGAAAGCAACAACTAAAAATAATAAAATATTCATCTCTAGAAGAAACGCATGACAAACAAGCGTCGTTCCTTTGGTTGAGGGAATCTTTCAAGAGTACCAAGAGGGTAAATCTGACAACATCTAAAGTTTTCTGAATTGGAGAGTTCATATCCCGCATGGGTCAGGGTCAAAAGGCCAAAAAAATAATCTCAAAAATCCAGATGTTCTCTACCATACACAAAATACAACATGATTATGTGACCTAAGTTTTTCTTGGTACTCCATATGATATAAAAAGGAAGTTTCACTCTTCCTTTTTTTCAAGAGCATGACTTAATGATTTTACATCCTTTAAAATTGTTCTGCATCCATGTCAAAGAGATGTGAAAACAAATGTATACATGTTAAATGACACTGTTAAGTCAGAGGTTGACTAGAATAATAGCATTACTGCAATCATGTGGGATCATTTTCAAAGCAAAACAAGGCACATCTTGCCAGAGTTGCAACTGTAAAAAAGTCACCTTCTCTATAAATGAAATGTCAGATTTCAATTGTTCTTTTAATGTAATCAGCAAGCCCACACTGACCTTGTATTACGTGTTAAGAGTCAAGACCAAGTGGAGAAAAAAATAAATGTCAAGACCAATGATTAAACACTGCTTTCGGAGCCAAGCCCAAGCATCCAATTAAGTAAGTTTAAAGAACACTCCACTGACTTTAGTGAACCATCCAAACGTACAGGGAATGTGGTTTTATTTCAGAATACACAGCACATATTACATCCTATATGCTAGTGGCTTAAAAATATTTTTGCCTTTTAGGATAATTGCTACAAAGAGGTGTACCGAGTATGACATTTGGACTTCAAATATTGAAAACTGTCAGCAACAACTACATACAGATAACTAGGACAGGTAATATTTGCATTTTTTCTTTTTAATTTGAAGGAATAGCGCTTCAGTTCACCACCAGTCCCCAAATGTCAAGTAGCTTGAAGACCAAACCATGTTGTCCAGGGCAAGGGGAAAAAAAAAAAAATTGTGGCAGAAAAGCCACAGTGGCTATATTTAGAAACCATTTTATTTAGTACTGTCTTAATGCTTTCATCTCAGCAAGAAAAAGATCCATCTCTTGGGAAAAGAAAAATTTAGTTATGAGCAATTAAATAAAAGATTAAGGAGGAATACAAAAGCTTCCATGTTTTCTTTCAAGCTTGTAAAGACATGTTTTGAAAGTACCCATGTAGACAGCACTGACAAGCAGTGGTTAGGATAACCATAACTGAATTAGTCTGTTAGCTCTTCTTCTGACACTAGTATCTCGCCAGTCCCAACCTTCACTTTGGTTTGAGTCTTAATTACTGCAGGAGACCCTTTTACTTTATTTCTCTGCATAGCATCAAGAACAAGGAGTCAATTAGAAGACTGCTGGATTAAAAGGAAATAACCCTAAATACCTGGCTTTAGACCCGCTGTAAGCTTAACATCTTTGGCCACTGTCTCCTCATGTGACTGGATTGTCACAATCAAACAATACATTTCATTAGTCAGGGCAGGAGGTTCATGACGGAGCTGAACAGAAATGTTTGGCACTCTAGAAATAATCCTTTAAGAAAAAAAAGACAAGACTCAGTTATTGTATGTTTCTTAGATAAGAAGTTTTTAAGCCTAGTTTAAAGGAGATTAAAATAGCCTATTGTGTAAGACAGTCCTGACAACCACCGGCCTATTCAACTAGGATATGCAAGACTCCTGAAAAGCAACATGATGGGAAAACATTTTGGAACCCTAGTAACAAACATTAATGGTTCAGATGTTCTGCCAGGAAAAAGTACCCCCAACAGCAACTGGATTTAATTCCCTTGAATACATCTAAATTAGAGCTAGCCTATTTATTAATAATTATTTCCAATACATTTTCTTAGGGATTCTTTGTTTGTGTGATGGCTTTTGTGAAAGAACAAAACCACCTCCTAGTTTGCACAAAAATCTGGGAAAGTCTGCCTAGCAAGGTTAGGTGAAGGGGAGAACCAAAGCATACTTGATATACTCAGGGATAGAGGCAAGCTTTTCCTGTACTTCTAGCTATCTGGAGCTTCAAAAGTCCTAAAGAATTAAGATAATACCCATCTTATCCCCAGTTAAGCAATGACATACTAAAAAGGTCATATTAAAGTAGTCCCAACAAATCTGTTGTCTTCTTTTGGGCAGAGTAATCAGGACTTCACAGGAGACTCTCAGTGATACATTATATACTTATTTTCAATTTTTTACTCACATAGTGCTTGCCTGAATAGTCAAACTGTCCCAGTGCACTTCATTATCTGGAAGCTTAGGTCTTCGCCTGAAGGATCGTGCTGCCTGTAATGCTTCTTGAGATGAAGCAGCATCTCCACCTCCCCCACGCCAGTTCAGTACCACACATCGGCCAGATTCGCTTCCCAGGATCAAATCCACAGAGGTGATCTGATAGACACAAATTTAAACATCTACTGATCACTTTGTCTTCAGATCACCTCTGTAAGAATATAGTTTTCCAATATATACAGGCACAATAAAGATGGGTATCACCAAAAAGCTTCTGGCAGCCTTGCAGACCGAAGACACCTCACCACTTCAAGATTCCATTTAATGAAACCGTAGTAGGAAAAGTATCACTCAGGTGTGTGTGGTGTAGGACTTTGTAGTTTCCTACCCTCCCATAGTGCTACACCACCCTTCCCTTCATGCACCTCCCCCCACCAGGCTTCTTTTTAACGTATTGCACATATGAAAAAAACAAACCAAAAAAACCAATCTTGAATTAATACTTAAGTTTTTGTGATAATTTTTTGTCTTGGCATTGTCATTAAAATTGCACTCATTTTTGGTACTTCATTTCGAGAATTCAAACATTTGGAAATGCAGTGACACTAGTAACTGCTGCCAGATTGGCGGTAGCTTTGTAGTTTTGAGTTCTTTGTAAGCACCAGTAAGAAAGGCGTAAAACAAATTGACAAACCTCAATCTTCTTTCCTACATCTTCAGTTTTTGCAACAAATTTGAAAGTGAACTTTCTCGTTCTGCCAGGGACTAAGCACATTGTTCCTTGCGATGAGTGTTCTAGAATATCACTTTTTTGATAGGCTTCTTCTACCACACAGTATTGGTTGTAATCCTACAATGGAGCGGGGAAAAAAGCTGGTAAATCCAGACTCAAGACATCTTTAGAGAGTAATGGTAGCATAGCAAATATTAAGGCTCCGTGTTACCAGATTGAACTATATGGATTCTTGCTGCTTTTCACACTGCTGAAGATGACTTAGCAAGTAATTACAATGCAATTCTTTGGTACAAGATACCAATTATACTAACGTAACTTCATGCAAGAACGTCAAGAGAAATAAGACATTAAAATGATCTTTCTGAAACTTTACAGACAGCTTAGTAGAATAACGAGGATATAATAGATGAACTGCATTTGGGAGTTTTATCACAGTATCAATACACTTGTCAAAAGGAAAAGATAACACAAAAAGAAAAAGCACCTTTCCAACTTAAATATCCATACAATCTTGGAAAAGAACTTTTGAATTTTTTTATGTTTAAAAACATTGATATTATTTCATTCTTACGATAAGCTTCTATCACTAGGTCAGAAATAGAACATGGTTACCTGATTATTGAAACTGATGCAGAGCTTCGAAAACCTGATAGGATGAGGACAATCAGCTCTCAAATACACATCAAACTGCACAGGAACATCAACATGAAAACTAGGAGCAAGAAATTTCGCTTTGCATTGCACTGGAAATAAAAAAAAGATAAACTAAACAAGAAGTAGGTGTTCAAACACAAACTACAACATTTAGTTCTAGAAGCACACTCTTGAAATAATTGTGTTAAGGATTGTTCTGTGTATACTCTTAAAACTACTTTGTAGGTAAGTGGCACAGATTAGGCTACTAACACTGTCACAGAAAGCTGATTTTCAGCACTCTGCCAAAATCTTTGCAGAGGAGAGGAGAAGCAGATGTCCAGCAGGAAAAAAAAAAACCAAACAACATCCTGTGTGTTTAGATTTCTATAGGTAATGCTCATTCACGTTCCCCTTCTGTGGGAAGTACTACTTCACACACATTCTGCCCTTTTTCCTCAGAACCTGACTTCAAAGCACACCAGAATGACAGAAGTCTTTCAAAAAGCAAGGGATTCTTTAGTAATCCATTTCAGGGATAAGAGATCACTGGCTTCTCTCCCATGATTTCTTATCTTACTGATTTAGATGAAGAACAGAGCGGTGCTGAAACAAGTGTTTCAGAGTTGCTGCCTTTAATACACACTTTATATTTTTTCCTAATGAGTTATTTTCAAGATACATCAGATCATAAATTTTGACATAGTTGTAAAGTTGCTTTCTTACTTACCAAATGGTATAAAATCTTGGACTTCTATTGTAAAAATATTACTGCCTGCCAAGGAAACACGGTCAGCCCACAATTTTTGTGATGCTTTAACAGCAACTGCATCACAATCAGGTTCAGGATCAGGGCTTTCATTCTGCATCCAGACAGAAGATTACAAACAACAATAAAAGAAGGTTACCAAACACTAACACTCTTAAGATTTATCTAAAAGGGTAGTAGGAGTTTTGTGACTTACCATTAGAACTTTCATCAGATTTTTTTCTATTCGTGATTTCTGATCTTCTTTAAGAGTAGATGCTAAAAAACAAAGCAAAACCAAAGCAAGTCTCCTTACTTTTTTTTTTGTTTCAAAAAACACAGTCTGGGAAAAAAAATTGTAACATCCGTCTATCAGTAATGAAGGAGTCATTCAGTTTTCAGAACTTCCCCCTTCCTACGTGTTTCCTCTTACTTCCACTGGAACCAAGTGAAACATTTACTGGTTAAGCATCTTATAATTTATTGGACAAAACCCCCAAGAGAATACTATCTATACCTTCTTGTTATTTATGTTTAAAAACTGAAGAAACAGTACAAAATCCATAACATGCAAAGAGGCAAGCTCAGATAATATTAGAAACAACAGCTAGAGAAGGTGACAGGAAGAAAAAGGACTAATTAAAATTAGCACTCTTCTCTTGAAGATGAGGAAAGGTAGTTTGTCTCATTGGCTATTCTTGAATACAAAGCAGAGCAGCCTGGCTAGCTAGGGGAAGGTACAAACCATTTTTATGACGCCTACCCAACAGTGGTATTAGTTAGCAGTTTAGGGCACAAAAGGATCTTTTCTGCAATGTCAAGTAACAAACATTATACGAAGCAGGGGGCTTGCATTATTACTGTGCAGCCACCTTAAGTCACATTTCTTCCCTGAAACACACCATGTGCATATTTCATCATCAGATTCCTAGTAAAAAGTTTAAGAGAAGCACATTTGGGATTTTGAAGTCCAGAAAAATTGTGCTAGCTTTGTTACTTATTAGGAAAAGTGGTTTTCACCTTTAGCTATGTTACAGTTCTTCTCCCATCCCAAAGCTCAGGAAGTTTCTGTTACATTATTTGAGCAGCCTCAAGCAAAGCTCTGTGCCTCAGATATCCTGATGCAGTCTGTTTGTATGCAATGAATTTTGCAATAGAAAAGCAAAAAAATTCAGCTTCTACCACACAAGAGAAGGTATTAAAAATCAGCACAGTTATTTTGTAGTCAAATAATTTGAAGTACTAATAAGCACTGTGTCTAACAACGATTTGTCAGGATTCCAAATACATGTACTTTAATATTTCTGTATAAGCTGAGTACAGGTCTTAAAAGAATACCTCTACCAAGTAGTTCTAAAGAATATGTTATATAATCTTTTAGCTGGGCCATCAAATATGAACATTTGAGAGCTGTCGTCAATATGGAAGTGAGAAGAGTCCACCATCCTTCACTGCGATATTCACACATAACATAATCCAAGAGCCTGCAACACAGTGAAATTGAGATAAAAACAAGTTATACACATCAATATTTTCTAGAAGCTTGCATTTATTTGGTATCATTAATACAAAATTAATCTCCACCAATACAAGTGCTAAATTAAAGTCTACTGTTTACATGTGGCAATGATTTATTGAAAATGGCATAAAAATACTGTGAAGAAACCATCTATTCCATGAATTTTCTATTTCAGGCTAGAACAAATTTCACAAGAGAACAACAGGAAAACTCACCAGTCTTCACATAAAGAACTAGCAAAACAACAACTGGACAGAAGAGTCTTAATCCCAGCATTGCATTAAAAATATGCTTTACTATTGAGTATGTGGTAAGTTTTAAGAAGCAAACCAAAATCCCACAGCAGAGTCCCCTTCCAATCTGAGGAATTTTAATGTTCCTTAAGCAGAGATGCTTCTTTTCCCTTCTAACCCTCTATCCCCTGCTCCCTTCAAGGGTTTCAAAGACCTGCAAACCACACATGCATCAATCTTTATGAGGCAAAACCACACATCTTGATACTGTTTTAATGCTGAGCAATGTTTGCTATTACTAGCAAAGCAGAGAAGTGATTTGGGTTGGGTTTTTTTAGAAAAACCTCTGTTCAACTGTTGAAGACAAAGAGTTTCTGCATACCTCAGAAAAATCTACCTAAATATAAGAAATGCCTGTACGTACAAGAATTAGGCTCAATATAAACTGATCTGCTTATCATAGCTTATCTTCTCCATGTAGCTTCCAGTCAGCTCGTAACAACAGCAAACACATTTCTCCTACCTCAGACATGTTCCCTTTACAACATGTGATCTTTGAAACCTAATTAGTGAAATCAGGAGCGTGGGACTCCTGCATAACATGACCATGACTCTGTCTCCTCTTAAAAATACATTTAAGAAACTAAGTATAAGACACAGCCTTCAGAAAAGGTAGCTGTATCTCAGCACTACACTTCCCTAGCTCTGTAGTCATTAACAGCAGAGAACTACAGCAATAAAAAAAAATATTCCTTCTGCTAATTTCCTGGTATATAAATAAAAGTTGAATTCATCTACATTTCCATATTTCTTGAGTGTTGCAACTATAAAGTCAGTAATTAAATGTAACTATACTCATTGCAAGTTTCAGAAATCACTTTTGGGGTGTGTGTGTGTAGCACACGAAGCACACTCAATCAGTGTGCTAGAAGCAAATAATATTTGCCCAATAAGGCAAACTCCCACAGAAGCTTACAGCAGGAAGTTTTTATACTCTTAATAACTGACACATATCTGGTTTGCTTTCTTTAACGTGAGTGGAGTTCATAGACTCCAAAGCCTGTGCTTCGATCAAATCCAGTTACAAGGAGCACCTTAAATGAGCTTCCAACATTATTCCATAGCAATAAGACACGGGGTCTTAGGAAGACTAGGACGTGAAAGAAGCAACCATGGATGGTACTCACTTCAAAGCTTTGGCATAGTCTTTAGCGTAGTAATATTCTTCTCCCATTTGAACCACTGATAAAAATAAAATATAAAGAACAATGTTCCAGATCAATACCAAAATCCTTTGCAAAATCAATTTTTTTAAAAATCGTATGATTATTTATACTCACTTAAATGACTTTTCATTCTTGGACATTTGTATTTCTTGAACTGCGCCACAGCATTACTCAACAAAGTGATTATTAGCTCCTAACAGATAAAACCATTACTGATATAATTATATATGCAAACATTAAGACAATGTCAAACACTAGATTCTTTTGGGTTTTTTTCAGAATAGAACTTACCGAGTGAAGGACATTTTTCTCTTTCAACTGTAGGGATAGAATTCCCATCTTCTCCTTTTCAGGATCAGAAAGATCAAAGCCTGCATAAGACAATGAAAAATCCATGAAATTAGAATTTTGTCCTGACCCAAAGGGAACTATTTACGTGATGAGCTATATGCCATTCACGCTCCAATTCAAGCACACTCAAACTCTTCAACATTCTTTTGCCCAGGAGACGGATACATCACTTTAAGAACTCACCCATCCTCCATGTCCTAGAAGAGGAAATCTGAAACAAGTATCTTGCCTTTTGTTTAAAAGATTATCTGAAGCTACCCAAAAATAGCAAATTACAGTAAGACAACCCCTAGTCTTTAACTGTATCTATTATGTTAAGACAAGTTTGTAGCCCTTTTCCTATCCAATCTCAAGAAAGGAATCAAACTCATTTTTCTAGCAGTAGAGAATGCCAGCATATGAAGAACTGTACAGGGATTTAAAAGACTATAAACTCCTGCGGAAACCAAAAAACCTGAATACATTAAGATGAAGAGAAACTTTACCTGTTAAACTGCTTAACCTTGACAGTAGAGTCTAGCTAATTTTAAAACATTAATGCTTGAACAGAAGAGGTTAGACTATCTCTACATTAAATGGAATAGTCTTTTAAAGAGGGCAGTGGTAAAGTGGCAAAGCCCAAAGGATATGCAGAGAATACAAAATAGGAGACCAAGTGGAGAGGGAGAAAGGAAAGTGAAACTACAGTCAACAATGACTGTATCAGAACTGTATGTATCTTCATAGATAGCTCAAAGCTGTACAGTCAAAGTCTGAACTTCTGAGAAAGCATCCTCCTTAATATGAAACCCATAAACTCCTTTCTTAGATTAAAATCTAGTCATTGCATCCTCTCAATCCATTTTGAAATCCAAAAAAATTTTTTTTCCCTCCAAGGAAAAATAAGAAGTCATGAATTCCTGTCTGCAGCTGACAGGACACAGTATGGATGGCAGGATGAATTTATAACAATTGCATTCAAGGACATCATTACTTTTCCTTCTCTCCCCAGGAGTTCATTTCACTGCAGTCAGGCTTTCCTGCAGCACACTGATGACAGGTAGTTTAGGCAGCAATAGAAACAAATCAGCAGCAGAGCTTTGGTAGGGCTCATGCAACTTTGCTGAATACCTGATCCTGCATAAACCCGCGGTTCCTTTTGCTCTTTGTTATAGAGATCAAACACTTCGCATACCACCAACTAATGAAAGAGAGGGAGGTCCCAGCCCTGCATCTATCTCAGTGGACATTAGCATGTAACCCTTTTTCCACTAAGTCACCTGGCAGAATCAACAGCTAAAGAAATTTGTCCAACCACCACAGATAGAAGACACCGAAACATACTTAATATTCCCTGCCGCCATGGTCTTTGCCCATAGAAATCAAGCACTCCAGTTTGTGTTTCCAGGGGATCCGGACTGGGATATATCACAGAGGACTGTAAATTCAGCAAATATAGACATAAGAAAGGGGTTCATGTTTCATTTTAAAGCATTAAAAGTGATTTGATGCTCTAATACCCGTGCACATAAAAGATGACATTCACTTTAAAACATATAACTTTGCCAGCCACCTGTACAAAAGCGGTTCTTCAGGAAATCCAAACATTTAAACACTCCTCACTCAGTCTGACGTCTTACTGCATTTACCATCATTCACCTCAAATACTGTTAAAGAGTAACTGGGTAATCCTTTTTAAAGCTAGTTCCTAACAAGATAATCACAGAACAACAAATAAATAGCACCAATAAGAACAAAAATGTTTTTAAATAATCAGGACATGTCAGCTGGAGAGTAGCCTCATATAATTAGTATGTAAGTTTAATGGACCACAGAGATTTATTTTCCATGCAACCCCTTCTGCTGGCAAGCATCAAAAACAGCAACCACCAGCCACATTGCACACGCTAACACTAATGCCTTGTTTCTCTGCTTCCTCTAAGTCACCAGACACAGTGCATGTATTGAAAAATATACTGGAATAACAGAACAGCGAGTTTTCAAGTATCCAGAAACGTAGAAAGCCTATAGATATATTTTAAAAATAAGTATTTTAAAAACATGTCAGAATTATTTGTAATAAACACCAACATGTTTGTTCTGGACTAACTTTTCCAATACATAATGAATACTTTTAGTGTTAGTAGATATCAGAAAAACATATCTCCTTGCCTTGGATTTAATTTATACATTATACAAATTATTCCACTAAGACTTGAAACTAAAACAACTAATTTACTACCTGTTTATTTGCAAAGCATTTTCTCCCCTCCCAACTTACATCATGGTTACAAAGCATACTTGCTAGTTGTTTCCGTTCCTGTGCATAGTAGGCTGCCTGCTGGTAATAGAAACCTGGATTCTGAGTTTGAATTGCTGTCAATCCCAGCTTAATCGCTTCATCAAACAAGTCACCAAAAGCCTGAAACCTATTAAAAAAATTCACAACCAAGGTTATGCATCTTTACAGGTACACAACAGCAATTTGAACTGAAAGGGACACAATTACAATTTCTGGTTAGCCTTAAACAGACTAGTCTAAAGTTCTTGTTAGTTTGAATTTTTGCATCTAAGTCCTATGGCTGTATTTGTGTCATCCCCTGCTATTCCCAGAGAAAAGCAGTCAAAAGTCAGTACAAAACAGAACACCATACAGGTGTTATGATCTAGTGTATCTCCTTCTTAGATAAAGAGCTCTGAATCTGTACCTTGCCTAGACAAGTAAAACATTGAACTTCACAAGGTTAATTAAAAACTAAAACCAGAAACGTTATTAAACGGAAACATACTGTTTAGACATCCAGGCAGCATGCTCAAAAGCCAGTTCTGCACTTCCTATTTTTTTCTTGCACAAGTCAATATGTTTCCTGAACTGAGCAATTGCATCCAGTGGAGTATTATGCTGAAAGCAGAGGCGACAGATCTAGAAGAAATCAAAATAAGAGGAAAAATAACTGTGTTAGGCTGCCAAGGATTAGCTTTAAAAAAAAAAAAAAAACACACACACCAAACATGCCACTCTGGAAAAAAAAACCCACAAATTTTACCTATTTCTGAAGAGCTTAAATAGCATAGAAAACAGAGATGTAAACCATAATGTGCTATACCTGAAATCATGCTGTCCTCTATCTCATCTTATGTTATTTTTTTTCCCTTCTCCCTCAAGCCATCAATGGAAAAGTGCGTAACTCACAACCAAATTCAAGACGGAACTGAAGAGCCACTAGGAAGATCACTATCTTCAAAGCCTGCAGTCTACAAGTGGAATTTGATGGAGTCCCACTCCAGAATTGTTGTCAATGGTGGAAGAGTTTTGTTTTACCTAAAAGCCCCCATAATACCACAAAAGCATTGTCTGATTCTTAGAGTTACTTTCTTCCTCCTAACAAGTAGTAACTGAACTATAGTGGCTTAAGCTTTGCAAGATGACAGAAATATTCAAGGAACAAGCAACCCTTGTTTTCATTCCCCCTGGACAGAGTGAGAGTTGAAGGAGTCTAGTCCTTCAGATTAATGCATCTGAAATGAACTCCAACCCTTCAAGATACTCCCAAACTTCAGCTAAGGATCTTTCTTTTGTGTGGAATTCAGAAGGCTTTGCAAGTTTGAGTGTAATTGGTATTCCACCAATAGCCGTTTCCAATCCATCTCCTTAAAAGCAACACAAAACGGAACTTTAAAAACTTCACACGTTAAAGATGCATCAACTTTACTAAAAAAAAAAAAGCAAAGATTAGAAGTACACTTGTTACCTTGTAGTTTATAAATCCTGCCATAGTCTTGATTTCCAGCATGTTTGTTTCATGAGCCCTCAATTCATGGACAAGATTATAGGCAGTTCTGTAATTCCTAAGCAGGAATACTTTAATTACATTTAAATCATACAAGATAATAAAATTGAAGAACAGGATTGCCAACAGCAGAAAACAGCCTTCCAATCAGAGTGTTCTTCCAGAGAAGAACTCACCCCTTACATACACGTTTAAATACTTTTGCATTTGGGAAAATATTTATTGCAGTCTATGGCTTAGCAATAACTTGGAGTAGAAAGGGTGAGGGAAGATTACATGAATCTTACTTGAGAGCATTCTGCGTATCCTGTTTCAGCTCACTGAAGAATGCTATTTTGAACTGGTGTCTAACAAATAAAAGCTGCAAAACACAACCAGTGTACATCATTCACAAACATCTGAACATACCTGTTACCTCCAAAGGAGATACAGGTGATAATTTCAGAGACGTACATAATATAGCAGTTGACTTGAAAAACTGACTATGCAACTGTTACCCAATAGTACTCTCTGCCACCACGATGCAGCAGCAATCTCTCAAGAGATTTAATCTGTTCCAAGCCTTTTACCCTGGAACAGGGGAGAGGCTTTGTAACACCCCAAAGCCTCTACACCAACAGAACTGATTGCTGGTTCGGAGCTCACCGCTTGGACCCCAGCCTCCAAGAGAGGGAGGCTAGCAATCGCAACAGAACCTTGTTTATCTGAGCGGGTATTAACAATTTGAAAAGCAAAACTCAAAGTTGCACTAGATTTAGCTTTCTAAGTTAAAAACATCTATGGGAAGCACTTCCCAAACTTGTTAAGATACTACATTCAAATAGGTTAAACTATACAGATAAAAAACCCCAAAGTTTTTAGTTAATCTGAGAACTTAATATTTGGGCTGCAGCTCTTCCTCTAAGGAAGATAGGAGAAGACAAAAAGTAAAAACAAGCCCAATCAAAATCAAAGTTTAAGTTGCAGAAAATAAAGCCAGATTTACTTTCTATACCGAGAGAAGGCATCTCAAGTTGGAAGCGGGGAGAACAAAAATGTTTAAGCAACAAACCACCCTTATTTTCATGTTTTAACATGCAATGTAACTTGCACAGGATGTCAAAAATAGGGGAACATTACCTGATGAGTGGTTTTGTTCAAGAACTCCTTATGAGATTTAACTCTTCGTATTTCTGTATAATAGTAAGTCTGTGCATGCTCGTAGAAAGCATTTTCCAACCTGCAACAAAGTTGCTTATAAGTTCCACTAAGTTTCTCCCACATACAAAACTTATTCTGAAGAGCTTCAGAATTTCTATTTTTAATTATTTTTGCTTTAGGGCTGGCAAAGTAGCTTGAGGTATTACTGAACTCTTACCACACAGAGTAAGAGCCTGCAGACAAAAAATCATCACACAAAATCTTACACAGGGGCACCACAAAGTAGAACAAGTAGGTTTGAGCGCTTTTTAGATCGATTTCTCATACAACAATCTCTAGCATTTAATGTAAGACAGTCTAAGGATAAATACTGATTTTGCAAGGCAACAGAAAGTGGAGACGTGCCTCAGTCAACACAAACCAACCTTGCTGAGGCTCCTGGGATAAGTCTGAACAGGTCAAGATCTTACTTGCTGGACTGTGGTGGGAAGAGTGGGAAGGTAAAATTACGAGGGAACAGACTAGGTTTCACCATTCTGTCCCAACATCATCAGCTACCTGGGTTGCACAGGTAAAAGTTGAACTTGCATTTGCAGCATAAATAGCCCAAAGGTAAGTCACAGAGGGAGAAGAGAAAGACAAAGAGGCCCAGAACACTGAATACAGCATGAGGCTGAGGAAGATCCAAGCAGCGTATACCGTGTGATCAAATTATAAAGAGTAAAGTCAACTAGAACAAGACCAGAATCCAGGAGACTAATACATTCATTAGCACTGACGCACACAGGAAAGAAAGGATGAAGTACCATTTCCGTGATTTGGCCAAGAAGAGATCGCTGCAGACTTTGACTAAGGCAGATCTCAACTTGTGTTCTGCTTGCCACACAACAGAGAGGACTGTGACAAAAACAATGGGACAGACCAACGGACAGCAATTCTTAACTATGAGGTTCAGTCACAAAAGGAAGACAACATCAGTTAAATCTACCCATCATACCTATTTTAGTTTTATATTGTGGCTGAGTAAGAAAAAACAAGCCAGTCTGAGGGGTTAAAAAAATTAGTCTCTTTTAATTGAGATTTCATAGTAGTAACTATCAAAAAAAAAAGACTACTAACACCAGAATTTCTGACATTATTATGTGCTCAAACTTACGTGTTTTTGTTGTTTTTTTTTAAACATCATGAAGACCTATTAAGGCCTAATGATATAGCTTTATCTCCACAAACTTGGAAGGTAGTTGCCAGTATTGTGTCAAAGCACAGTTATATGCAGTTTGCAAAGGGTTACGCTAGTTAACGTGCAGTAAACATTCTCTTTAATACTGAGCAAAATATGAAAAACTAGAAGTAACTATTACTCTATTTTGACCAGTTTTAGTCACTGTTTGTGAGCAGCTTGGATATGACAGCAGCAGCATTAATTCATGTTGACAACTTTACTGTTTATATAAAAATACGAGGGTGAGAGAAGGAAGAATTAGTCTCTCAGACCATGACTCCTCTCCCCAAACATACCTGGAAAAATTGTAACTAATTTTAATAAACTATGATTTGCCTTAATTTGAGCCCTTCTTTTTAGATCTACACAAGACTGGCTTCCTTTCCCTGTTCTGTTTTTGAAACGCCTTCACAATTTATTTGAAGCTGTATTCTTTGTAAATATTAAAACAGAAAGCACAAGAAACTTAAAAAATTACGTTTTAAAGTCATTTGCAATCAGATAAATGCCACTTCACATAGAGACACCTATACAGACTGGAAGTAGGGAGAAAAAAAAAGCAAAGACCTGCTAATACAGAGTCACACCTAACAAAACATTTGTAGGGAAAATTATTTGGAACCAGCAGGGCCACAATCACTGTAGAGGTAGAAAAGCCCACTTTGCCTCTACCTGACCTGAGGAAAGGAAAGCCTTGAGATATCTAATAATGTTTCCACAAAAGCAACATCTCTGACAGTCACTATTCAGCCTTACAGAGAAAGGGGAGCTGTGTGTAATTCATCAGGTTGCAGAATAACCTGAAGAATTCCAGCAAACAGATAAAATAGTCACTGCTGGTCTACAACAAGCGTGCCACATAGCAGTCATCCTAACCTATCAACATCTCCATTAGAATCATTGAATCATTTTGGTTGGACAAGACCTCAGAGATCATAAAATCCAACCATTAACCTAACATTATCAAGTCCACCACTAAACCATGTCCTTAACCATCACATCCACAGGTCTTTTAAATACGTCCAGGGACAGTGACTCAACCACTTCCCTGGGCAGCCTGTTCCAATGTTAGACAACTTTCATGAAAGCGTTTTTCCCAATATCCAATCTAAACTTCCCCTGGCACAACCTGAGACCATTTCCTCTTGTCCTATCACTTGTTACTCAGGAGAAAAACGAACGCCCACCTTGCTACAACCTCATTGCAGGTAGCTTGTTGCAGCACTATCAAAACTAGCCAGCTGCAACAAGGTTTTTACCATCACATACCAAGTTAACTTCAGTTAACTAAGTAGTTAGCAGGCCTTGCCCTGGCACAGCCACCAATCCCCAACAAGGTCTCAAAAGTCCATCTACTGTCCGTGCCGTTTCTTCATCCTCTCCAGGCCAGTCCACCCTGCTTCTTGCCTCTGCTGCATCCGGATTCTTCCTTCTCCGGGCTCCTCTTCCAGCCAGCCTCTCCTCATTCAGGCCCCCTTCTCCCAGGACTTCTCCTTGTTTCTCCTACATCCAGGGTGCTCTCTCTCTCCCCTCCCTCTGCTTCTTCAAGGTCTCTCTTCACCCAGTGCTCCTCTTCCATACCCCTTAGAGCTATTTAACTACTTAGTAGGAACCAGCCACAGCTGCACATTATCCACATCAGCCAACCCACAGCCCCTGAAGCCAGCCCACAGCTGTTTTTTATCAATGTTAATTAACCTGCCTTCATTCCTTTATAATTCCTCTACAGTAGCTGAAGAGTGTGATAAAGTCTGCCCCGAGCCTCCTTTTCTCCAGGCTAAACAACCTCAGTTCCCTCAGCCACTCTTCATATGATTTGTGCTCTAGACATTTCACCAGCTTTGTTGTCCTTCTTTGGACTTGCTCCAGCACCTCAATATCTGTCTTGCAGTGAGGGGCCCAAAACTGAACCCAGGATTTGGTGTGCAGCCTCACCCAGGGCAGAGTACAGGGGGGCGATCACTTCCCCAGTCCTGCTGGCCACGCTATTTCAGTTATCAGCCAGGATGCTGTTGGCCTTCTTGGCCACCTGAGCACACTTCTGGCTCACATTCAGCCAGCTGATGACCAACATCCCCAGGTCCTTTTCTGCCTGGCAGCTTTCCAGCCACCCTCCTCCAAGCCTGTAGTGTTGTGTGGGGTTGTTGTGGCCCAAGTGCAGGACCCAGCACTGAGTCTTTCTGAACTTTATCCAGCTGGCCTCAGCCCATCAATCCACCCTGTCCAGATCCTGCTGTAGAGCTTTCCTACCCGCAAGGAGATCAACATTCCTACCCAGCTTGGTGTCATCTACAAGCTTACTGAGGGGTGTACTCTATCCCCCTGTCGACATCACGGATAAAGATACTACAGAGAACTGGCACCAATACTAAGCCCTAAGGAACATCACTTGTGACCAGACACCAACTGGATTTAACTCCATTCATCACTCCTTGTCAGGCTGGCATCCAGCCAGGGTTTTTTTTTTTTACCCAGCTAAGAGTACACCTGTCCAAACCATGAGCAGCCAGCTTCTCCAGGAAAATGCTGTGGGAAACTGTGTTGAAGGCTTTACTGAAGTCTAGGTAGACATCATCCACAGCCTTTTGCTCATCCACTAAGTTGGTCACCTTGTCATAGAAAGTGATCAGGTTGGTCAAGCATGACCTGCCTTTCATAAACCCATGCTGTTTGGGCCTGATCACCCAGTTGTCCTGTATGTGTCATGGGATGGCAATCAAGACAATTTGCTGTATAATCTTCCCTGAAACTGAGGTCTGACAGTCCTGAAGTTCCCTAGATCCTCCTTCCAGCCATCCTTGTAGATGGGCGTCACATTTGCTAACCTCCAGTCAACTAGGACTTCCCCAGTTAACCAGGACTGCTGATGAATTATGAAGTACCTTAGCTTTTTTCTCATCCTTTGTCACTACGTTTCCCCACTATGTCCAATAAAGGATGGAGAGTCTTCCTTAGCCCTCCTTTTGTTGCTAATGTATTTATAGAAACATATTTTATTGTCTTTTATGGCAGTGGCCAGTCTGAGTTCTAACTGGGCTTTGGCCCTTCTAATTGCCTCCCTGCATAGCCTCACGACATCCCTGTAGTCCTCCCGAGTTGCCTGCCCCTTCTTCCACAGGTCATAAACTCTTTCTCTCTAGTTCCAGCCAAAGCTCTCTGTTCAGTCCGGCCAGACGACTTCTCCACCAGCTTGTCTTTCAGCACATGGGGAAAGCCTGCTCCTGCACCTTTCACATTTCTTTCTTGAAGGATGTCCAGTCTACCTGCACCCCTTGGCCATTCAGGACTGTCTCCCAAGGGACTCTGTCAACCAGTCTCCTAAACAGGCCAAAGTCTGCCCTCCAGAAGCCCAAGGTGGCAGTTCTGCTGACCCCCACCATTACTTCTCTGAGAATTGAAAGCTATATAATTTCGTGATTGCTATGCCCAGGACTGCCTCCAACCACTTCCCTGTTCACAAAGAGGTCCAGTGGGGTGTCTTCCTTAGCTGGCTTACTCACAACTGTGCCTGTACATTATCTTCCACAGAATCCAGGAACCTCCTAGACTGCTTCCTCTCTTCTGTATTGTATTTCTAGCAGATACCTGGTAAGCTGAAGCCTCCCATGAGAACAAGGGCTAGAGACTGTGAGACTTCACCGAACAGCTTATAGAATATTTTATCTGCCTCTTCATCCTGGTTGGGTGGCCTAGAACAGACTCCCACCATATCTGCCTTGGCCTTCCCCCGATTCTTACCCATAAACCCAACCATATCACCACCAATATTAAGCTCTTGACAATCAAACCGCTCCCAAACACACAAAGCTACTCGACCAGCTCTTCTTCCTTGCCCATCCCTTTTTTTTTTACAGCCATCCATTGCAGCACTCCAGTTACGCGAGTCATCCCACTGCATTTCCAGAATAGCAGCTAAGCTACAGTTTTCCTGCTGTACACAACACATCAATACACCTTGTGTTCCTGCTGCTGCATGGATCTCCACCCCCTGTTCCCTACTGAGACAGCAGACCGAAGGACCTCACTAGTATCTCGTCCCTCCAACACTGGTGTCCTGCACCCATGCTTATCTCTAGCAAGCCTGGTTTTATCCCTTTCCCCCTTCAAATCTAGCTCAATGAGCCCTGCTAACTCTGTGATCCATTTTCTCCCTTCCAGACAGGTGTACCCCATCTGTTGCCAGCAGGCCTGGTGTCATGGAAACCAACCCATGATCAGCAAACAGAGCAAAACAGTGTTTTACAGTCACTTACCTTATAATATAGCCAACAAGATGATCAGTGTGTGGAAGTACAAAGAGGGATTTTCCAGAAAGGTCACAAGCATTACATAAAGCCGCTGCCCTCTCTGATGCAATAACATCTTCACCTAGTGAAGTCAAGGAAAGCACAAGTAAGCAGTATGCAGTGCTGCAACGTCAAACTAGCTCTAAAAGACTGATCAATACAAGGTCTGGGAAAATCTAATACAGATTAAGACCACATTCTTTCTTGCTTCTTTTAGAGTACTATGTGCTTCATCCAGCAGAACACATTGCAGAAACATTCTAGGAGTGGCTTAGCTAGCAACAACCTACAAGTATGACAGAAGTTTTTAATCTCTGTCACAGAATTAAATATCCTGTATCTTGAGAAATACAATAGCATCCAGAAAAGACAAACATATATAGCAGGTAGAGGGGAAAAAAAAAGCTTGTCAGACTCTAGAAAGTAGGCAGCTATAACTGAAGCCGAAGCTCTACAGTAACATAAGGTTAAAATCTATGACATTTCACAGCTCCACTTGACTCCAAGATGTTATTGATTAAAACAGAGTTAAACTAAAAAGCTTCTGTAGGCATCAAATACCCTTCCTCTACGTTCTCACTGCATTTACAGCTTTTCTTGATCTCAAGCAAGGTTTAAAATGCAACTTGCTTCAAAAGAGGCATATCATGTGCATTAACACTAGCAAACTATTTTTGATACTGTGTAGACTTAAGAGGAAGAATTTAAGGATTATCAAATGTTCAAGGCCAACTGGCTGGAGCGCTCTTTCCATTTGTAAACCTTTTTGCAGCCACAATGCATTTAATGTATGTATGTGACATTAGGTCAAGTACTACAGATAACATAAATGATAACTCAGTCGATCAGGCCTTCTGCAAAATGAGATCACCACAACTGTGCACAGACTTTTCTAGTACCTGGAGGTAATGGTGTTTTTTTCTGAATCAAAACCACGGCAACTTTCGTATTTCTTCCCTGCAAACTTTGCCTAAAACAAAAGCAACATAACACAGCATCAAGGTTTCACTTCTTATTTCTGAATTAGAACAAAACGATATTCCAGTCTAGATAGAAACAGTGAAAGAATGTTACATGGTTAAAACACCGAACAGCAATATGCTGCATCTACAGAACACAGTGTTCCTTTTTTTGTTCAGATGGGACAGCTGAGTTTAACAAGCAAAACTTCAGGGGCTGTTTTTACTTAAGTAACTCTGACAAATAAACCATTAAAAGAAGTTTCTTTGCTGTCAGTTGCACGTTAAAAAGCAAAGTTCAATTTTCCATTAATTTGTGTCTAAGAAAAAAAATTGTATATATTTTAGAATGCAAAAAGGATTCTGCAACTCACACCACCAGCTTGTAGCACATTACGAACCAAGTGAAAAAACTCTACCTGACAATTTCAACTCGAGTAGCACATTCCAACTGTTTCTCTTTCCATTGTGGCTCATCCCAGTCTAGTTCATAGAACACCACCACAAGTGCTGGAACCAAATTCAGGTGTTTGTTCATCCAACCAGTCTTCAGGATTCCTTTTGGAATATACCATTCATAGGACGTCCTCTGAAAATATTGTGGTTATTAAAGCAAGCTACCACATCCATTTACATACAATTATAGCAGGAGAAAGATAATTGCTCCTATCACTCTTGTCACTTGAGGATATGTTTGTCATCTTTCCTTTAACATTCTTTCCCTCAAGCCTTTGCTTCCTATTAAGTCATACCCCTTGTTACCTGGCCTCGGTGCCTGATATCTGAGATAATCAGCATCAAAGAACAGATTCCAGGTAGACTGGAGAAAAGGCTCAAGTCCAGAAGCACACTGCATGCACTTAAAAGAAACATTAGGCTCTGTTTAAAATGGGGATCTGAAACAGAGCTGGGAGAAACCAGTCTGGATTCTTGTTCTTTGTCAGCATCACAGAATTACTAGTTTTCCAAGGGCTAAACCCATTAACGTTGCTTTTTAGCTGCCACTGCAAGGCAGAAAGCAGAGAGCGATTCCTTCTGCCACACTTCACTTGAAGGCTTAACACTTGTTCAGAACATACTGATTTCAAACACCTACCTCCTCCAGAGCTAAACTCTAGGCTTCATTCAAGCTCAAATTTTACAAGCACACCTTAACGCTGACTAAATGAACACCAAGTGCCTCAAAAAAGTAAACCGTACTGGCTTTCTCTGCTTCTGGCTCATGAGCTAAGGCACCCTGGTTTCCCCCGCCTGGCAACACCCCTGGCTTCCCCTCAGCCCTGGCCGTTTTTCTGACTTCACGCTCCCAGGCCCCCTCCAGCAGCGGGGGAAAGGCGGCAGGAGCCCGGCCCAGCGCCGCTCGGCCCAGCCCCTGCTGCGGCCCTTCCCCTCAGGCAGCCGCCGGCTCCCGCCGCGGGGCGGAGGCCTGAAAGCGCCGTGGGGCCGGGCCCGTCGGGCCGGGGAGCAGCCGGGACACACGCCGCTCGCTACCTTCGTCCTGCACTTGGGGTACTCGTGGTCGCCGGGGAGCACTTTGAAGGAGATGGGGACGCGGTCGGCCCTCCGGTTGGCGCAGAAGGCGTCCCACACGGCCCGGTGCACGGCGTTATACACCACATCCAAGCCGGTGAGGGTGACAAACGCCATGGGCCGGCAGCACAGCTCCACCGGGAAGTCCCACTGCGTCGGGGTCATGCTGCACCCGGGCAGGCGGCCTGCGAGGCGGCAGCGGAGCGGCTCTCAGCGCGGCGCCTTGGCGGCCCAGGCCGGCCGCTCCTCCCCGGCCCGCCCCGGCTGCGGGAGCTCCCCGCTGGGCGCTGGCACGACGCCGGGCCCGTCCCCCCACAGAGGGGCGCCGCTCACCGCCCCGGGCCGGAGCTCGGCACCAGGCAGCGTCAGCCGGGAGCGGCCGCAGATCACGGGAGACGCCGCGGGCTGGGCGAGGGAGGGCCGCCGCCCCAGGAAGCAAGCGGCGGGCATCGGAAGGGCAGCAGAAGTGGCCAATCGGCGCCTCCGCTCCGCCGCCGGGCCAATCAGAGAGGCTCGCACGGAGACGTCACTGGCCAAGGAGCCAGTTAGCTAAAGAAGGGAGCGAGGAGAGACTGGCTGCTCTGGCCAATGGGAAGACAGGGAGGGGGTGACGAGGGGAAGAGGCGACCAATAACAGCGAGCGGCCGGGTGACCCGTGCTGCCCTCAGGGGAGGTGTGTCCGTCGGGCGGGGCCGCTCGGGCCTCCCCGTGCGACAGCGGCTGGGCCGCGCCGCGCCGCGCCAGCCAGGCCCGCCCAGCCCCGGCGGCGGGGAGGGGGAGGGGGAGGGGGACGGGGACGGAGAGCTCCGCGCGCTGCCTCCCCCGCAGCGCGCGCCATGGCGGCCAACGAGGACCAGGAGGTGAGTCCTGGGCCCTGCTCGCGCGGGGGGGGGGGGGGAGGCCGTGAGGCGCCGCTGCCTGAGGGAGAAGCGGACCCAGCGGGCTCCCCCGCAGCGGGCCCGGGGCCGGCAGGGAGCCTCCGTGTGGGGAGCGGGGCCTCGGAGGGGAGGCGGCCCGGGGGCGGGGGGCGGGAGGGAAGAACCGGCCGCTTGGGCGAGCGAGGAGGCGGGGGGAGGGGGGCGGTCAGAGGAGGGCGGGAAACCGGCGGGGCCGTGCCCCTTCGCAAACCCTCCGCGGCTGGGGGCGAGCTCCCTGTGCTGGGATCGGTAACCCCCGTCCCTGCTCTTGGCCACAGATGGAGCTGGAAGCGCTGCGCTCAATCTACGAGGGAGATCTGTGCTTCAGGGAGCTTAGCCCCGTTTCCTTCCAGTACAGGGTAAGGCAAGGCGAAGGGCTGCGAGTCGCTGCAGTGCAGGCTTCGCCTGGAAGTTACTCTGCTGTCTTCTAGTTGACGTACCAGGGTTTTCCTAAAACAAATGGGTGTTTGACGTGCAGTAAAAGCTAGATCCTTAGGCCGTTGTTTCAGGATCTTTGGTACGATGCTGCTCGACAGCACGATGCTTCACGTTTAGGCATCTGCCTCCCAGTGTGGGTTTATTATCCTCTTAGCTAGACATCCTACTTACAGGTCTGTGTACTGCACAACTAGAACTGTCAAGCTGGCTGAAGGAGCCAGCCTGCTGAGAAATACTTAAACTATCTGGTCAGAAATGTCACTTACAGAGATGTTTATATGTAGAGCTTTCAACCTTCCTTATTGCTCAGTTACAAGGTTCTAGTCTCTTGTGCAGAGGTAGTTGACATGCCTTGTCAACCTGCTAAAGAGAAAATCCACAAAATGTGCGCCGATATGGACAGGAGAGACTTACAGGGAGTGCTGAGCTCGAAGTATGTAATTAGATTCTGGCATGAAATTCTTGCCAGCCTTCCTGAATTTTAAGACCTGGAAGTTCAGAGCATGGACTGAGACAGATCTTCGGACAGCCAAAGAACTTTGCTGATGAAAATTTAGACACCCATGGGACAGAAGGGAGACTTCTTAAAATGCCATATGGCTGTAGTGGGGAGGAAGCATCTAAAATCAGCTTTTTGCGATTTTTCAAATAACTTCAGAATAACATCAGTAATTGTAATGAGGCATAGGCCAATTTAATTAATAGCACTTGAATCCCATCCATGTAAGTGCAGCCTTCCTTCACTGATCGGAGCATTCTTAGTAAATTTAAGTGAATGTGACATGCCTACAAGTCTACAGTGTATCATTCTACATTTTACTAGCTTTGGTCATTGCTGATTTTTATAAGGCAAAAAATAATTGTCAAAAGTTAGGGTAACTCAATTTAAGTACTGTAAAACTTAGTGTCAGATAAAGGCAATAATAAATCATTCCCATGAAGAAGAATTTGTATTATGAGAAGGCGTAATGCAGGTAAGTGCATGAGAAGGTAGAAAGAATTCGTATGCCACTTCGCTAAGCCTCGTGTCTCTCACGTCTCACATACAGAACACAGCTGTTTTGTGATCAGCGTACTATGAAATTGAGATCAAACAAAGATTTTTCAAATACTGAGGAAATGTAGCAGCAGCTTTTAAAGTGAGGCTACCCAATTTTTAAGGTTGCACTGACAAGGAGGAGCACGGTCACGTAGCTTTCTGTATGGATTTGCCTAGAGTGCAGGCAGTGCTTTCCTGAGAGAACTCGGCACCACCAGTTCTCCTCTTGGTAGCAGGGGGAAGTGGAATGCAACACTGTAGACGACATCTTGAAAAATGTTGCAGATTCTGTTGCACCTCTGAAACAGATGCTTCTCAATGTCAGTGAGTCCACTCTGCTGAAAAAGACACTGTAAATAAAAAAGCACCAACTTTTTTTCTTTTTTTCTTTTATTTTTCCTTTTCTAATTTTGAAGTACAGTAGCTTTACCATCATTAGAACTTTTCTTCTGGCTACACTTCATTCCACGTAATTTGATGAATCCCGATTATAACTATTCTGAAATGAGGGAAATGTGAGAGAATTTTCAGGTGGTTCTAGAATACAGATTTAACCAGCTTTGTTGTGCTAGTCTTCCAAATCCTTGTGGGTGGGAAACAGTTATTTCTGTTTAGGTATTACCAAAGGCATACTGTACATATTGGTTTTAATTTTTTAAAAAAATATTTGGGTTTTGTTTATTTTAACATAATTACAAGGACTTTATATGTAATTGGGGTTCACTGAATTGATGTGCATGATCATTTATATTAAAATCTGCCTTTTTTAAATCTTACGATTTTTTTATACTGTCCCATGCTACTGACTTCTTAAATCTTTTACTACTCGTGCTTACTTATAGTGAAATAAAATATCTGTAGGGCTGACACATAAATATTGAAATTCTTATGTTATTTTGCTATCTTAGGTCACTGGTTTATCATCATCTTTATTTCAACACTGTCTTGTGTTTTGTTTTCATATTGCTCTGAGCATGGTTGGGGGGGGGGGGGGAAGAAGCCTTCACCTTTTCTCTTCTCATATATGGTTGTATAATATTTGGCTTGTAGGTGCTACAAAGTAGCTTTTAAAACCAAGCAATTAAAAAAAATCCAAAACCATAAAGACAGCTTTGAATGTTTCTGCTGCTTTTCCTAGGGTGGAAACTGCAGGGTAGAGGTTAATATTGATGTGAGAAATGTAATACTTTTTCTAGATAACAGCTTTATTTTCTAATGGATAATTTTATGAAAATAGTTGTTATCTTCAGGAGTCTGGATAGTCTTAAAGAAGTGAAAGACTTGCATATTGGCATTGTAATCCTTGATAAGTGACTGGAAACTGTTGATTTGTAAAGTTTTTCTTTTCACTTCAGATAGGTGAAAGTGGAGATCCCAAAGCCTTTCTAATAGAAGTTTCTTGGCCAGAAACATATCCACAAACAGCACCAGTCATATCGATGGATGCGTTCTTCAACAACACAATGTAAGCACTTACGACAGCTTCGCTCCCTAGCCTCGTATGTGTTGGCTTTTCAGTTAACAAGCTTTTCTTCATCTGTCTAGATTATAGTTGAGTTTTATGATTTCTTTTAGATCTTCAGCTATTAAGCAAAGTATATTGGATAAGTTAATGGTAGAAGTTGAAGCGAATCTTGGAACTGCTATGACATACACACTTTTTGAATATGCCAAAGATAATAAAGAGGTGTTCATGGAAAATCAGCCTGTAAACACTGTGGTAAGTAGATAGAACCATAGAATATCTCAAGTTGGAAGGCAACCGGTAAGGATCATTGAGTCCAATTCCCTGCTTGATAAATTCAGATTTTAATCTCTTGCTTTTATAACTGAAAAAAAAATTATTACAACTCTAAATACTTCATAGCTCTGTCTTTATGTTGTTAATGCGTATATTGGGTATACACATGTTAGTAGCTAAACAGTGACACACAGAGCATAATGCCACAATGCTCTGCGGTCGTAGTTGTTACATTTAATTGTTATTTTGCTGTTATACCAAAATGTTGGTGGGCTACATTCTGTCCCACTGAATAACATAAAAGTTGAGACTTGGAGCAGAAGCAAAACTAATGAGAACTGAAACAGATTAAAGACATCTGGGGGTTGTGGGGGGTGGCAAATTACTGCAACCTTGCTGGGATGCAATGGATTGCATAAGTGCACCTCCAGGGTCTTGAATGAGTCAGGCTGGGTCTCTGTGGCTTCTTGTTGTGTAAGGAAGTTATTGGCCATTGTGGTGCTGCAATTTGCCAAATTTGGAATGGTTTCCATGTTTGGTAAGTCTGAATCCCTTCTGACTAAATCACACTCTGTGATTAAGTTTAAAAAGTGTTAAGAGGTGCCCTTTGCAACTCTGAAAGGGAATAATCCCAGTCTCCAACACATGCTGTTTTAAAACTACAGTCATGACTATATGTTGATTAAAAGCTGAAGACTGCTTGGCAGCATTGCTTCTTTCTGACAGTCAGGATACTTCAGTATGTCGGGTTCAGTAATCACACAGAGAGGTGTCTGTGAAACTAATATGCAAAATATTAACAACCATTTTTATCCTTGTCAGACTTCAGTAAGCAATAGTATTGCAACTGGAACTCCTGATGCACCAGCAAGTAAGAAAAAAGATAAAAAGGAGCAGTTATCCAAAACCCAGAAACGAAAACTAGCTGATAAAACAGGTTTGTGTTTTGTTTGAGCAGTGTGAGAATCCAGATTTTATCGCAGTGACATCTTGCTGGAGTCAGAATCCGTGGTCATTTGGTTATAAGATTAACCACTTTAAGTCTGTGGTCTCTGTTTTGCTTGTTTTAAATGAGTTATTCTTCCCTGAGATGTTAGTTCTGGTCAAAGCAACTTTCTATAGAGTATGGATTTCAAGATGTCATTGCTTTTGTTTTATTTTTTTATTTCAGTTTGTAACAAAAGTGAAATTTTAAAAAAACACTTGTGGGAGGAGAACATTTGGAACTTCCAAAAAGTCACTTTCAGCAAAAGACATGGATTGTTGATGAACCCTCGTAAATAATTCACGTTATTAAATACTTTCATTTAGAAATTACATATTTGGTTTGGAACTGAAAATAAAACATTTAATTTAGTTTGTATCCTCAAAATCGAGGTGCTTCTGCAAATACTTTATGCTTGCAATGAAATGGTAGGGTTTTGATTGAAAAGCATTCGATATTTTAGCTGATCCTACTGATGACTTTTATGTGTTCAACCTTAATTTTTAATAATGATCTGGGTAATGCTATCCTATTGCAGCAATAAGTTGTACCCTGTGATAGTCATTTTGGCATATCATTCACCTAACCGAATGTATCATTGGCAGATTAAATCTTGTATGTATGAAGGAAAAGATGTGCAAAATTCTGTTCTCGGACAGAGTGCATTGTTGCTGGTCAGCCCAGCTTGTGTTTTAGTTGCCCTCTAAATTAAATGTCAGATGGACTGAGCTGGTTTTATTTCAACAGAATTATTTTGAAGAACAAGAGGTGTTTAAGACATTAATATCTGGTTTTGTCGTCATGGCTTTGTAGTGGAAAAAATAAGGTTTTGAATCATTAGATTTGTGTGTTGATTTTAGAAGAAAGGTAAAGATCCCCCTTAGCATGTGTGTTGAAAACAAAACTTTCTTATTCTGCAGATAACAAAGGGGAGCTTCCACGAGGATGGAACTGGGTAGACGTAATTAAGGTAACAGGACTGTATTATATGCGGTATTATGAAATTCCTGCATATGTACATTAAAAATAATTTGTACTTATATCTGAAGAAAACTAATCTGATGTTTTTTCTTGGTTTTCTTCCTAACTTTGTTTGGATTTGACTGTGGTGACTGATTCATTTCTGTGTGCATCTAGCATGTAAGTATTTTCAAGTTACCTTTTTTTTTTAATGTTGAAAAGATTTGCAAGAAATAGTATGAAACGTTGCTCATTTGGGATTCGTATTTACATATTTCTCAAATGCTTAGTGTGGAGTACTAGAGTCAGACTTTGATTCCTCTTTGTTGGTTTCCTCTTTTTTATTTATTGAGCAATTAAATTTTCGTTTTATGATGAGAGGGCTTTGCTAGCTAAATGCACTGCAAATATTCTGTCTTCGTATGGCAACGTGACGTAAAATAAAGTTAGGGGTGCTGCCATGTTCTGGAGGGCAATGGATGAGTAAGCAGAAAAAGGGAGCTATCCCAAGTGGGAGCTCCTACAAGCCAGATCATTCTTGGTCACAGCTCCTCCAGTGAATAATTATTTTCTGCTTGCTCCCTCAGCATTGATTTCTTCCACCCTCTTGTCTTTTCTGATTCAGTGGAAATTAGTATAGCTGCTTGACGATTTTGAAAGGGAACTGTTTTATTTTATGCAACTATGAGTAATTTTTGGTGTAAGATTAGCACCATTTCCAATTGTTAAATAAGAGCAAGTAAATTATGATGGTGGGTTTTGGCAGAGTCCTTCTGAGTTAAAAGTGGCTATTTGTAGTGGATGTCTTTTATTCCAGACAGATTTCGCAATCACGTGCACTACATTTAGTAATTATAAATTTAGTTTTAAAAAGTGAGAAATAGTAAGTTAATGCCTCATTTTGTATTGTGTAAATTTCTATATGGAATTCTCTCAGAGATCTGTGAAGATAACTTTTTCCATTCTTCATCTTTTTTATTTTGGAGAGCTGGTGACAGAGTCTTCAGATTAAATAGAAATGGTACCCTGAAGTTTTTCTGGGGAGTGGGGGTGGTGTTTTTTTTAAAATCAACTTCCACGTTCAGGAAATAAGTTCATTTAGTGTTTAAGCTTAAGAAATAATTTTTGATGCTTTTCAGTCTCCTGGTACAGTAGTGCAATCAGTCTGTTTTATTAATTAAGTATACATATGCTCTATGTAAGATGGAGATAATGTTGTTCTTGTTTCCTAATAAATGGAATGGCAGTCTAAACTTTGAATACTTTCTTTTTGTGTCTCTTTTATAGTTAAGCAAAACTGGTTCTAAAGATGATGAATAAAGGACTTTGGTACAAGGAAACTCCACCTTTTAATACAGTGCAATTTTGGGTCACCATCTTTCTCTTAAATAACTTTCCTATTTGTTGAAGTAAACATTTTATAAAGCTCGATTTCCTAACTCACAAACCTAGTCACACAAGTTTATCTAGAGACTATGTGGTCTTCTTTGGAAAAATAAACCAACAAATTTGCCTTAAATGAAGGTTAGAATGTGACAAAGGATATAGAGAGCCAATGTGGTGAAGTGAATAGTGCTGTGTGCAGCGTTTATTAATTTATATTTTGCTCTGTAGTAGAATCCTGTTATAGTGAACCCAGTGATACTGTAAACATTTCCCGATGTTCTTATTCCAATTGAAGAAAAAAGCACTATAACAGTGATTGGTCACTTGACAGCATAATTCATCACAATAAATTATTCCATGGAAACAAGACCTTTGTCATTTGTTTAATATGAATGTAGAAGAACATAAAAATTGTTACATTGCAATACAGACTAGAGCTTGTGGTCCCGTTTTCACTAGTTACTGGCTGAAATAGTAAATACTAGGGAAAGCAAGGCCAAACATTCTAGTCTGCTCAAAAATGAGTGGTTGTAGCAGGAGTGTCTTCTTTATTCTCTGCGATATCCGTTAAGTCTTTCTCCAGTGTACATATTTGCAGAAGGTCGGATGTCTGAGGGGAGGGAGAAGTGCTTTCTTGCACGTGTCTCAATGAGTGTTGGGATTTTGTAGCTCTTTCATTGGAGAAAAGGGCATTCCTTGGAGGGGCTTGCTGAGTGAGTGGTGGGAGAGTGGAAGTCAGCACTCTGCCAGATGTGTTGGGAGAACTTTTTTTTCCCCTAATCTGCTCTCTTGTATCAGAAAGAGAAGTCAATCTTTACTATATGAACAGTTACTGAATACAAGATGCCTTAATGTCCTTTATTTTGGTTTGTTTTGAGATGAACTTTAATAAATGCCTATTTATCTGCTGTGGTATGTGTTTATTTTTGTAAAATTTTGTATTGCCTACTGCACTTCCGGGCCAAGTTTGAACTTGCAAAGGATTTTCTATTACAAAGAAAGCATTCTTAAAAATGGGTGGAAGAATTCTATCTTCCCTCTTGGTATATGTTGATGTGTTTTTCAGGGTAGCTGTGTTTGTTATTAACGTGAGGGTCAGTCATCCCCCCAAGAGTCACAGGAGAATATCGATTACCTTGAGTACACGCAGCAAGTCCGGTGTCTCCTGGCAGGAGTGCACTCACTGCACACGCTAGGCACAGCGTTTGGTGAGGGGGAGAGGTGAGGTGAGAGGCACAGGCTGTGGATGCTGTGATCGGTGGTGCTGAGAGCCTTTGTAGCCCGTACAGGATAGCTCCTGTGGCTGTCGTATCAGGACTTCAGTTGATGGAGTGGAAGTGTTTATGCTGCTGCCTGTGTCAAGAGAACTTATATGCAACATACTTAATAATTATACATAATTGTATTTATTTCTGTTTTAGCAAGGGAGGATACACTAAATGTATTGCAAAATTACTGCTTGTCTTCACATATATATATGTATTTTAAAATACATTAAAAAAATGTTGCACGAAATGTGACTGCAGGTGAAGAAAAAAGGTTGACTTTGTTCGTTGTTTTCACTCTTCTGAAGATATTGTGAAGAGATCTGAAAGAAATACAGTCTGTACTGCTGTCATCCACCAAGAAGCTGTAGATTTCACTGCAACACTTGGGTTAAAATCAAGAATTGTATGTGCTTCTTCAATAAGGAAAATACTATTAATTCTTAAAGAATTGTTAATTTTAGAAAGTCATGATTTCTTCTGGAACTCACATTTAGTAAAAGCTGGTAAAGTACACAAGGAAGGACTTTTTCCAAATGATTCAGTGTTGCCTTTGACATAAATGGGAGGCTCATGGCTGCAATCTGAGCAAGAGTGCCTAGCAGGGAGTGAGTAACACTGCGGGGAGAAGTTACTCTGGTAGTAACATGGTGAGCCTGTAACAGGGAAGGTCATTTAGCTTTAGTCTCTGCCAGCATCAGAATGGGCAGCACTATCTTCTATTCACAATGTCTCCAAGGGACATCGACTTGTCTTCCCTAGTATCCTTGGTGTATAAATCAAGTTGCCATGACAATTTGTCTGAATAGATTAGTTAGGGAGGGACAAATAAGAACCACATCTCTTGCTTTTTTAGTATTACTGTGTGTGATGGCTAACTTGTTAACTTTGTGAAATGCCTGATTTTTCAGCTCCTCGTCTGCCTGTAAATCACATGCTCTTGTGAAGATATCCAAGCAGTCTCCTCTGGTTCTGTTAGTAATCATGCGCTTGTTTGGAAGTCTACTTTCAAGGGAAATACTTTGCATTGGGAAATTTTGTATCAGTTCTTTGCTCCTGCATAAATTTTGAAAGGTAATTTGTGTCATTAAACCATTTTCTTGTATGATGTGATGCTTGGAACAGGGTCGTTTCAAGAATCTACATGATATTATGGAGAGGCCTGAGCACTGACAGCAGAGGGGAGGGAAAATGTAATAATACTTATCAAGAAAGGCCCAGCTGTAAACAGAGATCATGACTATCGAGGGAATTCTAAACACTGTTGAAAAATACACCACCACTGCTGCCACCATTTTTTGAGTAAGCACCCATTGGCAGTGGAAAAACGGTGGTTTAAGCTTTATTTCAGTAAGTCTCTCGAATGTAGGACTACACTGCCTATTTAAATTAATTGATTTTGCAGTAGAGCTTCAGTTGGCCTGAGAAGACAAGTGTCAATACTAGTAACAGTAAAGTAAAAGTAGCAAGTGTCCAAAATACAGGATGATTAAAAAGGAATTTGTCAGTTTAAAATTTTTCTATACTGCATGGATACTAATTGCCTGACTGAAGAACTAGTTGAAAGGGCTTTTTTTAAAAATAGTTCTTTTCTGGAGTGTTTTTGCTGTAAACATTTGGAAAATCTTACCTGATCAAGCATAGCTTACTTTTTTCTCCTTTTGAAATTTGTCTCTTCGCTGGGACAAATTTTATGCAGAAAATTGAGGTGGCAATACCAATGCTTAAATGGAATACAGATTTTTTAACTGAAATTGTTCTCTTCAGCCTTTTAGTACATATTTGAATTGGTTCATATTCCTAATGCCTTTGAAAGTTAATTAATTTTAAGCTATGCATTTTTATTTCTTTCGAAACTTTTCTCGGTGGGCTATCATTCTATGGTTTGTTTGCCTGCTGTTAAGGGAGCCAGGAGTCTCTCTCCCCACCCCCTGCCTTTTTTTCCCCCTCTGTCAGTCCTTGTGGTGCCCTGGAGCACATCACTAGGCTGTGGACTTTCCAGCCTCAACTTACAGGAGCTAGTAGCGTAGGATGTATAGAGTTTTTGCTGTAAAATTATTTGGTCTCTCTAAAACACTCTGAAGAGTGACCTTTTCTCAAAAATCTGTCCAGCTTTTTTTGTTGTTGATATGGGTATTTGAAGACTGCGCCAAAAAGAAAAAAAAAACATGGCAGGGGCACAAGAACTGTCACTATTGCCTTGGTATTTTATACCTTATTTCAGATGAAACTTCAAAGTAGTCTTTAGTTGTATTTGCATGAGGTTAAAGACAATTTCATTCAGTGCTGTTAGTACCAAGACCAAAGATGCCCGGTTACACTGTATGTACCGAATCTCAGGGAATAATGCGGAGTGCTTTTAAGCAGTTTGAGTGGTGACAGCTGTGATAATCGGGAGCGTGTACCCAGTATATTCTGCTCACCCTGCTGGTCAGCCTGGCACAGCTGACACTGAAATAAAGCTGCTCATGTCTGCAGTACTGCTGCAACTGGTTGTATGTGGGGTGGATAGATAAAGTGTGCCCAGCTGATGAGCGATAAGGTTTTGGTGAATAAAAGAACAGTAGGAAAAAGCCAGAAGTTCTACATATAGGACCTTCGATAGAAGTGCAAATGTAGGGAGACTATACTCCTTTCATCTCGGGCAGTACAAGTGGTTTGGGGTTATACTGTGAACTTCGTGCTGTGAAAATCATTGAACTGGTCTGAACCAGAAACCATTCCCCTTTGGAAATTGTTTCCTCCAACTATGTTTTGTGGCTTACGGTGTGGCACCCTATGCACTCGTAGTTAACAGCAGAATGAAGATGGTAAGAAATGTTCATTCAGCAGAGAAAATGCCAGAAGTATGAGAATTCTGGGTGAATTGGAGGAGGAAATGGAGGGGGAAAAGCAGCCTCACACGCAAAACTAAAAGAGCATAGGGGATGAATTTTCATTGCTGCAAGACAATACAACAAACCAAAAGCTAAGCTTATGGCTGCGGAGCTGTAAATTGTGGCATGAGGTTGGGTTATGGTAAAAGACTAGGACTGTAGATTTTCTTTCTGTCACTGTCACCTATTCTTTCACCAACATGGAATTGGCCTCATCTCAGAATGGGGCTGCTCTGTGGTTGTGAAAACTTCTGTTTGTCTGGCTGTTGTACCTCACGTTACTCTCTTTCTGAGCCCACGGAAGCAACCTCTGTAAGTTTGGCGTACTCTCAGAAAAAAGCTAAGACAAAACATATTGACTAGGCACTGGAAAATCATGTTAGAATATTTCATGTGGATGAAAGAAAGAATTAACTTTCTCTTCTCTTTCCTTTATTCAGAGCAAATTGAGGAGTGACTCCAAATGGCTGAATTACACAAGACATAGGAGAATCTATATCCAGACACCAGTGTCCTATGTCAGAGTACAAGTTTGTCCATCTAGTATAAAGTTTTACATAGCTATCCCTTGCGGCTTGTGTTTCCTACAGTAGTATGTGTTTTAAGTATTCATGTTTACAATACGGCAGAAATTTGAAAACTTACTGTGATTACCTACTGCATATTGGTTATGTTGTGAGATGAGCAATGAGAGAGAAAGTCGAATCGTAACTGCACAGCCTTAGTGCAGAGGAATGGGGTTGCGTGGGTGTCTCTGAGGGCATGATTTCTTCTGCAGTATCTTCATTACTGGTAACATTTGGAAGATATCATTCAAGAAAAGATAATCTTTTCCTTCTCAAACCATTATCTGTTACAGTGTCACTAAAAGATGATAAACATAGTCTTGTATGGACTCTTCAAAGCAGGATCTTACTTTAAATCAAGTAAGTGTTTCTGTCAGTAGAGCATTTTATGATTTTCTGCAGGAAAAACAAGCAAGCATGAAAAAAGCATTACTGTCTAAAGACCTGCTGTCTCCACCATGGGGAACCATTTGATCTGTACTTACAGGGAAAACTGTGGTTCAATTGACCTTGAAGAGAGTTTTTATAATAGTACAGGGAAAATGTACAACAGCAGCCTGTTGATAAAAAGTACATAGCCTCTATAGACCTTTACGAAATTTGCACAGCATTATCAGTTTTACGTTTTTCTCTGATGTTCAGCACTAGAGTATTACCATGTTTTAGTTAACTGGCATATAGCATGATTATGATTATGATTCTCCCCCCCATAACATATGTCTTTAGATGATAGAAGTACAGGATGTAGTATAGAAATTTATTTCCTAGGTTAAAATAGTGCTAAAGTTACAAATCCACTCAAAGGAAGGAAATCAATCTCACTGAGAAGTAAGGATGTGCCAAAATTAAAGCTGCCTATCTTATGTTTATATGAAAATGAATGCATGGAAAGATTTACTTTCTGTGACTACATGCATTTTGGGTTTTGTTAGTGGGGTTTATTTCCCCCTGGTAGTTACCAAGCAGATGCTTAGTGTTTTGCTTCCTAGTGTCTCTATAAGTAGGAAAGCAGTACAAAAACTTGAGTTTTAATATGCTCCTAAGTCTGAAAAGAGAAGTTTTCACTTTGCAAAAGTAAATAAAGTAGCAGAACTGTCCCTGGAACAAAATGGACATTTGAAGCAGGATGACAAGGTATAGAGTCAAATGAATTTGCTGTAATAAAACTGACTGGATCTGAGTGGCTCTAGTGCCTGTTTCAGAGTCTGTCTCCATGCAGTGGCCCTGTGACCTAAATGCTTATGGATAATTTTAGGTTGACTATATAGCTACAGTCCATGTGATTAAGCATTGCTTTCAATAAATTTTTGTTACAGAAGTCAGTGCAGATTCTAATGCGTTGTTAGTGGGCTCTAGTTCTATCCCTCTTCATTTGATGGAAGGAGAGGACATATACCGCTTACTTCTATGGGACCAAAGAAATCCAAATGAATGCTGTCAACGAAGGCTGCCTGGAGTTGGTTAACAGGCATTACAATCGGTCTGAAAGTGTTAAAAAGGTGAAGTTCTACAAGGTAAATGTGGTGGCTTATATGAATGCAGATCAACTATTTTTGTCTATTCCTTTCTTGGTTAACTTGCTTATTGTGATGTTTAAAATGCTTTGAGTCCAAGCATATACGCTAGCTGGCATGTGTATGTGTCAAGTAACTGTTCAGTCAGATGAATGCAAGAGTAGTTACCTTGTCTTTCCTTATTTCATGGCATGATGAGAGTTCTCTAACTCTTTTCGTGGTGCGTACCTACAGATAATATCCCTCCCCTGGTTTTCTTCCCAGCATGGGCAAAAAGTGGTACTCAGCATCACTGTGTTTCTTCCACAGCTTTTATATAGAAAGGTATATTGGATGGGGGAGGAAGAAAAGAAAAAAAAAAAACAAACCCAAAACTACTGACTGGTACCAAAGCCACACATTTGGAACTAATTAAGATAATTTGTGTCACATTGCATATAATATACAAGCTGCAATATGTCTTCCTCCTGATTTATTTTCTCCTGTTTTAAATGTATATACATGAGACCTCTACTACGATTTCTGACTGTAAAGACAGGGCACAATCTCTTTGTGATCATCACAGTAATCTTTGTTTTACAGACAGATCTCTGATAATCTGTTATGAACTCAAAGGAAGCAGGAGTGGTCAGTGTCTTGTGGGATCAAGAAATGGGGAAGAAACATATTCTATGAGGAGACACATGCTAGATATGAAAAGCAAACACTGAGCTTCTTTGGATATCTGTTCAGGAGAGAAGGTGAAAGAAGTATGGAAGAGGTGAAAGAAGGAGGGAGGAACAGCTTGAGGTCTGGACCCTTAAGAACATGGCTGGTTACTCTTCTAAAAAATACAGTTGATAAACATACATTGTTTCTCCACATGTTAAAGCATCTTTAAAGTATTTTAAAAGATGATAAAATATTTTTGAAGATTTTAATGATAAATCATTGAGGGGAGGAAAGAACGTCACCGAAAGAGTTATACACAGGAGTGAATCTGGAAATTCTGATTTGAAACTGTGAGATTCTTGTATACCAAGCAAATGCAATTTGCACTATGTGAAGGGATGGAGACAACTCTAAAATCTAGCTTCATCTTTCCTGCCAGATTCTGAGTAGTGCAGTATTTTGAGTGTTGCAAGCTCACAATTTTATCTGCTGGAAGGAAGGGTAGTGCACCAAATTTTATTTAGATGTACATTTTGCACATGCAAATTTGGTTCATTGGTATTTAAAGCTCCAATTAAAGTGTGTGTCTTGTGAGCAGAGCAGTTAAAATGTGATTTGCCATGCTTGTGCATATATGCACAATCTTAGTAAGGTGCATCATTACATCATATCACTTAATTTACAGATCTACAGAGTATATCCTCTGTAAGAACATCTGTCTTAATTGAGAAATATTTATCCTGTGATTCATTCAAAGCTTTGGTTGCCATCAAATGCAGCAAAATAATCGAAACTGTAATCTTTTTTTTTTTTTTATTACAACAACCTGATCACATTATGCTTATTTGTGCTAGAATCAGAGGCAGAAAGACTTGCATTAATGGAAGAATCCTACCCTTAATTACACAATTACCGTAAAGAAAGAAGCTGTAGCCCCGTCTGACAGGCCTGAGGTGAGGGCTTCCAGGTGGTGCCAGGAGTGATCACCACAGTGTTTTACTATGCTTGGAAATGTTGAAGAAGTGTCAAGAGATGAGACATCAAACACTTGTTGTAAGGTTTTCAGGATCTTTTTATTTAATTTTGCAATTCGATGGAATTGATATTTTTAGGGTACAACAAGTGTATTACTGATTTTATTACATAAAGAAAGGGCATATTGTAAACCTAGAATGCAAAAGAAGAAGCGATAGTGAAGCAAATTCTTGACTGATACACACTATAAGAAACCTGTTAGGTTGGCTTCTGTGCTGTGGTTAAATCAGGGTTGTATTTGTCTCCTTGTGCATGTATTCTTTTTCTCATTGCTTTCAGGTTTTGTTGGGTAAAAGTCTGCTGATCCTGTCATCCCAGGAATATTTTGAAAGAAAAAACTTAGAATTAATTAAAGGTATAATTGGAAGAATGAAACTACCTGAAATAATGCAAAAGCAGAAAATGTAGTGTATTGCATCTCACGGGGAATCAAAAGAGACAGTTCTGACTGAAAAAGCAATGCAGACGGATGACAATCAGGCAGGTGTTACTCAACACTTTTTTTGGAACTGGCACATCATCAAAAGAAAAGTATAACTGGAATTCACTCTAACAGAGAATCAGTCTCAAACATTTCAGATGAGCAGGATCTGTTTGATGTGTCATCTTCATTCCTCAAGCATAAATCTGCCATTGAATGTGACAAAGAACTGCAGCTTCTTAACCAGTGATACAGACAGGATGAAAATGTTTCAGGTATTTACAGACCGCAGCCTACCAGGTTCGTGTGGAGTTCCTTCTGTTCAGAAGTTATTTGGTAAAGGAATAAACATGGTTTTCCTTCCAGTCTGTTAAAGAGATGAATTTATTTCTCACTAATCTGAAAGTGGTTCACTTCTTTAATCACTGGAAATTCTATGACTAAGCACTTGCATGAAAGAAATACTAAGTCTGAAGAGTTTCCTTCAACATTCATTCTATACATTCAAATGAATAGTATATTTATTTAAATGAGCAGCAGTGCTCTTCTCATTATAAGTGCAGCATTAGAAGGTATCATCTGAAGGAAGATTTCCGCTGAATCTTTATTAATGATGCTGGTAATACTATCATCAATAGGCATATGAGATTTTATCCCCATCTTAGAGATGGAGTAACTGAGCCCAGCTGAGATATACAGTTACTAAAGCAGAGGTATAAGTAAAGACTCCAGCCTGTATCTGTCCATCTGCCAAACTGTGCAGCAAATTGGTAGGCTAGAGCTGCACCTACCTGCAGTAATGGTGTTCTTTTATCATGCTTTATGATTAGAGCAGCTTCTTAATTTTCCAGTATGTTCTCACAGCTTGTCTTTTACTCATCTCAATAGCACATTTTACAGGGATATTTTCAGCAGTGATCCTGCACAGAGGCAGCAAGCTAAGAGCAAATGGCTGAGCTTTTCCCAGAAACTACGTAAGATATTTCAAAAGTATGCTCCGATTGCTCTCGGGGAGGAAGCATCCACTGAGCTTGAAACAGGTGAGACTAGAAACCCAAACCGAAGAGAAGGGCACTCAGCTGGAATGATCAGCAATACATTATTTCCTAAAAGAAGGAGTTTCAGTAATAAAATTAGTTTCAATAATAAAAATCAAAATAATAACAGTGAAAATAATATTAGTTTCAGTAATAAAATAAGTTAAAGGAGTTAGAGACATCACCAGTTTTGGTACTCCTCAGCATCTTGCGGTAGGACAAGCAGTACTTAAGTAAGTGTGTTACTGCTGTAATAAATATGTAAAATAGACAGAACTTCAAAGACATTACTTCTCAGTAACCCTAAATGCCTTTTCCTGTTCAATGTACTGGTTAGTCCACTCAAACACATGTAACCTCCTCCTACATCTACAGGCAACTCTTCAGGCTCTACTAGAGGAGCAAAAAGCCTGGAGTTTGGCCAAAAAAAATAAACCACATGCTGTGAAGTTCTGTTTAACTGTAGAGAATAAAATGACTACTGCAGAATAAGCTTAATAATGCAATAACAATTTAACACACATTTCATGTGCTTTTTTACAATTTTTTAAAAAATTGTTTTTCTGGTTTTCATATGAAGAACAAAGGAGAATCAAATGTTTTCTCAGAGGTTCAAAGTGGTTGTGCATCAGAACTAAGAAAGTCATTTAGTAGTACTTTCTGCCAGCCGTTCCACAGTACAATTAACAGTTAAATCATTTAGAGAGATTATAAAGCTATTAGCCTTCAATCCACCAAAGTAAGTTGCTCCTCCTGGAATATATTTGGGGTTATTTATGTATTTGAAGACTACCCCTGTTGGTTACCGGTTAATCTGAGTTAAATCGGTTTAGTTCTTAATCAGTCCTCGTGGCAATTTCCCCATTAATCAAAGCGGTTTGCTGATGTTCTTGGCCTGCCCTCCACTTTGTTGATGCCTTTCCCTACCCTAGTGTTTTATAAGTAAACTGCAAGTTCATATGCCAGAGCCACACTTGGTCACAAATTATTGATGCCCTGTTCCATAAAAAGAACAAATATTTGAGTTTAGCACCTGGAATGACACAGGTCTTTTCTTGTGTCCATAATAATGTTGTGATGTAGATATTTCCACGCTCTTTCGATTTCACTCTTTCACAGCATGATTATTTTGTAACTTTTCTCCATTACTTAACATGTTTTCCTGTTCTTTTACCCTGCCCAGACCAGTTAATTAAATTCCAACCAATACTTTGTTTTATCTGAGTTTGTTACAACTTTTGTTTCACAGCTTTATAGAAGGGTCTGTGTTGCTGCAAGCATACCAAGATCTTTACTGCCATCCTCATGTGTGCTGTTCTCTTCCAGCATAATCTCTTCTTAGATTATTTTGATAGTAACTTTTAAAAGATGGAGTTGAGAAGTGAAACATTTTTTCTCTCTCAAATCTTGTAGCAAGAGGTTGATGGAGGATTAAAGATTCAGGGCTCTCCAGAAGATCACTGTTACAGCTTCAAGAGGAAGACCTGTGACTTAGAATACAACCTGTCAAGCAAGCAGTCTTCAAAATGTTTTGACATTCACCTGGTGAAAACAGAAGTTAATGAAAAGAACTGCGAAGCACATCAGAATATCACAGAAAGCATCCACGCGTAGGTATGCCAACCATTGCTTTATTCACCTTTGCCCTGAATGCTGGGAATTTCTTTTCATCATATTCTAGAGCTATAGACAGGGAAAACCTGAAAATCACAGTATTTTTTGTCTTGTCTTGAGTGTAACTGTATTTTTAAAGATGTGTCCTAAATCTGCAGTAATTTTATACTCCCAAGTCAGGTGCCCTCACTCTTTCTTTAAATACCTTCTCCAAGTTCCCTTCTTTCAGCTGTTTTCCCACTTCGGTGTTTATTCTGGTGTTCTTTATCTCTCTCCCTTAATAGGCTGCAATCTTCTAGGACTTCCTGAAGACTAGTCTTCAGTTTGTTTTGCCTGTTACTCAGCTCTCAGTATTCAGGAAAAACTATACAGAGGAGACTCCATGTCACTTTAAATCCCTAGAGAAGCATGCTGAGAAAGCTGACGGGTTGTTCTTAATTTGCCCTGGATACCCAGCTTCATCAGCAACCCATCAGAAATGGTGGGATTGGTGTGGAATTAAGGCAGTGTGAATCGAGAATCAAAATCTTATCAGAAGTTGTTAATTTGTTTAATTAAAATCTGCATCTTCTCATTTGTTGCTATTAATTCTCTGAGTTAGTAACAATCTCAGCTGTGTCTTGCAAATCTGAAGAAGCCAATGAAAATGTTAGGTATGGCCTAGAATAGCTCTTTTTCTCTTGTGTCTTGCAAATCTGAAGAAGCCAATGAAAATGTTAGGTATGGCCTAGAATAGCTCTTTTTCTCTTAACTGTAAAATGAGATCTGAGTGGACTCATTCAGCACTGGGGTTTTGGTGATGCTTTTCCATTACATGAACTCACAGCCAAAACACTGTATTAAGCTGTTGAGAAAAGAAAACCAAAACCACGAGACACGATGTATCTATTTTTGGCTTTACTTTATCTTAATTCTTCCTTCAATCCTAACTTAGATCACCTTTCTTGTCTGTGGGTGCATGCTCCTGGCTTTACAAGTTTATAAAAAAGAAAGTACATTACTGAGCACAAACCTGCTCTGTTTTCTGCCTACCTGGTCCCCTTTAGATCCCCTTTATCTCCTCTTTTGCATCTCAATGAAATGGGTTTGGCCATTGCTTGTCTTATCCTTCAGCATACTCAAAGCATGCGTGAAGGAATGTTATTTTATTTTCTCGTTGCAAACCTAAAATTGTCAGATAGCAGTGGTAATGCACCAGCTATCCTCTAGGCTTGTTAGAAATTAATTTAGTATGACTTGTGCAGAAAGAAATACTTAGCAGTGTAGTGGTTATAATGCAGACGTTACTTTTTTGTAGCTTATCACTGGTTGCTTTCCAGTATGTTTTGATTCAACTAGTTTCCAAGCTTGACGGGTTTATTCTATTTAGCTTCATCACACCAGTATCTATAAGGAAAATGTAAGCTAAGGCAAAGATGCAATTGAATCCATCAACAGCAGATCCCGTTCCTTCTACCTTGAATGCCTAGGCAATGATTTCCAGAAAATTTGCATCACTCAGTTCCACTGGTCTGCTCTTGATGAGGACCTTATCTGAGGGAAAGTAACAAAGATCAGAAGATGTAGGAGCTGCAGACAAAAGGCTGTGGTTTAAGTACTCTGAAAGGTTATAGTGAAAAAATCCTGTTGCACTTATTGAGTCTGAAAATAGTCTTGAGACTGAAAAAACATGGACAATTTACCAATGGTGTGAAGTGAGATGTTTCTAGTCAGATGACAGCCAGCACACTGCTTACCACGTGAGGATAAAGTTTACAATGTATTTTCATTTTATTAATAGAAGAACTGAAGAATGATTAGAAAATCAGCTTGGTAGGTTTGAGGATGACTAAATTTTGCCTTTCTTATTAATTTTTACATTCCTTTGTCTCCATGTGACACTTAATATAAGTATGTATATATTTTTTTTGTTTGCAACTATACACATCTATTGGGTTGTAAGCTAAATGTCATATTAGAGACCGTACTAGAGACTTTGACCTCTGTCTTTGAACATGATCAGAGTTAACTAGATCAGGTGAAGAAAATGTCATATTTTAGTGTGTACTTACGAAGGGCCTGTCTCTGCAGTTTTACAAAGAATTTGTAGATAGGGCAGCTGTTTTAAGAACAGTTTGTGTATTAGGTAGCTTTCATGTGTGCTTCTAATGTCGTTATGAAATCATGGTGTTTGGGGTTGGTGTTCATGGGTCAGAAAGAGTTACTTGTTTACTTGTAAGACTGCTGGTAGGTTTGTAAATAAAGGAAAAGGAACAGGTGTTTAACAAAGGCTTTCTCTCTTTCTGTTTACCTAGAATGATCAATTCCAAGTTTTTCCTCAGAAATGCTACGTAACAGGAAGAAAAGGGGAATGTTTACAACAGGGATGAGGAAATTCAGGTGCAGGTTCGGCAGGGTCAGGCTCTGTGAGTTCAGCAGCAAACTGCTGTTTATTTTATTTTAATTGGCACAAAGCCAAGCGGAACATGGTATGCTGAGAAAACTTGGAATATCTCACCTGTCTGTAAAAACCAATGAGGTTTTTTTCCTTTTGAGAGCAGCTGTTTGCTTTTTTTCCCCCCGCCCCTTGCTCTCCCTCGCCCCAAAATAGGTTCAAAAAAATATGTGTGATTCATCTTAACAACACCCCACCAGTTTATTACAGGAGTCCTCCCTATGATCCTAAGAAGGGATGCCGCTTTCAGTGCTGCAGGAGCAAAGAAAGATCCTCCAAAGCTGTAGCTGGTCTGGTGTAGAAGAATGATGTCTTGATATAAAATCTGACCATATGCGTGGTCTGCAGCTTGGGAGTTGAAAACTAAGGATTTTCTGTGCCACCTCAGCGTACTGCCACCGTTCACCCTCTCTTACCCCAGCTTGTCTCAGTATTTCAAGGAAAGACAAAACACCTCTCTCTCAAGTATATCTACTCTCAAATATAACTTGTCTCAAATATTTCTAATATATGTCTATGTACACAAATACATCAGTACCTGAAAGGAGTCAATTACATATATGAGGGGAGGAGCAGGCTCTCTCCTGTGCTCTGCAGACGAATGCCAGAAGTGTGAGATTTGTTTATATCTGTTGTCTTAGCACAGGGCTATGAGTGCTGTTAAGCAGGTTGATACAAATCCGGTTAGTGCCCAGTCCATGACATACAAGCAGGAGGATTCATAAATTTACGGATTAATTAGCCAGCAGAGGCCACATGGAGGATCCAGTCCTACATATCTACAAACAAGTAAGTCAGTACTGTATATGACTTGCTTGTAAGCCCCTCACCCCATAAAAACCTTGTGTAAGTTAATGTAAGATGCAAACATATGAAGCAGCATAAGGGGGGAGGGAACTAATTAAAATAATTCTAGGCGAGGTTTCTAGAGTATTCCATCCGTTGCTGAGAATTCCAATTAAAACTACATATCTAGTGAAGAACTTCTGATATCAGACTCTTATTTGTACCTGACAGTTGGATGGTTTCCTTTTTAAAAGGAGGAAAATATTAATTAGAAAGAAATGTCTTTTATAAATTCTACAGTTTTCTTTCAGAATGAAAACTGTGATGAAAAATACGTGCCTGCAGCTTAGTTATCGTAGATTCATAGAATACTTGTGATTGGAAGGGACCTTTAAAGGCCATCTAGTCCAACCCCTCCGCAATGAGCAGGGACATCTTCAACTCAATCACGTTGCTCAGAGCCCCATCCAAACTGACCTTGAACGTTCCCAGGGATGGGGCATCTGCCACCTCTCTGGGCAACCTCTGCCAGTGTTTCACCACCCTCGTTGTAAAAAATTTCTTCCTTGTACCTAGTCTGAATCTACTGTCTTTTAGTTCAAAACCATTACCCCTTGTCCTATCGCAACAGGCTCTGCTAAAAGCCTGTCCCCATCTTTCTTATAAGCCCCCTTTAAGTATCGAAAGGCTGCAGTAAGGTCTCCCTGGAGCCTTCTCTTCTCCAGGATGAACAGCCACGACTCTCCTAGCATGTCTTCACAGGAGAGGTGTTCCAGCCCTCTGATCATTCCTGTGGCACTCCTCTGGACCTGCTCCAACAGGTCCATGTCTTTCCTGTGCTGAGGACTCCAGAACTGGACTCAGTGCTCCAGGTGGGGTCTCACCAGCGTGGAGTAGAGGGGTAGAATCACCTCCCTCTGCCTGCTGGCCACGCTTCTTTTGATTCAGCCCAGGGTATGGTCGGCCTTCTGGGCTGTGAGCGCACATTGCTGGCTCATGTCCAGCTTTTTGTCCACCAAGTTGTCTTTAAATATGATGTAACTCCATAAGCAATCTAATGAATAGACTATACAGTTGTTTAAGTCGGCCCTATGCCTGAACAATATGGACTTGGTCCACTGGAAAACATGCACTCGTGTGACCATTCTTACCCCAAATGTTCTCACGCTCGATTACTGTTTCCAACAAAACAATTGTCAGTATGTGTTTCAGATCAACAAGTAAGGTTCCAAAAGAAAAAAAAAATCAATTTATTTCAATAATAATAATAAAAAATATTTCAATATTATTCTCACATCTCAGGGATGTGAGAGTTATGATTTGATTTATTGTACCACTGGTGATTAATTCTATGATGCTCTGATTCTAAGTTGCAGCTTAAAGCTCTGATCTCAGTTATAATCATTACTCAGCTGGTGTATTTCTGTATACTTTAAGAAAAATGTGGCAACCTGCATGTTGTTTTGTTTCGTGGTGGTTACCTTTACCAGTAGTTGCAGTTCTCTCTGGAGTGTGCATTACCCACCAGAGGGAGCTGAAGCCAAAAACTGTCCGATTTTCATAGAATCATAGATCATTTAAGTTGGAAAAGACCAGTAAGATCATTGGGTCCAACCATTAACCTAACACTACTAGTCCAGCACTAAACCATGTCGCTAAGCGCCACATCTACAGGTCTTTTAAATACATTCAGGGATGCTGACTCAACTGCTTCCCTGGGCAGCCCGTTCCAATGCTTAATGACCCTTCCAGGGAATAAATTTTTCCTAATAACCAATCTAAACCTCCTCTGGCGCAACGTGAGTTGGCCTTTCAATTCTGTGGGGTTTCCCTGGTGAAAGTCCACTCTTACATTTCACAGGGCTTTGGATTTGGGCATCTATCCTCAGGTTAACTTGGGAGCAGATGGGAACCAGGCAGGAAATCAGTGCTAAAATACGACCTCTTTTGGGACATTACTTCGGTGTCAAAGCAAGCAAAGCAAAGCCCTGTGATGTACATATTGTTCTTTGTGTTTTATGTATGCTGTTCTTTATAACATGAATAAGGACACCAAAGTTGTATAAAAGAGAAATAACTTTGAGAGTAAAAGAATTATGCCTGAGAAAAATTAGGCCAGGTAGAAGCAAGGGTGAATAGGTTATCTGTGCCTTGAAAAGGAAATCTCTCAAAATTCCTGACTACAAACAGGCTGGAGGTTATTTCTGCCATATTATTAAACTGACATTTTGTTTATCAGTAAATAAATTGGCTGAAAAAGGATAGAAGGTGTAGCTCATGCGTATTATGTGTGTTGATTTTGTTCAGCACAGGAATACATGTCAAGTGTCTAAAATGTTTATTTTGACTGAGAATTTTGGAACTAAATGTTTAAGTGTTTTCAAACTTACATATCTTCATTTTTCCTTAAAAATCACAGTACTCTGACATACTCGTTTATCCCAATTCATGATGATATACTGAAGAATGTTCTGACTTTTTTTACTCAGACAATTTTTAATCCAGCTCAAGTGCTGTGGTTTCTTAAATATATATTGATAGAAGCTCGTTAAAATTCAAGCCATTTTTTAAATTTATCAAGGTATATTTTCATTATTACATGTAAAAACTCCAGGCCTCTAAAATGATTTAAAATTGACTCTTAGTGCTATGGTGGACAGGTTAGAAGCCTGAAAAGTCCCATGAAAAGCAATTTAAAAAAAAAATCTTGAGAATGTTGATATAGCTGATTTATTTATCAATAAACATGAAGGATTAACACACACAACTCCTTGCCTTGGGTGTGCCAATACTGACATGGGCAATGAACAGGGAACTCTTTGTTGTTTGGTTTTTTTTGTTATGGTAATCAGTTAGTCAAGGTGAGAGGAGTTTTCTTGTTCTTGGTTTTCTTGCTGCTTATTAAATCGTAAGATCAATTTGTATTTCATTATTAGTAAAAATCTTCATTTGACCTAGAAGGCCTTCTGGACAAATGAGCTTCTTCCCATGTGTTTCCTTCTGCACTTGGAATAAGTCATCCACAGAAAAATAAGTAGATGTTGAGACATGGAGATTAACAGCTGAAAGGTGGCAAGAAATACCTTTCTGAGTGATAGTGGACCATATGAACATAAACAATGTTTAGGAATAGGTAGAGTTGACGTCTTTGTACTACAAAAGGCAGGGAAGCTCACACAGTTAATTATAGCTGAGCAATCATATACAAAGCTGGTCCTTATTCCCTCTAAGATGCTTGCTACTTGTTTGAGGCATTTGTAATTTTCAGTGCTGTGGCATCCTTTGACTTCTGCAATACCATTAGTCTATTGGTCATTAAGAATTAAGGCCGATGGGAGACACTCAAACTTCCCTAGGTAGTAGTCAAATTTGCTTTCTATGCCCCAACTGTGGGGAAACAGCCTGTTAGACCTCCTATGGGATTTTTTTTCAAATTCAAAACCTTGTAATACAAAAATGACAACAGTCACATCAAATAACCTCAATTTCAGCTCAGATTTCTGTTGACAGTATTTTGTCATGTCCTTCAAGGGAAGGTGCAAGACAGTTTGTATCACATTGCTGTCTAATGGACTTTGCTTTATGGCTTCCTCAGTTAGAAGTTGCCTTATATAGGTGGAACATGAGATTTTAATAGTTTTTTTTAATGTCTGGATCCTATCTAACTTACAAAGGGCTCATTATCCATATTCCAGCATTTCAGAGAGGACAACTTTTTTATTTATTTTGCTGTCAATTTAGTTAAATAATGGCATAACTTGTCAGAATTTTTAATAGGCATTTTCCAACATTTCAATGAAAATGAATCTGTCAAATGCAGTAAATGAAAAGAGAAATGTAACAACTTCAAAATGATTAGCAAAAGACTCATGAATTTGTAAACCGAAACAAACCTTAAATGATTCAGTTTACAATTATACCTTCTCAGCAGTGGCTGTTGGATAAATTACAGTGCTCTATGACACTTTGAATGCATATGCTAGGATTTTCTTAATTAAAGAAAATAGAGGGGGAGAAAACCTTACAACTTTTTTGGAAGAGGAGATACATTACAATTTCTTTCAGATGCAGTTAACTAGCTATAAAATGACCCTTCACTTCTCTTTTTTAGTTTTCTTGAATTACTTTTTACACTCCTCATAATTATTTTTGACAGCTTTTTAGTTCTGTCTCTGCACTTCATTCCTGATGTCATTTCAATCTTTGTTTCAGTTGTCTCTGTTGTTTGTGTTTATTTTTCTGACTTGCTTTGTGTGGGGGTAACACTTTCATTTTCCCTGTTTTCACATTTGATTTCCCTTCCCTCAAAATTTTATTGCCTCATACTTCGTGCTGAAGTCAGGAAAGGGAAAGGAACGTATGCCAGCTGCATACTCAGGAAGTCTTACTTAGCTCTATGTCTGAACCTACGCTTATTTTTATTATTTCAGGGTTTTGATTATGCCAGTTGCTGCATGAAATACACATTTCTTCAGCAGATACTCCTTTACACAGGGATTGCTCCAAACTTACATCAAGAATTTCAGTGTAAGATTATATTCTATGTGCTCATAGAGTAATAAGAAGTATTTTTCACCAGTGAGAATTTAGGGTTAAAAAATTCCTCTTGATAACTCAACTGAATGTCAGCCTTCCATCATTACATTTTTGTGAAGATCAGGTCTGTTAATAATTTCTTTATATTTACTCCATTGTTATATATTTGATGTATTGTCATTATATGATGCAAATCCAAATGTTATAAGGGATTAATCCTAAGGGTTCATTTTGCAGGCATGAATTCCCTCATCCTTTCAACAACCTGCTATAACTTCTACTAACAAACTGCTGCTCAAGTACTTCTTTCAAACATAAGTTGAAGGGCATTCTTTCCTGGTTTGATAACACCAGTCCAGCATGCAGCTTTACGCAATGTTTGTCGAGGTTGTCATACTGGAATTTCTGAGAAGAAGATTTATGCCAGTGAAATGCAGGAGTGTTCTCCCAGTTGGTGTCTTACTCCCAGTATCAGCTGGGAGTTCGTTATCCATCTTTGCTCTGTGTAAATATTGCAGCCATGTAAAAAAATGATAGGTTTTCTAAGGGTGACTAGTCCCCTTCTATAGCATGTAATGGTAGGGAAGGATAGTCATCATTACTTAGTATGTTTGACAGGATTTGAATGGTAAGGCTTAGGAGAAGTCCAGTGTCTGGCACTCACATTAATTTGCTTTTCAAATGGCACTGGCAATATCCTGTATCAAAACCAGAAATAGTTTCTAAAGGCAAATCCAGCTGCAAGGAGTTGAGACAAGTGTTAGAAAGAAAACTGATGAAAGAAGAAGGAAGCAATAGGCCATACATAAAATAGATGATAAAGTGCATCATCCAAAGTCAGTCCCCTATTTTATCACTGGTATGTCTGAAGGGTTTAAAAGCTAGATTTGCAGATGGTAATGACATTGGGAGCACAACAAATCATAATGTATGCTGCATATAGATTCAGCGTAGATTCAGATCTGAAAATATTCCAAAAGAAGAAAAATCAAATCACATTAGAAGTCCCAACGACTGTATGGGATAATCTCTTATAGCATTAAAATGTGCAGTTAACTCGCGTATTTGACAATCTGATAGCCTTTTTATTCCCAAACTGTCACTGCCAGAGCACCAGGATTGCCCTTCCAATCCTTCCACTCCCAGTTGTGTCATAGTTGGTATAAAAAGTCTGAACTGGGCTGCATCGGAGCATCTGGGCTTTATTCTGTACCTTGCTCATCTACTTGATTCTGACAGTATAGACCTGATGTTGTTACATACCTCTTGCACCGGGTTGTGCATATACATCTGGTAATGATTCAGTCTTCCTTGTACATGCACTTATTCTTCAGGTTTTATTCAGTAGTATGACAGAATAAGGCTGCAGGTATGTTTTCGCTTTTAATTGACTCTTCTTTTGTACAGGAATAGAAAAGAAGCCATGGTGTTCAGTGCTAGCAAAGATGTGGTTGTTAAGCTGATATGCCGAGACTCTGTGTCTGCTGTTCAGGGCGAAGCTGTAACTAACGACTACTTCCTTGTGATCTTTAGGTAATGAATGTTTAGGAATTATATTCTTGCTTCTCCCGAAAAGGAAGTTGTGCCCAATTTTTTAAAATAAGTGGGTGGCCTGTGAGGTCTTTAAGAGCATCTTTTGGAGTTTTTGAAAATCATGCTGGCAGCCTTCCAGCAACTTTAGCTGCCAAATTCCTCCTAAAAATCTGGGGGTTTACCCCTACCTTTCTCACTTAGCTGTGTTCCATCTGAAGGCAGAACGTTTCAGCACTCTCATGCCTCCGTTAAACCTTCCAGATTCTGGTACCCGCATCCTATCATGCCTGGCAGCTAATCCAAGAGCAGCTTCTGTGTTATTCCGTTACTTTCGAAAGGGTCAGCAGGGCTGTCCTTGCTTTACACTGAGGTGATCTTAACCCTAAAATATTCTTGAGAGAGCACATTTTCTTTTCAGATAGCGTTACAGTTTTAAAAAAATTGCACTTTTAAAAGTGCCTGTAGTGGCCTATAGAAACCTCTTGCTACGAACAGGCTGTTCCTTGCAGCAGGCCATTATGCAAGCAGAAATTTTTAATGTTAGCACCTTTGCCTACTCTCATGCTTTTCAGGGTTGCAGCAATTACTTTATTTGCACCTGCTTCATTAATCATCTGGGCTATCATCTTGTGTCATTCAGCTGTATTCCAGATATGAATTCCACTGAGATAATACTCTGGAATGCAAAGACCACAAGCTTGTGGCAAAGTTACCTTCAGTTTGTCTTGGAGGTGAGTGATTTCTACTTTTTCTATTATTTAAGTTCCTACTGTTTCATGTGAACATTGTAACAGGATTGCAATGACAAATGGCGTGCCATGTAACGGTTAAAAAAACGAATACCAAGTGACCTGAGTGCTCTGAAATCAACAATGTGACAAAGGAGACGGGCTTAAGTGATGAACAAGTGTATCCACTCTTGTGAGAATACGAAAGATCTAAACCAAATTTCATATGAATTTTGTGGAACTTTAAGAACATTTAACCTCTGGAACTTAATTTATGATTACTCCTTATCACTAAAATGTACTCTCTAATCCTAAAAATCTCCACATTCTGGAAACCAAAGATAAGATTCTTAGTGCTGAATTCAAGCTTCTGTTGCTATCTCAATACTTTATTGGTAAACTGAATACTACTATCAAAGATCTATAATTGCATATACATTTTATATCTTCTTGTAAATAATACGAGATTCAAACATGTATTTGACGGCATTAAAGTCAAACAATGGCTTGTTCTAAAAAATGTCCCAAGTCCTTAAATCCTGTGCATCTTAGCTCAGGAAAAGAAACATTCCTTCTGAACACAGTTGTGTTAAAACAGTTGCGGAGAGAAAATTCTGCTAATTTCTACATTCTTTGTAAGCCAGATCACATCAGGTTTCATACATAGTGGTCAGAACCCTGTATTTCACTTAGAAAGTGAAATGTTCACCAATGCAGACATTCGTGTACCTGATCTTTGTGTACTTACCAAATAGGTGGACAGCAAAATTCAGGTAGAACATTTCAAGCAACCTCATAAGATAGTCCTGGTAGAACAACCACAGACACGTGTTAATTGCAGAATATTCTATTCCTGTGCTGCAAATGCTTTTTTTCCTTTCTTTTGTGGTTTGTTTTGTTTTTTTTTTTTTCCAATTTAACCTTAAATATATAGGTGGTTGTCCTGAACTTCTTTGTTTAGCCTTTTGTGGTAGAGGGAACTATCTTCAAATGTGGAACTTGGCTGCACAGATCTATGACTGATTTTTGACTGTTACTACAAACAAGGGAAAAAACCCCAATGGAATTTGAGACATTGAAGCTACAAAGAATTGTTACAGGCAATTTCAAAATCCAGGGGTGTTTGATGTTTAAACCTTCCCTTTCTTTCAGATTAGGGCAGGTAGCAGAAAGACAACATGACAGGCACAAAGTTGCATTTGAAAATATGACTGAAACCTTTAAAAAGTGGTTATGCCAAAAAGAACAGACAAAATATACTAATTTCTGTAATTAGTGCCTGAATTGCCTTGCCTGTTTCTGAAGTAGTTCACACATTGCAAAGGTTCAGAACTAACGTAAATGAACACAATGCTGAGCACTGCTGCCATCACCCAGTTAAAACCAAGTTGAACTTAAAGAGTTAGCCAAAGGACTCATCCTTGCAACACCTTGATATGGAGACTTTTTTAGAATGTCTCAGGCAAACTGTAGCAAAAAAACCTGAAGAAAAATAATTGGTTTTAATGACAAAAGCTCAGAACTCCAGAAGTGAACTCCTGATTCCCACTGGTTTCAGTGAGGCCAGGATTTCAGCCCTACATTGTGACTGGGTACATCTATATCTCTGCTGGGGAACTGGAGATCAGTGTCCATGGGATTGTTCAGAAGATTCATAAACCAACCCACTTCAAACTTTAAAACATAAGAGGGACAACAATGTAGGCAGAATAACTGCTAGACATAGATGGATGCGTGTTTGGGGTTTTTTTTTGTCTTGGAGATAACATTGTATGCAGGAATGTCAGTGCTGGAGTGATTACAGCATGGAACATAGTAAAATCAAAATGCCATGTTGTTAGAATGGAAAAAGGACTTGTGGAAAACACTGAAATGATACAAAATTATTTGTCTTTATAAACGAGGGATTGGCCTCTCTTCCAGATTCTCTTGACACTCATTTTTCAGTTGCTAAATGCAAATTTATTCAGAAAGTATATTTGGGGTGTATGCATGCTCATGGATTTTTTTAACATTTCTGTAAAACCTAATTAAACAAGACATTTACTTAGATAATTAATTGCACAAAGCAGGCAAGCTGGTGGGTTTTTTATATATATATATTTTTACCAGACTCTGTTAACTTACAACCTTTGGAAAAAGTATGTGAAGAAACAGTCAGGTCTTTACACTGTTACTTGCCAAAGTAAAGAGTACAGGATCCGTAAGGAAAGGCTACTGCTTGGCCTCCCTGAGAATGGGTAAGTGTCTCTGGCCCTGACTGCATCATCCACAGATTTTTACATATAGAACAAATCATATGTTCATGCTCTGTACAACTAACTGCTAAATACTTTTAAATAGAGTGATTGTTCAACCATCTTAAATTTCTAATTTTCCTGAGTCACAATAGTTATTAGCATAAAGGGCATTCTCTTAAAACCCATCAGATACTCACGGAGGTGTCTCTAAATAAAGTTAAAATCTGAAAATAAGCAATTCTTTACAGTATATTGTGTATCTGAGTGGAAACTTTAAGTCCGGTTCAGCTCAGCTGTACTTATTAGTTTCAAAGCTACTGTGGGACCCAAACTGTGAGATAAGGCTTCCTTTTCCAGAAATGAAGGAAGACAAAAGTCATCAATTTCTGGGCATAAAACCCTCTAACCATAATGAAAACTTCACTGGAGCAGAAAGATGCAACTCGTTCTTCCCTGTGCCTGTTGGACTGAGTTGGTTTTCCCTAGCATTTGTGAGATCTGTGAGAAATGTTTGGATAAGATCTTTTGGTGCTGTTCCCAGAACATGGTTCATGTGATATCAAAGAATTCTGATGTTTTGCCAGGGACTTCTTTGTCACTGGGAATTTAGAGGCTGCATTTGTAAAGGGTTGGCTGAGCTGAAATACAAAGAAAACTCCTGAGCAACCTATTCTGGCAGGCCATCTTCTGTCAAAGGCCACCAGGGACCTGTACCAAAGACTTCACCCGAAAGGAGAATGAGCAAGGGAGCAACAGGTGACAACTTTGACTTCTGTAGTGCTGCAAAGCTGGAGCTGAAACAGTGGTTGTGCAGGCCATGGATTTGCGCTGAAATACAAATTATTGGAATAAATAAATGAGGTCATTGTCACCTTCCTTAAAGCCAGAGCGTCCTTGTCTTCAAGTGGGGAGATCAAAAAGACGCAGATGAGACTGATGTACAATTATTACATTCCTTCAGCTGCAAGAATTAGTGACTGTAGCTGCCTCAGAAGTGGGAAGGAGGAACTGTGACTATGCTCACTTAAATGCTATTGAAGTAGCATTACTATCTCTCTAGACATCAGTCTAAACCAGTGGTTTCCAGTCTTTTTTTCCACCTGTAACCCCTAAGTTTTGTCCACTGGCCAGGCAGTTCTGGGTGAATGGAAGGTAAGCACGCTGACAGTTTTCTTCACTACTTCCCATTCACCTCTTAAAGTCTGGAGTTGCAGACAGCCTATTTTGTCTTCTGAGTAAGTGCAAGGAATTTACCTTGAACCCACCATTGCATATAATAAATAACTGTATTTATACAGTAGTTATTTAAGGTGCAGTCTATCACCACCTGCTTACAATATACAAAAGATGAGAAGGAAGCAGGTTTTCCAGAAGCCTTAGAACTGTAGTGACCACCCATTAGGTAAATCGTGCATCCTTCCTGCTGAGGAGTTTTGCTTTGTAATTGTGAATTATGAATTGTGAACAAATGAATGTAATCAAAAGGTTGGAGCAGGTGACAAATATTAACGTTTAATATTTTTTCAGAACTTTGGACTCCATGGGAAAGGTGCAAGGAAGCTAAGACGGAGAAGGTGAAACAAGAAATAGAAAAAAAGGAAATTACTAGTGAAAAACATAATGCCATTGCTCAGTACTTGCTTAGTGGAGATGAAAAGATGAGAAACAACATCTTAATGTATCATGTTTATACAGTTTCTCTCAAATCTTAAAATATTGTTCTGCTTACTGATGGATATGTTATGTAATGACTGTTAGAATGCCAAGAAGCTATTTTGTTCTACTTTGTATTCCTTTTTTTGAAATTATGTCACTTATTTCCATCAAGTTTTCACTCCATAGTTTCCATTATGATCTGGTACCAGGAAGGTCTCAAATAGGTAAGTGTTCTGGGATCATAATCATAATTAAATCCACCTTTTGATTGCTTAATTTACACTGATGATTTATTTTTTTAATCAGTAATTTTTTCTTTCTAAAGACCAAATCTTAAATTGTAGTAAGAATTCTACAGTTTCATTGTGTTGTAACTAGAATTCATTTTTTCACAAGTTTGCAAAGTCTATTAATAATCTTTGCTATTTACTGTCATCTGCATGTATAAAGTATCGCTGGTGGGCTGTGTTTGGCTTTACTATGAACAGTTTCCCATCTGACTTACTGTAGATAGACTCAGCCTTGTGTTCGTTTGACATGATTTACCTTGATCTTCTCAGTCATCACTGCATCAGAAGTTATTACAAGTGCATATATGTACATGTACAATAATTTATATGTCCATATGGAAGGACCTATGCCTAGAGGTCCATTTGGTTTTTATAGTTCATTGACCAACAAAAATGCCACTTAGCTACTTATATACATAAATACGCTAAAACTGAGAAAAACATACATATTTTTAACTAGATGTAAATGAGACAAAAAAGTGCTGACATATATCTGCAGAAAAGTTCTTGAGCTTGTGACTGAGTTGCCAGATGATCTCCTGCTCCCTAGGTCACAGCGTGTTCACGTCACACGCACCATCTCCCTGAGATCAGTTTGCAAGCCCTGTGCCAGCTCAGTCATCTTGAAGCCAGCGCATCCATAATCTTTCTATACACTTCTGCCTTGACCTACATTGGCCACTATCTGCTGCTTCCCAGCGACACTGAAGAAGAAAAAATTGACTATATCAAACTGTGGAATTTAGAAACCAGAAGGGCAGATATTTTTTTTTTTTTGTAAGCTTAAATGCACTTTTCATGTTGAAAAGTGACTGCTAGATGTGGTATTTATAAAAATAACCAAGGGTTTGGATCGTGAATATTTGCATGAAAACTACTCAGAAATGATCAGCACCGTAAGGATTACTTACTGAATATGTTCTATAGTCGCTAAAAATTCATGTACTCATTTTGCCAGTCCCTTCCACTAAAAATTAACACTTACCAAAGAAAATACTGTGAAATATTCTAGCCTTTCTTCAATAGGTAGGAACCAAAGTATAGTATCAAGGTTTGCTGCTTAAAATACCTAAATATCTATCAAATTTTCTATAAGTGTGGAAAATATAAATTTTTTTAATGGATTAATTACATATGCAACAATTAGAAAGCAGAGCTGGAAGTTGATTTAGGAGATCAATTATTTCAACAGTACTGAAATTTATTATTATTGGGCCTGTCTTTCTACTGTAGTAGGATAGGCCCTTCATATATCCCAACATCCCTATTTTCACTTCCAGAAATCGGTGGTACTTCTGTACAACAGCTAGAATCCTGTCCCTGGGTAGCTGTGTTCTGCAGCCGTCACCTGAATCGCCAGGTATCATTAAAAACTTCCTCTCCCTGATCCTAGTCTCGATACCCCGGGGGATTGCACCATTCATCACATCCTATGCTTTTAAACGTGCCTGAGTTGTGGATCCAGATTTTGCTGGGAAGAGAACGGTCAGCTTTCCCCATGGACTTCGTGCATCTGTGGTAGCATAACCTTCAACTCAGTTCAGCTCACTTTTGCCGGGGGAACGCACGGAACATGCAACGAGTGTCCACCCCGCTGGCCACCGGCGATGCTCAGCGTGTGCCCTTAGGTAGGGTGGATCTGATGGCTCTGCTCTCCCTCCTGTCCTGCTGGCTGAGAGTAAATACTACATTCTTCAAACGATTTTCAGAAAGAACTTTCAGGGGAAAAGGTAGGAAGAAGGAAAAATCTCAGATTAAATTCTCCTAGAGCTTTGTCTGAGCCTCCAAGGATATGTCAGTGCCTTCCCACAGCTCAAGAACTGCTGATCCAATCCATTTCCCCTGCCCAAGGGCAGGATCAGTTATAATTAAACTGATGCTGACATGATTGTCTAGCCTGTCTTGTAGCATCTTCATCACCGGAGATCTTTACTTTCCAAAGTAATATATTCCAGGGCTTCACTGTCATTACGGTTGGACAGTTCTTTTTTTTGTTTTGTTTTCTCCCTAGTGTCTTATTTAAACCTTCAGTGCTCCATCTGAAGGACATTAATGATTGTCCTTTTCACTTAGACAGATTGTCCCTTTCCTCTTGGAAGCAAAAACTTTCGCATTACTGAGGACTACTGACTTCAGTCCTTTTGTTTCTAGGCTTTGTTCTATTTTTCATTAGAAGTCATTGTCTTCTACGCTTCTTCTCTACCTTGTAACTTATTTGAACTCCCTCCACCCTTAAGTGTGGTGTCCAAAACTGAATAGCATATAATAATTTAGCAGGTCTTAAACCAGCATCCCTATCTGTTCGTCTCACAAGATGTGGGCTTTTTTTTGCAACGGCACAGAATTAGTGACACGATACTCTCTTCAAATCCTAGGGGGGGTTTATTGTCATTAATTATTGTACTAAAATAATCATTACAGTCCTGTTCATTAAGACTAATGTCAAATTAAAAGCAGAGGTGTTTATCTGACAAATACTTAAAATTACTATTTTTTTTTTACATTTTAGGTTTAAAAATTATTGAAAAATGAGCCATATGTGTACTGCTTGGCAGTTACAGATGATGCCAGTAGAATCGGGTTTGGAGTCATGATGGAAAAATGAGTAAACTCCTGAATATGTTCCTCTTTTGTTATTACATGAATGTAATACTCCACAATCATGAAGTCCCTCTACCGAATCACTTAGAAAGGAAAAAGGAGGAAGCTGGCTAATGCTGATAAGGTAACCATGAAATGCAAAGAGTAAGTTAAGAGATTTTGTGCTTCTGCTGGTAAGTCAAGGATTTATAATGTTTGGCAAAATTACTTGGAGTTATATTTTCAAACAAAATGCCTCTTACATCATTTTTTTCCACCCACTTGCATCCTTTCACTAAGTATGATAAAACTACAGTTGGTTATCTTTGCCAGGTTTTTGCTGCCTTAAGAAATAAGACAAATGACAGATAACCGATGGTTTAGAATGGCAGATATATTAGTTTCTGCTTACATGTTCTGACCTTCTTAACTGGAAATGAGCAGGAATGCTGAGCAGTCATTAGTAAAAGAGTTGCATGATTCGTTTGAGATTCGGCTTTCTCACGTGTCATCTTTATTAAGCAGCACTCTCTTGATATGGGACTCAGGTTTTAAGTATGACTATTTGTGAATGGCCCACTCTTTTCCCAGCTGAAGTAGATGCTGACCATTCCACTCGAGTAGAATGTGTCACCAATCACAGTGACACAAACCACACAGGGAGACTCTAGGCTGAAGAAGGTACAATTCAGAAGCACAAGCATCAAACAAAATAAAGGGATCTAGGGAAAATTTAGTCACGAAGGCAGCCAGCCATCCCCAACCACCCAGTGAGATTCCAGTATAAGGTGACAGGATTCCAGTGTCTATATAAGTATAAAAATAAGACTTAGAAGATTCTAAGGCTTGCACGGTAGTAATGAGAGACGACCAAGAGCAGCTCTGCTTGCCACTTATTTAGAGCGGTTCGAAGTCCAGTCAGCCTCTGTAGTTGTGCTGTGTCAGGGTTTTTCCAAGACTAACAGCGTACGTGGTGATCTCTAACGGGTTTTATTTAAGGTTTAAACAGAGATCTGCTTGAACGGATACACTGACATAAAACTATGCCAAAGCTATTATACAGTCTGTTTTGATGGAGTTGTTTAGATCGGCACCATCTTCAACTGAAACTCATAATACCTCTGTTAAAGTAGCGTATCTTCCTGCTGGCTCAAAAAGCATGGCAGAAATAGCAATACCACAGTTATTGCTTCAGTTACTTCCCATGGATCGTTAAGAACCCTGATCCAGCAGATCAGCCATAGTTTTGAGCCTTGAGTTAGATGACTGTAACTAGGGATACCTTAGATGCTTTCAATTGATGCACTTAAACCTTCAGTAGAAACTTGGGTATTATTTTGCTGAAAACACAAGCAGTATCTTACAGGAATGAGGTTAGTGCCACCTCATTAGTCAGCGTTTGCATGACTGGCTTTAGAGCAGGAGCTTGTACCCAGTGTCTCTCCTCAGTTTTGCTATGCAAGGCAAAAATAAACAGTTTCAACCTCATTATGTAGTCATGGCTTTTCCAAATTTTTTTTTAATAGAGGCAGCTTTTGAAGAGAGACAGAACCTGCTTTGTGCAGATTCCCTATTTTGCCAAACCCACAACTGAAAATTGCAGCTTGGTCTTATCAGTTATTCAGGCTGTTGAATATGAAGCATCTGCTGAAGAGAGTGTTTGCACAACACCTTTGGAGGAACGGGCAGAGAGGAAAGGCACAAGCTGTTAGAAAATAGTATCAGTGGCAAAATAAAAGGTGGTTGAAAGCACAGTCAGCCTGCAGACCTTTGCTTCAGCTACACAGAATTGAATGGAAGTATGTCATTTTTGTATTCATCAGATAATTCCATTTAAAAGCCACGCTTAATTTAGTGAGAAGGAAAACTAGGACTATAATCTGGGCATATTTTACATATCTTCATGTGCAGATTTAGTTCAGCCATAAGGCTCAGGAAGGAGCTTAACAAATGATCTGTTGTTTCGGCAAGCATACTAACATGATCTTAATTTAGTAACAACTTTTTCCCTAATGAGTTTTTTGAATAAACTTCTGTCTCAAAGACAGAATTCCTGTATTCCAAAATACCAGGATTGAATTGTTGGGGTTTTTTTTAATGATTCATCCAGAGACAGAACAGATGCAGAAATGTTTCTGGTTACAGTCAGGATGTTCCTTCTGTGAGGGAGACTTGCATGATTGGAATTATTAAGGAAAGTTTTAAATGTCTCTCCACTTCATTTAATTCTCGTAAGTTTTAACAGCCTTTTACAGTAGGCAGTTACTGGAGCCGCAGTTCAGTTACTCTGGTGCACTCCACAAAGTCAAGCCTTTGAAATCCGTGGGTGCTTTCTTCTCTGCTGTTGTACCTCATGCCAGCAAGTACAGATGAGAAGTTATTAAATACAAGAGAGGCGCGTTAGGAAAAAAAATTTATTAAATACGAGACTTATGTCTGACCTGCTTCCCCCAAACCACTTCTCTCTCTGTGGCAAGAGTCACAAGCGTGTGGCAAAACATTCAGGATTTCTTTAAAGAAAAATTTAAATACTTAATATGTCATTTTTCAAGGAAGCATCACATTTTATCCTTTAGCACGTTTCAAAAGTGCATAGCATGTTTACAGAAAGACAAGTCTTGTGGCTTGTAAAGCTTCACCAGCTAATGCATTAAGTACAATCCCCACGGCATGCAGGGCCGGGCCAACTGCTGCACGGGCGTAAGAATGAACACACGCTCTGTTAACTTACCTAATCTGATTACCTGATCAGGTGAGGTAAGATCTGTTAACTTACCTCGTATCTGGGAGTGGGGAGGTATGTCTTCTGAAGTCGGGTTTAGAACAGCTCTGGTATGATAACCACAAATTTTATTGCAACATTCTTTACATAAAATCACCCAGAAATAAGCCTTTGTGGTTTACTACAAATAGCATGAGAGGGGAAAGACTCAAAACTATCCTCACCTTCTATTGCTGAATAAAATGTAATCATAACATGGATTAATTTGCCACTCCAGTGTATACTATCATTAGATTAGATTACTGCATTGAAAAATCATAACCAAAGTATGCATTTTTATTTAGAAAATGCTCAATGCTATGGTTCTGTATGATTTAAATTATTATCAACATTTCCAAGTTTTATAAAATTAATATGAAGAGTGCACTGATGCAAATTCCAGCGATCTGACACTCAGAAATCCAAGTAATTTACCGTTTTCTAAACATCTCTAAAACTCTCCTAAAAGCCATTTAATAGCGAGATTATCTTGTATCTCATGTTCCAGCTCTACTAGTTAACTCACACAACTCAGTATATTCAACTAACAATTCAATTGCTTGTTAGCATGTCGGTATTACACCTTTGGGAAAAAATTATATTTAGTTTCTTTCTTCTAGAATTTACTATCTATATGTATTTGAGTATGTTTTTGTTATTTGTTCACAGGATAAAAGTTTGGGATCCATTTGAACACCAGCATACCATTACTCCAGGTTATGAAGGCGTACGTCACCCGCAAACTCCAGCTGCTGGAGGAAAGGGCAAAAGCAGTCCTACTTGCAGGTCTGTAAAACCAATTATTATTCTGGTAATGCTTCTACAATTCTATTTCTCATCCTTCTCCAGTAATAGATGGCACATTACCATTAAACATTTACAAGGCAAAAATTCCAAGTAGGCACTCACGTAGGTATATAGTGGGCTGTAACTCTAGTATGGTTTTGATGTTATCTTAGTTTTATTTTTTATTTGAGGAATGATAGGTACTTTTTCCTTTTAAATGGGATATTGAGAACTTAAACTTTGCTAACTGATGAGGTCAAAAGGAGCCCCAGAATAATTCTGTGGGTGTCCAGTAGCAGCCGACAGACTAGGGGGCATGCAGCCCCACCTTTGGCCATGCACTGGACAGCGGGATCAATGATCCCAGTTAGCAATCCCTCCCTGTCTTGGGCACCAGGCATGGGTAAAGCGCCCCTCAGGCAACAATTAAAGGCATTCTTCAAGGCCTGAAAAGCACATAGTCCAGAAAGGACAGGGTCAAAAATAGTCAAAGAGCAAGAAAGCAGAACTAAGGAAATAACAGTACCAGATAGCCTTCATGCAAATAGCTGAAATTTGTTTACCACAGGTTCCCTTTATTCTAGGCTTTCAGTCTTATATGCATTTCCACCACTCAAAATAATAACCAGCGAGAAAGCAGTATCTCCATACAAGCCTGAAAGGGACACACAGCTTTCATGCCACAAGTATGAATGCTGGGGCACCTGTGGGCAAATGAATTAATTGCAAAACCTCTGTCCATCTCTCTCCTCCTTAAAATAAACAAACCAACCGATAGTGTTCCTCCACTGCCAGCAAATGCAGCTCCTGTGGTAACCCCTCACACAGTACCTGTCTGGGCTGCTGTCTCCCAGATGAACCCTGCTCTATTCCTCACTAGAAGGTTACAGTTGCAAGTAAATTGCAGTCTTTTTCCCCAAAAGCATGAAACAGATTTACGTACCTTGAAGTTGTCAGATTTTTAAATTCATACTGCATATAATTGCATAGCATCCAGTTTGCCTCCCACAAAAAAACCTCTGCCTCACTGAGACCGTGCAGGGGCAAAATGAAGTTTGGTGTGGTATCTATAAGCCTACCATTTCCTAGCCTGACTGGTGACCTAAATAAAACTTTCAGTATTAGGTTTTTCCAAGATGTAATTTATACTATGGCTGTCAGGAGTTAAGATAGCAGTTGCCATGGAGCTTTAATCTTTTTTTAGGCTTTAGTCAAAGGAAGCTGGAAATCTGTATGCTGGGTAGAACCCTGCTCAACAGAATTTTATTTAAATTGGGACAGGATTTTATCCTAATTTCTCTACTGAAAGTTATTCTCAAAGGTTCTAGAATTCTTTTTATTTTATTCTGTTTCTCAGCAGGAGATTAAAGTTTCCTTTTAGGCTTCTTAAATCACACTACATTCAACCACAGAAGCACCCAAGTTACTTCCCCTCCACTCCTCCAACTATAAACTGTAACTTTCTACTAGTCTTAGTAGAAACGTGCGCAGCTAATCACTGTAGTGAAACTCATTCACTAGTTTTTCCATTTTCAGTGGAGGTATTCCGTTAAGTATGCAGAAGCGAAACTTTGGGGAGGATTTTATTTTCTATGTGCCCACTAAGCACTAATCCCCCTACGCTGGAAAACAGGCCTTTGGAACAGGAGAAGTAATTACACTTTGAATCTGTGTGTATGCTACTTATAACCTACTTGATGTATATTTCAGGAAAAAAGCAGCATGCAACTCGTGAAGTGCATCCCCAAGTACAAAACTGGCCATGCTATAGTGAGTGATGTTCTGCTAGAACACAGCTGCAGCACAACAGAGATGCAGTCCAGTGTAATACTTGCTGTTAAAACATTGCTGACTTAAAATTGAAGTTGCCCTACCAGGTAAACCAAAGGAAAGCAGAACTAGCTGGGGAAAAAAATTGCAAAATTGTTCTAAAGGCTTATTTTGACAAACTGCCCTACCCCGACCAAAAATTAGAAAGGGTTCAGATGCAATACGAGCTTGATCGTAAGAGGCGACTTGCATTCGAAGGCAAATGACAGCTTCGTTTAATGAAAAATTTGGTAGAATTTTCACTAAATAGAACCGTTTACTGGCCAGCTGTAGTGGAAATCCATAATCCTAGAGCTGTTCCAAGGACTGCAGGGTAATCAGGAAATTGGCACAAGAGAGGATTTAAAACTATTTCAAATCTTTTGTGGCATGTATTATAAAAAAGGCATGACAATAGTAAAAAATAAACATCTTTTTCCTTCTAAGATGTCCAAGTCTGTGGGACTTGAACACTTGCACAGTAACATCTGGTTTTACCACTGACAGTCAAATGTCTCGCCTAACTAGCACTGGACAGAAAAACGATTCTTGTGGGTTTGAGTGACAGCCCTGCTCATCTCGAGAGGCTGTCCAACTGTCCCTTCCACTGAAAAAAACACTTCTTTGCAAGGTATCTGCTAGCAGCCAGGAAGAACCTAAAGAAAACTGTACTGTCTGAAAATTAAAGAAACAAGGAGCATCTCCAATCTCTTGAAGACAGCTATTCAGAGATGGAATTGTTCACTGTGCAAAGCTACGCACCTGTGAATAGGATTCAGAAAGCCGTGACGGTCAAGGATTCTGCTTGAAGTAGCTCAAAAGAACTTTTGAGAAGTGAGGTGAATAAGCTAAGAAGTGCCTGGCTTCAAGAACAGATGCTTTACTTTGAATTGCAGGGAGATACCCGTCTCCCTTCAAGGTTTTCAGCCTTTCTTGAGTTAGGCTCCTATAGGAAACTTTCACAAAACAGCAGACGTTACTACTTCCCTAACCTCATCTGACTGGTCTAGCGCAGACCTTCCCAACACACATCTCGGTTAATTTGTCGGGTCTGTGGCATTCCACAGGTCAAACCACACTTGGCCTGCCTCAAGTCTCCTCTGCAGACAGCCAGGGTTGCTAGCCCTAACAAAGATAGATATGCTGCTTCTAAACTGTAGCCTTAACAAGTTGCTTTTCCTTTGCCCACAATACATTTCTTGGCTGAGACCGAGTAGACAGGCTGTCTTTCAGGACTAATACATCTGCCATTTGAGTTTAAAGCAGGCTTCAGCGACAGCCACCACAATAGCATTAGCTTTGAAATACGCAACAGAACAACTTCAGACATATTACCTGATGTGATAAAGTACCTTTGCGATTTGCAGGAGCTTTTATCACTGCTCTGTTAGATTCAGGTATATATGGGCGGGGGAAAAGTATTTAAAGCAAGTTGGGCTTTTATATGAAACCTGCACTACTTTTTCCAGTTTGAGGTGCCAATGTCAAAGACTTGCAGAGCTACAGGAGATGAGACCTCTTAGTAAAAGAAATATATGTGCAGATAAGAGGGAGAAAGAACTCTAAGCCCTTAACTTGCTGGTGTGGCAATCGCTGTGGTTTTGTCCCTTTAGACTGGCTGGATTTTACAGGAGACTGAACAGGGTACAGTTCAGCACAGCTGAGTAAAGAATAAAAACCCAGATTAAGACTTTTAAGAATCAGATCTGTTTTCAGTCAGAAATGGTAGAAGCCACAGAAGTGCCAAACTGCTAATTTTAAAGAATTAAATCAGACAAACTGTAGTAGTTTCCTTCAAGGTGAAGTTAGAGGCTTTTAAATGAAGGGGGGGGGAAATATCTTCAGAGTTAAAAAATACCTTCTTTACAAAGGCCCACTTCAGTGTTAAAAGAACATCCAAAATGGAAAATCCTTAGATAAATTCAGGCAAGAATGGGGCATTTCACTTATTGTTCTGTACCAGTTTCAAGACTTGTCAGTACCACATTACCATTTCTGGATGTATAGATTAGTTAATGCTTGGCAGGGAAATACAGTTAAAACTAGTTTAAATACAGAGGTATTATCATTGTGCTTTTTAGCAATGAACAGGTATGAATGTACAACAGCATGCAGAAGACTACGCTAAAAGAATTTGTACCTATCATGGCCGGTAATTAACTGTATTTGGATTCACGCAGCTTACACAATAAAAAGTAACACACGGCAACTGGAGGAAACCTGTATTAATCTTGTGTACTATTCCTGAGCTGGCAGAATTCCAGAGTCCAAAAGAAATGCATCAACTACTGGGAGGTAGCAAGATAGCTTTATCGTATACACAAATATTATTAAATTGCTCATTTTGCTTTCAAAACAGTACGGTTTCTATTAGGTGTATTTTTTGTTTTGCTTTAAAGGTTGGTTTGATTAAATGATTAATTTGTCAAGATTAATCAAAGTGGCCCACGGGACAATAATCAAAAACTACTCTTGATGTGGTACCATTCCTTTTAAATAGTTTGTGGGGACCTTTTGCTACTGGTGAACTTGCATTACTTCAAAACTGAAATGCAAAAAGGAAGAACAAGTGCACCATATTTTCAGATGCTTCAAGAAAACAAAATGTAACCTATGCTGAATTAGGATGTTCCCAAGCAGTAAGCAAAGAAGCAGTTCCTGTGTAGTTACATGTACTTCTATCAACTTCCAAAGTGTTTATTGCCAGATATTTATGTTACTTAGACTTACTTCATGACAGCCAATATGTGTTTTGAAGGTGAACTGGTTTAACGGTGTTTACTTTTCATTTTTACCTCACTAGTGAGGTTCATCCTTTTAAGAAAAGGAACTCAACATTAAGTGGCAATGTTAAGAGTTCTCTACTTACCTTTCTGATTTCATACTAACATCTTATGTGCGTCTTCACCAATTACCATTGATCTATGAAAATGGATGCAAAACCACAAAATCTGGGTTTGATTAAAAAAAAGGTGGTGAAATGCTAAATACCAGATAACATCAGATCTTTTCTCATGTAAGTTTCTACAACAAATTAGCCAGGGTATTTAAAAGAGAGAATTTTAGAGGCACCCATGAATATTTGGGGCACACTGCTAACCTGCTTATGAACAATTATTTTAAATGAAGGGGGGGGGGGGAATATCTTCAGAGTTAAAAAATAATGCATTTGAGCCATTTTATGTATTAGGCAAGCAAGTGCCATTTCCCCAGCAATATTTTCACTGAAAACCTTAGGAATTCATATTCCGATCTAGTAGAGACATTAGCATAAAAAAAAAAGCATCCCTGCATTAGAGATATTTATCTGGACCACTCAGAATATAAAATTTTCTTTCTATAACCACAACATATACGTCCTACTTTAGCAATTACTCCAGATGAACAATTATGTAAGGCTCCCAGCTTTCCCTCTGCCTTGGAAAAAAATACTCTTGATTTAGCCAGTAGAAACTCAAGCACACTTTTCAAGATAAATTAGTAATGTTAACAGTTACAATTCCGCTTGTACTTTGTTCAGCAACTTTGGTGTTTAAGAGATGTTTGGTTTTAATACTAGGGAGCATTGCCATTTTAGGTAGATATCAGTTGTTGATACAATCCCCAGCCCAAGGCTACCAACCAGTCTTTCCAAGAAGGAAATTTACGAATCATTAAGCTGTAACTACAGAAAAAGGAGAAAAATACACAGAAGACCGCTTATAACACTTGTCTCCAACATGTGAGCTGGCCTGGTTATTCTCCATCAGTAGCCATGATCCAGCCCCCTCAAGAAAGCAATTTTTGCAACCTCAGATTAGCTACTCGGCCTGAAAAGCAAGACAGGCCCTTGGCACAAGGTTCACCTTCTCTCCTACCCTGCTGATGGTCAGGGCCCTTACAGCAGTTTCCTGCACGAGTTGTTTACTTACTGCGGTCCAGGTCTCCCCAGTGGAGCTAGTCCACTTACACCTACAATTTTAGAGCAAAAATTCAAACCACTGGCTTTACGTTCGTCTGCCATATGTTAACTAGTATTACTTGCAAATGCTAAGTCCTGTTAAGGAATTGGATCATAACTGTGGGAACAGGCTCAGTATTTTACATCGCTTATAACTGTGCATCGATTCATACCATCTGGCCCCAGAGCACCCAGGCTTTCTTTACGCCAAGTGCAGTGCATTCAGCCCTCCAGCCCCGGGCCATCACAGCCCTCTAGTGGGGATGGCAGGAGGGAATTTGGGTGGCATTCATCCATTGTGGCTTGCTTTTTGCTCATCTGCCTTCTGGGCTGCTCTCAACTCAGCACACCTGCTTTTCAATCAGGCTCGGCCAGAGATGGTGTCACCTTGGTGCTGTCAAGGGAGACCATAGCAGCAAAGAGCAGAGACCTGTGGGGACTTCTGAGCACCTGCAGCCCACCAAGAGGTAACACCCCCCCCCCCCCCCCCCAGCGCTGCAGAGCTGCTCTGTCTGCCTTGCCAAGCCCACCAGGACACAGGCAGTCTCAAGGAAGAACATTATTGAGCAGGACCCCTAAGTGCAAGCTTTGGTACACCACTCCTCCATCAGCATCTCCCATTGCAAAGGAACAGGTACAGCTAGTTTCACCTTTTTCCCCCCCACCACCTCCTTTAAAGCATGGGGGTGAGGAAGTTTTACTTCTACTTACGACCCAAGTAATATTTAGATACTACTGGCTTACTCCAAGACAACACTGTTACATAGCCAGTCAGAAACCAGCTGGGATTTATCTAATTGCTCTGTACCAGTCATGCTCATGTTTTGGGGATTTTTTATCTATCAAAACTTTCACTGAAACCTTTTGCTTTCAGGCTTTTTGAATAATTGCCCAAGTCCAAGAACTGTGCCTAAAGCCCAGTGTGGCCACACACATACACAAATACCACTTAAAGAAAAACAAAGTTTACATCCCAGAGAATACAAGTCACTTTTCGGCTCTCTAGAGATTGCTCATGATGAAGGCTCCATCACATTTGCAATTTCTGTTCCCTGAGATGGGATCCCTTGAGTGGAAGGGACATTGACTTCTACCACTTCAAGGCTCATATAGGCAGTGGCAAAACATAAAACTATCAGGGAAATAGTTTTGGCATTAGAGAGACCACAATAAAGACCACATCAGGATGCTCAACAGAATGCAGACAAAATCTACTAAGAATATCCAAAATTGCTTATGCACTATAATTCTACCATAGCCACGAACTGACTCCCAAGTGTAAAGTCACAAAGACGAGTTTAATATTGACAAAAAAAAAAAAGCTTAAGTTAGTGGTATTTTCTTCCTTGAAATAACACACTGGTCATATGAAAGTCACTGAAGAGGTCTGCTTTTAGCTCGGAAGACTTTTACAGTTACAGCTGAATTCAAAAACCCCAATTCCAAATGTGTGATGTTAACACAAAAACTGAGAACTCAAGACCTGGGATAAAGAACAAATTCAGTTGTTAAGATTCTAGCAGTTAGGTGAGGCCTTTCAAGGCCTTTCCCAAAACATGAGAAGTTCTTCAGTATCTTTCCCACCACCATTATTTCAAGATTCACAATGTTCTTTAAAATACTAATGGGGTTAAATTGAAACCAAGCGCCATATGCTTGTAATGTCTTCTGTGAAGGTCTGAAGCCACCCTGTATCAATTATTTGGTTATTCAGTGCAGAAAGTTAAAGATCACAGAAGGTATAACAGCTTTTAATACTCCATTAATATTATAGATTAAAAATTATTGCATAGTCTTATGCATTTCCTAAAACAGCGTTCTCTGGAAATTAAACATTTTAATATAAAAAGAGCAACTCTTTAAAACATGAATTGCTTTCACTACCTCGATCTTCTATCCTTTTTTGATTTGTCAGTACATTTGTCCATTGTTTTCTCATTGTCTCCTCTGCACTTGGGGCAATACCACTTGCCCTTCGGTTTGTAGGTGAGTCCAACACATGAGAAGTGGAACCACTCGATAGGACACTGTTCGTTGTCACATCCTATCATTTCGCCATAAGACACTTGGTTGCATAAGCAGTAAGTTGGTTCATTGGGATCAATTGCAAACTCTACAGGTGAAACCTCTCTCTCTTGTTTGGCTTTGGAGCGCTTTTTCTTCTTGGAAGATTTAGATCTTTTTTCTTTAGGTGGCTGATCATCGCAGTCATCAATACCATTTGCTATATGGCACAGATCACGGCTTTCGCTGGTTCGCTGGCGACGAGGTCTACGCGAAGACCTCTCTGGCTGGCAGGACTCCATCTTTGCCTTTTCCAGAGGCTTTTCATTCTCAGACAGATCTTGAAAACATTGAGAGTGTGTTTCCATTTGCCGGGCTCTATTCTCTACCAGTTCTAGCATTTGAGTAACTATTTGAATTTTCTCATCTCCAAGTTCTTGGCTGTTGATTAATGCACGCTGAAGATGCTGCTGCAAGCGTTTCTTCTGAACAGGATCATTTTCTGACTTGTATTTTTCATAGACATCATCTATTTCTTTTAACGCTTCTATAAAATAAAGATAGTAAGAATAATTAAACAAGATGGAACATGCTCAAGAAAATATAGAAATGTATTTTTAACTGATGAGAAATAGTACAAATTTTAATTATAGTATACCCTAGTGGGCTAGATTGGATATTTTATTCAAGTTACCCAAGGTCATCAAATCAGCGTGTAAGATCACAATCTGTTCCAAGAAAAAATTCTTAAGTTCCAAGAAAAAGCAAGCTTATTTTAGCCATTGGAAAAAGAAAGGATAAACCAAGAAAGGGAATCATAGCTGCTGGAGCACGGATAGTCCATATCCTGGCTCCATCTGAAAAAGCAGGAATTTCTGTTGAGAGCCCTTACCACAGTAGTTCCAAAACCCTGGCCTACAAACTAAAGCTATAGCTTATTGTACCACAGGAAGAAACTCAGAATTCATATAATCATTACATAATATATAACACTCCACAATTAGGATATCCAGATTCTCTGCCTTCCCCTTCTTATTCATCTAAACGTTTGGTATTACACTTTCAAGTTGACGTCGTTTTAAATAAAGAGTATGACAACTGAAGTTACATAATAGTATAGTTACAATCGGGATTTAAATCAACTTAAACCACTCAAAATGCTTTTCCTTTTTTAAGCAATCAGTAATGAGCGGCTCACAGTCTGACTTCTAAGCTTTTCTTCTTGCACGTCGTGCAAAATAACTGAATGAGTGGCTGTGAATCTTTAATAAAATTTAGTTCTTGAAAGCGAGTTTAATGAACCCACACAGGGTTAACAAATGCCTTATAAGCCAGCCTTAGTCTGTACTCTACTTTTCTGTACTGCTGGATTTTAAAATAGTATCTTCAGATCAAAACTTACACTAGATCTATACGCAAAAGACAGAGAAATTGCTAACGTGGAAGGAAATAGATTCGTAGAACTGACAGTGAAACCTGATGCACAGTGTTAGCTACAGTACTGATTCCTTCAGAAACAACTTAAGGATTTTATTTAAACAGGCAAGGGAATTTATGAATGACACTACTTGTTTTAGAAGTAAAAAGATAGGCAGTACAATCTATCCCTTCCTGAAAGCCTGCGTTTCACAAACCAGCTTTCACTTTTAAAGTATTTGTCTGTTGTACGGTTGTGAAATGATTCAAGCTTGTGCTAAATGGGAACCATAGATATTACCTCAACATTGTTCAGAGTGATTATTTTTTCCTGCTGACATCTTGAAAGAGTAGCTTAAGCACGAACGGTCATTTTTTACTATAAATTCTGAAACCTGTATGACAACAGTAGCCAACAGCATTTTGTTCTGTTTCAGACCTTCACTAGGGGAAGATAAAAATCAGTACTCTGCCTGTGCAATAATTCACTTAACCTATTTTTTCTCAATACTAGCATTTCAACTACCGTTAAAAACACAGCTGAAGTTTCCCTGCATCTTCAGCTGCATTGCTTGCCTGTTACCCTGACAGCGGTGGCGGTGAATCTTACTTACTCTCTGCTCCTGAAAAGGATGGAGTAAGGTATGTTGTACGTGCTGAACTAGAGAGGCATAACCAGCGTACAATGTTCTGCAGCCACATTACCTTCCACCCAGCTTGCTTTTTTTTGTGTGTGTGTGTGTTGGGGGGGAGGGGCGGATGGGGGTGGTGGAGAGGAGGCAATGTAGGTGCAGTTACACAGATTTCCCATAATGGGAATGCCCTGCCTAGAAAAACCCACAAGCAGTAACTGTTCACTTTTTCACACTGTGACAAAGAAAAACATTCACCCTATGTTGACTGCTCCCTGAACGCAGCCCATGAAGATATACTGAAGACTTTAAACGGACCACCACCCAATTAAAAAGAACTTGTGGACTGACAGAGATTAAAGTTCACCAAACTCCTTGTTGGTCCCCAAGATTAGAGGAGGCATCCCATCCAGCCAGCCAGCTAAACGGCTCTGAAACCCCTGCTACAAACCAAAACACACACAAAAAAAACCCCAGCACAACACAAACCAGGGCCAAGTGTTCATTACAAATAATCTGATTAAGTTTGGTGGAGCTAATAAAAGCTAAAAGGATTTCAGTTTTCCAAGCACAGGAGTGGCTTTGTCCCTCCTGCATGAGCTACCGCTACCTTTTAAGCTAGCTGGAATTACAGAGTAACTGCTTTTACATCTTCAGACTTGGGCCTAAAATATTTTTATGCAACTTTTTGTTGTTGATGACATTCCGGAGGCTTTGGTAAATCCGGCAACGAACTTCTGCTTTGGCCCAGTATCGTGTTAGTGGCCGGAGGAATAAAATCCAGGAGACGGAGCCTAAAGAGGAGGCGGAATCTATTCCAGGCAGACGCGGAGTGACGGCGACAGGGCAGGTAATGAGCGTGCCAGGCAGCCCAGCCTTGACCGAGAATTCAAAACGCTGCAGACAAGTCTGCGCCCCGTAGACTTTAAAACCGCGGAACACTCACAAAAGCTCCGTTCTTGCATATCTTCCTGGGTAAATTAGAAAGATAATTGAGAGAATCCGTTCACAATAGCCGTCTTCTGAGGCGGCCCATTTAGCGGCTGAAAGGCCTTAACAGCCCCCGCCGAAAGCCACGGGGAAGCCAGCCATGCCAGGGGAAGGGGGGCCAGCTCCAGCGCCCGCCCCCCGGGACACCCCTCGGCCCGGGCCCCGCCGCGCGGTGCGGGCGGCAGCGCTCCGCCGCGGTACGGCCGGGCGCAGGGCGGCGGCAGAAGGTGCCGCAGCCGCGTCGCCCACGAGGAGGAGGCGGGACGGTTTGATCGGGATTTAATCCGCGTTTCGGCAGAAGCCGGAGCCCGCGGTAACTTCCCGCGAGCCGGGGAACGCTCCGGGGAGCCGCGCCTCAGCCCCCCCCCGGGCAGCAGCGATCAGCCGCGGGACGGCGGCACGGCTCCGCCGGGACGCGGCACCCGCACCCCCGCGGCGGCGGGGCAGAAAGGGCTGGAAAACCGATTGCCGCCCCGCCAGCTCCAGCGGCGCCACCGCCGGTTCGAGCAGCGGGGCTGCCCGGCGGGGGAAGGCGGGGCGGGAGCGGCCCCGCACGGAGCCGGGGCCTAGCACCGGGCACGGAGGCACCGCCGGCTCCCAGCGCCTCCGGTGACCGGCCGCCGCCCCGCCGCCGCCGCGGGGCGCCCTCCCCCGAGAGGGACCGGCCGCCGGCGAACGCGGCGCCCCGGCAACGCCGCCGGCTCAGCCCCGCGCAGGCCCCGGCAGGGGGCCCACCCCGGCGCCCACCCCCCTTGCACCGGGCCCGCCCCAGCCCCGGCCTCTCCGCGCCGGGCGCATGTGCGGCGGGAGGCCGCCCCCTTCCCACCCCCCCGTCCGCCCGGTGCCCTGTGGCGGAGGCCGCGTCCCGCGGCGGCGCCCACCTTGGCACTGCGTGTCCATCTCCCGCAGCAGCGAGGCGTTGCGCTGGATGTCCAGCGGCAGCGACTCCACGCACTCCAGGTAGTCCTGCACGTAGAGCGAGAGCAGCCGGGCCCGCTCCCCGCCCGGCGCCGCCGGCCCCGACACCAGCTGCGGCCCCGCCAGCATCATCCCCCCGCGCCAGCAGCACATCCGCCGCCGCCGCCGCGCCGCCCGCACCGGGCGCGGGGTCCCCCGCGGCGGCCCCGCTCCGCTCCGCTCCCTCCTGCCGCCGCCCCCCTGCCCGCCGGGGGCCGAGCTGCGCGGGCCGCGCCGAGGCGCCGCGGAGGGGCGGTGAGGGCTGAGCGCACCCCGGGCCGGGCCGCCCCGCCGCGGGGTCCCGCGCCCCTTCCCGCCGCGGTGCCGCCGCCGAAGCAAAACCCACTCGGAGCCCCCGCCCCTGGCCGCCGGGCTGCGCGCATGCGCGAGGCCCTGCCCTTATAAGGCGCGGCTGGCGGCGCTGCCAGGGGTTCGCATTCTCCCGCCTTCCCCGCTCGCCCGCTCCTACTGGCCCGGCGCGCGGCGGGGGGCGGGAGCCAGCGCGGGGGCGGAGCCTCTCTTAAAGGCGCACGCCTACTCCCTCCGCGCCCGGGCGGAGCGGTGACCCCCCCGTGGGGGGGGGGGGGGGTGTCGTGGCCGTGGCGGTGGGCAGCCCGCGTCCCGCAGCCCGGCGGCAGCGCGCAGTGAGGCGGCGGCGCCCGAGCGGGCCCGCCCCGCCCCGCGCCGGGTGCCCCGGCGGCGCCCGTGTGTGGACGGGGGCGCGCGGCCGCTGCGGGGGGCGCTGAGGCGCCACGCGCGCGGGGCGGGAGCTGCCCCAAGGGCCGGGCGCGTGCGTCCCCCGGGCACCGCCATGCCCGGCCCCGGCCCCGCCGGGCAACCGGCGCCGCGCCCTCGCCGCCCTCCCTGAGGGGCAGCCGGGGCCGGCCTGTGCCCCCTGCCGCGGCCCTGTCGCACCCTGTGCGAGGGCGAGCCGAGGAGCGCAGAAACGCCGGCCGGGTGTGAGTAGTTGCGTTTTACCTGCAGCTTTCAGTCAGCTCCCGCCGCTGCGGAGCTGTTGGCAGGGCAGGAGCGGCGCCGGGGCCTGGCTCCGAGGACCGGGAGTGTCACCAGAGGGAGACCCCCGGGGGTCCCTCAGGCGTGCCTCCTGCTCTCGCCAGGCGTGCTTGGTAGCGCGGGCTAGCGCCTCTCCTTGGTCGGTCGCCCCCTGTTTATTTGCTCTTCCCAAAAACGTTCGCTGACCTTGGAGACGCTGGGGAGTTTACCTGGAGGATGTGCTGTGGCTGTCGCGGAGCGCGCTTTGTTCCCTCTATAGGCTGTGATGCTCTGCACTGTGTTTTCAGTCGGAACCCTGAAGCTCCCCACATTTTCAGGAGATAATGGCAAAGATATCAGAGCTAGCAGAAATGTGCAGCAGGTTTACGTTTGATGCTGAAGCCTTACCATTTGCACCGTCCTCTCATTTTCTCGGGAGTATTTTGGCATACAAAATAATCTGCCAGCACTCTCGAAACACGCCTGTTCCGAAGGCATCGTGACTGACAGGAGGGGGATGCGAGTAAGTTCTATTGCAATAAAACGTGTACGCGCGTTACATTGTTTGCAGGCGGCTTGTGTATTTCTCTCCCAGGCGCTGTTGTGAGCTGTATGTGCAACAGTTTATTTCTGAAAAGCATTTTCCGTCGTGAGGTTTGTACCCGTAGCAGAGGGACAGGCTATGTGCAGGGAAGGCAAGTTTAGTCTGCTACACAAGTGTGCTCCGCTGCCAAGCTGTTCTCACTGCAGCAGCTGATAGGGTGCGGCATCTAGTTCATTCATATCCTCCAACTGTAAGAAGCAGTAGTTTAGACTGCTCTTACCCATGATAAAAGCTACCTGATTTAGCTTTAAAGAAGAGCAAAGTGATTTCTACTAAACTATCACTTAGGGAGGCTGAGTGACATTTTATCCTGAGGAGTCATTTCAGAGAATTTCAAATAAGGCATCAAAGAACTTTAGCCTTTCGAAAGCCGCTTGCCTGCCAACAAACCTCCCAAGTTTGACACTGTATCCTGTCTTTCCCAAGGCTGCTGCAGAATTTGCATCAAATGTTGGCTACAACAAATATAATAGGAAATAGAAGTAGAAACACACTTTTCAGCTACATGCTTTTCCCTACTGGAAGAATAATACAAAGCAGATTGAATTATTAAAAGGTTGAGATTTCATCCCCACCTCTCTGTCAGGCATTTCTCTGATCTTTACTACATGAAGAATAATCGGTAAGCATCAGGGAAGAAAATCTTGTGGAGTCTTGAAACATCCTGACAGGACCTGTACGTTTTGCAGTATGTTGCATTTATATTTCAGGAACCTGAATAAAAGCGGGTAAAATGCAACATCTGGCAAACAGAAAAAACAGCATCAGAGATAAGTGAATTCAAGGGTAAAATGGTGTGTGTGTGTAATCTAAATTCCCCCAAACCCCTTCTGTCTTAAATTCCTACCTGTAGGTAAGCGGCCAGTGCTGAAAGAGTACCGGTACTGATCCTGTAGATAACATTTTAGAATGGCATGATCTAGAGTAGTGGTTAAGTAGCAGTACAGGTTGCTCAGAGAGGTTGTTTAGTCTCAGTCCTTGGATATTTTCAGAGCCTAACTGGATGAGGCCTGGCACAACCTGATCTGGCTGTGAAGCTGGCTGGCTTTGATGGCCTCCAGAGGATTCCTTCCAGCCTACTTTTTTCCTGTGGTTCTGTGAATACATGTTCTGTGCCGGGTAGTTCCATGGCTAGTCCTACGACAAAATTAGTGTGTTGAACTTCACTGACTTTGTCTGGCCAGCCTGCATATTACCATCTCACATGATGGCAATCTGAAAGTGTTATTTTCCTAAGACCCGGGAAAGTATTTAAACACATCCTTAACTTTCAACTCAGGCAGCTGCTAAGCTGCTATCCTACATGACAGTGATTTTCATACATCTACATCTAAGATGTGAAGTAATTGTAGCTGTAGACGGGCAGCTTTGCCTGAGTCAGCAGTGTGTTGGCAAGTTCATAGAAATGATGAAAACAAAGTTGTAGGCAGTACTTTCAAAACATTGTTACTCTGATGTCACCAGCCAAAAAACCAGGAAGTAGTTTGCCAAAACTCAGTGTGTTCATATTCTTAAGAGGACATCTCCATCTTAAAATCTGTAACACCAGTAAAACCAGCTGCTGCTTTTTTGTGTGTCGTGACAGCTCAGATTAATGAAGCTAAGCCTCAGATCATTTTATGCTACTTGTCTCATTTTTGCACAAGCAGATTTGGAAAGTGAAATTAACCCAGTTCCATCGGCAGCGAACAGCTAAAACTTAATGGTGTGGTATTCATTGCTGTCACTTCTGAGTAACTGAAGCCTCTTCAGTTTAATTTTTTCATATAATACTAACAGATAATTACTGTAGAGGCAAAAAGCACTACCTGTATACCAGTGCCAAAGGACCTAGATTAAGTGATACAATATTCTTTAGAAAGAAGATTCTTTCTGTTTCAAGGGGATGTGTTTCTGCTTATAATGAGCTTCAGTGGCTGTATTGTTCTGCCATGTCATGAAGAAAGCAAGCTGAGAAATAGAGATTTCCCCTACAAAGCAAAAAACCATAGGAAAAATGTTCATTAAAAATTAGCATGTTATTTAAAATAAAAAATTAATTACTATTAAATGTTAATTTAAAAGTAACATTTTGGCATCCCTCTTTTCTGACAAGAAACTAAATATGGGCCACTGGTAAAGAAATAGCCAAGAAGGTCTTTTTAGAATAATTTGTAACATTTGTGACAGGTGGTTTCTGTGCTAAAAACTTGCTGTATGTCACTATGGGGGAAGCAATATCTAAGGTACAGCAGAGATCTGCTAATGTTTGCTGAACTTAAATGTTGTCTGCTGCTTTCAAACCCTAAAATAAAGATTTAAGTTTTGAGTAGTCTTAAGAATGCAGCAGTAACATTAGACCAGATTTCCATAGGAAAAAAGAAGCCTTGGCTTGCTGCATGTTTGAAGCGTCAGGGACATGGAAAACAAGAGTAGTGGGCTAAATTCTCCGGTTTGATCATGCCTCAAAATGGCTAGAAGAAAGCACTCGAGAATTTTGAGGTACTGGACTCAAGTTCACAGGTTGATAGCCTCTGTGACGCAACTATATCTCTTCTTTCGATGCCTGTGAGAATAATCTGGAGAGAAGACAAGGCACGGTAGAGCAAAATCCTGCTATTTGTGGAGGTGGACAGGCAGAATGACCATAGATTTCCACATACCCTCTCCACTAAGTGGAGAATTGTCAGCTTGATGTCGACATTCACAGTGGTATCGGGGATATGTTATTAGGGTGTATTACATAAAACCCACCTCAATGGTTGTCTTCCAAGAGTAATAATACACAGAAGTCCTATATTCAATTTATTTAGATTGATTTATATGTCTCTAAACTACCCTCACTTTTCGTGGAGAACAGATCCCAACAGCTTTGTTTCTTTATTGATAATTTCCCAGTACGGTTTTTCAAAGTTGCAATCAGAGAATTTCCCTTCTTTTTGTGAAAGTTTATTTCCTTATATTGTATAGATTTTGATATGTACGTGTATATATATGTATATGTATGTATATAAAAAATATTTCCAGATATTTAGTCCAAATCTTATTTTTCCCTTTTGCAGTTTTGCCTCTCATCTGTGGTAATCTTGATTTTATATCCTCAAATCATAGCTGATTCCTGTCCCGTTTCACCTGATAATATGCAAGTTGGTAAGATTTTGTTCAGCATTCCATTGATAGCATGGGAAGAGTTTCAGCCTGTGGAAAACATAATGAAAAGCAGCATTATGGATGGGGACCAGTCTGTAAGGGGCTGTAATAGTGAAAGACCTACTTAGCATTTAGTAGAAACACTCAAACAATGATACCAGGGTGCTTCCTTTAAGCGAATGGAACAGAACTTTTTGACACTCTACGTTTCTTGGTAGGCTTGCTTCTCTAGTTTCTGTGAGACAGAGAGGATGAAGAGTTCTCTGAGATACCAAGAAAATGCAAAGAAAAGAAAGAATGAGTACAAGCCAGGTGGGCCTTTTAGAAGTCAGCTGAAGAAAGCTATAGGCCATAGAAAAGTTGTATGGAAAGGCCATAGCTGACCTTCATATAATATTCCAGAAAGAGGCTATCTTTCCCAGAGCTACAGAGGTAGTGGCATGTTTGTCTGGATAAGCTGTTCTTGAAAACCCCTCTAATATCAGGTCATCCAAAAAAGATACTTCCCTGTAATGGCAGACATTGCTTGTGATTTTCCTTAAATATTAGGCTTGATTTATCTGGTGAAATACAAATCATATGGTATTTTGCTGATTGACTGGATACCGAGCAAAAACAAATTCCAAATCAAATGCAAGAATAAATGCAGTTTATTATACTACAACACGATACAAGAAAATAGCATGCAATATGAGGAAACAGTCCTAGTTATTATTCACAATATGATAAAGGAGCAATAGGAGCGAAGCACCAAATCATTATTGCAAAGCGTTATGGAGACTGAGAAAAGGACACATCACCAACTACCACCTTAACATCATCCAGGCCCACACTTCGGCTGGGAAGCCCCGCTGCAGCCGGCACCAGGAGTCTCTCGGTAACTGGGAAAGTTCCTACGTGGTGTGTCCACCCGTAGGTGAGGCTGCTGTCCAGTCCTGGAGCTTGCCTGCCTTTACACTCAGTGAAGAACAAAAATAGTTTACACACCTAGTGTATGTAAACTTTTAAGTTTAGGTGAAGTGCAGGCGTGCGCTGTCTCATGGCTGGTAAGCTTCACACACACCAGGGATGTTGGCCCAATGCCCAAGCGAGGTGGAGTTATCGTCATGACACAGCTGCACACAGTATTTACTGTCTGGATGGTCCTGCTCACATCTTGCTTGTTCAGGGGGCTCAGGACAAACACCACCTGCTCATTAAAGTTGTCTTAGAGCTCCCTGAGCTCACTGTCCAGGTTAAACAATTCCTAATTAAAGACAAAGGCTTCTTCATAAGCAGTAATCAATTTCATAAATTTTTCACCATGTATGGAAACAACCATTATTATTTTTCTCTTTCGTTTACACAAGTGTAGGACTCCTACAAATAAGACATGGACTAAGGTCAGATCATTTCAATAAGGTGATAAACTAAACCAGTACATTTCCTGAAAACACTGGCATGTGTTTTTCTCCCATCTAGCCTCCTGCTCTGCTGTATCAAACAGCTGTCTAGCACCGAGTAACAAACTTCCCACACTGATCAGGAGATGTATGTTCTTCATCCAAATGCAAACATCTGTTCAAAACTGGAAAAGGTCCAAGTTTTCTGCTAATATGCCTTAAAAGAAAATAATGAGTGCAAATTAGTAATCAGTTGACTTATATAACACGTGGAGGAAGGCAGCTGCAATATCCAGCTCATCTTTTTCTTCAAGCTGATGGGTTCTGTTTATCTCACCACGAGCAGAGTGAAAAATGGAATAAAGTTTGCTAACTAGGGTTTACTTTGTGCTTTATTTTGTAATGACTATTTATCTATTTTTACAGTTCTTCCCATTCAGCTTCCGTATTCTAATCCCACGGCTGTACCCAAAAGTGTTTTGAGAATTTGATAGGCCAGGGCAGGGCCTGTTAGGGAAATTCACTTTTATGTGAAGTCATTGCTTCCATCAGAGCATACTGACACGCTGTCACTCTGCTTTGAGCAGAACCACACTGCTCCTTTTTGAGAGTATCCGCTAGGTGCTATGGAGCATGCTGGCTGGCATAGCTCCTTAGAGGAGGGGGACACTGCTGACCAGCTGAGGGGCAGTGGATGGCTGCTGCAATGGGGAGAGCCACATGGATCATTCCCTGTCATTTAAAACATAGATCTGTCTGCTCGTGGCTTAAAGTGACATGTCCCTGTTTTCCTCTCCAGGAAACAGCTTTCAGACAGTGACTCTTCTTCCTCACCTACCATTTTAAAGCATAAATGATCCGGTGGATTTGCTTTCCAGCTCCAGAGCGAATCACCATGCCAAAGAACTGGGAAAGTGTGCTAACGATGTTTAGGGAAGCCAGGTGAAGAACGTTAACAAGTTAATCTTATGCAAGTGAGCGACAACCGTCTGTATTGTCTTGCTTGAGCCCTGAGGCTTGATCCTCTTCCGTTCAAGTAAATGGAAGAATCCAAGTGACTTTAACAGAAAAGAACTGAGCCCCATTTGCCCACAATAAACAAAGGATTTTTTTGTGTGCTCTTACCTGAGCTACACGCTAACATGCATGCTGTGTTTCTGTGATTCTGTTACTCAGCGCAGGTCATGTGAAAAACATGTTCTTACTTCTTCCTCTTACAAGAAACAAACATACACAATGGCACCTTTGTAATCAAGATTGTGAAATGAGGGCAGGCAGTTTCAGTAACTGATGGTTTAAGACATTCGTAATACTCTCCCCTGTGTGGATATTGATTTTCCTTTCCAACTCAGGAAACGAAGGTGGGAGTCATCCAGCCAAATATGTCGAGTGAGAGAGAATCTTAGTCTAAGTAGGTCTTGCCCTAAAAATGTCTCCATTGTGAGGGGAACCCAGGTCTGTTGCTGCAGATGTCAGTGAAATGAATTCCATTCCGTATGTGGAGATGGGGTAATTACATGCCTGTAGTTATCTCTTATAATTTCAGAGTTCCCCTGAAATCTTGAAGAGAGTTTTAGCATATGTCATTACAACTCCAAGCCAAACAGGAGGAAGCTTCATTTTATTTCCCTAGTGTGGATTTTTTTTTTTTCCTCTTTCAAATCTGCTTAGCCAAACCTAGTACAAATGTTTAATCTCTAGTGCAACTGAAATGTCACTGCAAATAGCACCAGAGAGTAACTTCATATCTTCAAAATAACTAGCACCAAGTCACCTGCATTATGTGTTTCTTAGGGGTGCTGCTGCTATGCAAGTTTTCCGGTGCAACCACTTACTCCAAGTTACCAAAAATTAGTATTATTCTATACTACTAACATATGATTGATGTACATTTCTTCCAGGAACTGACAGTTTACATTTGCTTTATTGTTCACTTGTAATTGTGAGAAAAATTATTGGTTAAACAAGATGAAGAGATGCCTAGCCTCTCAACCATCCTCTTCCCCAAAATAATAAACAGAAACGTGACGTTTGCTCCAAACTAATGAAGAATTTGGGGTGGAAGACCACTGTCAAACCATGGGCAGCATCTGGTGGAATATAGTTTGTCTGTTCGACTGCAGTTAAAATGTAAACACCAGAGGATTTAGAAAATCAGGCAAACATTGGTTTGATCAGCTTTCTTAGTAGTGACAAGTAGCTTCTGCACAGTGTGGTTCATCTCTGACAGAGCAGTCCATTTGGGCCTAACAATTAATGTTGCTTGACCATCAGTGACTAGTCAAACTTCAAAGGGCTGTAGGCTCAGATGTCAGGGCCAAACAGTGCTTTTTTAGTTGTAGGAATGCTACCAGAGGAACAAAATACCTAACTGGTAACCACTGGAACTCAATTGTCCATTGCCTTAGCAACAGGCAGTTGTGCTCAGAAATTACCATGTGCCGTTTTCAAAATTAGCCTCCGATGTATTTGAAACTATTACCAGGTATCGACACAAAACCTGCTTTTGTGAGCGCTCTTACGTGTCTTCAGCGCAGGTGGAAACCTCTGCTGCCATTTACAGAAGGGCAGCCGTATGTCTGAACAGTCACTTGCAAGTGCCGGCAGCACTCTGCTCAGGCCGGCTCTGCGCTGGCGAGTACCCTGGCTCAGCAACTGTCTGCCTGCACTCACGGGGCTTCCGTCAAATGGCACAGGTGTAAATTCACACAAGGAAGCGGAGCGGAATTAGTCACAGCCTAAAAATGGATACTTCCTGACAGCAGATTTAAAATGGGAGGTGGTGCAGTGGTAGCAGGCATAAATGACAGTATTTTCTTAAAAACACGTAACCGAGCTAGTGGGAATACCTTTGCTGTGGCAACTAACAGAACCACCTAGAAGGCACGCAAATACAAGTGAATTGTTAAATGGACAAAGAGTGTGCCGTATAACACACCATGCGGAACATGGCAAAAATGCACATTTTAGCTGAAAGAAAAGCTTAAAAAAATATTCTACAAAGCAGATATTGCTGTTAGTGTCTCTGCAGTTTGGAACTTAGAAATCTGGGTGACAGATCTGCCTAGTGAAAGAGAGAGACGGCATCAAAGCCCTTTCAACGCGCACTTTTTTTCCTCAGGCTCTGGATTACTAGACCATGTCAGCTTAGTGTCATCCACAGTCAAGCCAAGTTTGATTTTTGACGTATTCTCTCCTGTTAATAAATTTGGGGACCAACATTTAGCATAAACTACGAGGGAGAGATTTTTGTCCACACCAAGAAAACCAGCCCCAATTGTTAAGGTGCTGTAGTGCAATCTTTAGGGCCAAAAAAAAAAAGAAAACCAAACCCACATCAGTCACCAGCCACTGCACGAGCTTCAGCTTGTCTACACAAACTTGTCTGCGGTCTTCAGCCTGTACCGCACGTGCTACCTGCACTACAGAGGGATGACAGCTCATGAAACATTAGCTGCATAGAGCCTTGGATATATCCTTCTTAGCAGATGAAACTAGGACACTGGGATTTCATTACAGTTTCTCAACCAAAAAACCCGAGAACTTCTAGAGCTGTGCCCTAGTTTAGTTGTTTCTTTTGGGATGGGTTCTTTGATAGCATTTTAATTTGTAATCTCCGTTTTCCCATGTACGTATAGCTGATCAGATGAAGAATTATGGGAGAAAAGAGAAAGCCGCTCGAGTAGTTCAAGTGGCTAAGGCAGCAACCAAAATGACAGCTCCAGCCAGGTGGTTTGTCAGCCCCTCGTGCACCCTCGCAAAGCTCTCGTGTGAAGCGGTCAGAGCTGTCGTAGCTAGCTGTGCCCAGAGCTGCTCCCCGCTCTGCACGTGCCGGGCACAGGGGTCTGACACTGCAGCCAAGATGTCACCGTGAGGATGTTGCTGGAGGATGCACAGCAGACACTGGAGACCAGCAGGGTTTGCAAACAGTAGCGTGCCTGCGTACAGGCCACGTGCCTGTAGCTCGACCGAAAAAGCAAGACACTGCTAGCTTAGCAAACCTGGCCTCACCACCGGAGCTTCGTAAATACCGAGAGAGAGGAACCGGAAGGCAGTGGTGGCTCTGGGCTGCTGGGTGCTGTTTGGGGAAGGGGAGCATTAATCGTAATGTTCTGGGCCTGAGGTACCTGAGCTTGGGCGTTATTTTGGGGGTGTCTGCCAGCGCTCTTCTGGCCTGTTTCGTACCCAGACACGACGGTAGGGCAGCAGCGGGCTGAATTCCGTGGAGCCGAGCACAGCGATGTTATCTGCTTGACATACCAGACGCAAGAACGGCGCTGCCTATGGAACGAACGTGGTGTATCGGCACGGCCGGTACTTACGTGCACGATTGCGGTGGGCAGCGGCATCTTGCATCAGGGACGTGAGCACCCAGAGCGGCAGGTAGCGCCGGCGGCCCTCACCGGTCCGGGGCGCCGGCCTTCCCCGGGGAGCCCCGGCAGCAGCGTAGGTGCTTCCGTCGGGCAGGGAAGGAAACCCTGCGGGCAGGGGCGGCAGCGGCAGGCGCTCCGCCAGGCGCACCCCGAAGCCCAGCGGCTGTCAGGAGAAGCGGGGTCCCGCCACCCGGAGCCGCCGCCGGGAGAGCAGCGAGAGAGCATTTGCTCCTCCCGGGGGGGGCCGGTAAAAGGGGATGGCCTGAGAGTGAGCCCCGTTCTGTTGGTGCGCCTGCGCACTACCTGCGTGTCTGTGGCCGTGACGAGAGCCCGCCCCGCGCTCACCCGCTCGGCCCGGGGGCGTCTCAGCGGGGAGTGCGTGAGGCCGGGGCGGGCGGGGGCGCGGGTAGCGCCCGGCACTCTCTGCCGGCGGTCCGGGGACTTTCCCCTAGGCGGGCGCGGGGCCCGTGAGGAACCGTGTCCTCCGTGCGTGGCCTAGCGAGCAGGTCTTCAGAGCATCCCGCCCTGCTCCCGGGGCCGCTCCGCCTTATAGGGCACGGCAGCCGGGAGCGCCTGCCGGACAGGGCGAGGCGGGCTGCCGCCCCGCTCCGCTCTCCTCTGGCCCCCGCGGGCGCTGCACAGCCCGGCAGCCCGCGGGCCGCCCCCGGCGGAGCCCCACGGGCACGGGTGGCCGCGACCCGTACCCCACCGCGGCGCGGCCCCGCCCCGCGACAGCATTAAGCAAATTGAGGGCCGAGGCCCCGCCCCCGCGGCGGCAGCACGAGCGGCTGCTGGGCGTGCAGCCACGCCCTCCGCCGCGCCCCCGGCCGCGCCTGCGCGGACCCCGGCAGCCGGCGCCCTCTAGCGCCGCCGTGTGGCTAGCGCCCCCCGCGCGCCGGAACCCCCGAGCTTCTGCCCGTAGCCCCCCGAATCGGTACGGACCCGGCCCCCCGCAGCACCGGCAAGACGTGCTTCTGCTGCTGTAGCAGCCCTCAGAGGAGACGGGAGCCACGGCCGGCGCCTGCAGTCCCCAGCATTCCCGCAGGGACCGGGGCCAGCCAGCTTTTGTTTCGGTTGGTTTCACGGACCCCCCGGGGCAGCTCTGCGCACCCGCGGTGTCAGCGCGTTCGTTCTAGCCGGTCCTCACCAGCCGTGCCGGGCGATTCAAGACCAGCATCCCACCGGCTGGAGACCACGACGGCGCCTGGAAGGGAAACCCAGGGGTTTTACAGCTGACAGGACTATGCAAACCTTTCTTGCCACAGCCGGTTCTTTGAAAACCTTCATTTCTTCCTCTAGAGTTAATCAAATGTTAATAAACTCTCATTCAAATACTTAATGCTCACTTGCTTCTACGGCAGATTCTGCTTGTTGAGCTGCTTTCCATGCAGAATGCGAAATAAAAATAACACACTTCAACTTTCAGTTTATATTAAGAGTAGCTATAGACTCGTCCTTTAATGAATCACAACCAAACATCAAAGAGGAATAACATTCAAAAATTTTTTAGAAAAGTAAGCTAAAGTCAGGACTTAAAAAAAAAGGCATCTAGCACCTCAGCCTTTTAACACAGTTACACCCCACCCCCCCCACCCCCCGCGAGGTCGGTCAACACCACAAACTTCGCTTTACAGACGGGAAACACAGGGTTTCACAGGGCAACACAGGCTGCCGTTCTCAACCGGAGACCTGGAGATGCCCAAACAGCCAGCTAGAAAACGCTGTACTTCAGCGGGCACAGGACACAACTCCTGCTCCACAAAACCAGTCATTCTGTGTCTCCACCTGAACAAGGTGAGGATTTAAAAACAGATCTCAACGCTTCCTGGCACAAACACCACGACTCCTAAGTACAGCACAAAACTTGCTCTGCACTAGAAGCATGCACCAGTTCCTACGTGGCGAAAGACGCAATGTAATGTGTTGCGTTCCGAACATCAGGCGGTGCTCCAGAAACACCGAGGGGAAAACTCCTGAGAAACCCAACCAGAGCGAAGGGTGGGCGACCGAGGGCGCAGAAGCACAGGGGTCAGATGGAGGAAGCTCTCAACCAGCCATCGGGAAGCACGAGCACCTTGCCGGCTTTCAGGTGCTACAGACTGGACAGCCACCGCTGTTCAAAATCTCGTGGGTACAGTGTAACACCAGCATTGTGGTTTAAAGTCCCAAAATCACAAAAAAAAAAATTCTGAAGTCTTTTAAGTGGACGTACATACTACCGAGACCCCAGGAATTCCTATTCGCTCCTGTAGTACTCGAACAATGGATCTGTCAGGTGTAAGGTTGCCACAAAATGATGCTAACTACTGTAACTGGACAAGAAAAAGTCAAAATAGCACTGAAGACATTATGGTTTACAGTTACATGTCATTATCCAATAATATCAAAACATGCAGTTTGTGCAGGTATTTCAGTAACATTGAAAATAAATAACATTTATTTTCAATGTTACTTTATATATTATTGAAGCAAAGAACCACTTTCTTTGCTTCAAACCATTCTGTACATCATGTAAAAACGTAGCAAAGGAAGGGCTCCATCAATGTGAATGCTTCACAATACACTCGCTGTCTCTAGCAGACAGCAGCATCTTCATTTTGCTTATCTTGGTGGTACAAAAGCAGAAAGATATTCCATAGGTCCACTCTATCGGTTTTACAGTATCTCAGCTATGCATCCAAAGAAAAAAAATCTCATCCTTGTGGGAGTACGCCTTGAAGCCACTCAAAGTAAAGCTTTTCTTAAAGTATCGCAAAGTTATTGAAATGGCTACAGTATTTAATAATCAAACTCAAAGTATTATAAAAGCATATCCCAGAGGTTTTGTTTCAGTAGCAGTCAAAATATGCTTAGTATAGAAATCCGTATTTATTTGGAAAAAAAACGTAAATTATATTTCACAATATAAATTAGAACTGCTTACAGAGTTTTGGTGGCTGAAGTAGCTGTGACTGGACTGCTAACTGGTAATTTGACAGTGTAACGATAAATGGGATCTAACCTGCTAGTACGTTAAATGGGATCAGGGTGTCATTTATATTGCGAGCATTAGGTAAACATCCCATAAAAATAGTCAACCAACTATGTACTCTCCTAGTATGAAGAACAGCGAACGTTATGAACAACAAGCCTGAAACAGATGACTCAACTTTTTGATTGAAATTCTTAAAACAACTTTCAATCGTTCAAGTATTATGGTCCCTATATACATACTTCTACGTGGCTAAAAAAGACGTTACGGTAGACAACTGAGCACACTGCCATCAAATCGTAAGAATTACAAAATTGTCAGGTTTTAAACAGCAAGTTGTACCTTAATCGTTTAATTAAAAATAGAAGAATTAGGTAGACTATTTTGCAAATAAAACAGCACACTGGTGTGCTATATATTAAGGCATACCTTTAAATGCGCACTTGTTGTCTCTAACAAGTTTTATACAATTGCTACCAAGTGAAAAGACTATCATTGTCTTGCAAAACTGAGAAAGAAATACAAAATATCTGGAAGCCTACGTTTTTGAAGTACAAAACGAACCTTCAGTCCTTGTGTTGAACTACTACTATACAGGTACAAACTGCTATTCTCCCCTACAAGATCTCACGAGGATTTCTTAAAGCTGGAGGTAAATTTGAAGGTTTTGATTCTTCATCCAGAAGTACCAAATCTTCAATTTCACTACCTTTGTATTTTCTTTTGCAAATCTTCACAATAACTTTCTTCTTGAGGAATAACTTCAAAGCTTCTCTTGAAGCAACCGCTTTGGCATTTTCCATACTTTTACCACAGCCAGTACCCAAGTAGACAGACTTGCACCTCAGTTCACAAACTATATTTTCTAGAGAGCTCTTATTTTGAGGCAAGTCTGCAAGTTCCTTCAGGGGAACAAAAGCAACATCTAACGTAGCTTTTACAGACTGAATAGATGAGTTTAGAAGTTCTGCGTGGTTTACGTTAGGACTGAAGCCTCCAACAGCAACCAGTTTCCAGGCTACAGCTTTGTAGAGTCTGTTGAAAAAAGGTTGCCTTTCCTTCGCATCTTCACTGGTCAACGGCTTGCACAAAGCCTTAGCAGGGCTTTCACCTGCCTGCGAGCCACTCTTGGAAGCCTGCTGCAGTGAACCTGCCTGCGTGCCGCTCTTGGAGGCCAGCAGGGAAGCACCTGCCTGAGCTCCACCCCGGGAGGCCAGTGACGAGGGACCTTGCTGAGCGCCGCTCCGAGCAGCCAGCAGTGAAGCAGCCACCTGAGCGCTGCTCTTGGAAGTCAGCAGTGAGGAGCCCTGCTGAGCACCACTCCGAGCGGCCAGCAATGATGCAGCCACCTCGGCACTGCTCTTGGAGGCCAGGAGTGAGGAGCTTGCCTTAGCAGTGCCCTTGGAGGCCAGCAGCAGCGAGGCGCCCGTCTGAGTGCCGCTCTTGGGGGCCAGAAGCAGCGAGCTGCCTGCCTGAGCGCTGCTCTTGGATGCTGACGCTGGGGCACTGGCTTGTGTTTTGGAAGACACCAAGGTAGCGCTTGTTTGCGGGGTGCTCTTGGTGGTCGGCGGCACCGTCGCTGCCTGCGGGGTGCTCTTGGTGGTCGGTGGCACCGTCGCTGCCGCTGCCTGCGGGGCACTCTTGGCAGCTGCTGGCACCGCCTCTGCCAACGGGGTGCCCTTGGCAGCTGCTGGCACTGCACTTACTGTAGTTTTCTTTTCAGGGGATGGCACGTTTTCAGATTTGCTTTCCTTAGGTGGATTTGAGCAAGGCTTCTCTCCTGACTCTTTTTCAGATGAAGGTGGGGTTTGTTCAGTCATACTTTCAGCATTAGCAGATTTTTGTTCTGTTTCTACGTCTGATGCGGTGACCATTTCTTGATTTGAACTGCAAGCTGACTGGGAGCCTTCTGGATCTTTGCTAGTATCTTTTCCCTGCTTTTTTGGCGATGCCCGCTCTGTTTCCTTCAGGGCTTCTGCCTTGGTTGTTTTCACATCCTTTTCAGCATCCTTACAATCCTTGCTTTTCTCAACAGCTCGCTTCTTGGAGGGCTCCTCTACCCCTTCTGCAAAACAAGTAAAGTGTGTTATTTTCTTTAATTTCTACGCTATGAAATATCCATCTAGAGACAATTTATCTGTTTTCTAAAACTTCTAGCAATAACCTCTGTGAATTCAAAAAGCAGGTACTAGGAATACACCTGGAACTGTAATTGCAAGTATTAACCTACTGTTTCAGGAAATTTTAGTATTTTTTGGCAATAGACCAAAAATACTCAGGTGCAAGATTCCAGGTTTTGGTTTGGGAGCCATAATGCATTTCTATTCTTGAAGTCCAAACCAAAAATTACCAGAGTACATTAAACAGGCTATCTGAGCTGACGAAAAAACCCCAACCAGCCAAACCAACAAAAAAGCGTACTTTGTCAACTAACATCATAAACACATCCTTTAAAACCCCACTTTAAGAATTTCTTTAAGAAACTAAATTTCCCACAAAGCAACAACACCTGACTGGCGCTTAAAGGCAGAGTAGTTAAGAACGAGTTTAAGCTGGAGTACAACAGCAGACGTTGCGTTAAATAAATAATCAGCTTAAAGGGCGCCAGTTGTAGCAGTTCAAAACAAGAGCTCCACGTCACCAGCGGAACGTGTACGCATTACATCTCTTTGACAGGTATTATTTGAGGGGGAAACAGCACAGAGAGGGGAAACGGTTAAGAAGGAGCTCGAAAAGTAAATTATTTCGACTAGTTTCTAAGCCCGAGGTAAACGGCGAACATGAAAAAACAAGCATTTTCTAGACTCCTATGTATTGTCACAGCTATGATCTGCTAACCATTGCTACTTGATATGCCTCTTTTCTTCACCTTGGCAACCAGTTCATCTCTCGTGGTGCGGACGGGCGCGCCGGTCACCTGGATGCCATCGGCCATTTCCAGCGCCTTCTCCATGACCTGCGGCGGGTACCTGGAGGGGCGACAAGGGGAGAGCAGGGGAGGGGAGGGCAGGCGCGTCAGGCGGCCCCCGCCGCCCCCGCCGCCGCCGCGGGCCCGCCGCCCGGCCGCACTCACCGGCAGCCCAGGAAGACGTGGTTGGCCCACACCATGGAGAGGGACACCAGGCGCTGCAGCTCGGCGCTGCCCGCCGCCGGCGGCGCCCCCACGTTGCGCAGCAGGAACTCCCGCCGGTGCCGCCAGTGGTGCTCGGGCTCGCAGGCCCCGCGCAGCGCCTCCGCCCACGCCACCTCCTCCGCCGTCCGCCCCAGGGGCTCGGCCGCCGCCTTGCCCGCCGCCATGGCCGCCGCCGCCGCCGCTCCGCGCGCGGGGCCCGCCTCCGCCCCCCGCAACGGAAACGGCCGCGCCGGGGCTTCCGGCCGCGCGGGATGACCTCACAGCCGGCGCGCGCGGCAGCCGCCGGCCGCTGCCCCAGGCTGCTTTGCGGCGCGCGCGCCGCCGACGGCCCGAGGGGGGAGCCGCGCCCGCCCCGCCCCGCCCCAGCCCTCGCGGTCCCTAACGGTCCCTAACGGTCCCTGGCGGGAGGCGGGAGGCGGGAGGGGAGCGGGGCCCGCTGGCGGTGGGTGAGGGAGGGCGGCACACGCCGCCCCCGGGACGCCCCGCCTACCGGGCTCGCCTGGGCGCGTTCCCGCGTCGGCGCGTCCCTGCGGCCGCGGGTGGCCTCGGCGCTTCCCGCCTTTTTCCTTGTGTTCGCGCTGCGGGTGAAGCGTGAGGTGCGCCGCGCGGGGCGTGTCGCCCACAGGTGGTTGCGTTCGGGCTCAGGCTGAGGGGGAGTGTGAGCTCCCCGCCGCCCGCCCTCCCCTCCTGCCCTCACGTCTTGGGGTGCTAGGGGAAGAGAGAGTATGGCTGCCCCGGCCACCGCCGTGCTATGCCTGGTAAAAGTGTGAACAGAAGTTCCGCTTGGAGGTGCGTTCCGGCCTTCCTGAGCTCAGAGTCGATGGGATCAATGCGTGTTTTTACCTCCTCGGCATGCGATAGGAAGGTCGTGGTGAGGAAGCGGGTGGTTGTAGCGTTTTTGGGAAAACACTAAATGAAGGATTCCAAGTATGAGGGCTGCCGGCTGCGGAGGGGTCAGATACTTGCTCTCGCAGCTCTGTAGGCTGACTTGCTGTTGCAAAAGTTTACCCCAGTATTTGATCCGGTTGGAGAATTCTGTGTGAAAAAGTAAAAAGCATGCGGTGAAAATATCACGAGCTTCAGTCTGCCCAGATGGTGCTTGCTGAAAGTGCAACAGAGGAGAGAGTTTTGAATTCCAAAGGGCTGTCCCAGGAGAGCTGTATTGATTTTTCCCTCTGAATTAGAAGTCTGTGTTTGCTTAACTTTTCAATTTTTAACACCTACATGTCATCGTGACGTGAATTACCAGACAGATTGCGTTTAAGGAAGGAGTGTTTCATGGAAATTATTACATAGAAGTTTTAACTTGCAGTACCACTGTGGTACAAACCTAAGCGATTAAGGAAACTAAGCCAGAAAAAAATAGTCCCAGTGCACTTTGTTAGAGTAGAAGTGCTTTGCCCTCGCTTTCTTGGTTAACACGCGCGATGTTGTCCTGTGCATTGGCAAGAATAATTCAGTGACCGAGAGAGAGCGAACAGTAATGAGTGGGATAGGACCTGACAGACATGCTGTTGTTTTGTTATTTGCATGTAGAGGAGGAAAAGGGCAGAAAGTTTCTATACTCTCTGGTGTGGGTGTCTTGGAGCAACGGGTTTGTTTCGAAACGATGTCAGAAGGTTCAGAAGCAGTGCTGTGGTCTCTGCCAGTGTAGCGTTACCCGTCTGTTTAAAGGCATTCATTGTATCAGCCCTGCATGTGGTTATCTGGTAATGTAGGCCTGAATATATGAAGGGCGTGAAATGTCACACTAGGGTTTCCACTTAGACATGAGGTGGGTCTGTCTTCTTGGCCTCTGAGCCTCTGATACCACAGTTCTTGACTTCGTGGTTGATACAGACCTTAGACGGGGAGGGTGAATGGAATCCCTGGCAAACAGGTTTGAGTTTGTACTCAAACAGACATCATCCATGCTGCCGGCCTGTTTGTTCACACTCTTCAATGAACCGGTTTGCTCCCTAACGAAGCCAGCTGGGACTTGGCCCAGGCTTGAGATCTGCCCCGAGGGGCGGCAGGAATTCAGCCAGGCCTGAGGAGCTGTAGCAGGACTGCCTGTGTGCTTGCAAAGGTAGCAGAGCAAACAGCACACAGACTTGAATGCCCTGTCATCCTCCACAACCACCTGAGCTGCCAAGTGAAGTGACTAAGAACTAGTCCGTGTTGACTTGCTTATATATCAGTTAAGAGCAGGGGTGTGGAGGGTTAGACTCTAGAGGGTGACTGAGGCATCCTGTACACTCAGAGGGATCCCCAGAAGTCACATTATGGTGTTGCTGGGTGAGCCACAGCTCCTGCTGCCAAACATCAGAGGTAGGCCTCCGCATCTCAAGAGTTTTGTGTCTGCTTTTGGTCACCCATGTGCATAAGTTTATATGGACTCACTCTGTGACTCCTGGGCTCATCCAAAAGTATTGTTCTAGGGAGAGCTGGAGACTCAGCACAGTTACAGAGCCTAATACGTTATCTGCTGCTAGAGTGGCTCAAGAACCGATTAGAACAACTTCTTGCCAGTTTTAGAGGAAAAATTAACTGAATGCTATTTCACCTTTTTGCCCTCTGACCATACGTGTGAGCACAAACATAGATGACAGCTGGAGAAAAGTCAGAGGGCAATCCTGCACACTTCTGGGGTAGCTCATAATAGTTTTCAGCCGTAGTGAGCAAATTCTATGGTCTGGTACCTTTCTGGCACCTTATGCTGTTAATTTTGGGTTAATTTTTCTCTAATGCTCTTTCTACGTCGGTGTAGCTTTGTTGTTGGTGTGAAGGTGACTTAAACCAAAATCAAGCCTTTTGTCTTCCCTTCCTGTTTTTTCCAGACATATTTTGTAGTGTTGCTTGCATCATACTGGAAACAGGCTAGATCCCAAGCCCGGAGCATGGGATGTCATACATGTGCACACACAAACATAGGTGTATACCCACAGTGCGGTCTGAGCACTACAGATGTACTGTCTCGGATTGATTAAACAAGCGCATGTAGTAGAAAAGAGAGGAAAATGCTGCTACTAGTTTTAAAATAGGAAACAAGGGATGTTTTCATTCTCACCAGGAAAGGCAATTTTGAAGTTAAAACACCTCATTGCTGGTGCTAATACTGTGCGTTTAATTTTCGACATTGGAAGAAAAGAGATGGTTTTGTTCCCACTAGGGAAGGAACTTCTAAATTCCACACTGATAGTAGTGTTGTTAGAGTCATTTGGGGCTTGATAATAGCTTCTTTTGGCAAGATATAACTAAAATCTCAAGGTGAATCATGCCAGTGTCTATAATCACGGTTGCACCTGCACTTCCTGTATAATAAAGTTTATTTCTGCCTTTGTAAACCAGTGAGTTATTATTTCTTCAAAGTCAAGTCCCGCTGAAACACAGAGGGCAGTAGCCCCATTGGGTTCAATTATGTTCTGTGCAGTTAAGGTTAATATATAGTGACACTCTTTATTCAACTTAATATGAGAAGTGTGACCTTAACATCACAGCAATGCAAAGATAAAGCTCAGAGTTATTGCTGCATAAAGGCAATAACAGAGGGGTCTTACTGGCCTGGCACAGTAAATCCTCTGAGCACCATCTGTAGGTTGGTCCCTGCTATGAGTAGTAAGTAAACACTTGAATGCTCTGGCTTAAGTTCATTAGAAATACAGCTTGAAGAAGGATGGGGAAGAGCTGTTTAGCTGTTGCCTAAGATAACGTATATGCTCTGCTGGAGCAGGTCGTTGAAGGTCTCCTAGCCAGGCAGGGGACAGCGCTTCCAGGGAGGTGTGTCTGCATGTGCCAAGGTAGCCAGTCATTACTGTTCAGTAAACTAAGCCTTGGAATAAAAGAAAATATTTGCTAAAAGAGCATTATGACTATGTAGGCTCGTCAGTGGAAGGGAAGTTAGAGCAAATCTGTGTTTTTATTTCGCCACGGTTGCGCAACTGCTGTTATGCTTCCAAGCAGCTCTGGATTACAAAATCATCCACTAATCAGATTTCTCAGTTGATGAAAATGTATTGTGTAACTGCAGTGGATAAAACTAAAGGTAAAAATGAAAAGCTTAATTGATAATAATTTTCCTTTATGCGGATGTGCTCTTATTACTAGCCTAAATACAATTTTGCATTTAGTACGATGTTATACTTGAAATATATAACAATGCCTACAGTTGGGTTGTCAGTTGTTGTCCTTTAAATGAGTTTGTTAAGCTTAACTGCAGCTAAAGGTAGCATACCATGTGCTAAATTTTGCTTGCTAAACTGTGCTAAACATCCGTGGCTCGATGCAAAATTTTCCATACAGAGTATGGAAGTGCAGGATGACTTTACTGTTACCAAACATGATGTAAGAACAAAGGCAGGAAAAACAAAGGGCTTTATCTAGGATAAAATGTGTGGAGATCTTATCTTTGAAGTACTTAAACGCCTTTATGCTCTAGAGCAGACTTGGAATTTGTCATGAAAAACTGAATTGGGGGGGGTATCCGATCTTCTGAGTACACTTAGCATAATTTATAGGCCTTTGAAGAAAATCCACATTCGTGACTTAGCATGTGTCCACACCACCTTTGCTACTACTGCAGACAAGGCTACGCCAGCTGTGGGCTGCAGGGCCCAAAAGAGACCTCTGTTTGCCACTATGGACTGGGGTGGGTCTCTGGGCTGAAGGTGAGGCTATGGAGAGCATCCCCTGTGCTCCCAAAAAGCTGCTGTTTTCTTTTTTTAACAGGTGCCCAAACATGTCTGATAGGGATTGTGAGGAGACCAGGACCTGACAGGGGAGGGAAACGGTAAGTACAGAGGCAGGGGATACGGTGACACTGAAACTACTAGGGGGTAGAAGAGCTTAATCTGAGAGTAATAAGGATGGGATACTGGGATTAAGTGAGGAAGGAAATGACATTTTCAAGGAGAGGTGAAGGAGAATGAGTTCAAGGCAAGGGGACAGGTACATATAGATGAGGAATCAGAGGGAGACTATATGCAGGGAGTCTAGGACTAAGAGAAATAAGAGAGGATGAATGTGGAAGCCAGTGAGGAAACCAGAATTGGAGTATGTTCGTAGAGCAGGCAAAATCAAACAGAATCAAGTCTTGATGCTGAGCAAAGGGACAAGCTGTGATGGGAAGGGGAGCATTGATGGAGGAACCACTGGAATTTGAACAGTTACAGAAAGGAAGGCTAAGACTCTGCAAGCACAGAGACATTAACCTTCCAGTGTTTTTTTCCACTGCAGTAGGCATCTACTAGGGTAAATAAGACAAAATATTCTGCCGTTCTGATTTAGTATAAGTTATTTTCTTGTCTTCTCTCTGTGCTATAAAGGAACAAAAGAAATCCATTTGTTTGCAGAAATCCATCTTGCAAGCCACCTTTAAAAAGTTTCTAAGTAGGAGGCCTTAGGCCTTTGGCAGACAGCTCTACCCTAGAGTTGGAAAAAGCAAGAAAACAGCCTCAGGAATCTTAATGCAAATATTGGCATGAGTTCATTGTAATTCAAGAGGATTCAGGAAAGCACTAAAAGGGCAGGGAGGTCTTATCTGAAAAAAAAAAAAAAGAATCTATTATGAGGCTATAACATACCGAACTTTGTGTGTGTGTATATGTATGTATGCAACACATACACGTCTACATATATGCACATTTGTAATACAATATAGATATGTGCAAATATGTTTTGAAAATACTTGTCTTATTGAGAATGTAAGCACCTGTAAATCTAGATATCCTTGCTCCTTCAGTCAAACTATTCATGCCTTGGAGGAAAAGAAAAATTACAACTAATATTTTATTGGCTTGGGTTGTGGATAGGTACATTACAGAAATGGATGCTATTAAATCTTTATACCATACTCTACCAGTATGAATTTTGAATGTGCTACATATTTTGCAGGCACAAATAACTATTTTAGAAATGAAATAAGGAGCTTTCCTGAGACTCCAGGCAACGATGTCAGATCTCATTTGAATTACTGCTATTGAAAAATAATGGTTCTGTTTTTCATTATTGTTATACCAATATCCCTAATATCCTGCAATTTACCTGGTAGGAGCAGCACCTCCTGAAAATATAGAGCTGTTTCATGTGCCGTGGTATTTTTGTGTGTCTTCCCTGTGAATAGGCGTGATATTTCACATTAATTCCACTGGATGGCACTAAAGGAGACAAGATTGCATGGAAATAGCTCCAGAAGTTGAGTGTTAACTCCCAAAAAGTGAGAGCAGCTTACTTTTTGTTCCATTACTGAAATAGACAAATGTGGGCTCATTTTCCATCCTGGTGTAATGATTTGTCATCAAAAGCAACTCTTCAACACTCCTAACTGTAGTTCCAGGTTTTGACAGCAGCAGAATTAACAGTGGAGGCAGAGTCAAGGTTTCTGAATCTGAATACTCCTTCTCCCCTCTAAAGGTAAAGGCTAAAAGATGTGGCTTTGGCCCATTCTGGATTCTTATGTGAAGGTTTACAAAACAGCTGAAGAATTTTTGGTCCGTGTCCTCTATGACTATACTGTTGATACTGCCCACTTCTACATTATGAGCAAGTGCAAGTGTGTTAGCTTTTAAACTCATTTGAAAAAAAAAAAATCAACTACATAGGGGTTCATTCAGAATTAAAAGCTTCCACCTGTTGAGGAAATGTATAGTGTTTCAGAGAACCTCCTGACTTGAAACTCCATCTGCTGTCCCCACACAAGGACCCCTGTTTTTCCCTGGGTAGGGACTTTGTGATCCTGCCTGGAAGGCACACAATTACTCTCTGTCAATCAGACCTGTAACCTGGGAGTTGTCTTTGACTCCACTCTCTTTCTTGACCTGTTTATCTTGATGTATATGAATTTTGTTTCCTTTTCTTCTCTAAAGTCTCTTCTTATCTCTGTTCACATCACAGATACGCTTCTTTTGGCTTTTGTTATCGCTCATCCTGCTTATGACAGCTTTTTTTCCTATGCCTGACCTGACCTGTCAAAAAGGTCCCTTGAAACGCTATTCTTGCACTTATCTCCCTGGCCTATTTCTGTGGCTTCTTTTTGTACTTACCTCTTTAGTATATCTCCATAGATTTCCCTGTCTCTGCAAGCCCTCTAGCCCTCTGAGAGTGCAGTCTGACAATTTTTCTGGCAGCTGTGCTGGCCTAAGACAGTCTCTGCTCCCAGCCATTCGCTCCTGTCTCTTTGATATGCCCGCTAGTTTGCTGGCACAGTTGTTCAGTTCAGCTGTGTGGTAAACCAGATTAGGAACCTGATTTGGCTGAAAAGCAGTATGGGGGAGGGAGGAGAGGCACCTTTTTCAACCAGCTTATTTCTCCAAGCTAGTCTATCAGGCAGCACTTTGTTGGTGCAGCTGAGGGGTTGGGTCTGGGGCAGAGACAAGTGGTGAGAGACGCGGGGATGCAGAACATCAACGGCTTATGCTTGTTTATGTGGTGCTGTTGCTAGTTCTTGAGTCGTGACCTGATTTTGACGATAGAGCTAAGCCAAGCTAAGAGCTAGCTGCTGCCAAAAGGGTAGTGCTGTTACCTCTTTCCTCACCCCTCGTCATGGGTTGGTTCTTGGCCCTTCCCTTGTGCCAACACTGGTGCTTATCTCACCCAAGTGAGCCAGTTGCAGGAGCTAACTGGGCGCAGAAGCGTTCACCTCTAAGGGTTTGCCTGGCTGTTCTGCTGAGTGCCCATGGAGCTCACCCGCTCAGCAGCAGCCGAGTGCTCCGTCAGCTCTGCTGCATTCTCAATTGCACCACAACACTTCACAACTTCGCCTTTTCCTGTCATCTGCTCTCCTCTCTCAGTCTCCATAACTACTCCATCTGCTTTTCTCATAATGTGTTAATGATGTCCTTTTGGTCACCCTCAACATATGGAATATTCTTCCTGAAGCTATTGCTGCATCCTTCAAATCTCTCAAGATTTTTTCTACCATGACATATAAACTGCCAGCTGATAACACCCGATTCAGTCGCTTGTAGGAATTTTGGATTTCTTTACTACACTTAAATGTGTCCATGTATTAGCTTGAAATGTGCATACTTTATCAGTTTATTTGAGAAGCTAAAAGGGATTAAACTGCCACAGAATCTTTTTTTTTTTTTTTTTTTTTTTCTAGAGGGGAAACAAAAATTCCCAAAGCTATGCCCTGAAGGACACGTACATCCCTAAGGTCATATAGAAATACCAGAGGCTGATTTTCCATTCCTTCACACCTTGGATCATCATTCATGCTTGTGCTAATGGACATAGCATTGCTACTAAGCAGTTTACAGTAACATCTTACAGAATTGTAAATTAGTGCCCCAGAGACAAGATAGCAGAGAGTCAGCTCTTACATGAGCAGCTGAGCATAGAGACTTTGGGATTTCTTTTCACTTAGTTGTTTTCATTGTTTGGTTTCTTTTTAGGCACATGTAGAAGTGTATCCTAAACACATTTTATCCTAGTATTTGGGTATTCTAAGCATTGTTTTTCCTATTCAGTTAAATAGGAAAATATATGGAAAAACAGCAGTGAATGAGGCTTCATGTTGCCTTGGAAGCGATAAAATAAAATCAACTGTGTTTGCTATTTAAAGAAAAAACATGACAGAGGGCACCTCTACACCATGCAATAGAGCACAGGATTTAACAAAGCACATACTCCTCGAATTACTTGCAGAATAGGAAGCAGCAACTGTAGACTTGCATGTGAATGCTGCTGCACCCAAAGTGCTTAACCCTGTTGGTAGGTGGTGCTAATTGGGTTGGAGGTGGTGCTAATTAGGTTAGATAGAGCACTGTGGTCATGTAAACCCACAGTGCCTGTGATCCTGGCTCAGACCTGGCTAGAGGATTCCACACGTACTGCTGCATCAAGCCGTATGTGCGCATCCGGAGAGAGAAAGTGTTTGCCCGTGGCCTCTTCTTCATTACCCCTGTAAGGTTTGGCTGTGGTAACAAAATGGATTTGCCACATACAGGTGTCAGGTGTGGCTTTGTGCCAGGGGCTACCTCCCTCTTGGAAAAAACAGAAGATGCCCTTTTAAGTATGTATTTCAGGCTGTGAGTTGTTACTGTGGAATAATGGGCAGCCAATGTAGCTGCTTCTTGAAACTTGTTTTACTTCTTAATTAAGACCATAAGCACTGAGGGGAGAAGGGGGTGGTAATCCTTTCAGCCACCGTAACTTTATAGAAATTGTGAATATACTGCAAGGTCACGGAGGCAGACAGCAGTATGGCAAAGAGCAACGCACAGTCTCCCCCAGTACATTTATCAGGAGACCCACCTTCCCCCTTCAGGGAGACAAAGCAATGTTTCAGGTTAGAGATAACAATCGTGACTACAGCATAAATCTGTGTGTAACTGGGTGGCAAGTATATTCCCAGAGTATCTGACTGCAGAATTGCTGTCTTTTCAAATAACTGATTAATATATCATAAACATAGGATTCTTTCAAAATAATTTGGAGATTCAAGTTGATGTTTGTATGAAGGTTGGTGCTTATTAGGGAGAAAAAAGGTAAACTGAAGAAGCAAACCAAAAACACTGTTCAAGAGGCAGTGTTCAGAATGACCTGTGGGGTGGAGAGTAGTGGAGCATCTCTCCTCTTGCATTTTTTAAAGGAGCTCAAGCAGTCATTTGGGCAACTTCTGCCTGTTATTTAGTTTCCATTTGACAGACAGATGAGATAGAGGTTTTTATTAGAATGTAGTAGAACCATCAGTAATTAGCCCATGGCAAGTTAGTAAGGAACTATGCAGCATAATATATTTGGGCATAATGGATTGAGATTTGACACCTGTGAAATTATGAAAATTAATAGCTTCTTGATAGTGGAGTGGTTGTTCGTGGTGTTTTGTAAATTGTTTAATATCACAGGGAGTGATCTAGTTCCCTGAAGATTTGAGCAATCATTGTAAACTTTATAATGTCATCAACCTATTTTTTTTAGCCAAGGTATGACAGTGATAGTGAGCACACGATAGCAGGAACATAGATGTTAAAAAATAATATTGCTAAGCAAAAGGCAGGCACAGAGTAAGTAGTCAAGAAAATGAAGTTGGGTATTTTTTTTTATTTTTTAAAATCATTTTTGATGCAATTTTCAATTAGGTTTTTTTCCACTGTGTCTGCCAGGAAAATTTATGCATGCACAGCTAGATATCTCTGAGTTTTAAAGTCATGGCACTTAGCAAAAGGCTTTTAAAGAGAGACACACAAAAACCAACGTTATCCATGAAAATTACGTAAATATTTATAGGCACTATATGTTTGATTTCTGTGTTGGCTTTTTTTTTTTTTTATTTAAAAAAATCCATCTGCTGCTAGCAGATGATAAATATTTAGATCAAATTTGTGTCTGGGATACAAGGGCACTGTTTTTTCCAGAAGGGACATTATGAATTTGATACTGTAGGTCCAGCCTCAGTTCCCCGACTCAAACAGCATAGCAAGCACTCTGGGTGCATTCATAGAGTTGTATGAAAAGCTTCCTGGCTAGAAGGCTATAAGCAACCTCAGTGATCGCTTTGACTAATCTCTTTCAGGAGTTTTCCTGAAGGCTGGACTGAAGTACAGCTCCTGGGAAAATACTTTGTTTTGCCTGAAAGACTACAAAGAATGGTGACTCTACCACCTCCCCTGGTAAGTTGTTTCAGTGTTTAGTTACCCCCACTTCTAAGAAATTGCACCTTATTTCAATCTTGAATTTGTCTAGCTCCGGTTTCCACCCATTAGATCTTGTTATGTTTCTGTCTGCAAGACTGAAAATCCCCCCCTACTACCGAGTGTCTTTTCCATATGTATATATGTATGCATAGTGACCCGGTCACCACTCGTCTCTGATAGATTTAATAGATTTCTTAAACCTTATACCCTAGATATTCTTTTTCAACCTCTGGGTCAATTTTGCTGCCCTCTTGTCTGAATTTTTTCTAGGGTTTACATATCCTCCTTAAATCATGTGCGCTGGTTTTTCTGATGCTGTGTGTAGAGCAAGTATCGTAATAGTTACTTCCTTTTTCTCATACAGCCAATAACCAGTTATACATTACAGCTGATATTTGCTGGATACATTGTATGTATTGGTAGATTAATAGATACAGTCCCTAGAACTGTGGAGGTGTGATGCTTGCACTCTGAATGTATGTTCACATTACCTGATGTGTGCTGTGAATTAAAGGAACAATGCCTACTGGCCTTCTGCCATATTATGTCCCTTTTTTTACTTAGATGATCTATAAATCCCACTAATACATATAAACTGTAATCCTACATTTTCTAAATAAAGGGTGCTGCTGTATGGCTTTTAATTCCTGTAGTAGGGAATTCTAAAATCACAGAAGTGTTTGGGAAGGACATCTGGAAGCCATCTAGTCCAGCTCTGTGCTTGAAGCAGGCTATTGCCAACACTTACTCAGGAATGGATCTCCTTGGATCATCTGAAAATTTTGTCCGCAGCTCCTCCAACTCCTTATCTACTACACCTACCCACTTTTTCTTGTTCTGTCATCATGCAGGCAAATCTTGTTCAGCTCTAACATGAACTCAGTCAGGGAACACCTCCAGCTGAAAAAATGGTGCTTTTTTTTTTTTTTCCCCTCCAGACTTGTTGAGTTTAATTAGGCCCTTGATCCTGTCCTTCACAAGTCTGTATGACTATGGATGCTGGCACACAAGTGGTACAGGAGCAGATACGAGCATTCAAAAGGAACTGCTTACGCAGCACAGCTTTGCAATGGAACCACACAGCTCTAGTGGTTTGCCAGTGCAAAAAAGTGAGGTTGTTCTGCTTCCACCCCTCCTCCTTGGCCATGCATTTCCACTTTTCTGGTGGCCAGGGTGAGCTGAACGAGAGGAAAACAAACCTCACCATTAAAAAAAAAAAAAAAAAAAAGAGTAGTTATTGAATGGTTTATTGAGTAGCAGTGCCAGTTGGGGCAGGCTTGGATGGCACTGCACCTGTCAGTGGCAGCTAGCCATTTGGTTGGCTTCGTTGCAATGAGAAATTTCATCTCTGGAGTGCAGTCCATAGCAGTTTATCCTTATCTAAGTCAGAGCTATCATGGTCCCTCCTGGTATTTTTGCAGCTGAGCAGTAGGTTGGTCCAGGGAGCTTTGCGGCCAAGAACTAAGCTTGCCAAAAAAAAAAAAAAGCTGCTCATTCTCAACTGGTTTCAGGGAACTGATGTGGCTGAAAATTAATTACTATTTTATACAGTGAATTTTCAGCCAAACTTGCGACCTGATCTGATGCAGTGTGCTGGTACATGTGGTAAGAAGAAGAAGGGAGAAAGGCTGGATCGTGAATTTGTGTCCTCAGACGCTAAGTGTCCATGATTTCACTTGTTCTTTTCCTCAAGCACATTATTGATGTGACTTTTTGTGTTCACAGTAGGTCTGAAGATTATTGTAAGATGTTGGAAGAGGCCTGTTGTGTACGGAGGCATGTGAAGTCAATGTTCTGTGGATCATTTTGGACTCCGTGATTATTTAATGACAGCTTGTGTTTGCAGGGACTGACTCAGTGACCCAGATGGTCTCTTCCAGTCTTATGTTTCTAGCAGTATCCTTCCTAAGAGCACCCTACTGTTAAAACTGTCGAGAACTAATTTTTCTTTATCCTGTACTTTACTTCAGCCATTTTCTAATTTCTTGCATTTGCTACTCTTCCATCCTTGGCTGCTGTACTTAACAGCAGAGAGAGAAAGAGCGCAAGAGAGAGAGGAGTGCTTTTGTTCTTAGCTGTGCTAGAGATTTTCCCCAAATGTAGCCATTAGAGACCAGCTGCAGACAAAGCAGCACAGGCATTTGATTTTTTTCAACAATACTACTTTTTGAGCTCCTGTCTGCAGTAATTAATTAGCATCATTGCTGAGCTGACTCCCTGTGGGAGTACATGATCATGCCAAAAGCTAGGAAGGGAGCAGAAGCTCCCAAACCCCTGAGTAGGCTATTGCAGCAACTTTTGTCATCTATAGAATATTTCAAGAACATTTCAAGTGACGCTGCTGTAAAAGATTCACTTTCTCATCTGTGTGAGGGGCTTGCCCAGATTCAGTTAGGCTGCTGGCTAGGATCAGGCAAATCTACTTCCTGGGCAAGATTTCGTCAAAGGCTATATAAAACCTGAAGGGTTGCTCTCAGCTAGTGCATCTTCATTTTGCTGATGTGCAGACAGAATTATAGAATACTTGACAGACATCAGGGTACAAATCAATGACGATGGAAAGGACTGGGGCTGTTGTGCCAAAAGCTAGCCCGGAACCAAAAATCTGTCAGCTAAAAATCAAACCTAAGTCCAGTAGAGACACAACTGAATCCAAACAAGCCAAAATGAAAGTGCTGGCACAAAAGTAAACAACTTCCTTCAGGTGCAGAAAAACAGCAGACACTGAGAGTATTTACAAATCACTTTCATGAAATATTTTTTTGTAGGCTTGGGATGCCATGTAATATAGTTTAATCTCTTCTCTCATTCCCCATGCCTGTTTCAGAAAAGAACAAGAAATTTAATCCAAACAGAGGATTAAGAAATTTCAGTAACTGGACTACTGCCATTATCCAGACAATGGGCCAGCTTTTTAAATGCTTGTTCTTGATTGAATTGAAGTCAATGACTACAGCAGAGGGAGCAGAATTGGAATGCAGAAAAGAGGAAATGAAAAGTCTAGAAGAACTACACAATTATTTTACCTATTACGCCCTTCCAGCAATGCATCCCGTAAACAAAGCGGCTCTGAGAAAGGATCTCTCCTCACTGGAGAATAAGGTTAGGGGCAACTTTCAAGAGATGGACAGAGGAAAGAGAAATGAGATTTAATATAGATAAATGTAAGGTAATACACCTGGGAAGAAATCATAATTATTATATATACGAGATCAGGAGCTGCTGTTTAGAAAACAGTAATAGAGAAGAAGGCCTGGGAGCAGTGGTTTATAATTAGTTACTGCAGACAGGAACTCAAAAATCTAACACTGGGGTGAAAATCAAATAAGTTCTTGTTCTGGGCCAGCACCAGAGGTTTGTTTCTACAGAGAGTGCATGGAGATCGTTTACACAAACAAGAGGAAGCTGGCAACAACACAAGCAAAATATTAAACGTACGGCTACCGTGTTATTAATTTTATTTATAAGCTAGAGCCTTGACTGCTGATACCATAAGCACAAGCTTGTGGTTTTCTATTTGCTGAATACAGTAAAACAATAAAATAAATGATCTCCAAGATGCAAACTCCAGAGTTTGTGGAAGAGTGCTTTCTCCTGTCCTCATATATAAATTCAAACTAGGGGCTTAAAAGCAATTAGATTTAATCTAGCCAAGACTGAGGATACAAACTCCCTTTCTTAAAGAAAAATGCTACAGCTGAAAATGGCATAGAGAGAATTAAGACAATGTAACTATTCCATAATTTAGTAAGAGGGAATCTGCTGGTAAGAAATGAAGGCTAAATGTAGAGCTATGCTTTTATTTAGGTAAGAAGTGTTGCTCAGTAAATGCACTGAGATAATGAACAAAGATATCAAAACTGCATTCCACCAACGACCAAATGAATAATTACTATGCTGAGAAGACAGTGTCATGTGAAAGCTTGCCAGACAACCCAGACGGAGTGTCATAAAGAACTGTCTGATTGCAAGACCTGGTGGCTGTGTATTTAGAAGTTCATAGACTTGTAGATCAGAACAAAACACAAATTGATTCTAGTCCTAGAAAAGAGGGAAAACCCTAATAAGGCATAGGATGCAGAGTATTAAAGATTTACAGGACTATTTCATCCCGACAGTGCTGTGAGCTAGTAGCACAGGGTAATCCTGTCTTTGATTCCTTACAGGCCGTGCTGGAAAGGTGGCATGTCCCCTCACTATAAGGCAACCTTGCGGTGGTATCATTTCTTCCGAGGCTGGATATAGCTTGGGCTCAAGCCACCAGGCTGTATGCAGGCACAGAGAGAGGCATTGGTTTTATGAGGGCAACTTTTTCTCCTCCTGGGAAAAGGATGGAGAGCCCTATACCTCAAAAAGCATTTGTTTTGATCAAGTGCAAAACTGAGTAACTTTTTTAAAAGCAGCAAAAAATATGGCAAGACTGTATAAAAACTTTCAAAACTGAAATTTCATCTTCCATCTGAGAAGGCAGATAAAGCTACATAATTAGTCAGGGAAGTGTCAGTCCCTTTCTCCCCACAGCCTATAGAGGATAAACTCCAGGATAAGCTTTTCAGAGACTGCAGAGCTTCAACTACAGAGGGTTTTAGTTTGTGAAAAGAGGTTTGGAGCACGCGATAATTAGCAGCTCACAGCTGACTCTTGCTAGCTGTCAGAGTATTCTTTGCTATCACTGCATGAAAGTACTCCTGTAGGTCTCCCGAGTCTCCCTAAATGTGTGCTGTAGACTTGATTTGTCCACATGGAACTTTTTAATACAGAATTTTGTCAGTGTACAACACTTAAAGGCTTACAGCAAATCCCTTTTCCCTGGCAGAACAACACCTGGACAGAATGAGAAAATAAAGGTCTTTTTCTTGGACAAAGTAGCAACTGCTTTACTGTTTATGCTATATCAGACCTTTACAATCCAAGGGAATTCAGTATGCTGGGAGAATCCACGGGTAGCCTGCTAATCCAAATCCACATCATCTTTGTATCCCCAAATCGGTGCTCAAGAGTTCTGGCAAGAAACAGGCCTTTTCTTAAGGCTCGTCCTTCATCTCTGCTTGCTCAGTTTTTAAGTCCCAATGGGAAAACTGTAGAGACACTGGGAGAAAGACGGTAACTATAAACCAATGGCTTTAAACTTAAGTGAGGTTCACCTTTGTTTTAAGAAAGCATACACCAAGAACTGTCCAGTTTTTACCTGCAGTTCAGTGTGTGCTGAAGTGTTTTAGGACTAACGTGGTTTCTGAGTTCGTCTTCATTACTGCTGCTTTCCAGACTGCAGTCTCAGATTTGTATGAATTTCTTATAAAATATTTCTAACCTTTAATTACAGGAGACTTAATGGTAGGATGCACTTGTGCTGGCTCTTGTCTCATTCAAGCCAGCTGTTCAAATTGTTAATCTGTGGGCTCTAGTCTGTTTTCTACAGTTGATTTCTGTCCTGTTACTCCTTTTATCTTTTTCAGCTATGCCCTGCTTACCTTCTCAGCTCCCATGGCCTTCTGCCTCCCTCCTCCCCAGAACAACCTGCTGGGAGCTACGTGCATAACATATATGCACTTAACAACACTTCCATTGTCTTTCAGTCAAATTGCAAAGGTCATTTTCTTGGCTTACTGTCCCAGTCCTGTCACTCCTCTTTTTTTGCACAATGCCATTGGCTCTCTTTTCTTCACTGTGTGAAATACAAATTACTTCTCTTCCCTTTACTTTTCAAGCCCTATGTCTCTACACCACCGGGAAGTAGTCCCTCATTGCCATTAGATAAATAATGGCAGTCTTTTAATGCATTCTTGTACATTCACTTTCATACTTTCACCCATGCTGCTGATTATGTATAGCAGGAAATCTGTGTAAATACCCCTAAGCCTGTCTTCCTCTGCTTTTCCACGTGTCTCATCTCAGCCTCAAGGTTTGTCAGAGTCCAAGCATAGCTACATAACTGTTTTGCTAAATATACTTTTTCATATGAACTAGTATCACATCTTCTTTCTGCTCATCTTCTTTCTATAAACCTAGTAGTAAATAATAGGCACTTTAAATTCAAAACAGCCTCTTTGTTTTATGTCTGTACAATACGAGCTACAATGAGGGTAGGTTTAGGTATAGTTTCAAGAGCAGTATTAATACTAAAAACAAAGTAAACCAGATTGTCTTGTTTATAAGTCTGTAACAAACTTCCAGGGAGTAGCTCCAATGGAGGATGTTCGATTTGCCATACCAAAGTTGCTTTAATCTGTTGATTCCAGGAACAAATTTGCTATAGGGACTAAGAGGGAAAGAGGGGGACAGGGACTGTGCCTTTTGTGGTGACTGATACTGGCTTAGTAGTACCAGACTGCACCCTGAGGGGCTGTAGTCACCCTATTTGTCTCAGTAAGATCCATGCTGAGGATGGTGTGATGGGGGCACGGTGGTGTTTTTTACAGGTCCCTTACCAGCATCACAATCAAATTCACCACAATGCTGACAGGACAAACATCTGCCCACATCTGTTTAGAATTTTGGTTTTACAATGGGGCTACATGTGGTTCTACACAGTTTTGTTGAATGGAGAGCTAATATGAAAGGGCTTCCCCACCCCCCACCCCTGATTCTGTTCCTTCTGGAAAATCTGTTATTTTATCATCTCATGTAGGTAAAGTCAATATTCTGTTTTAAGGTATACCTTCTAAACAGCAGTTGGAAGTGATGAGACTGGAGCAGAATTTAGGCTAATAATAAAACCATGCAATTTAAGATTCTTAGAGACTTAAGACATTCCTGAGAGGTGGACAGAAAGCTAGAGAAATAGTGAGATTTACACGCTTTCAATATTTAGCAGCTACAATATCACATTTTCATTCATGACCATAAAGTGCCTGGTTTATTCAGGAAAAATGGTTCTTGTCGAACAACTTAGATACTGTTCTCTGGCAAGATTACAAGTATATTTGACAAAGATGACTCTATTGACATAACACACTAGACTTTATGTAGGGCATTTGTTTTATTCTGTATGGCAGCCTGTGTAAAATTGATATGTGAGAAGCAAACAAATTAAACCTGTTTTTCTATATTGTTGTTTGCTATGTCACAGCTGCCCACAATAAGCCTGCCTCCTTTCCATGTTTTCTGTGACTTTATTACCTCATAATGTCTCTAGTTTAAAAAGGTCTAGTCTTTGCATAATCTCTAATATCTTGAAGTATTCAGAACAGCAAATAATGGGTACAGGAACCAAAGCAGTTTGTCACTGATCTTATCCTTTCCTAGTTACACCCCAAAACTGTTAAGGTAGACAGGTCTTCTTAGTTTTATAAAATAAGTATTATCAGATTCCTACTTGAATCATACATTTGTATATGAATAAAACACATGAATCAGTGATGCAACCATGGAATAAAGCTCATGAACTGCATATTTCAAATGAGCCCAGTGCAGGACATGACTCAATCCAGTTCACAGTGGATCTATTACCTTTACAAATATCCAGCTATTATTTGCACGCTGTTGGACTAGTCGCAGGGGAGTCTATGGATTGAATAGTGAAGGGGCAAAAACTACTCTTGCAGTCCTCAGTAGGACTGGAGCCCGGTAGTGTGAACACACGTGCCAATGGAGAGCAGAGGGCTGCAGGTCCCTCTGGGATGGCAATCGGTCCCTGATGCCATTCACTGACGTTAAGTTATACAAAGTTTAATCTCAGTGATTTCAGTACAATTTTCAGTGCAAATCTCAGTAGATTTCTTACTAATTTCTCCATGCAGGCAATGAAACACAAAACTTTTTTTTTTTTTTTTCTAGCACTCAGGAACAGAGAGCACTGATTATAAAATGTCTCTGTAATTGTCTAGTAGTTTGGCTAATTAAGGTGAACAGGCCATGAAGTTTTAGAACATTTGTGCTTTTAAAAGGTGGATTATACTCCCAGTAAACTCTGCTAGATATTTGACTCTTTAGTATTCAGAAAGACTTGATTCCCAAGCTGCAAAACCTATTAATCATCGGGATGTTAAGTATTGATTCTAGCAGGTACATAGTAAAAAGGCCTTTGACTTAAGTCATTCAAATAATGCACACACCGTATGAATAAACCATACACAGACAAACCCTGTCTGACCACAGCTAAGGAAGGCTCCCTCCTCTAAGTGAAAAACTCCCAAAGGCTATACATTTATGTCTTTTTAGCCATGAATGTGTAGAGAGCTGGGGCTCTGAATATTTGTCTAGTGTGTGTAGGAAAGAGAAAAATTGTTTTGTATTAAATCAGTTCAATTGTCAGCAGTCAAAACATTTCATTTTCTTCAAAAATATATTTTGATTGAGACAATGCTGAAACAGGCATATCTGACTATTAAACTAAGAATTGTGTAATTTGCTATGAGAGACAAAATTAAATACATTTTTTAGAGGCTTGTAATCATCTGATATGTTCTAAAGTAACAAAGTGCAACCTGTATTGTGCTTAAGAAAGTTTCTTGGGATTATGAACATGGCTGTAACCAGCGACTAGTGTTATCAACAGAGATGTTAAGTGAAGGATTTACTTTGATAGACTTGGAAAACAAACTCTTTTAGTATTTCAGCCCATAAATCCTGAAGAGAAAGACGCTTTTCTTTTAGGTCACTGACAAACTAAAGAGAATCTTTGTTTGCAGAGCTCCACAGAGTTAATACTGTACTGGTTAATGATTTCACCATGGTAATTACTTTCTAGGGTCTGTCAATCAGGCAATTTTAATGTATTCAGCATGGGATGGATTATTTTTGTGCAATACTGCTATTTTACCTGGTTTCATGCTCTTTGTCTATCTGTCTGTCCATAACAAGTGTTGAATCTATGGACCAATTTATGCCAAGTTTCAGAAGATTGTTTTTAAATATCAAAACCAGTTGGAATCATGCAAGTTTTGTTTACTTTGACAGGTGGGTAGAGAGAAACTTACACCAGGGCTCCCATGGTAATAAGGTTTTGGAAGAAGGTCAGCTGTTACCATTTCCTTAAGGTATGCTAGATGACCAGTTGGTATATGGCAAACTCAGAAATTGTACATCATGTGCTACCTCTTGGCAAGCTTGCAGGTAGGGGATGAGGTGGACTAAAGAGTACATGCAAGTGATAGTTGTGTATTTTTAAAGGTACACATCCACCATTAACTTAATTTTCTCCTGCCCTGCACTAAATTAGCAGTTCATGAGCTTTATACCATCGTTGGATTACTGATTCATACGTGCTTTGTTCAAGCAGGCATCTAATAATACCTCTTTTATGAAACAGAGAGAAGGCAGGTCTAACCTTCTAGTTTTGGGGTGTAAGTAGAAAGGGACAGATCCTTGGCAAACTGCTTTGGTTCCCATGCATATTATTTTGCTTCATGAATATCGCAAGACTTTAGAGATTATGCAAAGATTGGACTTTTTTAAACATGAGTTCATTGAGTATGCTTGCCAGTGTTTGTAAAGGACTCTGGCACCCAGTTGGAGTGCTGACATTGGTTTCAATTAGTGTGTGATGAGTCCCTTTGTCGTTGAAAGCATCGTGTTTAATAGTATAAATAGACAGAGCAACTGGCTAATAAAATGTAAAGTGAAATGAAATCGGTTTTAATATGTTTATAGGAGCTGGGTCATGACTTTTTTCAGCACAACAGTTGGAATCACAGCTTGGAGAAACTCGAGAACATCTGTTATTTCTGTTGAAAAATACAAGTACATTGAGTAGCTCGCACCTTTGAAATTCCTTTGTGGGGGCGGAAGACAACTCCTCTCCAACACAAAGCTGATTTACTCAGGATTTGGAGAACATTTGACTGGTTCATCCTTTAGGTCTGTCATAATTCAGACACAAATGTTCTTTGGAGGGAAGCTCTGAAAAAGTTTTTTCCTGTGTGGCTAATCAGTGAGGTTAGTTGATTCCAGAAGGAAAGGCTAAAATGTCTTACAAATTTGCAATACATAGTAGTTAATTTTGCATATAAACTTGTTTAGTTTGTAAAATACATGAAGTTGCTGTCTTTAAAAAAAGCCAAAAGTCTAGTTACAACTGAACTGCAATCCAAGACTAAATTTCTTTTGTACATCTTAAATGCAACTTTCTTATATTGTTTGCAATAGATTTTTGGAAATCTGTGTTCTTCTGTAACAAGTCCTAGGGGTAAGGAAAAAAATCAGCAGGAGCTGAATCATAACACACCTATCATGTGCACATACGTGTTACACCTCGTGGCTTATACATCACAACACATAATTGAAAAATGTTCTCCTCTTTATGCTTGAAATTCTTTGTGAGTACAGAGTCTTTTTTTTTTTTTTTTTTTTGACCTATTAATATGAATCCTTTGTGTCAGCACACACCAAGGACTTAATGTTTTACAAACACACTCACATCCTCCATCAGCCTCCTAACTAGCATTGGCTAAGAGGCTTGTTTCTGGGCTCGTGAAAAGGGTCTGAGTAACAGCTGGTTGAGAAAGAATATTCCTGGACAGGCCGATGTGCCTGAAATACCAAGCAGAGCACATGACCTCTCATAGCAGACATACTAGGCTTTGGAGCAGACGGTGTCTAGTAAGTAAGGATGGGGGCAGAGAGAAGGCAGCAGTAATGTGGAAAATGGTGTGGTAGTAGTGATAAGAGCATGGAGCATAGAAGAAATATCTGCAGGTGTGAGAGGAGGTGAGGGTAGGAAATAGAAAACTGTAATAGGCTGTAGACTGGAAGCAAATAATGAGTAGAAGTGGGAAGGGGGGGCTTTACGAAAGACAGTTCTGTGCCCTATTCCCATTTTCATATCTAGACTGGGTGTCCGTTTAGGCGACGTCTCCCATGACATACAGGTTTTCCTGCAAGTAGCATATAATGTAACAGTTTTGGCAGATGGGAAGCTGCAGTTCTCCTTGGGAAAGTTAATCCATTGAATGGAATGTGGTAGTTGAACAATAACTCCCCAGAAACCATACAACAATTCACGCAGGAAAAGTTTAGTTATAGATTAACCCCAAATAAGGGGGTTTGATTGGTTAGGCAAACCTAACGTCAATTCAGTTTAACTCAGAATAACGTATTTTGTTCTACTTTTTCTAACAGGATAGAAACATTTCAGGAAAATTGTGATCTGGACGCTTAATTTTCCAGGGAAAAAAACCCCAAACATTTTGTAAAGCTTTCCTGGCTTCCTCTAAATCAAACAAAATTTAGTTTAGTACAAATGAAGAAATGACAGATAGCTTAGGGTTTTCTTATTTTTTCATGGGGTTTTTTTTGCTTTTCTACCTCCTGTTTCTTTAGTGTAGCTTTGTGAATTTTCCTTGTGATTTTAATTTCTTCTGGATGTGCAACATCAGTATTTATCCTGGTTTTCCCTCTCATGGAACAATCCATGTTTCTCACGTCTTCCTCATGCTTTTTCCTTACCTCTCTTCCTGTACCTCCCTGTGACACCTTGTCAGTCTCCCTAATTTCTATACATATATATTTATATCTATACATCTCTATACATATATTCTTCTCTGAATTCATCTTTGTCTTTCCTCTTCACCAAATTCACCAAAACCACTATCTTATATGCTTTTCTAAAGTTATTTTAAGCTGTAATTCTGATCTGCCATTAACTTCTCATTCTTTCCCTCAGAGTCACATACTGAGTTATGTTTTCTCTCATTATTAGGAAGCAGGCCCTTCGGTTTCCTTCCCTCTTCACTCCACTCAGAGCCATGATTTTATTTTTCTAGATCAAGAAAATCCTTTTCTTCTTCCCCTCAGTTATTTTTCTTCCAGCTTCACCTTTGCCTCTAGGAGGAAGAATAAGATAGTAGATTTTGCCCCTTGGATAGCATTCCTCTCGACATGAGGAAGGTTATTTCTGTTCTTGATGGTGTTTAGTCATTAACAAAGAGAGTTTGCTTTGCAAATATTTGTCAATAGTTTAGTTAAATAGTAACAAAAAGCAAACTGTTTGATTGCAAATCCAAAATTCCTTCTCCTGTAGTGGTTCAAGTGGTTTAGGTCATACATAAAAGGGAATTTCAGGTTATAGAGCAAAATACTTAAGAGGGCTTTTTAGCATGAAAGTGTCCATATACTGCAGGAACAATTACCAAAAGTATTCCTATTTCAAATTACATGTAACAACTAGAAAATAAAAGTTACAAGTTACTTTATTGATACTTTAAAATATATTAAAACTAACTGAAAGAATACACACATTAAACTTTAGACAATACAAAGCTTATTTTTCCCTCGAGAAAAAGAAATCATGGCCAGAGTACAAGAGTAGAGATAATTAGAGATTTGTTTCTTCTCTACCTCCCAAGGTAAGGCTTAATCCTACAGTAATCTCTTTATTGAGAGCCAAATGTTAATCAAGGAGCCTGCTGCACAGATTTCAAACTAGCATTTAGCCCATATTTTCAGTATCTGGGAAGGAGCTGTCCTATGACTTTATAGTCTGCGTTGTTTTAAAGAGGTATTTTGATACAATTTTTATTTTATCCTGCAATGTAATGCATTGACATGGCTTCATGATATGTTTGCTAGCTTATATTGTGATATAGGGAGAGACTTTGCATTCATGACCAGTAAACCTTCAGAGCCCTTCTGTCTTTTAGTACAGAAAAGGGGTTTGTATTGGGCACAAAATAAACAGCACGCTCTGTGAATGTGCATAAACCAATTATCCTGGAACGGTTTTGCCTTTGAGCATTTCAGCATCATGATGCCCCATTGTCGAGTGTGCTTTAAGGATAAATGCCCAATGAACTTGGGGTTCATTCGAGTGGGGTGGATGTTAAGCGAATTGGCCTTCTGTCTTTTTTATTTCCAAACTGTGGCTTGTAGCCTTTCAAACTGGTTGGGTCTTGTAATTCCCAGGCTAGATGGGAAAGAGAAAAGTAGCAAAATGAGAAAAGTACTGGCTGAGGTTATTGGTTTTTTTAGAAAAAAGGCCTAAAGGTTAGATCCACAAATGGGTTTAAGTGGTATTTATGTATGTGAGGTTAAAATTTACACCGTGCTGCCATTTTGCATTGAAGGATCTGTAATCCACAGGTGCCTGCTCCTCTGATAATAGGGTTCCCACATAGCACGTGCCATGCCCAGGGGTGTCTGACTCTTGGTGGTACTGGAGAGCTCTGGGCCTCTGTCATCTACGTAGGTTCCACTGAGGTTCACAGGTGAGGTACCTCCTTCATATTTGGAAATTAATCCAGCTGTCATTCTGGACTTAAGGAGCACAGGCTACATGCAAAACACAGCTATCTCAGGAACAAGCAGTGGTGCTTTTTAGGAGAGGAAATACGGAGACGGGATACTCTATTGGCCTGGGAGAAGAGTCATAATATTTAATAAAACAGCCTGCAGGTGCCTGATTCATACTCAACTGTGTAAATTGGATACCAGTCCAGAAGGAGAAGTGGGTGGTCTACAGATGAGCATTTCTGGAAGGGGTGGATATTCAGTGGGTGTGGGTATCCAGGTGACTCTATGTGATGGTGACCCATCCCTATACTCTGGCCTGAAGGGTTGGGTAGAAAAAATGTTTTGCAGTTTGGTGGGTTGACACGCTATGCTTGTTTGTGTTTAAAAATGAAGTTCAGATAGAAAGTTTTATTTATTATCTTAGGCTGGTAGAAAGGCAAGAGTGGCCTCTACCCTCCCCTTGTTTATCCAAGGATTTAAAGGTTAGAGCATTCATGTGGACAGTCAGTACACAAAGTCCATTTCATTTACTGCTTGCAGGAATTTGAAAGGCAATGCCCTAATTGCCAGGTTTTAAAGTGTTCTAGTAGTCTGGTTAGGAATTCCCTTTACTGAAGTTTTGCATGGAATAATTAAATATGCTTTGGATCGAGAAGAATGAGTGTCACTTGCTGGTGGGAGCACTCCCAAAGAAAAGGGAAGGTGGGGGTTTCTGGCTCTTAGAAATAATTACTGTAGGATAGTTGCCAAAGGAGGGACTGAAAGCCATGTGTCCTCCCTTGTGCAGATCTAACCACCAGGCTGTAGAGGTTGCTGTCTTTACACACAAAAATTAAAAACTGGGCCATTCAGTTGGGTACTTTCACACTGAATTGAGGAGCACAGCAGCTCCTCACTGCTGCTCCTGAACCTGATGAAGCGCACTGGCTAGAGTCATTTGTGTTCGGTTTTGCTGCATTAAAGGCAAAAATCTCCATGTTTTGTGGGGGAGGGAGGTGGTTTTGTTTGTTTGTAGAAAGTGCTAGTTTGGTAACTCAGCAGTTTCTACAAGAACATACCCATTCACCAAAAACTCTGGTTGTAAATGGCATTCCTAGTCAAAAGTGAGTACAAGTGTGCGAGCATACCTAAGCAACTGGGACACTCGTTTGAAATCTAAGGGACAGAGGTCAAAATCAGTTTGAATAGTCTCTTTGATCTTAGCTGAACACCCAAAACTGTTTACTCATTCTGTTCCTGTAAGTTTTTTAAGCCTATGAGTCCACCTCAAAGCAAAACAAAATTCTGAAACTGCTGCAAGTCTTTGTCACCGCAGAAAGCAGTCCGCTTCCTGCCCTGAGCCAAATAAAAAGCAGCTCAAAAGCTCCTGGATGTCGTCTTTATGCTACAGGCGTTGAAGTCTGCCCTCTTTTCACCATAGGGATGGGAAGTTATTGTGGGATTGAAGTGCAAAGGTATAACCCTGAATTAGCAGGAAGGAGGCTTAATGGTGCCTGAGTACCTAATTAACCCTCAGATGTGCCTGGGGCTGAGGAACCTGTGGCTGCAGCTGGGGAGGTGGCAGGCAAGACCTACAAGAGGAGGAAAACTTCCTGTGGTGGTAGAGCTTGGCTACATGAAAATCACGAGATTCATGTGAAGTACTGGAGAAACGCAGCTGGGAGCAGAGACGTAGGTTTATGGTCTGTGCTTTGCATGAGAGAAGGCTGGGAATTAAATGGAAGCTCTGCAGAGCACTGTGCTGTTAGAGGGGCAGATCTGTTTGCTCTTCAAGGGATGCAAGAGTTGAGAAGGCTGTGCTCCCCAGGAGGAGAAGTGCTGCAGCAAGGCCTTGCTCAGCACCCTGAAGGTAGCTCCGTGTTTTGTTTTGGTTTTTTTTTTTTTGATGTGTGGCGCTTGTGCTTAAATCCTGACTAGGGCTCCAGTTTGCACAGTTCAGCAGGATTTGTATGGCAGCACTGGTGTGGAAAGTTGTTGTTTGCAGACAGAGATTAGATTGAACAAAGGGAAATGTTGAGTGGTTCCTTGGAAAGCGACTGATACCTTTGATAACTTGCCCCACAAATTAACCTTTTCCCTCCCTGGAAAAAGCTGTAGCAGGGTCTGTGCAGGCCCCATGGCAGGGCAGCGGGTGCTGTGTAGATTTGCTAATCATGTTTCTGAGACACTGCTTTTTCCAGTTGTTTCCTGGCTTTCATAAACAATGTCCTAGCTGCCCCCTTGATGTGAATGTCTGGTGACACCCAGGTGTATCGAATGAGTGCTTATGGGTTTCTTTCTAATGCCTGAGACGGGGGCTTTTGGAACTTTGCTTTTGAGAAGAGGTACAGGTGGCATAGCTTGACAGACTGGTTATTACCACTGGGAGGTTTTGACTGTAGGACTTGTTTGCTCCCTAGGCCTACCTGAACCCGGAATTTGTGACTTAAAAGGGCTGGTGGGATATCCCCCTATATACAGTCAATGCAAGCAAGGAAGCTTTTTTTTTTTTTTTCTGCATAGTTCTAACTAGCTTCAGCCCTCAAGAAGAGACATGAGTGACGCAAGATTTTCTCCCTTAATTAGTTGTATCTATAATGGTATTGTGAGGAAATCTATAGGTTCTTGTATCTATAGTTACAAAAAGGCCTATAGAGTTTACTGCTGGCGACACAGAGCATGTCTTGCATCATATTGGTGTGGTGTAAGAGCTGAATCTTGTCACAACACAGGACAGGCCTAAATTCAGGAGATCTTTCTAGGTAATACCATCCTGAACTTGCACACTACCTGGCAAACTTTACTAGATTGTTCTGTTTCCATTTAGAAGTTACTTTGCTTAAAGGGGAAACGTTTAATTGATTTAGGGAAGATCTAGCCCAATCTTGTCTTAAGCAATTGTCTGTCTTGCAAAACCAAAATTGTCTATCTGTAGCTATGATACATATTTTGTCTCACTGTATAAAGGTTCTCAGCTGCTTTTCCTCTGCTAACTTTATAAATGGGAGTTTTCTCTCTTTATTCACCCTCAACACTTTTAAGTGGCATATATTAGAAACTGTGTTTGGCCTCTATCACAAAACAGGGCTGAACAAAGAAGCGGTGCTATTTATCTTCTAACTCTTCAGAGCTTTCATCTTCTACTGTGGCAGTGTATAATGTTGAAATGCTACGTTCCACTAATAGGCAAAACCAAGGTATTCTAATAAGAAATACTGAAACTGGCTCATTACAGCTATTCCTGTTAAACGTTAACTTTCAATTTAAATTACATGCTGGAAATTGTATTAGAAACACTTTTATGATTAAGAAGTTGTTTAAAAAGTCACTAAAATCCTCCTTAGGCATACTTATGTCATCTTATACTTTTATCTGTGTGTCTTAAATCTCACAATGCATCTCTCCATAATTCCCACTGGTATGCTGAAAGGTAGTATTAAGAAGATCATTAAGAGCATAGTCTCTTTATGTTCCCATAAGCTTTCCATTAATTTGCATTTAGCTGTCTAAACTACAGCAGAGTTAATATTTACAGCAAGATAATACATTACTAATAGAAATGTGAAGCACGCTTATTTCTCCTGGTTATTAGTACTACTGTCTGGGCACAGATGTGTTTTCATAGGATTTATTTGCTTGCTAGATACGTGCTAATGACAAGTGCACCCAGAATCTTGCTGGACATGCTCAAATTCCTAAGAGCGTTCTGCCCTAAAAACTTGATTGTGTACCAAGCTGTGAGGCCCCTCTGTGTTTCCAAATGCCCCTGTAGAGTGGTGTTGGGAACATTGGCAAGCAGGCTTTACTCTAGATAAACATAATATACAGACTGTAGAGCAACAATTTTGGCTGAGCTCATTGTGTATGTACAGCTCCATTTTGGGAGAAATGCATGTTCGGGTCTAGCAGTGGGTGATGAGGTTACAACCCATACACAGTCAAGAAGTGATTTGTGTTTGTCAGAGCAATTGAATTAGGCTTTCTGCACATTCAGGCATGCATTGCTATGTCTAATGATCAAAAACTGGAAGCGTAGATTTGGATGAAATTGCAGGACTGTGTAAGCTGGTACTCCAGGCATGAATCTACTCTGCCTGTACTAGCAGGCTGCTGCTTTTATTTGCTGTTAGGGAAAGGAACAATGCTATAATCTTTCCAGATGTGATGAAATGAGGATTTTTGCATGTATTTGCTACTTGTCTGAAGAAATGTGTTAGCTTCCATCAGATGGAGATGTAGTAAATTTCATTGGCTCAGCTTGTTTCTCACTGCCGGCAGCCTTCCGTGCCTTACAGGTCTGTTTTCACTGAGGCCATTTCTAATGGAATTGGAAGCAGTTTTAAACAACTGTTTGTTTAAAAGCTGTCAAAGAGCTGAGGAGAATGAATGTTTCCTTTAACTAGCCCCGGGCAGCCCATCTGATCATGGGCTGTGCTCCTGGTAAGAATAGGGACCCAACTTAAAAGCAGAGAAAGTTGAGGCAAGTGGTGTTACTTAGCACAGCATCTAGTTTATTGTGCGCTGGTTGGAGCCTCAGTGAGCTTTTGCAATAATATTAAATGTGGCTTTTTTTTCATCAGGCCTGCAGGGAAACTATTACAGAAGGTTTTAATCTTTTTTTTTTGACTGAAAGTCCTTCAGGACCAGGCACTAACGTTTTGTATGCTGTCATAGCCTGTCTCACAGGCTGCTCCATTTGTGCCTAGGATCACTAAGTAGTTGTATAATGAAAGGAAAAACAAATGGCGAATGACTCTCAATTGCTTTTGCTTGTGCTAACTGCGCTAAGGCATTTGTTTAAAGGAAAGCTTTTAGCATAAATAGCTATGCGTACAGAAACCAATTAAAGTTTTGAGAGGTCTACCTAAAATTTCTATTTGCTTCAGCAACAGCTGTAAGAATGAAATAAACAGAATAGTCTGACAGGAACCATATGCCCTTTCTCATGTTAGAGCAATAACAATCAACTTGTCGTACATTATTGCACTAGTGTTAAAATGTTTGTAAACTATGTAATAGGGACGTTTAGCAGTTAGTCTCTCAGACGCTAAAGAACTCAAGCTGCATTTAATTGAAAACTTAATCTTTGAAAACTGTCAGCTCAGGTCAACAGAAGAGAAGTTGTAATGTAAGAGAGGTAAGCATAATGTTAATCAGTAGTCTGTTGTAACTTTCTCTGAGGTATGTAACCACTTGGTTTGGTTTATGAATACACATAAACTGTGTCTGGAAATAACCCCCTAAATGTCTCTCATTTAAGTGGAGAGGAAACTTCCTTGTGGGGAAACTGTCCAGAAGTGTTGTTCATCACTTTACTACCATTTGATCATGGTTTTGCAGAAACATATTTTTACATTTTGTTTGTTTAAAAATCGTATTCTTATCAAGGATATTAGCATAGATAGCAACAGAAAACATTGTGTATGTGAATGACTTCCTATGTGATTTAACCCCAGTTGGCAACTAAGCCCCATGCAGCCACTCACTCCCCACGGTGGGATGGGGGAGAAAATTGGAAGGGTAAAAGTGAGAAAACTTGTGAGTTGAGATAAAGACATTTTAATAGGTAAAGCAAAAGCCACACAAGCAAAGCAAGCGATTGACTCACCACTGCTTCCTATGGGCAGGCGGGTGCTCAGCCATCCCCAGGGCAGCCGGGCTCCCTCACACGTTAATGGTGACTTGGGAGGACAAACACCATCACGCTAAACATCCCCCCCCCTTCCTTCTTCTTCCCCCAGGTTTATCTGCTGAGCATTGGCTGCCCCTTGGGCCAGCTGTGTCCAGCTGTGCCCCCCAGCTCCTTGTGCCCCCCCCCCCCCCCCGCTCGCTGGTGGGGGGTGAGGGGCAGAAACGGCCTCGGCTCGGGGTAAGCGCTGATCAGCGATAAGGAACATCCCTGTGTTACCAGCTCTGTTTCCAGCACAAACCTAACCCAGAGCCCCATACTAGCTACTGTGAAGAAAATTAACTCTGTCCCAGCCAAGGCCAGCACAGTGGTTTGTTTAAAAGAACAAGCTTTACTTAAAAAGAGGTAAATCTGGCAAGTCAGGGCTAGTTTATGGTACAGTAAATGATCCTAGCCTTCTTGAAAGTGAATACCTAGAGATAATAGCAGCATTAAGCGTAAACTACAGGTAAAATAGGCTTAAGAATACTACCACAACCCTTTACAACAAGCACCTTTTTGGTGTTGAGCTCCTGTGAAATCTGACTTTTAAGAAATTCAAACAATGGGAAGCATTGCCATATACGTAAGCCCCTGCCTCAGGTTGAAGACTTGTTATGCAATCTGAGTTTTACCTTGGAATACTTATGGGATGTCTGCAAAGGAACAGAGTTCTACTACAGCTTTCCAAAACTGAGAGAGAAAATAGAATAGAGGCTTAAGGGGAGATTGTTTAGTTCTGCTTCACTTGCATTTAGTTCTTCAGGCTTATGTTTCCCAATTCTTCTAGTGATCTAGTTATGCCTGACATCATAGCATGAGGAAGGTTTATATAATTCTCAGAGCTTGTTCCTTAGTAATCTTTTAGAGACATGGATTTTTTTTAATTGATTTTTTTCCACAGTCCTGTTAGGATAATAAAATGAAGGCAGCTATTCTTTACCTTAAGGCATATCAACCTAGTGACATTTACCTTCAGATTAGGAATATAAAGCAGCAGGAGATTGATTAAAGCAAGATCTTGTTTCCTTGCGAATGTTACCACTGTCACATCCTACTAAGTTCTGGCTTGTGTTTTTATTGACCTTGGGTGCCTCAGCGGTACCTCAGTCAGGAAGAAAGATGGCTGTTATTATTATTATTATTTGAATCAATACCCACAGAGAGCATCTGGGACAAATTATGATGTATTCTAAAGGGACAATCGAGACTAGCTGGAATAGAATAGGTATTGGTGGGGCAGGGAGGGGTGGGGATACAAGAATAGCAAGAGGTAGAAATATCACTTCCTGGAAAGGAAGGAAGCACAAAGTTCTTAGCCTTCTATATGTAGCTGTGGTGTTGCTGCTGCAATAACAGATCCTGAAGTTGAGATTCCCTCCCCCCACCCCATGGATGTCTTGTTAGATATCATCTTGATAGAGGAGAGGGTTACAGCTGAAGTTGATAAAAGGTGTCATTCAGTTCAGAATTGCTTATTTTGGCACAAAATAAAATAAAAAAAGCTAATGCAATTTTAAACAATATTTTTGGATTTAAAGATTGGGGATGTGTAGCCCTGACTGTGATTATAGGGCTTGAGATTTATAGCTTGCTTGTTATTTACTCTCTAGGATGCTAATGGGATCCCAGAACTATGTATTATTGGAATTTATGGGCAAATGGCAATGTAGCAACATGCTGAGTTGTTGGAAATTTCCATATTTGCTGTGTTTTGATGAAAGACTCTTTTTGGAAATGCGTTTCCTAATTTGGTTTGGCTTTCTTGCTGCTAGAAGACTCCTTGTAAGGTTATGTAAAATAATTTTGTGGTTCCTGCAAGAAAATGCAGAATGGCAAGATATGTGAGAATGTAAGAAATTAGTCTTTTTAATCTTCTATATGTGAGACTAAATATAGGCAGCTTGAGGGGCAAATGAGGTGTCCATGAAGGTGTGTCCACCAGAAATTCTAGAAATTTGTTTGTGCCACACGTCCTTTTGACACTTGGGAGCACTAAGGCAATATATCTTCCTATGAAGTAAAGGTAGCCCTCTTTTTAAAATAAATCCTGTTCTTGGGATTTGTGCACAACAGAGTTCTGATTAATTAATAGGCATTGGGGTACCTAACTGACTTGACAGTACTTGTTCAGGGATGAGAAGGAAAGATATAAGGAGCAAAACATGTACATCTTTACCTTACCTGGAATCCTAGAAAAATCTGGCGTCAATAGGTGATTGAAAAGCTAGACCATTCCATGCCTGTTAATAAAAACATTACTGCTGCTGTGTAATTTTCAACTATTCACTCTTGCAGGATGAGGGAGTTACAGCAGGGTCACTGTTTCGATCCAAGACTCTGCTGGTTTATACCCCCGGTAACTTAATTCGGTAGGGTTTAATAGTGATTTCTGTGCTGCTTAAGTTACAGATACTTGCTATCCTTGTGTTGGTTTGGTTTTTATTCATTACTGGATTGTACTCCTGGCATGTTCTTACTTTTTCCTGATATATAATGGATCTCTGTTGAATTATTGAGCAAAACTTTTAAATAAAACATCAAAGAATTCTCTTCTTCTATCAATTCTCCTATAGTCGCAAGATGTATCAACCCTTAGGACCACTTTCCTCATCAGAATACTGACACTGCTAGACTTATTCCTAAATACGCTGTGCACTACGATGTTCATTCAATATAGCCTTTTTTTGTTTGAAAGGGAAATGATTTGCTTTATAAATACGCAAAACTAGATTGCATCTTGTACAAAAATCTTACACAGTATCTGTTTTGTTCTTTCTGGCCACCTTAGATGTGCAATAGCTTATTTCTGCTCTGAATCTCGTTTTATAGGTGAAGAAAACCAAAGTACTTACTTTTAAGAAGTAATTTAACTACATTTTCTGTAAGTCTGTTATGAGTTGAGAAAAAGACCAGAGCCTGACTTCCAGCCCTTGTTCATCTCCCTTGTTCTACATGGTATATACTGCTTTGCTTGACCTAGAGAGCCACACTGAATCCTGACTATGTTATGAAACTCTGAACTGTGATTATTTGTCAGCAGTTGAGTTTGTGTGGAGATGAAAACTTAAGCTCAGGTCTTCTCATAGCCACTTGTGTAAGCTCTGCTTGTTAATGCTTTTTGGGTATTTGTCTGCTTATTTCAATGCATTAAAACTGACTTTATGGTTTTGATTACTGTTGTACAATAACTTTATGCTGCTTTTGAGGTTCTTGTCAGTTCCGTAGAACCAGTAAGTCTGTTTTTTACCTGGAGGGAAATTAGTGTTTAGTTTGCACGCAACAAAATGAAGAGAAGGAATAAAGCACTGCTCAGTTATTCCAGAACCACAAGAAGTAGTTTGTAGTGTAAGTATTATGCTGTAAGGATAGATGAGATGAGGCTACTGGGAACAACATTCAGTTTCTGAAAGTAGAGCATAAGCTCTGATTCACAGAAAATGAAATTTGGAACAGCTTATCATTATTATTATTTTTTAATAAATGAAACACCAAAATGAATGTGCATGTTTATATATAAATGTTTGATTTCTATAGGCACTATTAAATATATATTTCTGTCATCTGGCTATTTTTCTAAAGGCTGGAATAGGCTTGCTAGGATATCTCAACTAGAAAACCCTTCTATTATGTCTTGTTCTAGAATATATTTTACTCTCTTAAAAGGAAAAAGCTGGGTAATAGGTTGTACAAGCAGAAAAACTTATTTAGGTGCTGATCTTAAAAAAAAAAAGGGGGGGGGGGGAAGGGACTGACTTTCACCATAAGCTAACACTGTTTCACTGGCAAGAGTCTTCTGTAGGCTTGGTCTGAGATGAGAAGGTGGTTTTTTGTAGCTAAACATGATTTCAGTAAGTGCAAAAAAAAAGGGGGGGGGGGGGAAGGGACTGACTTTCACCATAAGCTAACACTGTTTCACTGGCAAGAGTCTTCTGTAGGCTTGGTCTGAGATGAGAAGGTGGTTTTTTGTAGCTAAACATGATTTCAGTAAGTGCTTGGACAAAATGACTAAAGAACAGTGTAGGTCTATTGAATGCAAAGACACCACCTCTAGATTCAGGAAGCCCGTGACATGCATTTAGGTGGAAGCTGGAAAAGATGTTGCAGAAATAGCACTGTCCGCTTGCCCTGTTCTTCTGCTCTTCCCTAGCATCTACTACCAGTCCCTGACAGAAATGGGATACTGGCTGAGCAGTGCTTTGGTGTATGGCTGTAACCTGGACTCTTAATGTACCTTCTTGGATTTGGCGTGATCTGTGTGTGTCTGGGCAACAGAAGACTTTTCTTATTGTTTGGGGCTGTTGGTATGTTTTCAATTGAAACTCTTTGATCTCTTGTAAATAACCGATTCCCCACCCCCATTTAAAATCAAAGTAAAGCAAGGTAGTCAGAGACAATTCAAGATGTATTTAGATACAAACTGCCTTTTGAATCCTGCGACAGCCCACCTGCTCGACTGCTTCTCATATGAAATTCTAACAATGGGGTTTCTTTGCTTTATGATCTGAACTATTTTATTTTTTGCCTTCAGGGTCCTAGATACGTGCCTGTAAATTAGGTTTTTATCTATACCAGATGCTCCTGGCAATGAAGAGTCTCAAGTTTTCTGTATTAATTATCTAATACTTAAAAAGATCTTGGAAATGCTACATATATTATGTTTTAGTTTGCAGCATTTCTGTGAGGCACACTCTCAAAGAAAGCTGTTTGTCTCAGTTTCTCCAGCTGACTGGAGACCTTTCTTGCCTTTACTGCTGAAATCTTAGTGGGCAGCTCTCGGTTTTCTATCAGCTACTGCTTCTTCCCTGAGCTGTTGGAAACTCCCAAATTATGTATCTGTAGCTCCTGTTTCATTTGCAAGAGTCATTCATTTCTGCCCTTAATTCCTATTCCAGCTGGCACTGGGGACTGTGGCAGTCTGAGGCTGTGCTGCAGTACCTGTTGGCACTGTAGATCCTTCGCCTGCAACCTGTGTATCTTCCTTCCAACACACTCCAACGACTTTTTATCTGTTATTGGTTGTTACTTACTAGGCTCCAACAGCGTATTTTTCACTCCTGCTGCTCTCTGATACAGAAAGCTAAAGCACACAAAAGACAAAGGAACCAGGATTTTTGTTATCTTTCCACCATGAGAACTCACAAACTTTCCCTGGCCCGCTTCTCCTGGTCTTGCACAAATAATGTAGCTCTGTAGCCAGCAGTGGGTCAGAAAATCCTGTTGCATTGGGAGTGCAGGGCTGTGATGCAGCACTATGGCTGTATGCTGATAAAAGCTGTTCCCTCCTCCGACTGGTTTCATTACAGCTGAGCTCCTCTACCCCATGAGGATTGCTGGCTCTGCAGTTTAGGCTATCCCAGATCAACTGGAGATAGAACCGTGTTTTCCTGTGCAAGTCTGAGAAGCCAGTTTATTTGCTATCTTTTCTGGAAAGTGGCCTGATGCCAAGAAAGGTAAATGTTCTGTGTGGTAGCTGTGGGATGATTCGAGCACCCAAATGTTTTCTGTGCCCTAGAAAATAATCAAAGAGATGTGACTGCTCTGTAGTTCAGAGGGAGAAAGTGCCAAAGCTTATACTGACTCACCTTTTCTTCTGCTATACACTATGCCTTATTTAGGCACGCTAGTTAGGAACTGAACTCCAGATCTTTAGCAAGATGTTCCAAAGCTATGTCCTTTCCCTTCCTTCTCATCAAGCCACCCCACTTCCAGTCTTTCACAATTTGGATGTGGTTGCGATTCAGAAATTTGAAAAAGGCTGCCTCACTCTTGCATTTGTGGAGATGTAAGTTTTTCAGGGAACTCAGCGATCAAACATTTCTGAAAGCAAACTGCCTGCAGAGGTGAGAGACAAAGGCTTTTCTGTCAGGGCTACGTGGAGGGATACCTGCATGTTCCCCATCGTATCTAGCAGGGAGTAGAGGAAGGGCAATGCTTGTCAGCCCCCATCTGCTTCCATACGTGTGCTAGGGGCTGGGAAAGGTCCTTGTCCTCTCAGCATCATCAGAAGACAGAATGGGCGTGTGTGCCTCAAAGAACGTGAACATCATACCAGAGTTCCAAATGATAGAAAATCATAAATTGAATGTGATTTAACGGTGGCATCGTCATCAACAACAAAAAGCTACTTCCTTTTAGGGACTGTAACAAAAATAATCTTTTGTTTGTAAGAGAGCAAACAGCGCCCATCTCTGTGACATTAACCACTATGTGCTATTGCTTAAGAAAGGGGAACGTAAGGGAAGAAAAAGAACATGGCCTTAGGAAATACAATCTGTATTCCAGTGCTTCATTAGAACAAGTTGCTTAGGAATGCTGTGCTTTTTCTGTCAGCAGAGATTTTTAAAGAAAAGCTAAGTAACTGTTATTTGTCTGTTTGCTTTGTCTTGTATGAAAAAGATGGACAAAATGACTTCTAATGCTGCTTTCAGTTTAAATGGGAACTACATTTCATTGTATTCCACCTTTGTGGGGAAACTTTTGAGGTTAAAAGTATTTCTGCACCCTGCTCTCAGCAGCGTTCCTGTGGTTGTGGTTCCTGTAACTGGACGTGTAGGTCAAACAGAGGAGTTCAGTTGCGCTCCTTGGGGGACAGAATGCCTGTTTTCCCCTCTACCACAGCAGCAGCAAATTCTGCGATTGTTGTCCTGCAGAGAAGTGATTAGGTAAAGAGAAAGCATGATAATATGATGTAGCATAAAGGGTTTTCACATGAATACAGATGCATTACTCCCAACCACAGAACCTATATTTTATGAAAATCATCATGCACTTGGTGCCAGGAACACTTTCCTAATTTCATGCCATCTGTGTATCTGGCAGAATGTTACAGGAAACTCATTTGTGCATCCACTTGGGAGCGTATCCTTCCTATTTAAAAAAAAAACCAAACCATTTTTAGATCATATCTTACAGTGGAAGATACCAGATTTCAAGCAAACTACTGTTGAGAGAATTCATTTTTCCCCATTTTGTTTCTTGGGCTAGAGTTCTTGTTTTCTCAAAATGGTGAAATGCAGATACCAACACACCAATATACCAACAAGATGGTGCTATTCACAATATTTCCAACTTCAGGAGAGATTTTAACGAGTATTTTTTTGGTCCTACAAGTGTATGATGACAGGAACATACCCATGACAATCATGATGGTAGTGGTGTGAAAGAAGAGAAATTTATTTTCCTCCACTGATCCTCTTACGGAATGATCGTGTGCATGCTGTATTGAACCCTGACAGTGGGAAGTTAGAATCACCACATGAGAGATCACCGCTGTTTCATCTGTTTAGAGATAACTGTATGTATAATAAGATAGGACCTTTTAGCATGGACAAGACCTCTGCATAAGGTTATCAGAGGTATATACCAAAAGGAATAGTTTTGCAATAATGAATTAGTGTGGTGGTTTGGGCTGGGATAGAGTTAATTTTCTTCACAGTAGCTAGTATGGGGCTCTGGGTCAGGTTTGTGCTGGAAACAGAGCTGGTAACACAGGGATGTTCCTTATCGCTGATCAGCGCTTACCCCGAGCCGAGGCCGTTTCTGCCCCTCACCCCCCACCAGCGAGCGGGGGGGGGGGCACAAGGAGCTGGGGGGGCACAGCTGGACACAGCTGGCCCAAGGGGCAGCCAATGCTCAGCAGATACACCTGGGGGCAGGAGAAGGAAGAGGGGGACGTTCGCAGTGACGGCGTTTGTCCTCCCAAGTCACCGTTACGTGTGACGGGGCCCGGCTGCCCTGGGGATGGCTGAGCCCCTGCCCGGGGGACGTGGGGAGTGAATTCCTCGCTTTGCTTTGCTGGCACACGCGGCTTTTGCTTTACCCATTAACCTGTCATTACCCCAACCCACCAGTTTCCTCACTTTTACTCTTCTGATTGTCTCCCTCATCCCATGATGGGGAGTGAGTGAGTGGCTGTGTGGGGCTTGGCTGCTGGCTGGGGTTAAACCTTAACAGAAGAATAGTGAACATTACATAAGAACTAGGGACTAGTAGATAAAATGATCTAGCAGCAAGTTTATAATGACAGGGGATAAAATGATGCAAGGCACAATTAAACTGTGGAAGTTATTGTTGGTTTGGATGTAGCAAGTGTGCTTTAGAGGCAATTTCATAGGGGAAGGGTCCATCAAAGGCTACTAAATATGATGATTTAGCCAAAAAGTCCAGGCTCAGAGATCTTTACGCTGCAGGATGGAGACAATATCAATCTATCCTTATCACATTGTTATGTTCTTTTCCTGCTGGGCTAGATAAACTTTTGGCATGGTCTGGCCTAGTGCTGCCATTCTTGTAGCTTTGCAAATGTATACCAAGCTCAGTAGCTTGTATCTCTGCATTGTCTATACATTCCTTTAACATGTACGGTTGCTACCTTTTGTTTACATGGGATTTTGTACAAAATAATACAAAGACTTGAGTACATTGCAGAATAGTCACTTTCCCAGTATCTCTTGCATGGTACTATGTAAAAGAAAAAGTAGACTCTTGTGACTGACCAAAGAATTCAAAGCAGATGTTTGCTAAAGTGAACACAGGTTATCTTTATATTGGGAAATACCATTTGTAATAATCTTCACGATTGTTTTCTTGCAGTCAGAAGCTAAACTTCTTCACTGTATTTCATTTAAGCTAAAGCATTCTCTGTTTAAATGTTTGAATCTGCGTTACAGAGTTAGCCCTCACCCTATGCAAGCGTGTTTAGAAAGTACGTGATACTTTGCAGAAGACACTCAGTACCTTTCCAATATGCAGTCATCATCAATGAGTTCAAACAGAAATAACTATCACATAACTATTGCAGAGGTGTGACTGTAGAAGTCTGCAGCAGTTTTCTCTCTCTCTGGGTTGATATTGAACATGGGCAGGCGTTATCTCAATCTACTGATGCAGAATTATTCAGAACTCCTGCAGTCTCGCTTCTCTCAGCTATGCTGTGTTTTGCAATACATCATGCATTAGATGTGTTAGTGGATTCTGTGCGTCTTCCTTTTCACTTCTGCAGGCAGTATTTGACATCTGAGGATGCTGCTGGGTGGCCGCAGTCAGTAGGAGGGCCAGGGGAAAGTGAAGGGAGGAAACTGGTTTTCCTCCTTCCCTCCTGGCATGCATCCCTTCCTCAGGAGTAGCCATAGGCATCTCTACTTGACTCCCTCCTCACAACCCCCCTGAAGGAACCTGAATAGATAGAGACCTTTTAGCTTTCTTGATGTAAAGTAGGGAAGGTGAGAGGGAGCAGAGAGAAGGGATGGGGGTGAATATGGTACAAGATGACAGTAAGGTGTATATTTAAGTTCTAACTAATACTGGCAAATTTTAATGGTTTAATTTCTTAATGACAGGTTGTAATGAACTCTTTAAACTATTAGCTCGCTTATATTTCAGTTGAGGGGGATATTTAAATCTTGGGAGGGAAGAAAAGCTTTTTTTTCCTTCTTTTTTTTTTTTTTTTTTAATAGCCAAAGACATCTGCAACGTTAGAGAGAACAGTTGCTTGCTAGGAAAGACCTTCCCTTTCTACATCTCCTAGCTCCCTGCACCTTAAAAGGCAAAACACTAAAACAGTTTAACACACTAGAATCTGAAGAACAATCGTATTTGAAACAACTACCATAAATTTGTTCAGCTGCTTTTCTCCCTTCCTCCCAAATCTCAGTTACAGCAGATGAGCAAAATGCCACAGGTACCCCACGCTTCCTTCACCTGTCAGAAATTCGCATGGCTCATTTCACACTCTGGCTAGCTAGATGTTAAAAGGCATGTGCAGTTTTCTAATTTACGGTTAACAAGTCCATATTATCTTTGTAATCCCTATTGTCATGCAATAACATTTCCCCATGTAGGTTCAACTGGGTACTACAAATAATTTCTCATAAGTTTACTTGATAATAACAAACACATCTTAAGGAATGAGAGAAAGCTTATTATAATAATTGTTTGCAGGTGTTAAATGAAAAGCATTATAGAAATATGTGTAACACACTATTAAACCAGAATCTCATAATAAGGGATGGATAATGATAAAGAAGTCTACACATTTCACGGCTCAGAAATTAATTTCTTAGACTTCCATCATTCAAGGAAATCACATTCCAATCACTGTTCAGGTGACATGAGTTTTCATACTTACAGTAATCTCCTGTATTGACAGTACATCAGAAATAGTTCCCTGAAGAATAAGGCTAATTTTCCAACCCAGTCAACCCTCACTGTGAAGTCTGGATTGGGATGGTGATGGAAAAGTTTCTGCAAAGGTTGAAGTACTGAGCCTTAAAGCATTCTTTATTCTTACAGTGTAATGATGGCAAATCTACCCTCTCTCATTTCAGTCTTTTGAATAAGTCCGTAAAGCAGACATAGGCAGTTTCACCTTGCTGTGCTTGACTCTTTCAGTGCCTTTCCCTTCTAGATCTTGTCCAACTGCCATTAATCTTACATGACATCTTTTTTTCAAGCTTTTGATTAATCTTACAGAAGTGAAACTGTTAGCAAGGTCTTTCACTCCCAGAAGTACATTTCTTTTGCATACCTGATAGGCTCTTGTTAAAGTTGCTTAAGGAATTACATCCAGTGTTTGAAGCGGGAAGGTATGCAGGGTTGGGTATGTGTGTATGCATTGGTCCTTGCAATACTGAAAAGCTGGGAATATGCCCACTTGAGGAGGGAGGTCCTGTTCAGAGGGCCAGCAATGGCTGTACCTTCTTCCCACGTGAAAAGATTCTGCATATCCCCTTCCTGGCTTTTCTGAAGCTGCTGAGCTGGCGAGTGCTCGCTGAGTCCTCACCTTCCACTGGTGCCCTCAGCCCAGCGTTGCCTGGCTCTCGGCATGCCAGCCCTGATGCACCAGCGGTGTAAGCCCGTCAGCGGTGGCTGCGCTGCTGGGGTGTGTTCTCTGCCTGCGTCAGGGAGGGTGCGTCAGGAAAGGTGATACGGCCTTTGTGATGATTTGCTTTGTCTCTGCAGGACTGTCGCCTTCTGCTGTAACTTCTCCACAAGATACTCAGTCGTTTGTTTTGTGACTGCTTTGCTCTAGCAGCATCCTAGCATTCACTGAGGGGCACTGTCTTTGGATGTAATACAGAAACAAATAATGTAGTCTCGTAAATCGTCACCTCTGAATATTGAGTTCGATGCTTTATGAAACAGTAAGGACACGATGAACTGACTCCGTGTGTGTGTATGTGTGTTTAAAAGTTATTGTCTTTTTCCCTTCTAAAATGGAAATGGTCATTATTTTCATCCCTGGTGTACCCCTCTCCATACTGCCTCTCTTCCCTGCCTTTGCAATGGCCTCTAAGTGTCCGTAATTAAAGGTTGCTGCTGCGGATCACAGTAGCGTTCAAGCAGGAGTATCACAACCAGTGCCACGCTGGGGTGTGGAGTATTTGTAGATGTGTCACTTTCATTCACTGGCCTTCTCAGGTGAGCACTACATCTACCCTTCCAGCTCTGTGTGAGGCTGAGGCTGACTTGGTACTGTAGTTTCAATGGGGGAACCAAGGAGGAAATCAAACGGAAGAACAACTAGAATAACTTTAGTAATAAATAAATAAAATTCAGATCGCTTCATTAGCAGGCCAGAATGTACCTGCTATCACTCTGTTGCAAAGCTTATAGCACTCATTTGTTGGAGACACAGATAATTATTCAGGGAGAAGTCAACCTCTCTCTACTGTGATGCTCTCTGAAGCACCCTGAAAATACAAATAATTATTTTTGTCAAAGTTCACTTAAATCTAGACTAGAGTAAGTCAATAGAGAGAACAGTCAGAGTTGTATTCTTTCCTTGGTGCTTCTGTTGGTTTCACTGAAGGGCACATTGGATACGCAAAACCAAAAGATGCTCCAGTGTCACAGAGAAATGGGTTCTTAGTTGGGTAAGAAAATGGTAACTCCCACAACCTCCAGTTCAAGCAATAAGGTGGAAAGCAAAAGACTGCCAAGCTGAATGAATTAACTCACTTGTAGTAAGATGCTGAAGACACTACCTTGCCAACTTCTGACAGCAGCTATGTTTTACTGGCTGTAACTAAGGTTCAGTTATAGAAAATCTATACGTTGGCTCTTATTTCCATCTTTTGCATATGTATCCATAAGATGGGAATCTAAAGGTAAGAGAGACCCGTGAATGATTAATGAAAATACTAGGTATTTAAATGAGCAACGAAAAATATTTAGCGAACTCTGTGTCTTCAGATTAGCAGAAATTATGGTAGTGTCTGGGGAATGTTATTGGAGACAACTATACTTCAGATGAGCACGCTTTTGGACCCTTGGAGGGGAATAAAGAAGCCCACAACTTGAACGTGCTTATGGCTTGTGAAGGAACTGAAAGTACAGGAGTCAGTCTCTTACAACACACTGACTGCTTTTGTGGGATTAAATTGCCTAATCCGCTCCCAAAGTGCTGCACCTGATATTTCTTTCTCCTTACGCTGACTGTAAAACATTTGGATAATTGTGTGAGCTGCAGAGCTGTGCAAAGACAACAATTCCCTAATACTCTTTGCAGGGGGTAAAGTGTTAGTGTATCTATTGCTGGCCACGGAGGTTCCCAGAAGAGTTAATGTAGTGCTAAAGCTTTAAAGAAAATATGTATTACTTGCAATGAGATTCAGAATCCTTGTGTTCAGCCTGAAATGGTTTTATGGGGAGTAAAAATTTAATGCACTTACCTGCATAAAATGATACGCATGTTGACCATCACCATTCTGCTTTAGTCTAGGCAAAAATCCATTTGCAAAATGAGGTTTGAGTTAGTTTGAATGAGGTGATCTTCAACGCTTTAAACAGTATTACTGAAACTGTATGCACCTGATCGTGACCTGCACTGTATTCTTGATGGGCATTGTCTATAATGGGAGGTGGGAAAGCTCCATGTCTCACACAACTGGCTGATGAAACCATCAAATGGCAACAGCAGCAAGTGTAAGATGTACCGAGCTGTGTGTCTATGGCAAGTGCCTGGCATCAGGCAAGCTGATGCTCCAGAGAGGCTCTGCTGGCTCCAGCATGAGGCAGGCACTGGCAAAGTGACCAGAAGTCTCTCTTCTCTGTAGCTCAGTTCCTCATGTGCTGAGATTATTTTAGCTGCTTAAGCCTCTGAAGGATGGCGTCCCTGAATGCACATCAGGCTTTAAAGTGTGTGGGGGGGGAAGGAAAAAGAAAAAAAAAATGCTCTACACTCAGTCAAAACCCCTGCTAAACTCATCCTCACCTTCATTACCTTTAAGCACGCTGGTCAGTGGTAGTTGTACCCACTCTTCCTTTTCTTCTTGACAAGCTTGGGTTAGACAAGCACTGCCCGTGCTGCGGAGCCTGCCAAGGTGAGCAGGGGAAGGAGAAGGGACAGAACTGTCCTGGAGCAGCTTGCTTGTGCATGGGCCCCGTGGCACTGGCTGGGGAGGTCCCTGGCAGGCAGTTTCCCTGCCCCAGTGGCTTGGGGGGCAGTGGCTATCACCACTGAAACCCCTTGAGATCTGTTGTTTCAGGCTGTTGCAGGTATTGGCAGACGTTTTTTGTCATTGCAGTGTAACAGTGCACCCTGGGTTTATGTTTCAAATTACCCTGAGCAGTAGGGGAGAAACTGATGGGAGCCCAGTTCTAGCCCTTAGGCTTTGCAGTAACTCTGACGTGTCACCTTCTGTGTAGGCACAAGTCTACCAAAGTAAAGTTATTCTGGGAATGAGGCATTTCTAGATGTGAGAGAAGGAAAGAAGTAACGGTGGGGAGGAAAAGTGTGAAAGAAGCACAAGGGAGATAAGACTAAGGCAGTTACTGACCCAAGAATTTACATATCCCAGTTCAGGCAGAAGATCATTTCTCGTTTTGTGAGTTTGCTGAGATTTTCATAAGATCAGTAAGTTCCAAGTAAAGACATTTCAGACCTTGTTACTATCCTGGCAATAAAGCAAGTAATTTTTTTTTTTTCTTTTCTTCTCTTCTATTCCCCACTGGAAGAACAAGGATTCTTTTACAGCCTTGCACAGGATAGTATAAGGGAGCTTTGCTTGCTCTAAGTTAGTGCATGGTTAATAGTAAGTTGCAGAACATAATTGGCAGATCTTACTGATGCAGCAGTCTGAATGCTTCTGATTGATTGCTGAAATTTAAAGGCTGGCATACTGCTCCAGCTGTGGTCAACATTAGCAAAATGAATGACCTTCACATGCCTGATCTTGTGCTGTCACACTGTATTGACTGTCAGAATTAAAAGCAGAGAAGAAAATGTTAAATGTTCACCCAGAAGAGAAGTACAACAGGCTTCCAGTAATAGTCTGGCAATAACCATAATTTTAAAGTCAAATAAGCACGTAGGCCCTGAATGAGCAGGAGCACTTCTGAAGTGTAGTTGTTTATCTGAAAAAAATGTTACTCAAATGGCATTATGGTGTTTCTCATTGAACGTTGTGATGGTTTCCAGAACTAGCGCTCTTGCTCTGAACAGAGAGAGGGGAGAGAAATGACACTGCCAAATCTGAAAATAGTCTGGAATCTGAATGAATGCAGGGTTGGTCTTCTTTCTTTTGCCTAGTGGATGGACAAAGTTAGAGCCTTGCTTGCATCAATTTGTGACCAGTGTTGGCAGTAATATCCTTGGTGATTCCTGTTGTTGTGCATGGTAATTTTTGGACCAGGTGTAAGCTGTTGGACTGGGCTGGTACACCAGCAAAAAGGAAATAGATCATTGTTCCTCGTGTTGACTCTTCGCAGCCTGTGACGGGAAAAACACAAGGGTTAGAAATTAAGACTTAAAACAGAAACGGGGAAGAAGAAATCTCCTTCCAGTGAAATCTTAATGATACCCTGCAGGATTTTGGAAACGTTCACAAGTGATGTTATGTTTTTCCATCACCCGATAACCCATCACTGCTGAGCAGCGTGAACACATGCACACGTGTACAACCCAGAGGTGTTTTCCAGTCTTTCTTGACTTCATTGCCTATATGCAATAATGTACTCATCTATGTATTTCTGTTCTCAGTTCACACTGCTCAGCTCCCTCCCGTACAGGCTGTGATGTTACATCTGTGGAGGGGAATAGCAGGCAAATGGTCTCCTCGCTGACCCTGTCGACAAGCGCAAGTGTAGCTGACATGACCGCAGGAAAAAAAGCAGCGTTTCCTAATGGGGTAATGGCATAATGGTATCTTGCTTTGATCAGACAGGTACTAGGCAGTCCTGGCCCCGGGAGCACTGAGTGCCAAATGTTGTTAGACACTAAGTGTATACACTCAGTGCCATCTGGGACATGGGCTCTAGGAAAGGGGACACTGAGCTGCTGTAAGCTGCTACCATGGTGTTGCTGAAGTCCTAGGGCAGGTAGGGTTTATGCTGGCTGATGATCTGCCTGGGTTCATTATGGTGGAGGGATGTCTAGGATTTCATTTTCTACGGTACTTTCACCATACCCGTCTCCTTTTCCCCTTAAGAGTCAGTCAAAACAAAGCCCATTTTAAAAGAAATGAATGTAGAAAATGCAAAACATAAGGGCCTCTTACAAAGCGTCTTTTACAGTGCTGGGGACATAAAACAGGGCAGTGGAAGATAAGCCATTATGTATGTTGAGGAAGTCTAAGAATAAAGATTATAGGCAAACAGTCTACCTTTCTTTACAAGGCCTTGATTTACATCCCTGAAATCTCAAATTTAGCTATTACAATGAAGTCCTGTTGCACACAGAGCTGCTTTTTTATCACCACTTAAAATCTAATTAATCCGTATTGAAGCACAAAGATTTCTGTTGTGTTTTAGGGTGAGGGGTCATAGAGCCCTCTTTGTTCATCCTCAGGCTTGTAATCATCAGGCATTGGGATATAATTTTACCAAGCAAATTGGAAGGTAACAGATCAAATCCTTATCGGAAAGCCTAACTCATGGTTTAGTGAAGTCCTTCGTCCTTTATGTGAAACTTTATATTCATGACAAACAAAAAAGGGTTTCAGAGCTTACAAAGGGTTAATAGCAAGGGCTTATATTTGGGGCAGCAGAGAACTAAAATCATCACAGCTTCCACCATCACTCAAGGTAGCGGTTCTTCCAGAACTGCGGGGGAGACCTTCCTCCTCAAGCTTTCAGGACTCTGCTCTTATAATGGCCTTGGTCTATCCAGTGATGCAATTAACTGGCATCCTATTCTCTCTGTTGGGATGGGTCCTGTCCTGTCTCACGACCTATTTACCCCAGTGGAAAAATCTTAACTTGGAACTGAATGAAATGGAGATCTGGACCATGGGACTCTGGCAAGCTTGTGTTGTCCAGGAAGAAGGGGGCATGCAGTGCAAGGACTTCGATTCTTTCCTAGCTTTGCCTCCAGAGCTCAGGATTTCTAGGATTTTGATGTTTTTTTCCAATGGATCGGGGCTTTTGGGCCTTTTGCTCTCAGGATTGGGGTTGGACTGTTTGAAAATTGGTGAAAGACAACAGGAACAAAAGAAACGGCTGTTGCTGTTTGGAGGAATGCTCTTCTGGATATCGGGGATTACAGCTATTGTCCCAGTTTCTTGGGTGGCCCATTCCACAGTCCAGGAATTTTGGGATGACAATATACCAGATATTGTTCCCAGGTGGGATTTTGGGGAAGCGTTATTTATTGGCTGGCTTGCTGGATTTTGTCTTATATTAGGTGGATCCCTACTTAATTGCACAATCTGTTCAACTGAAGTCCATCCATCTTCGGTCCATTATGCAGTAGCAGAACAGCAAGATCAGTGTCAACACTTGGAAACTGAAACTAGGCCTTAAAACGGAAGGTTTTAAGCAGTACAGAGAGACTGTCCTATCTTTTCCAAACTCTAGTGCAAGCCAGAAGCTTGTTCCAGTAGTAATTCAAAGGACTCTTTGTTACCTAGCTGATTTCCTAAACTTATGTCTGTTCTCTCCGTAACTGGTACTGGAAGGCGGCGCGTTTTCTCACCTGGAGGACCGTTTAAAACTTTGTTTCACAGCAGAATGCTGAAGTTTTCATAGACCGCGCAGAAAAGGTGCTTTTGCTTTCTCAACTGCACTGTAAAATCCTGAAAATGAATATGCATGTTCCCTTGCAGCTTGGCTTTTAACCAAAATGTGCTTCCTTTTCATATTAGCCGATTAAATGAGCCTCAAAGTTTGCCTCCCTGTTGCAACTTTCCACTTACCTAACGCAGTGACCTACAAACTTGCAGTTCTCATGTCCTGAACGGTCTAAATACATGCATCAAATTGTCTTTCTGCATACTTAAGAAACTGTTATGCTAAGAAAACTAGGTTGCTGAAGTTCTAGCGAGCTTTGCAAATGTCTCTTTTGTGCACGGGGTGTTACGGTGTGGGTGCTTCATACCCAAGAAGTTGTGTTTTCCCAGTCTAGCACATTAAGCTGCCATACAAGTTACTCCGAGTGTTTCTGGCACCTGCATACTTTATGCACCAAAAGTAGGCTGAGAAATGCTGCTTTAAAAAATACTCACCCTGTCTTCTTCAGGTATTCTTCAGGTATTGAGGCATTATGCATCCTAACAAAGGCTCCTTCAGCTCCATTCACTTACAGCAACGCATTGTTCTGAACGTATAACCTTTGACTTTGAACAGATTGTACTTAACAAGCCCCAAAGCAGACAGCTTCATCTGCTGCAAGTGGAAGTGCATCACTAGGGTATTAAAACTTCATTTAAAAATGAACCCTGAGAGGCCGAAACTAGCAGAGCTGCTGTAATGCTTTAGCAGACTGATGGAAAGCAAAGGAGATGCTTTTCTTAAAAAAAACGAGAACAAAACTAATGAAAGGTGAGCCCAGCTGTAGCCACACCCTTCAGCCACCGGTTTACTACTTCCCTATCCCCCAAACACTGCACATAGAACCAGGCAACACCAAGCAGGAGGGGGAGGAGTATTTCATGCTTTATAAAGCATTGCTTTAACTTTTGCTTGTGTTCAGTATGACAAAGAATTGAGCAGAACAGTGTCCGCAAAAGCAAGCGCTGTAATGCTTCTGTGGCTGCTGACAATGAACTTGGTCCACAGATGCAGGCTCCAGTTAGCTGGATTTCTTTTGTCTGTGCTAGGATGGATTTTAACCAGTACCAGTAACTATTTATGACTGGAAAAATCTCAGCTTAGCCCAAAATGTGCTGGAGCTTTGGACCGTGGGACTGGCAAGCCTGTATAGCCCAAGCTGTAGGAGGAACACAGTGTAAAGATTGTGATTCTTTCCTAGTTCTGCCTCTAGAATTCAAGATTGCCAGGATTTTAGTATCTACATCAAATGGACGAGGACTGCTGGGCCTTGTGATCTCCAGTCTTGGTTTGGACGGCCTAAAGATGGAGGATACAGAGCAGAAGCTAGAGAAACAGCTGTTACTACTTGGAGGAATACTCCTGTGGCTGGCTGGAGTTCTGGCCTTAGTCCCTATTTCTTGGGTTGCCTGTACTATAATCCAGGAATTTTGGGATGAAGACATCCCAGAGATTGTGCCCACATGGGAAACAGGGGATGCACTGTTTGGTGATTGGTTTGGTGGATTTTTTTTTTGTTATAATTCTAGGGGGATCTCTACTCCTCTCCACAATCACTTACCATCTGACCATCAATTACCAGAGCAGTATGCAATGGCAGATATGCAAGACACCCATCAACATCTGAAAACAGAAGATTTTATGAGGGTAGATATCAGGTTTTCAGATTTCTTACTCTTGCATTACAGTTAAGAAAGGTCTGCTGAATAGACAGGTTACTGTTTACAAGATTGGGGGGAGAGATTGTGTCTTACTAAGTAGTTCCTTTAATTACTACTTACATTCAATTTTAATTACAGTAATTGACGAGCTATGGAGATCTAAGTCACCACTGTATTTCCCCAAAATCTGATCAACTGCAGATTTTGTTTTTGTAGTTTTGCTTTTTTTTGCTTTTTTTTTTTTTTTTTTTTTTTTAAGGAGACTATAAAATTTTAATCTGTAGGCATGCATGGAGACTTGACCAGATTTTAAGTGGCAGAACTCCTACCTGGGGCGGCTTTAAACAATGTCTTTTTTACGGAAATAGTTTATGTTCTGAAACATTCTGTAGTCCCAGTTCAACATGCATTACAAAAACCTAATACCTTGAATGAAGATCCCTGGACCTGTATCATTTTCAGCAAACTAAATGTTGTCAGACAATGTCATGTAATAAGAGATTCTCTGGGTGGCAGTGGTGGGGAGAATATGACCAAACATATCCCTGCACAATCTCCCTTTCTTTAAGGAAAGCCAGTATTTCAGAGTAACAATGAGATATGTCCAGTGAAGAGGTAATAGTGTTCGTTGCTAGTGCAGTTTTTACCTAATGAAGGCAAAGAACTAACTTCAAGTATATGAATCGGTTTCTGTGTAACTTATCCTACGACTCGCCAGTGATTGATGTGAACTTTCTATAAATTGCAATGATTTTACACTGACAAAGCTACAGCAGCCATCTGTTTCTGCAAAGAACATATAAAGACATAGAAGAGCAATAAAAGAATACAACACGGGTCTGGAAAAGAACTTTGTTAAAAAATGTATTTTCCAATCACTGAAACACATGGAAAGTGCAGAGACAAATCTATGTGACGTACTTGCATACTCTTACAGACAAAATTAGAACAGAAACCATTCAGAATATAACCTGATTAAATATTTAGTTCAGTCCTGAGCATTTGATATTTAATACAGTATAAACATAGCAATAGAAAAAAATAAATCTTAAAATTATTTGATTTGTGTTCTTTTACAATTTCTGCTAAACTTTGCTCATTCAGCCAAATATTCTTGTACCAGCAAATATTTAATTTTGATATATGCAACTGCAGTGACATTGGTACCTGGAAATAGAACTAATTACATTCATTACATTTTGCTGTGCAGAGTAAATTCCACTTCAAGACTAATATTTATAATCTTAAATGGATGGGGATTTATTTGTGTTATTGTATTATTTTAGCTTATTGAGTGTTTCAAGTGTGAACAAACTGAATTAGAAAAAAACCCCAAAACTCCAAATGTAAATTGTTAAAAGCTGCCTACTAAAGTTGAGCAATCTGGAAAATGAGGAGCATGAATAAGTTTAAGTCTGTCACTTTTAAATTAATTTTGCAAGCTAAAGCCAGAAATACTTAAATTTTGATGTCACCTCATGCTTACAAATCAGATAATACTTTTTTTTGGAAAATTATTCAACATGTGAGAAGAAACAGCTAATCTGGCAAGAATTTAGATAGCTCTAAATATTTTTCACAATAGCATCCTTAATGTCAAATATTTTTATGGCCAGAACTGAACTATATTAAACAAAACATAAATAAAAGACTGTAAATAAATAAAAGAAAAATCATAAAGTACACCTCTAAACATCATTCTACAAACAACTTATATAATCAAATTGAGAAGTTGAAACTGTCAACCTTCATTTCACCTCTACATTAAATAATTCCAGATTTGGTTTTGTTATTTTGTTGGGTTTTTTTAAAACTGACCTTTCAAACATGAATGTTATCTCAGACCCAAGAAACAAAAAACAAATGGGGCATTCATAAAGAATGTTCAATCAGTCATCTTGCCCAAAATAGCATGTTTGGCTATACATTTAAGTGAACGGATGCATTTGTGCATAAGAAAACCCTTGGGTGTTACACAGACCTCTCATCTCAGAATTGTCGTTTTGAATTTAAGACAGCTGCTATCATACCGTGGTTACATTTGCTGCCACTTTCTCACCAAGTAATTATAGCCTTTTTGAAAGATGAAGTCCATGCATATGCGGCTTGTTGCTTGGGGAAGAACACTTTCGCCAGTGAATTAAATATATCTGAGTGCAACATATTAAGTAGAAAATGAAATAATTCCGTTATCTGCACTGTCCACCTACTTACACAGTACCCACAGGAGGGAAGACCCCAACTGCTTTACCAAGACTGGGCTGCTTAAACACCTACATCTAATGTTCTGGACTTCTAACAGAATACATCCAAGTTGATGCTGCTTCCTAGCAGGCTGCTTCATGTAAGACAAATTTGAAATCTGCCCTTCACATTATTTATTAAACCTGTACACCCTCACCTGCATACAGGGACTTCTAGGCAGGAGCTTTTCTTTTTCAGAAAGGGTTTACCTTACCAATAAGACTTCTGGTATCTGACTTAGTATGTGACAGATTTTTCTCCTGGTACAAATACTTAATGAAACATCTTCGTATTTCTAAACCTAACAAACACTTTGATGTGTTCGTAGTTGGCAATAAGACAGCCCTAGGACAAAAGATTAACATAGAGAAACCCTCATTTTTAAGCATACAGTGGATATAACTATTCTGATTTCAATGTTGGTATTACGAATTTGATTCAGCTTCCAGTTCAGAAAACAGCTGCCCCTTTTCGTAGTCTTATAATGAGCTTTTAGGGTTTCTTGTCTGCCTTACCTTTCTCACTCTCCCACAGATGCAAGAAACCTTTTAGTGCAGGTTGAAGTACTGTACATTCACAAAACTAAACTCTGAACTCCGTCTCCTCCTAGAAGTTATTAAAAAACAAAACCAGAAGAAGTTTTTTTTCAGAAACAAAATTCCAATGTGGGTGATGAATCTACTTAGCAGCTGTTGCGAGGCAGCCTTGATGTTTTGGAAAGGAGCTTACACTTGTCATTAACTTTAAACTATAAAAGTCACACTCTTGTACAAAAATATTGCATGGCAAAACAGCCATCTTCACAGTCTGCTCACATGAAAATAGTGAAAAGATAAAACAATCTTCTGTTGAACGTAATATTTCTCAACAGTGCAGTTCAACAGGATACATGCTTAGTTCTGCCTTTGTTCCTTTGTTCCATCTTTACAAAATAAACACACACATGCAATACATACAAACTGTACAAAATCAGCATCAGTATACCAAAATTAATCTACTTTGGTTTTTGGGTTGTTGGGGTTTTTGCCATTTTTTTTTTAAGCATACAACAATTCAATTCACTATATTTTACAAATAAACATATCAATAGTGAATGTAAAATAGAAGATCTTTAAAAGCAGGTCACTGGAACTACAAAGTTCATCTGAAAAGAGATGAACAACTGTAAAAACACTTCAATGAAAATGCATTATTATACATCATCAGCTGGAAGGGCTGGTATACTGATCTTTGCTCTTGTGAAGTATGCTATCTTCTCCCTGAAATTAGAAAACAAGTTATTATTTTACTATTTATGGCATGCCTCCAATGTTGTCTGCTGTAGAGTTGCTAACGTTAGAGCACAGTTCTTAAAAATACAAGTTTGGAAAACAAACAGTAAGGAAAATACGCAGTGAATGTGTTTACAAGTGTAGCATTCTGACATAATTCCCTTCTTAGGCAGACTTCTGTAAAAAGCAGCTCCAGTTTTGAAAAAGAAAACCACATCAATATTTCATTAATAACTGCAATGATAAGACTGAAGTATTGATCTAGTCACTGAATTTCCTATGGTGGTATTTCAGTGCTGGGGGGTGGCGAAAAGGCAAAATAAACCATTGTAGCCTGACTTGGGGAAGGGTCTGGAGGAGGCTCGGAGAAGCAGAATTTCCAACCCATTTTCTAGCTGCTTCCCTTGTGCTGTTACCATTTCTGTCTCCTACCAACTGAGAGACTACTGAAGCATAGCAAGTTGACACCAGCTTGTCTGCCGGCAGCCTGGAAAGCAGATGATGAGTATTGGGGGCTTAACAATTAAAGCTCAGAAGAGTCCTTCTTCTTGGGAGCTTCAAAAACGCCTCTGTGCGATGAGTCTGTGAGGCCGCAGCACCGTAGCAAGCCCAACTAGCAGGGCGCATACAAGTCAGCCTTGGGAGGCAACTATTTGCCCAGTTGACTAAACCACGTCTTCCACTGGCAAAGCTTGAGTTCGCATCGAAAACAGTAGCTCAGAGCAAAACCAGCTACGTAAACTGGATTCCTTGGCTAGTTGTGTAGTGATTAGACGATAAAGGAGAATGGAGTCTTACAGTAGTACCTTCCCTGCAGGGGAATGATGTCGTGAGCCCTGTTACATGTTCCTGTCAATTTGGGCAGCAGTCTGTGATGACTGTTAAAAGACCAGCGTCGACCAAACCTCTTTTTCAACATTTGCACAGGAAGTGAAAACTGTTTGAAGATGCTCTGAATGTCATACTGAAGTGACCGGCTCAGCTTCCTTGCTGAGGAACCCTTTTCCTTTCTCTCTTTTCGCTTTGATTCTGCATCGCTTACAGTTGCGGTTTGCAGTATGTACCTCACAGGCCCCAATTTGCTTATGGATTTCCCAAACTGTTCATAACAGACTGGCTTGAAAAAGGAAAAAAAAAATCCTCCAGCTTACTAGGAGCTGACTTAAATTTCCTATTGTGCTGGTGAAACCAAGACATCTACACAGGAATCCAGAAATCAAGCTTTTAAAAAGTGACAAAAAAGATCAAATTAGCTTGCAGTACTGTTTCTATGTGGAAGAGTAAGCATTGCATTTTTCAATCAACAGTTTTATATGCATTTTTATATAGAAGTGTGGCCTTTGGGCTGCTAGTCTGCCACTTACTGCCCAGCCTTTTAGGAATTTAGACCAGTTAGAAGAAAGGTTTGAGATAGGAAGCGTGCAATCTGGCTTACGGTAAGCAAGAACACTTGATTAATTGCTTCATGTAATCAGTTGCTGTTCCCGCAACCAAAAGGAGGAGGGAAACAAAAAGGAGGAGGGATTCTAGATCTTTCTTGAATAATAAGTCTTGAGTAAGGCACAAGTATTTAATCAGTTTCCTGATGAGATGTATACTGTTCTACTTCTGGAGGTGTGATTTGTTTCCAGTACCTGCCATCACTGGAAAAGATCCCATTACTTAAAGCCACTGTCTGTCTGCTGTGGGGGACGTGAGCCACAGTGATGGTCACACACGTCCTTGCCCACAGCAGATGCCACGCAGAGGTCCGAAACTTTTCATTCTGCTTCCTCACGCCACAGCTCAGCTGCCATACTGCCACCTCTGCCGCGTAAGCAAGTTACCGAGCCCTGGTCCTTTGAAACTCCAACTTTGAGCTATGCTAGAAATGCACAACGTTTCTTGCAACTCAAAGGCGTGTGGATTTTTGACTAATATTACAAGGCATGTCTGGCTATATTTAGAAGTAATTCATGTTACTTCACTACATTAAAGAGTGGAAAAGCAGAACAGGCCATACCTGAATGACTGCACCTGCAGTGGCACTTTCTGGCTCTGCTCCCGTAAGCGGCACACATCCTTAGAAGCTTTCCTCATCAATTTCTCAGCACTTAAACCTTGTTTCTGTTCTTCTTTTGACTGTTCAGCCTGTAAACAGGAAAAATAACTTTGTCTTGCTAATAACGAACAACTACTCATTTCAAAGAAATGACAAGCAAAACACCCGGCAGTGTTAGGTTTACAGTTGGACTCAATGATCTTAAAGGTCTTTTCTAACCTAAATGATTCTAGGAAAATCTCTACAAAGAGTCAGCAAGACAAAAGACTGACATCACAAGCCTAAGCCATGGGTATGAAATAAGGTATCAGAACTTTTCCTAAAAAAAATATAAATGAAACACATTCCATGCCATCATGGGTGGCTACTAGGTGTTCTAAATTTTGATGAGGCATTTCTTAAGGCTTTAAGTTAGACAATACCTAAATTTGTATGAGTAAATGTCTATCCAGATATCTTTTTAGAACTGGGAGATGGGGATTCTCTTCCCATGTAAAATACTTTTCTATCCTAATGAAAGCTGTCAGGAAAGTTGCCTATGCCTACTCTAAAATGTCAGACAGAAAAACCAGAGAAGGTGTGCTCTCAAAATACACTTTCAAATTTTGTTGAGTTGTTAGCAAAGTTAATATTTGTGAACTTTTGTATTTTTATTCATGACACAACACCTGTTTTGCATGTGAGGCTCACTTCTTTCATCTTCATTGCAGAGGTGTAAAAGACAAGGAAAGTGAATGGACCACCAGCGGTAACTGAGATCAAGGATCTTTCTTGACCTGTTGTGCAGCTACATACCCACCAGTAAGTTACACTATTTCTGTACCTCAGTATTGCTGGCTCTATTACATATGTCTTTACCAAGCACTGCTGTGTCAACGGGACAGCTGCAGTGGTACCATCCACCATTGCAGCGACAGACTGCTATTAAGGGTTGTATTTTGTTTTTTAAAAAAATTTATCAGGGTTTCTGAATGCTAGTAATTGTAACAGCAGACCTTTTATGTGGGCAGTTACCTGGATTTCTCAGACAAATGTGCACTGTTCATATGCAGATGAGTCCCCTAACCCACTGTTATCACCCCCATCACGTGTGAGATGCAGGGCATGGGCAGTGCAGCACTGTGTGTACACTTGGTTTAATTTCTAGGCTGCAGGGACTGTCAGACAGATGTTATTTACTGCATTTTGAATTTTGCCAGCCATCAGAATTTAATAGAAGCAGTTCATGTTCTGAAATAATTTTTAAAGTTCTTTAGAGGTTAATTTTTGATGCTTAACTTTAGGCACTCAGACTTGAAAAATGTCGGTATGTTACCTCAAAGTTAACACACACATCCAAGCCAGAAATAGCAATCTTCAAAGCTGGTTTGTAACTCAGGAGTTCCCGTCTCCAGTTCTGAATTCAACCCAGTAGACTCCCAAACAACAAAACCAACTAATTAAAAAATGTTAGTCCATACTATCAGTTTCATACTGGGTATTCAGAGCGATCTGTTCGCAGCAGGATAGTGGTACCTTCTGTCTGTTGAAATGCACTCCAGTGTTTTATATGAAAGTGTTTCACATGAAAGAGCACCACCCTTTCAAAAAGTCGCTCAAAATCCAGTCAGCTTGTACTGCTGGTTTTTTCAGTCCCCAGCTCCAAAATAGCTAGGATTTAAAAATGAAATTAACTTATAAATACTGTTTTCCTTATTAGTTAGTGAACATAAATTTGCAAGCTGCAACTGGTAGTGCCTTAATTAATTTTACATATGTCACTGGCCATATGTTTTATCAGCTCCCCTACTTAATATTTATCATCAAAGCACTAAACATACAATATTTCAAAATTTTCTAATTTTATCTTTTCTCTAACTACATACAAGATTCTTGTGACTACCACATTTCAGGTTAACACCATAGATGACTTCTTTGTTTTCATACTCCCTATTACTATGTACTCCTTTCTCTCTTTTTTTAAAAAAATCCTTTTAATTTTTTAGGATGCTCTCAGAGAAACTTCCATTTCTGCCCAGTGTCTCTAAGAGTGTGCATCTGAGAAGACATGTACATGACCAGGTTTATATTCACATCACGTTCCTTGCATGATTTATAAAGATAGCGAATCCTCCATCTATATGAAATACAGAAAAACACACTGATACATGGGCCATACATTCAATAACTGCCAAAAATCTGGCACTTACCCGCCAAAGCGAAGTGCCAGACAGGAATCTCTGTGTCTGCACTTAGCTTAAGCTGAAACGCTAATTCCTGTCTTGTTCTGCAGTTGTTTTTGTATAGAATAAAGTGAATCTGAAGAAAAACTGTTAACCGCTAAACAGAACACTGGAACAAGGATGTATTTGTGGTATTAATGACATCATTACTGATTACCTCTACTTCTCTACTAGAAGATGTACTAATAAAAAATAAGGATGATCTTTACAGACATGTACAGGAATCTTTTTTGGACATACACAAAGAGAAAGTACATCAGAGGACTTGAGGTCTCTGAAAACTGACTCGCATGGAGATTTAAGACTCAGATATTGAAATACTACATGACTTCCCATAAAAATTCAATCTAAACAAGAGAAATGCTTCTGGTGCACAGAATTACCTACTATTTTCTGATGTGCAGGTACCAGTGGGTTTTACATACTTGCTGTACTTCGGAAGGTGTGGTGTGGTAGGGAGGGGAGGGAAGGTATGGAGCCTCTGCATTCGGCTTCAAGCCGAGTAACTGCGTGCTAGCAAGCAGCCACTGATTTTCAACATCCCCCACATCTGCGGTTTCATTTTTCACTTGAGACTCTCTCAATTTCTCTGGCACTTCCAGCTGCTGCATTAGTCTGCGCCATTATAATGCCTGCAGGATCTAAAAAATAATCTATGACAATGTTCTCCAGGCTGCTGTGTTTTGCTAACCCAAGAGGAAACACTGACAGCAGAGTACAGCATTCTCAGGGTTGTTTTGCTCCACAGGGCAAGGCTGCAATGATTTTAAGGGCAGAAAAATTTCCAGAAACTTTGTAAGCACTCTTCAAAGGGGTGGAGTGGCTGTGATCATTGTTCTGACTTTTCACTTGGAGAGGAGGACTTAAATGCTGTGCTGCAGCCTGCATATATTTTAGGAATTTATATCATCGCAGTGTGTGTTATGGTGTTCATCACTGACACAAGAGACATAAAATATGACAAACCTATCTGCTGCCTTGAAAGAGCCAGCTGAAATAAGAAAGTGCAAATCCAAAGGATTTAAAATGTTACATGTTGCAGAGGCATACTCTATTCCAGTGGGAATAGCTTTAGAGTGGCAGTAGTTTTAAATTAAATAAACAATTAAAAATTATCATTTCTATCCTGCATCCAGCATTATGTATAAACTACTAAATAAATTTAGCTGTGCTGCTTTTTGAAAAGCTACTCTTTTTATGGGTTAAAACTTAGAAAAATCAAATTCATACAACGGAATCACATGGTAAAAACCCACAAACATTGCACTGTCTTATCCCATTTTGCCCAAGGGTTTTTCGGGATACTTGTCAATGCTCAGCCTAAACTCTGCTAGTATTTTATAGGCATTTTAGAACTCTGCTACCTATAGGCAACAGCAGATGCCAAGGAACGAGAGACAGGGAAACACAGAGGACAGAACAGGGCATAAACGTAAGAGCTAGGAGCACATACTGGGAAATAGTTTTCTTTCCTAAGGTATCAAACGATCAAGGACTTCAAGAAGTAGGTGATACCATTATGGTTAAAGATCTTGGATGGATTTTTCTTCCATGAATTTATCAAACTGCTTTTTGAACCTATGCAAACTTGCAGCGCTCAATGTTCTGTGCAAAACATTTTTACTCTTTCTAAATATTGTGCTACGTTTGCTTGCATTTAACCTGCCACTTCTTCAATTCCATACTTCCCGTATAGTAAAACAAAGATTAATTGCTCTCCTCCACCTCACTCATGGTTTTATAGCCTTCAGTTGCAGCTACTTAGCCACTCCTAACATGGAAGCTATTTCCTCCTTTGACCATCCTTGTTGACCCTACGCAGGTTTTATTATCCACTTTGAGAAGGAGAACCAGAACTGAACAATGTTTAAGCTACAGGCATAGTATGTATTTCTATCATAAAACAATGATTTATTTTGTTCCAGCTTCTTTTTATAGTAATTCCTGTCCTATTTGCTTTTTGACATTTGCTGATCACTGCAATGTTTCTGCTGATGTTTTTGTTTCTTGTATCTGGAGCACCTCATTCCTAACATCTAATTCAGAGCTCAGCTTTGTATGTGTAAATATTGGGATCATCCCTTCCCTCCTCTACACAAGGCTATTTACTGACATTCAGCTTTTAAAAAAAACCAAAACAAGACCAACAACTATTGCTTACATATTAGGAGGTCCTCTGCACCTTGTTAAAACTGCTTTCCATTTTTATTACTCTGAATAACTTGGTATCATCAAAACCCTAATCTCTATTGACTAGAAATAGCTAAAGAGTACAAATCCCTCTTGGATATCACTAGCAACGTCCCCTCACTGAAAACTGGTGTACACCGACTGATGTAGGTGGGAAGGGAGTTCCAGAGGGCACCTACTTCAACCTCCTGCTCAGCGCAGGTGAAGCCAGAGCCAGATACTCAGGGTCTTGTCCAGTTAGGCTGTGAACATCTCCAGCTGTGGAGGCTGGGCTTTGCGGGTTTTTTTTTGGCTGGCTTTTTTCCTCCCCTAACCACCTCTCTAGGCCCCTATTCCAGTGTATGATCACCCTCACAATTTAAAAAAACAACCTCCCCAAATCGTAACAAAACCCCCACAACATCCAGCTTCTTAATGTATCTTGCTGGGATTTTCCACGCTCCAACTTTTCACTGTTGCCTCTCACTCATCCTGTCCTGTTTCTTGTCTTTTATCCACGAGGGCATCCCATTACCTTATGGCAGTTTAGAGACAGTGCATATATACTCGTATTGTTTTAGAGACCATCGCACAGAGAATAGAATTTGGCTTTCCTTTGCCAAAACTAGAAAAAGTAGGTCCTGCATAAGGAAATGAGCCTTTCCCATATGCCCCTACCTCTATATGTAACAGTCACTGCCTGTCCCTACCTGTTACAAACATCTTTTGGCTACAAATTCTCTGCATTCTGCAAATCACCTGCCACTGAAGGACAAAAAGCATATGCATGTCTGTAGAAGTACAGCTAGGACCTGAGAATTTTAAATTAACTTTTAAGTAAATGCTAGTTTACTAGACCACAAGTATTGCTCCAAATAACAGAGTTTCTACTCTGAATTACTGAAGTCCTTACAGGGCAGAGAAAAACGCTACCTCAAATTGCAGTTTTAAATGCTGTAGTATTGACTAATAAAGAAATATTATTTACACTACACAATTCAGAGTTGTAATTAGTCAGATGTGAGCTTCTGTAAAAACCTTAAACATGACAGACTGACTAACAAATTTATAGAAAAGGTAAGGAAGGGCATTCACTCACACAGTACCTGCATGCTGCTCATACCTGTTTTTCAGCTTGTTTCAAGAGTTTTTGGAACCGTTCATCCTCTAGCACACACAGGGGAAGGTCTGTCTCTCCTCTGCCTTTCATTTCCTCAAGCTTCTGTTTGAGATCCCGCAAGGCCTGAAGCTCATCATTCAGACGATTCTGTCTTGTGCGTGATGCCTGGAGGTCCAGCTCCAAGTCAAGGGAAGTGCGTATGGGGCACTCTTGCGTAGCTCTTCGCATGATGGGTTGGCAAACAGGCTGAATCATTTGGGAGACAGAACAATAAAAATTAACATCTAGAGAGGCTACTGTAAGGTTTGACATAATACGGTCTGAAAAGCTTGAGTATTTTTTGTTTTTCTTTAACAGAAAGCTGCTATGATGAGATCCAAGTCCAAAAATTTATCTGTTCTAGAATTTTTCTTCAGTCACTAGCTAAAAATAAATGCAAAACTTTCTCCAGCCAGGTGTACAATGATATATTTACAGGTTAAAACTGAAAAAACCTGTTCTGATCCCCAGGATGACACAATGCCTAGAGACCAATGCTATACAGACTTCCCCGCAGATTTCAACTAGTTGATGTATTTTTATAAAGATTTGCTTTTTCAAGGCCTAAGCAAACACGTAATGTTACAAGCTCTGTAAACATGCATTTCTTTAGTGTATTTCACATTTTTTACTGTCCTTTTCACAGTGACTTTTCATATGAGTAAGTCAGGCAGGAGAAGCCATCCCAGACTATTCAGTATTTCTTCCTTATGCCAACTGTAATCCTGCTACCCGTTAACAACCCTTCCACAGAAGTGGGTTTTTAGTTACAACTGAAATGAAAACGTAACTCTCAACTGGTGTAAGAATGAACTTGTCACGGTTTAACCCCAGCCAGCAGCTAAACCACACAGCCGCATACCCCCCCTCGCCCAGCAGGACGGGGGAGAGGATCCAAAGGGTAAGCGAGAAAACTCTGGGCTGAGAGAAAGACAGTTTAACGCAACACAAAAAAGGAAGAAACCAAACAATAAATAAATAAAATGCAAATGATGCACAGCACAATTGCTCACCACCCACCGACCGATGCCCAGGCAGTTCCTGAACAGTGGCTCCCCACCAGCTTTCCCCCCAGTTTATCTACACCGAGCACGATGTCATATGGTACGGAGCACCCTCTGGGTCAGCTGGGGTGCCGGCTCTGTCCCCTCCCAACTTCTTGTGCCCCTCCAGCTCTCTCGCTGGCAGGACAGGAGAAGCTGAGAAATCCTTGACTCAGTGTAAACGCTACTTGGCAACAACTAAAACCATCAGTGTGAAATCGACTTTATTCTCATCCTAAACCCAAACCACAGCGCTGCGCCAGCTACTAGGAAGAAAACTAACTCTACCCCAGCCAAAACCAGGACAAAATTCCATACGAGAGAAGTACAACCTTCTGTCCTTCTGCTACTCAAACACTCTTGGAGAATAATAAATCCCCTTTAAAAGGGCATCTGAATCCTTGCATTTCCACCAAAATTTGCTCAAGACAGCTGTTGCTGATGTTGACCTTTCTGCAGCGTAAGCCATCTTGGGTCACTTCACAGTATTTGGTTTATTTAACCCAGAGCCCTTTGACTACTGTAACAAGCTGAAGTTGAACAGTAAATGCCGTGATGCTGAGCACCAGTGTCTCGCTGCTTGCTTCAGCCACAACTGGAACAACGTAAGCTTTGGTGGGGGGGGGACGAAGTAGGACTGAGACCACTGTGTTGAGATTTCAACTTGAAACTACATGGGACTACATGTGGTATGTGCATCGCTTTCGCTGAAACAGTTGAAATGAAACATATCGTTTAAGTTGTTGTTACTCCTTCTCTCCCCACGCTTTGTTTTAAGCCATATCCAGGTAACGCAGCACGTACCTGCTTAACTCTTAGGCTCCGCCGTTCTGTGGCATTTCTCACAAAGAGCGACTTTTTGGCTAGTGTTGAGCTGTCACTGTCACTTCGATTCAACTGTCAAAATGTACATAACAAACAGCGATATAAGGCATCTTCATATACAAATAAAATCTGTATTGATATAACCAGTTAGAAAACCTCAGTGTTGATATACATGTACGTCACTCTTAATATAAAGTAAAAAAATTTTCAAGTAGAATAAGCACCTACTCTAAAATTCTATTCCTAAACCAAGACAACCGTTGATCTTACTAAATGAGTAGTAAGCTGACTCTTTAAGAATGCAAGGAAGGTAACTATAGTTATTAAGTACTGCCAAAATCAGCCTGGCTGCAGATTATAAACTATGGATTTCATTTACCTGGGGCAGGCTTTTAACAAATTTACTACAGGGAAGGTAAATTACTGTAGACATGCACCTGTCCAATAAACAGTATTTTTGTATTATTATTATTATTTGTCACAGGTATAGGTGTGCCTACAGCTTCCTTCAGAAGCACTTCCTGCTTCTCAAAAATACACATCACGGCGCAGCGGTCGTTTCTTCTTAATTATAGCATTAATTCCACATACATCAGTGCAGGCTGACTGTTAGATGTATCAGCATATGTGGTGGTAACCTTCAGAGAGAACAGAAGCATCTATCTGCAGAATATTTATTCCACCTCCTCAGAAAAGGTGAGACAAGGAAGACTCATTCTGCTAATAATTCAATAGCCAGAGCCCCGAAGCATGCTTACACAGAACCGACTGGGAGCTGCGGGAGAGAAATACAACCGCTTGCAGTACGAATACACCTCTCCAGAGACAAATCTGTCTTTTCACTGCGGAGCCACTGCTGGGAGCTCTACCCCTGGATACGCACAGGTGGCTATCGGCACTGATGTTCTTTAAGCACTTTCCAAGGGAGATTTTTCAAAGGCACTAACAGACTTTGGGTCTGTCCTTCAGGCCTCAAAAATCCTCCTGTGTTTTGTAACATCACACGAGTAGGTGCTTTCTTAAAGCTCGGCCATCTCTGCTGAAAAGAGAGCAGCCGGCAGAGAGCCGGAGCGTATCCAGCGGGTGCTCTCCTCTAAGTGTAGCACCACAAGGCCTGGAAGGCTGGACCCCGTGCGGTGCCAGCTGGGGACTGGGACTGGGGAGACCCGCGCCGTTCAGCCCTCTCCGTGGCCTCGGCTGCAGCTGCGGCGCTCACCCCTGAGCCCCGGCGGCACGCTGCCAGCAGTTCGGAAACGGCAAGAGATGCATCCGTGCAAACGTGGGTTTCTCCTAGGGTACTTTACTCCCAGGCAGTACTGGGCAGTACAGCAATGAGAATGAGAAAGAATGGTTTATTCAGTTTCATTAAGGTTCTGGCTTCTGGCAGCAGGTCCATAGCAATGGTCAAAGCTACAAAAGCCCAATGCCCTTCCAGATGCAAAAACTTCAGGAGTTTATACTCACTAAACTGTCAGAGCAAACTCTACAGACAGTAAGCTAAGGCTTTTTTTTTTTTGGCTTTTTTTTTTGCCTTTTTTTTTTTTCCCAATACAACTGATTTCCAGTGCACAGGAATGAAGATGAAGGCTAGGTTTTGAGTTCTGCCAATAATCTATCCAAGTTACGTAAAGATTGTTTCAAAACGATCTGCTGTGTTTCATTCTGAAGGGTGTATGGAATAGTTATTTAAGTATGTAGCTACTGACTATAGAATATTTTTTTTTAGGCCAATAAGAATCACAGAGAAGTTCTCAACTTTAATGTTCCCAAATGATGAAGGCAACCACTCTCTATTTAGCTGGAGAAGAATTAAAGCACAAGTATTATTTTTTTAACAAAGTCACACTTGTGTGAGTAACCTGTAGAAACTAAAGATCAAAATAAACTACCTTTTCTAGGGTGCCTGTAAGTATAAAATCTACAGAGCGGGTAATGCATGCTTAAATCTTTAAACACATGATTTTCACAGTTTAGCAGGAACTAGGCTAACAATGTAAATAGATTTTTCTTTTTTTTGCCCCTTGCTACCATAGAACTGGAAAGACTGGAGAACTTTGTTGCCACAGCCATGTTTAAAACTCAGCCCCTAGGCAGCGCTCACACATCTTTCAAAGATGTAATTCCGACAGGATTTGGGCTGCCCAGGTCAAAAACCAGTTGAGATACAAAATGAGATTTAAAATTGATGACCGAGCTCTTTCCACGCTGTTACCTTTAAACGGTTACATTATTAAAATATGGTAATGCAACAGCAGTTTACAGTGAACTCTATTCTATGTTTTAACAAATTATTTTGCTGTGTGAGAGCTGTAGTTGCTGACATGCAGGGAAATGCACGTTTTGCAGACAGCCAGCACAGGCACCTGTGTTACTTCTTTCCAACAGGATCTATTTTTGCCCTAGCAAAGATGTTTTGCAAGAGTACACAACTCTGCTGAAAGTCAATTCTACTATGCATCAGGTCAGTTAGGGAAAGAAAGGATCTCGAGAAAGCACAGGCTCTGCCTCTCGCGGAGAAAATTGGTACATGACTCACTGTCATTAATGCATCATTCCCAAGAAGTTAAATGACTCTTTAGTTAATAGCTCTTCGTTCCAAGTGTTTTTCCTCTTACCCTACAGATGTATTGGTTCCGCTCGCCTGGAGAGAAGGTTTGTGAGCGCACTATCATGCTGTTCCTGACAAAGGGACGCTGTCTTGAGCTCCAGCTGGCTCTGTCCTTGGGTCGGACTGTTGCGTTCTTGTTAACCGATTCCTCAGTGTTAGTCTCTTTATCAACCTAAGAAAAATAATTTAGTTTATAAGAACTACTATACCCAGACACGTGCCACCACATAGTTTTTGTGCCTTTGGATTTTACGAGCGTTTTTGTTACCTTGTGGCAGATGGAAAACCAGCAGCAGCAAAAAGCGTCTTGCACTTACAGAGAAGCTATGCTAAGGAAATAAACACAGAATTCCCAAAATGCTTAACTGTGTGGAAAGTCTTTGAAGGTCATCTCTGTATCCAGGAAAACCAAACCAAAGCTTTTGCAGAAAGGCCTTTGTTGCCCTGCAAATGTCCTGATGCAACCACAGTGCAACAAGTGTTTTGCTTTGCCATTTGCAGGCATTATTATTGCTGTTACGCGTTTAGATTTATTTTGAGAACAGCAAGGTTCTGCGATGCTCCAGGTGGTGCCTGTGCACACGGAAAGGGGCAGCTGGGAAGCGTACATTGCCCAGGTTCTTCCACGCATACCATCGTGCAGCCCCCAGGCCCCAGCAGCAGGGCTGCTTTATGGCAATCTGCAGAGCTGCACCAGCCTTGTGAACCCAGGGAAAAGACATTTTGCTAGCTGCTGGCCCTCGGAACGGCCTGCTGCCTACTACAGGTGCCCCACACATGCCACGGGGAGCCTCAGGGGCCGACACCCCCATGGGTGGCGCAGCCTGTGCTTGCTTACATGCAGCAATCATCTTGACAGCTGCGCTAGAGCAAGCACCGCGGCAGCTGGCACATCTGATGTAACTGATGTGCACTGGGGCATTTTCTTCAACTTGGGTAATTTAAGGAGGTTCACGGTTTTCAACGTGCAGGTGATAAATGCAACGACCTAAATAGCACGAGTGCAGCCCTGAGAGGACCTGGCACACGGAGATCTACGCTGTGGCTGGCTCTCCAAAGAGGTCTGCTATGTCTTTCACTCACTGTCCAGATCATCCAGCCCAGGCTTAGCAAAACGCCTGTGTGCGTGCCTAACCTTCAGATGTTGTCCTTGGTGGCTCCCCTTGCCGCGTTAGGGCTTTGATCTGTATTTGCTTGCTACCCAGCAGACTGTCAGTCCTTTTATACCATGACCTTAGCTCATTTGGCATCTTGCCACATTAATTGGAAGTTAATTACAGTTTCCAGCAAGTCCACTGAGGTGTTGAACTTCTGTATCGTCACAAACTTGAAGGAACGAGATGTCATTCTTTGCCTTTTTACCTTTGCTATTTTACAGAACCTGTGGGTTTAATGCATGCAAGAGTGTTTTCATTAAGATGCAGAAAGGTGGTTTCAAATCTTTATTTCTAGAGTATGTGTTACCACGTTAGGGATACGTTTACTAAAAACTTACTAGAAGTGCTTTCAGAAGGGTGGAATATAATTTAAAGCAAACAGTTAACAAGAACATGGGATCAGAATTTATGTACAGTGTGTGGGTAGTTCTACAGTACACCGTTTGATACACATTTTGGAATTTTCTATGATTAAACTTTCCTCCTCTGCTAAGCCAGTTTTTGTATTTCACACCCTAAAATAAAGAGAAGAAACAAGCAAATCCCCTCACTGGTTTAAAGATCTTGACCCCTGTTCTATCTTCCCCCCCTGTTTATCAGATGAATCAGGAAAAAAGAGGAAACAACAAAACAGATGTGCAAAAATATTTTAAGTATGTACCAGCTGATGCTACTGAACTGCACTTGTGTTTTGAATATTCTCCCTACGCAACAAAAAAAAATGAAGAAACACATTTTTAGTTAATTGTCTTTGACTTGGGAGTTCTGCCTAGCGTGTCTGCCGAGTGTCCTCTGTAGTTCAGAACTGACTGCCCTGATTTCATTAAAGTCCATACTGACAAGTGTGCAGCACGTGTGTGCGTGGCCAAGGCCATGCAGCAGCATTCTGCATTAACTGCTTAAAACCAGACCTGCGGCCGCAGTAAGATACCGTAGGAACGCGCGTTTTAAGGTATTCACCAGTGTTCGCATTACAGCAGCTTGCTGGCTTCCTTGGGCCTCGTCACTGGGCTCTCCGTCCTTCTCGTGATCTGTTTCTGGTGCGTCAGCGAGTAACCTCAAGTCCTCAGCACAGCTGCCTTCTGCTGCCAGCTTGATGCCATCCTCCTCTTCATCCACAATTTCATCAGAGGCTTCTGCGAGCATTTCTAACCTATATGAACAGAAGCAGCCCACGTTTATTCTTAAAACTGAAAACACCCACCAGAGGAAGACTTCAGAAGGCCTAGGCCTTCACCCAGCACAACATATGCGTTTTCCTGACAGGGCAAACAAGAGTATCACCCAAACGCTTCCGTTAAGTTCTTGTGAAGCACACTTCATTATATGCTCCAGTAAAACCCAGCAAGCTCTGCTACCTTCAAGGTCATTACGACAACACTGCACTATGTTCAGTAGCTGAAGGTTGACAATGTTGAAGGACTTGGGTTGCAATAAATTCATAAAACAAATGAGCAAGACTCCCCTTCCACCATAATAAAGCATGCATTCATTTCTACGCTGCAGCTAAGAAATTGCACAGGAACAGTACTCAACACAGCAATTTAGCAAGAAATCTGTTTCTTGAGAAAGCTCACAACTTCTTCAAAAACAAGACCATCACTGGAAGCACACACACTGACTCTGCAGCCTTCCTCAAATCCTATTAGTTGCTTATTATAGTTAATGCAACTAATGCTTGATACAAGACATTCTGGTACGCTTCCAGTGGCTCAGCCTCCTCAAGTGGTTTCACTGGAAGATGTATATAGAATGCAGGAGCATCAACAGTAGGAGTTAACAGAGCAGCCAAGACACTTGTCAACCTAAAAGAAGGTGACTGAATTGACCACACAAGGGAACAAGACCTCACCCCAGTTCCAGTGGTGGTGAGGCACTGGCCCAGGCTGCCCACAGCAGCTGTGGGTGCCCCATCCCTGGCAGTGTTCCAGACCAGGCTGGATGGGGCTGGGAGCAACCTGGTCTGGTGGAAGGTGTCCCTGCCCATGGCAGGGGGTTGGAACTAGATGATCTTTAAAGGTCCCTTCCAACCCAAACCATTCTATGTGCTTATGAACTCCTCCAAAAGTACAGCTCTTTCATTTGTCTAAGAATAGGAGGAATAAGTGGAATCATTCAGGCATGAACAGAGAGGGAGGAGAAGTGGCTTTACCAGTCTTCCTCAGAGCCCCTTTGCTCTTGTTCCTCCTCCTCGTCGTCTTCAGCCAGCTCTTGTTCTACTGCTTCCAGCTCAGCAGATGTCCTCTCTAGCAGAGCTGACACAGCATCCTGCTCACAAAAGAGATGAAAACAGAATTGAGTGATACACAACACAGAGAAAAAAAACCCAAACAACTCTTGCAAGAGCTGCATTACCCTGCTGGTCCCCGACACCAGCAAAAACATGACTCAGCTCACAAGTATAAGGGGTTTGAACTGTCAATGCATAGCACATTAATTGATTGTTCTCCGTCAAAAATAGATTGTTTGTAAAACAATACTGCAATCAGATATGCTCCTGTCATCCTTTAACGTCTAGTCTCTCCTCATACTTCTAATATCCCTATGTAATAAAATGTTGGTTCTTAAAAGTTACATTTTTTAACATCGTTCTTTTAAGAAGGTGATGCACACTTAAAGCCACTGCACTGAAAATGCTAAGTATGCAAATTCAAATAATTAATAAATAGCAATTTTTAATGTGGGCTTATGAAAATAAATGGAAAAATTAAGGAAGCTCTTCAATAGCATTCTTTCTAAAGTGAAACACAGCTTAAGCATTTCAAATTAGAGTGCAGTTTTGAATCCCACTAAGCAGCATCAGCCCTATCCATACCTGCTAACAAATCCGGACCCACTCAGGCACAAAGTCACTACAGGCAGAAGCGCCTGCAAGACAACAGGGCTTGGGACCTTCAAGGGAGGAAAATTCATTTATTCAAATAACCACAGGGCAATGGCACAATTAGAATCTGTGGCTTTTTTCTTGCTATTACAGTAATAGCCGACACATTACTCACCAAGTCCAAAGAGTCCAGTGACTGCTTGGTTAAGAGAAACACGGATTCTTCGTTTTGTTCTTTGTTTTTTTTGCCAGGAATTTGCTTGCAAGGCAACAGGTTGTACCACAGAGTACAAATCTCATCAGAAAATGATAAATCTGCCAGACTGATCTGAGTCCCAGCCTGCACAAAATAAGAAGGGGGAAGAAAATTGTTTAAATTTGTTTTATTTCCTGCAGAACAGCTGAAAACAAATTCTACAATATTTATCATGTAAAATAGGCAGTGTGAATTTGACATGAATCTTAATTCCCTTTTTAACTGGACAGTTTTCTATTTCCCTAGTTAAAATAAATAGAAGTACATGGAAAGCTCCTTCATATTGCCTATTCTGCCATCCTTTATTTCAGCCTGCAGAATTTCTCCCCACATGCACACACCCCTAACCCTCTACATCACTGTAACGCACATGTCTGCTTTCTACAGCATCCAATAATGAAAAACCGTGTCAATGAAACCTGCAGCATCAACTCATGGAGCAGCAAGTTTCAGTCAATTTTTCAGTGGTTCCACCACAAAAATCATCAATACAGCAAACAATAACAGATGACCTTGTTTGCTCTAACCAGTGAAGAAGCAGATGAAAAGTCAGGAAAGAGATTAAGAAACCTTTTCATCTGGACAAGCACTGATATCCACCGAGTTGGCACTGGGGGAAAAGTTATGAAGTACTTGTGTTGGGGCTGTGCCTCGGAGATTAAAATACTCTGTTCTTTGGCAAAGCAAATGGTCTTCACAGCTACCGGGCTGCGTAGGTGGCTCCTGTCAAGACTCTGGTCATGTTGCCCAGGGCTTTCTGCTGGGAGTGAGACTCCCAGCTCTTTCTTTTGGCCTTGGGATTAACCCATATGTGGTTAACCACAGTTAGCCCAGTGGTCGGTTTTTTTGTTGTTGAGGTTTTCCCTTCACCTTTGCAGCCTGCATTCTATTGCATTTTTGTTCTACTGCCCTTCCCTTACCTGAGGCGAAAACCCTTACCTATTGAAAAAGGCCAACGTATTCCCCAGGAATTAACTTCTACATTTTTGAAAGTGAGAGGCTGTTCCCGGTAGTTGGAGTTGATGAAAACCCCACCAGATTCCAGCATCTCTTCAGGGTGTTGTAACTAAAAATCTCACTGTGCTAAGGCAACTCGTGGTAAAAGACTAAACTGAGTTGTACCAGACCACGCAAAAAAGCAATGTGAATGTAAATGAAGCATCGCTAATTAGGTGATGACTACAATTAACAAAATCTAAAAAGTGCCGGTTTCCAATAGGCTGGTCTAGAATGTCATGCCTTTTTATCATTTCTATAGATCATAAAAACTAAAAAGTTCAACATCATATAATTCCAGCAATGTGTAAAAATGTAATTTGGTTTGTTCTTCGTGACAAGTTGTGCCAGTAAAGGTTTGCTTTTTTTTTTTTTTTTTTTGACATACTATGGCTCTCATTCACCTTTTACTTTAAATTCTAGGGTTAGAGTAACATTGCAATGCAGTTTATGGGTTTTTTTAATACATAAAACTGTAAAGATGGAATAGAAATCTGTAATTAAAGGGTGAAGTTAATGCAGCGTTAGAATTATCAAAACACCTCCTTAAAAGTTCCATCCAGGATTAGATTCTGCATCAGGAATTTCAGAGAAAGGTGGTATTAAGTACTAAGCGACAACCAAGCTACGCTTCAGTTTGTCTCCAAGTACTGTGGAATTTTAGTGCCTTGACCATCCAGAGGGGACATTACAAACAAATGCGTGCCCAAAGGTGTCAGAAATAAAACTGCATACCAAGCATTCCTCCCGACGACTTCTACTGACGGCACAAACGTCTACTCTCAGCGTCTTCTGTAGCAGCGTGACTTGGGAAATGGCCACTCTGAGTATCTCATTGAACAATATGGTTTCCATGGCAGGATGAACTTTTGTGCGGAACAGACAGCTGATATCAGTTGAGGATGGAAGTACTGCTACTCTAATATACCTGCCAGAAACAAACCCAAAAAACTTCACCTGTATTTAAACTGTCACTTGCTGGTGATGCATTAAGAAGTTGACCCCATCAGCTACAGGACTGCACGGCAAGAAAATTAAACAGCAACAAATCAGAGGTGGAATGGAAAAGGGCTGAAAAAGAGAAGTGAGAAACTCCTCCTCCTCCTGCAGAAACATTTCCCAAAAAGAAATTTCTGTGCCTGGGAAGGTAGTAGCAAGAGGGATAGCTATTTCTGTCTCTATCCAAATTTACCCTCCGGTTTAGTACTGTGAACACTGAAGATCATGTCACAGATGGGAGGAAACACGATCTTCATGTTAATTAAAAAAACGAGAAGAATTTGGGTGGATGTAAAAATTAAACTCTTCAAACGATGCGAGCAGCACTGAGAAGAATTGATGTCTCAGTCTTTTCAAGAAACAAACAGAACAAAACCTCCAAAGAAACCAGAAAACTGAGGAAGATGAGGAAGAAAATAGCTAGGGCCACAGCTGCTTAAGATCAGTTTGTAATATATTAAGTGAGATTCAGCAGAATGCATCTTGCAAGCCTAAGTCTAAGCACAGGGAATAACTTTAAATTATTATGCAGCTGCATTCTTTTTATGGAACGAATATGAACGGATATTATGTGGATAAAGGTAATACTAGCTAACTTGCAGGTCTCACTTTAGCTGGAGCTTGATAGAGTAAAGACATTCCTAATGCAATTTGTAATGTTATTTACCTACTGCACAGCTTCTCATACACGTGAACGAGCACAGTAATTGTTTTACATCTTTTCAGTGCCTATGCATTAGTCTGTTTCTGGTATTTGCTTTAAATATAATTGACATTCACTACAGAATGCGATGAAGCTAGCTAAAAGCAAGAAGAGAAAGTGGGCCAAGGAAAATTATTCTGGAAAGAAACGCGTTCTCCCCCAAATTATAGTACTATTGCTATATTTTCTGGTAATGGCTTTGTACATACTGTTATTATTATTAAAAACTTAGTTTTACATTAATCAAACCAGGTCTGTGAGGTATAAGATTAATAAATTAATAAATCAGGTCGGTGAGAAATTTGATTTTGTTCTTTGAATTTGGGCATAGCCTTTCATTCCCCAATTATGTCGAGCTTCTTCGGAGAAAGAATAAGAATTGTTTGGTTTGCAGGTATAACCTGGATCGCAGGTACCCAGCCTTGACAGACCAATCCCACAGTGAGTGGTAGTGTCACGTAATTCCCGTAACGCTGCTGCCGTGTTCACATCAATGTAGGTGAGCCATTTGCATGGTCTACTGAAAACAGCCATTTATACAGCTTAAGCAATTAGGAAACATTTAGAAAAGAGGTAGGAATAGAAGAGAAAGTATATTAAAAGTATGTTTAAAAAGTGGTTCATTGGACCTTTCTTTTAATAACTGTTAGCCAATTTATTGGCATCAGGCCAGAATGAAGGGTAAACAGAAAACTAAAAGACAAATTGTTCACTGGCTTTGTTTTACAAGAGTGCTTACTTTCATTTTAATTAAAAAAGTTAAAAAGTCAACCGATGCCTCAGATTTTGCTGTGACAAACCTGTGACTTCTAAACCGATGAAAAAATGATCTTGACACAAATAATTAGTATTCAGCTAGGCTCTACCTACTCTAGAAGCGAACAGCTTTTACAAACAGCATGGAAACAGGTATCAATCAGTACGACCTCATGTCAGATCTATTCCTCTGTGTGTGAAGGTTCAATACGGTACTAATCTATCCAATTTGATGTTCTAGAAAATACAGTTATAACATAGCATTGCTTTCCAGACCCAATTTTTACCATTTTACGTATCTGTGCAGTATATACATATATGTACACAATGGCAAGTGACAGAAGAAATGCTGCTTGAAAGGTCCTTCCTTTACCCTGTCCCTTCTCCTCCTTGTTTTGCGTAGCTCTAGTTTTATTAAATCTTTTTAGCAGCAGCAGGTCTGGACTTCTGCACTGAAGGCACTTGACTACTAATTACAACTTCATTCTTTAATTCCTAAAAAGATGCCAGCTATGACCTACCTTTATCTTACTGAACACTTTGTTTACTTTCTTTTTTTTAAAATATGTTCTACATCATCTACTTTTCCTCTCAGTCGTGTCAAACTATTCTTCTACAGTTTTTCTCTATTCTTGTGCTAAATGCTAGTGAACTTGGAAGGTCAGCAGGGGAAAGATGGAGGATGGAGGTCAGAGAAGGAAGAATGGTAGTAGATAACCGTTTGCTATTAAAACCAAACAAAAACAAATGGAAAAATCCAGCTACCACCCAGACCTGTATTTCTATACATCCTTTCCATATTCAGTGGCCTCCTATTGAGCTGCCAATCAAATTCAAGGTGACGGGGGCGGGGGGGGGGGAAGGGAAGCAGCAAGAAAACCAAATTTTCCAAGGATCAATTATGTTCTACCGTAATCTTATTAAGCTTCTCAATAGTTTAAGAAACCTTTCCAATCTGCAAAAAAGCTCACTGAAGTACAAGGTCCCAAGGAGCCAGGGCAAGCTGCACTGACTTGTACAGATGAGAGGTTTGGATTAGAGCCTCAGTGGTAACGTTCTCTTATTCAGACATTTGTGTTCATTTCCTACATACGATTTCCACTGTAATTACTTTTAGACCTTTCCTGTTGGTCCAATTCAACGCAAGAGCCAATTCTGAACAGACCTCCAAGCCGCAGTTGTTAGGGATGGCGTATCTCAGTGTGGCTGTGCTTGTCCACTTGCAATTTATCAAATTACCTCTTAGCTTTAAAAGATTGCTTAAAAGACACATACCTATTTTAACTTCATTTTACATCAAAATGCCACAAAAATGTAAAATGGTGACATTCTGAGTTGAAAGAATGGCAAAGTATCCATGTTTTTAGTAACTACAGAATAGCTGTTTTGCGCTCACAAAGCTACAGAACATTTAAAAACTCTAAACAAAGCATTATTTTAAAAAACCCTTTCTGTTCCACTTTAGTGGAATATACAAATTTCCTGATAACTTTTTTCTCTTGCAGCTTTGCTGGATTATGTAGAAGTATTACTACAGTTTGAAAAGTGTTATACATATTTCAGTGCTGTTAAGCATTAAATCAACCCATTCCTTTGGAGAATTTGTACATTTATTATTATACGCTCCTATTTCAACACTACTGCTCAGTGATTGTTTGACTTACACTCTAGAGCCAAGGGGGACAGAAAACGCTGGGAGATTTCTGAGCTGTACGACGATGATCACAAAACTTGAATTGCTGTGGTCGTATCTGTTAAAGAAAGGACAACATGAGGGAAGTTTACTATTCGCATTTATGTATGAACAGATATATTCCCTCTGCTGGTCACTTACCTGAGTCCTATTTGTACCTGGGCAGTCTCTAGAGTCGTTGCATCATCTTCACTATATACAGTGTCCTCGGTTTCATTTGGTCTAGGGCAAACAGGCAAATACTCAGATTTAGAAAAATTCATAGTTTGCTTTCGGCAATAATTCAGGCATGTGTATACAGGATGTATATAGATCCTCCTAAACAGGCTGATTTAATTACAGTGTGCACTCCAAACGAGAATTTCAGAGCCCAGACAATAGCAATGCCTGTTTTAGGGACAGTCGCTGCCTGGATGGTTTGGCAACTCCAGCAATGCATCGGAAAGGCCTCGGGATGATTAATGAAGCAGGCCAGGCTAACAGGCAACAGAAAAACCCATGATATCTTCCTATACATACTTTGTACTTCTTTATCCCCCGAATACGAAATTGGAAATTAAAATTTGTCGTAAACATCAGGCCACATGTGACACGGCTTCGGAGAATATTTGAGAAGCAGCAGCTCTATAAAATAAATAGGCTTCTGTGCAAGCAAGAAGCATCTTTCCTCTGAGTCTGTTTTCAGAAGTATTCAAAGAACCAAAGGAACTCAAGCCTTGCAGCTGAGGAGCGACTCTAGCATTGAACGGAATTGCAGAGAATCCATGTGGCAAAATAATTCCAGTCATCTTCTGGGAGGTTTGAGCGAGGATGTGGTATTAATGTGTTTCATTGATTTTTAAAACTAGACTGTTGGGATCAATAAACAAGATCAAGATAGAAAATGCCGAGGTAGGAAGTGTGGAGAATGACACAGACATCCCAGAAGACACGACAGCATTATCTTAAGACTGCATTTAGGGGGTTGCTTTTTACTATTCATTTCCTCTCTGATGGCTAATTTGATAGGGTGAATTTATTTCCTCCCCTGCCTTAAATTACTCAATACAAAGGACTGGCCCATACAGCAGAAAACACTGACTGTAACTTTAGGAGTACATTGACAAGTGGGAAGTCATTCCATATACAGTGCTCGTAAAAACACTTTTACTAAACATAAGCGAGTCACACATAGGCACTCATTACCTCTTCACTACTTCCTGCTCTGTAATAATGAAGAGTACCCACACCTGGAGCTACCACGGAATAAAAAGAGCCTGTAAATCTTAGCTTGTACAAATGGCAATAGTTTCCTTTTGTACACAGGCTCAGGGGATGCAACTGTTGTCTTTCCTCTTTTCCTGAGTATTTATAGGAAGACAACAGGAACTTGTTCTGTTTTCCACCCACCCCACCACCTGCAGTCGCTGGAGGACAGCCAAAGACTTGCTCCACAGAACATCCACAGCTTTTGGTCCAATGTCTGTTCATTTCTATCCACTGGACTTGTAACTAGAGCAAAGACTAAGTTTTTGCTCACAGTGGCTCAGAACTGAAACAAAACGGAAAGGCAATAATGCTTATTGAACGAAAATACAGTCACAGCCACTCAGTCAAGTGAAGGTTGAGTTTTTAAATAGATGGGAATTTATTTCAGCCTAAGAAGTTGCATTAAGTCTAACTTAAGACTTGGAGTGAACTAATACTAGGATTCAGAGTTCAGGGTGAAATACGGGTCCATGACCTAAGGTCAGATTGAATGGGTGTTGTATCACTTCAGGAGAAGTCCCTTTTGTATTTGAGCTTCTTTTTATTTGGTCTCATCTATTTTTATTACCTTTTAAGTTTTGAAAGGCTTGACAAGTAGAAGTAATTTCATCAGAGGCCAATAAAACCCATTTATGATATATAATGCACCTTTACCTGTCATAACAGAAAGGCATTTAGGCTGGCAACAGAAGACATGTGTCTACATCTTCGTAACCATCCTGCTAAAACATCTCCCTCAATATTCAAAAGGACAAAAAAAATTCTTAGCGTCAACAACTTGCCAAAACTGAGGTGAAAAATAAAGAAAGATTTTGCTTTCTCTTATAGTTTGACATAGTCTTGATTATGCAGTCTGAAGTTCGTTGTTCTCACTGCCAGAAAACAGACAATACTGTATAAACTAGTACACAGAATCCTGTAGAAGTTACGTCTTGTCAAAAAGCAACAGCAGCAAATACATTTCTTACATCCTGTTCACCACAGTGAAGCATGAGCATTAAACCCCTAACCTGGATTATTTTTATATCAACATTACAACTGAGGATTTTCTTATCTTTCCTATAACCTCTTTTTTAAAAAAGAAAATATTAAAGAGAACTCCTATGCAATCTGAAGATTGTACCTAAAAACCCAAGGAGTAACAAGAGTCACTCTGAGTAGAGTTAATACAGCCACATGGCAGAACCCGTGTAGTTTAAATCTAGCTTTTCTCCTAGGAACACTCCTAGCAAGAAAAAATAAAATAAATAAAATTCACCAAGATTAGAAGGTAGCATATTAATGCCACTCAACCAAGTTATACAAGCACACTGATGCAAATTTATTAGCTTAAAAAAAAAACCATCAAACTTCACTGTTTGGTAAATGTGCCTTCCTTTCAGTATGAAAGTACAAAATATTTATGGAAATGGCAAGACTGACGAACTACTTATGTCGGTATCATGTAACTGCTTATAGATATATTTAAATTCTTGGTGGGAAGTCTTGCATTATTTCTCAAACCTACTGTTTCACAGAAGCTTCGTATACACCACTGTCTCCAGCTACAGACTCATCGGACACGGCAGCAGATACACAAGCTGTCTTCTCCTCGAGCAGGTGACCAGCTGTTCTTCTCGGTAAGCCAACACCTACAGAAAGAAAGAAGAATGAAAATTACTCCTAGAGATAAATAGTCAGAAAGAGAGAAGCGCATCGTTTAGAAAGTTGTCAAGCTGAAAGTGGTGACCCTTAACTCAGCATCACCGAGTAGTTTTGTTTCACATCATTCAACATTCTGAGACTGTACTGCTGTCACCACGTAGTCTGGCTAGGGCTATAACCAAACTGATAAACTCGGTAACGTGCAACTATTGCTTCTTCCCAGAGATACAGACACCTAGTTCATCACCGGTATCTCTTGAGCTAGTTATTATCCTTCATTGTCTTATTAACCCTCGTCATCTTGGTCTTTACACCTGTATTTGCCATGTTCACATTCTGCACTGTACTGACACTTTGGCTACATGAAAAGCGCTTGCCTACTGTTCATGAAATATTCAGAAGTCAGACACACACCCTTCTACCCAGCGATTTAACTGCTAGAAATAAAAAAAACAACAACCCACCTCTGGTTTACTATCATCAAAAACCTTTTTATGCTACAAGCTCTCTTTACTATCAACTACTATTTAGCCTTAATCTCCGACTCGCATTCACATGGTACCGTCACGCAGCGAAGCAGCAGCGCTCGCGGAAAGCCACGTTCCGCGGCACAGCGAGCTGAGGGCTACGCAGGACTTTCATCTGACAGGGGGTGAGGATATTGGTATGCATGATCATCCCCACCCGAATCGTGACTTTACATCTTGTTAAGATGTTTAAAATTTAAGGCTTCAGATTAGATGACTGATTGCTGCATTTGTGCTTTTATTTATGGCAGTAAGAATGCTTTTTCCTTGATGATGAAGTGCTCTTCCCCTTCCCCCCCACCACGTGAGGGGTGAAGGTGATGACATGATTTATTGATTACCCTTAGGAATTACCACAGCAGCCTGAATTGACTTTGACAATGACAGAGACTGACTGTGGAAGAACTACACGATATTCCAACTTGGTTTCTGACAGCGGGGGCATGTGCAGAGGAGCAAATATCTGTATGGTTCACCTGTACAGAAAAGTCAGAAACAGACAGAGAGGCAGGTGAGCGCTGCATTTAAAGAGTCCACGCAGATTATTACATGAAAATACCAGCTACGCTGTCTTCAGGCACGTTTACCTCCCTCCAAGTTAAGATTCAGCAGCTGTCACATTTGTAGTCTTGTAAAACTTGAGTGTGGGGGCTGAAATTTTTCCTCATGCAGGTTTTATGCCTCTGGCTGAGTTTGCTGACAACCTTCCCAATTCAGCATCGCAGCTCCAAGAATGAAATTGGAGTAGAAATACTGAACCGACCCCAGGTCTGTGTCTCACTGCTAATGCACTGAAGCCTCACCATGAGGCCCGTCTTACTGTGGAAACGAGAGGTACTGGAGCATAATTAACATCTGGCTTTTCAAAATTGGAGTGCTTGCTTTGGCAGCCTTCATACAGTTTTAAAGACCATTTGTATCCTATATGTGACACTACACGAGGAAGTAGCAGCATAAAGAATCACAGGATGAATTTGTATTGTAAAACCATAACTACTTACAGAATTAAAGGACACCCTGACACATACCCAGAATTACAGGTCCTCAAAAAAAAAAAAAAAAAAAAAAAAAAAGAAAGCTCGAAAGTGTTAGACAACCACATGATGCCTTTGAAAATAACGGTCTAAAGAAATAATTTTTAAAACAAATAATTCTGATTCCTCATGGCCCTGTGTGTTCCCAAATGCCAAGCCATTTTAAATTCAGTTCTTAGACTAGATGAGTTGCAGCCAGATTGCAAGATCAGACAGACCAAAAGTTGTGGTTGATTTGGGAAGGACATACTGCTGCAATACGGGCTGGAGAAGTAATTATTTTTCACATATGGCTCTAAAGCAAAAGAACTACTGTGTTCCACTATACTGAAAAGACGAAGGACAAAATGACCCACCTCCACCCCAAACCCCCTTCCATATTCTTGCACTTCCCATTTCACAGGTTCAGACCATTGGGACATCAGTCAATTTCTTTTCTTCTTTCTGCACAGTTGAACAGAGGGGGGACTCCCATCCTGTCCTGCGTATACCATACATTTCTGGTGCCACATTGCTCTGGTCAATATTGAAATTACTACAGGGCTGCAGTAAGCTGATCTAATTGACCAACAGACGTTACAACAATTCTTCGAGGTATCTATGTCTACAGACCTATAAAAGCAATTTTTTTTCATTAAGATATACGTATGTATCAACATGTTTAGGTACTTCTATTAAGAACTGGCAAACTCCAGGCACAGGGAGAGCCTGGCAACAAATCCAGCACTCTAGAGAGCTAGGTTGAAACTAAGACACTAAAGACACTGACATTGGTTAGCATCTTCACTATCAACTCAGGACCAGAAACGTGGAGCTGGGAATGCTGGGTGCTGGTAAGGTTTCCAGTAGGGCTGGCCAGTGCCCAGTGCTAGCAGAAATCTGGCTCTCTCCGTTCTTTCCTTGGGAAAACAGAGTCACGGCGTAATACAAAAATGGTTTGCAGTATACTTAAAGACAATGACACAGAACAACACTACAAGAAGTCAGTAAATGTGAGAGAAAGCGCAACGTACTTTCAATCCTACCAAAAGGCAACGCTCTAGGACTGAGGACAAGCTGTCAATTCTTGACAGCTGGGATTTTTGAAGTTCTGACTCTGCCAAGGGCTTTGACAAGATAAGACAACCAAGTACGCTGCACGGCTTTTATGCAGACTAGAAGTGGAATTCATTACACCTAATTCAGCCATCTCAAAGTTAACTTTAACTAGTTACTAAGGATACCTCAATAACTTACAGGGTCATTCATCCCATCTTCCTTAAAGAGAAGTATGCTTTAGGACAAGATGACTTATCCTTTTGGAAGTTACCCACAGGCTGCCAGGGGAGCCTAGACTAGCTTAGGAGTTCTGTTTTAACTCGGATAAAAAGCTAAAAGCTTTGAAATCCATGTTAATAACGGGGAAAGTCTCACTGTAACTTACATGGCATGTGGTCACTTTCTCAACTCACATAAAAAATGAGCCGCAGATCTTTCAGCGACAGCAGGTTCAAATAACTAGGTATACATACACACATAAAAATTCCAACTCCTAAGTCCAGAAATCTCTTCTACTGAGGATGTCAGTTTGTACCTTATTCTTCAGTGAGAAACAAAGCATCTGATTTCAAGTTACCAAAAGCCACCGGAGGGTATTTTTGCTCTATCCCCATACATCCTGACAAAACCTAGGAACACCACGCATCCTTCGTGTCTTCAAGATCCAGTATTAGGTTTTTCTGTTATTTTTTCATGACAGGACCTGCAGTACATGAACTTGCCTTCTGAGATGGCTATGGAAAAACAGATGGAATCAGGGTGATCATAGCTCTCCGCAGCCAAAACTAGAAGTTACGTAATGTCCCTCAAAATGTCTGACTGCCCACCATGGCAAACGTGTGCTGACCCAGGCAGTCTTCAGCTACGTGAGGTACCTCCCTGTGCAAAAGCCAGCCGTTAAGTTCCAAAATTTCCCGTTACATGTATATGCGATATTAGATTTTTTTTATTACCTGAACTTCCTTCATGTAGAGAAGGCAGAGGCTGCCTAATGCCTTCATTAAGATCTTTATCATCTGTAGAAATCCGAGACGCTGCTCTGGCTTCAGAGTCCAATAATATTTGGTTCTCACAGAGACTAATGCCTGCAAAGTCACCCAGAAGGTCACAGTCTTCAAAGTCCGTCGCGAGGTGATGCAGAGGGGAATTTTGAGCCGACACCGAAAATGCAGCTTCTAAAACCAAAGGGGACCCTGGGGGGGACAAGGAGGACAGCGAGGATCTGGAAGACAGTGATGTCACAGATTTGGGAGGTTCAGTCAATTTGGGATGGTCTGCAGCTGAAGGAGAGTCACTGTAACCCAGTCTCCCATGGGAACTGACCACTTCATTTTCGTGAATGGTAGTGATCGGCCCCGAAGGAATGTAACCACTTTTTTCTTGCAACATGAAGTCAAGTTTATACAGATAGTCCAAATCTGTTATCTGATCGCCTTGGTTATAGTAGAGATCCGTGGAGCTGAGCGAGTTTAGCGACCCTCTGCTTGATGTGTTGAGAGATCCCCGGCTGGATGCCAGAGATCCCAAACTGCTCCCTGAAGACACAGATAACGTGCTAGCTGACAGGCTGCAAAGAAAGCACAAACACGTACACCGATGTTACTAAACTAAACCAGCGGGACACGGTACAAGGAGAGGGAAGATTGACTGGAGCCGCGCTGTAACAATTTACAACTGAATGCTGCTTGGGGCGTTATGGTTTTTAAGCACCCATTCTTGGCTGAGGTCAGTGTACCCAACCTGCACGCTACCAGGGCAATTTATCCAGCTTCTGGCCTGTTGCCAAAGCCCCTTTATTTCTGGAGGAGGCTGCAGATTTGACAAACCGGTCCAGCAGTAACAGCACCTTTCTCAGCCGCTATATTCCCTCAAAGACCTGCTCCGCTGACGTGGGCACTCGTGGGGTCAATGTGACGGGAGGTGATGGCAGCAGAGGAGTGCTGCCACCTCTGCAGCAGTTCATACAGCCTGCCCTCTGCCCACAAACCTGGGAGAGATGGCAACTAGAAGCAGACAGCTTAGAGCAGAACTGTTCACATACATATGACAACACACACCCTACATGCACGGGAAATCCAGCTACCCAAGCACGGCAAAGGCCGTTACATGTGATCTTCTCCTGTTAATAACGGGAGATAAGGAGCTCTGCCAGGCCTCAGAAACTGTGTGTCATTGCCTTGGCTCAGGATAACTCTGCTGGGAAAAAAGCATCAGGAAAAATAATGCAGCCCTTTTGAAACACTTAAAAAAATGTGTACTGAACAGTAAGAGAGCTGTCAACTTTAAAAGTTTTGCCACTGGGCTAGAAAACTGCTTTCAACAGGACAAAGAGACTCCTCAAAGTCCAAACAAATGAGCACAAAATGCTCTTTCCCTAACTAATCACCAACCAAGATGCAGTTTATGGGATATGGCTGAGATGTCTGAAATAGCTAAGCCAGCCTAGATCCCAGAATTCGGACGGTGTGGCTTATTGTGAGACAACCTCTACAGAATGCTTAAAAACATTTTTCCTCTTAAACTCCCATTTTGATTTCTCAGAGAATTGTAAACATTTTGCTGTATCCAACTGGGTTATGCAAGAAATTAAGGATTTTGTACATAAATACAACGGACACATGGTTTGGTAGCCCAGGGTCCAGATGTGAGAGAAACTCTTCCCCAGGACCAGTTACATGTATCATAAAATATTAGAATTCCCATCAGAGCAGTGAGTTTGAGTTCACAGTTGCTGTAACTGATGGCTTTTTTGTTATCACTATGAATTTCATAAACCCAGTCAGATTTTGAATCAATGACTGTCAGGAAAAAAAAACAACCCATCCTGCTGAGGATACATTTCTGTCTACAGAAAGAGTAAGTCAGTGTGGAAGAATAAAACCAGAATCAACTACTCACGTATTTTATATGCATACAGGTCCTCATTAAGTCTCTCCAGTTATCATAAAGATTACAGTTCTAATGACTCGTTTTAGATAGAACTCTGAGAAACCAATTGGTCTCCTCAGTGACAGGATTTTGAAGATATGACCGATTAGAGAATTTACACTGAAGCGAAATAATGTCTGCCTGCTTAATTATGGAAGCTGTGCAAAAAATCCATTCCATCCAGTCTTGAGTGCCTACTGAAATGATAAAGGTACACCAGGTTTGCATGATGGCAAAATGCTTGAAGCTATTACACTTGCATTTTCTTACTTAAACAAATTTTGTTCAGCTTCCAACTAAGAGAAAAACCTAAGAATGAAGTTGAGACATCCAAGTCCACCAGATTGTTGCTGAAAACAGGTTTTACATTATGCAGTACGGTCTCACCTCCTAAGTTGTGAATGCAAATAAGTAGTTAACTTTGTAGTTTCTTCAAGTTTCTGTACTAACTCTTTTCTTCTCTCCTCCAATTTCAATCTGGAAAAAGAGGTACATATAAGTAAAGCAAAGCATTAAAAAATAATCTGGAGGCTAAAATACTTTATAGATAAGGCAGAAACAAAGTGAAGATCCCTCATATTTTCAACTGGTTGCCAACTACTAAAATCCAACAGACTGTGTTAAGCTCTCGGTTCTATCGTAAAACCCTAACCACCTCAGCAGAGCGACTTTATCTGCAGAATACTAAGCAGTGTAACAAACCTGCTGAGTGTACAAGCAAGCAGAGTGTCAGTACATTCACACTGTACCAAGGGGGAACGTGCACCCAATAAAAGAGGAACAGACGAGCGCTGGGAAAATAGCTGCGACTTCAGGAAAGTAAGATCTGCACTATTACGGTTTTAAAAAGCCATGCTGTACACTGGCTCCTCACTTAATATAGTCTCAGAAAAAAAACCCAAAAGAACACCGATAGCAGAATTAGTTCTGATAATGCAAGAACTTGAGGTAGCGCTGCAGGAAGTTTAAAATTAAAGTACTCCCTTTGATTTCAGAGACTTCATAGAGAGACAAAGTCCAGTAAACCAAAGCAGCATTCAAGCACAAGGTTCCGAGATGGTGGACCATATTTAGGACCGTATTTACTTTGGTAAAGGTTTCTACATCCCCACCAGCTTTGTCATCACCTCAGAGCCGCACAGCATTGTAATGCTCATTACCAAGGTTCACCTTTATGAAAAAGAAGGATTTCTTGCCTCCTGCACTGTCATCCAGTGTAGCTCTAAATGCACAAATGGTGGAACTCTCCCATTCCTTTTGGCTGGCTCCTAGCAGAATGGATTCACTAACCTTTACGGTGATTTTTTTCCTTTTATAATTGCCTTTTATCACTCTATTTACAACACCAAATAAATTGCTTTCCCTCAGAGGATTCAGCTAAAACCCTCCAGTAGCTGTGGATTAGTATATTCTCCTTTAGCCTTTGCTCAG